>NC_138300.1:109565000-110765000 GCF_965601325.2 Salmo salar
GATAACCGTCTCCGACAGGGGCTCCCCCGATAGAGGCAATTCCACATGGGGCGGGAGGAACCGTCCGTCTGAACACCGACCAATGGCCGGCCGACAGGGGCCCTCCCAGGTGGAAATAGATTGCAAATCGGTCAGAAGATGTAAAACAGGCTCGACAACAGAGGACAACCATGGATACGCAACATGTTGGAAGTTAGGGACAGACACATTCATGGGACAAGAACCATGGTCATGGAGGACCCAAACCCACAAGGTGATAGCTGGGATAGAGCACCTGTCCAAGACAGAGCTCAATATCCTCCCACCACCAAGCTGGGAAAATCGGATCAATACTTAGGACCAATCGGGCGCCGGAGGGATATGGTCCAAAGTACCCACGGTTCTGAGGGGCTTGTAACCCTCAAAAGTGTCCGTAAAGCTCTCCCTATTCGGCATGAGTAGTAATCATCAATCGGTCGTCGAAGGGATATGGACCGAACTACCATGGTGCCGAGGGACAAGCAACCCTCAGAAGTGTCCGTTTCGCATTTATTTAATCGGACTAGTAGTTTGCCACTATCCCCGAGCTTCTAGGCCATGGAAGTCGTGTTGTCAAAAACCAGGTTTCTGATTTCGCGCCGGTACCTGTCTGCCCCACACGGGCATGACTGTGTAAAGACGGGAATACGGAATTTACCGATCTTCACTGTGTTACTCACACAGTATATTTTTTTCCCCGTTCTCCCGTATGAAAATCCGGACCAGAAAAAAAACACTTTAAACTTGAATAAATCTAAAAGTACAACTCCAATCCTGATGGGGTTTTTGCACGAAATGGCACATATAAACGAACATTTCCATATAATTTAAACCGTTTTTCCATAAAAATTTATAATAGAAAATCGAGTTTGAAGTTTTCGAAAAAAAGTTCCCGGAACAGAAAAAAATACTTACTATAGATGCGACATTTTATAAACAGGGGATAATTGTTACCCATCACGAGAGAGGTTATGAGCCAAAATTTGGGAACTCTAGCCCCTCAGGAAGTATTTTTATCATTATTTGAAAATTTCAGATTTTGGTCAAAAAAGTTACAAAGTGCCAACTTTTCAGTTCGCTTCAGAGACTAAGTCCAAACGGGCACCTGGTTTTATTTTGGGTTACCAGGACCATTTTTTAAAAACGGTTTTAAATACTTTTAAAGGGTATAGGGACCTCCATACCCACCCTGACAGCACCCTACTACGGGCCCAAGTCAATGGGGGCCGGCCTGGCTGATTTATGGAAGTTTTAAAAAAATCTCTCAGAAAAATGACTAAGTCCAAAAAGCTCAGAAAATCGGCTATGTTGTTTCGTCCTCAGAAATTGCACTATGTTTTCTATTTTGGGTTACCAGGGGTGAAATTTTATAACTGTTTTAAATACTTTTAAAGGGTATAGGGACCTCCATACCCACCCTGACAGCACCCTACTACGGGCCCAAGTCAATGGGGGCCGGCCTGGCTGATTTATGGAAGTTTTAAAAAATCTTCAGAAATTGCACTATGTTTTGGTGGGGACGTGTCCGTAGCATTTGGGTTACCAGGGGTGAAATTTTAGAAATGTTTTAAATACTTTTAAAGGGTATAGGGACCTCCATACCCACCCTGACAGCACCCTACTACGGGCCCAAGTCAATGGGGGCCGGCCTGGCTGATTTATGGAAGTTTTAAAAAATCTTCAGAAAATATTCTATGTTTTTCTTCTCAGAAATTGCACTAAGTCCAAACGGGCACCTGGTTTTATTTTGGGTTACCAGGGGTGAAATTTTATAACTGTTTTAAATACTTTTAAAGGGTATAGGGACCTCCATACCCACCCTGACAGCACCCTACTACGGGCCCAAGACCAAATGACACACACACAAAGACATGGGTGAGTTTCAAATAAATAGTCTTTATTTATCAGTGAATCATGGGTTGATTTGTCCCTCAATTAGTGTCCGGGCTCGGCTGGCGTTACGAGGCAAATTATGGAACCGGTAGTACCGTGCCTGGGTTTCCAGAGAATGACACATATGGTCAGCCACAGTCCCCCGGTCTTTAACCGAGCCTTGATTAAAGTTCAATGTAGCAATGCTCTGTCGAATTGTACCGAAGGTGACTTTACTTCCAATGCCAAATTCTTCAAATAGCTGGCCCACATACTCACAGATATTGCTGTACGGTTGACCGCAGGACGTGAAAAAGAAGAGTGTTGTGTCTGAGGTGATTCCACTCAGATGAGGCCTGATCTGATGGAATCGTTTAAGCCAAGTGTATTCCTGCACAGATAGAACAATTCTGCACTCACCGAAGCTATAGTTCGTTTTGTGGCTTGAAATAGACATCTGATAACCCCCACTTTCCGGGGTTACTTCAGTAAATTCCCTCTCACTGAATGTGGTGACTGGGGATCGTCGAGTGCCATTAAAGATGGCCAACCGGCTGGACATGAGAGCCGCAAACCTACGTCTATCAGCGCAGGTGGGTCGGACCTCCAGCCTACTGAGAACCGAAGGAATAGCTTGATTGCTTTGCTCAACAAATCGGCTTAACTCCGCAGCGCTGAGCACCTCGTCCCTGCAGCGTTTGCGGAATTTTGCCCTGTGTGTTGCCTGGCTCTGCCGCGAATCCCTGTCCATCTTTGCCAAGCAGAGTAACAACTTTCGGATTTTACTGGCTCTAGCCTGCAGACCTTCTGGCCGGAACTGAATGAGATAGTTCAAGAAACTTCGAACATCGGATCGGTACATTTTTAACGTGGATGGTGCCAAACAACGGTCTTCACATTGACCGTACCACTCAGACGCACGTCTGTAGTTATCCAGAGAACACAGTCCTTCATCGGCCTTGCCCTCTGACATATAGCGGAGGAATTTCCGTACTCGGGATAGACTGGTGCGACAATTGTCAATTCGTTTAACTGAAGGGTTTCTACCCGTAGCAAAGTGCTCATATTCAGTCAAAATTACATTTCTCCAACCTTCAATTCCGGAATCCACACCGCCGCCTTCATCGCTCTCGCTCTCCGTGGAAGTCGCCTCCGCGCAGCCTCGCTCCCTCGGTTCCGAGCGTGGTTCACCACCGATCTGGCTGGTTGACTGCACCGGCCCAGTCGCCACCGCCTGCTCACTCTCGTCCAACAGCTGCTGATCCACGCACAACTCACTTCCCACACATTGGAAATACACAGGGTTCTCCCAGGGCTCCAGCCGCGGTGCAACATCGTTGTTAGGCTGCGTACACTTCCATGATCCGGGCCGCTGTCTCTCGGCTGAAAGCCGGCAAGATTGCATAGCACACTTCCATTTAATAGTACCAGGCTTAAGTGCATGGACAGACTTGAAATGCCGGTCTATCCGCGCGATATTCAGCTTGGAACAAAGCCCACAGTCACGTCTTAGTCTGCCGCTCATAGCTTCTCTCTCTCTCCTGCCTTCCCGAGTGGGAGTGTGTGTGTGTCTCTCTTGGTGTGCTCCACCACATTATAACCTAACCCTAATTCGGGTTCGTATCCTGCTCCTGCCCCTAAACCTAACCCTAACCCAACCCCTAACTCTAACCCTAACCTTAACCCCACCCCTAACCCCACCACTAACCTTAACCCTAATCCTAACCCTAACCATAACCCTACCCCTAACCTTAACCTTCCTAGAACAACAAACTTGGACATTGACCCCCTCCGGAACCACAATCCTCTTTCCTCCTCTTGTTCCCCTTCCGAGCAGCAGACAATTCTCATCCCCCTAGTTACTACATTCTCACATATGATCAGACCGTTACATCAGGCGTTCAAACACCATTTTTCCATCACCCAACAGGCACACACCCCCCTCCAGCCGTATAGAATAATCTCAGCATTTAGGAGGAACAAGAGTCTCCAAGACATCCTCATCCAAGCTAAATACAGTACCAAGCCCCCACAACCACCCAAACCCTACACGGCCCACTTCAGACAAAGAAAATTCATTTCAAACTCATACAGCAAGACCTCCACTCCAGTTTTAGACTCCATTTCACTCTACACTCCAAATGTCATATATATAATCACGTGCACATTTTGCAAAAAACACTACAATGGGGAAACCCAGTATACAATAGAAAATAGACTTAAACAACATCTATACAATATCAAACGGGCCCATCTACACACAGAACTAGTCACTCATTTCCAGGATCACCCCGTCACCTACCTCAATATATCAGGATTACAGTCGTGTTCTGGGTGGACCAGTGGGCGGCGAAAGGCAGTGGAACGTAGGTGGATAAGAGACCTACAAACAATTACACCCAGCGGTCTGAATGAGCGGTTTTAACAGATCAGATAGGATCCATGGAAAGGGACAGCACTTGTTTACAGGGTTCTCAAGGAGCTGGAAGAAGGATGCACCATAAAACAAAAAACACAAGAAATAAAGTTTGTGTGGTTTTTCTTATATTCAACAGGTGCATGCTTATTTATAATAGTTTTATTCCTTTTGTTTGTACGTATTTGAATTTGTTTTTACAACTCAGCACTTGACCTTATAGCACTTTTATAGATAAATGGGCTTATAACTGTGCATATGTACTAATAAAGCATCTATCCCCTGATCCCTTGTATATTTTAACATCTTAGTCCCTTCATGGTCCTAGATAACCACTCAGACTATCATTTTTAGAAACAATATTAACCTACTTATGTTTTGTAAAGGTTTTTAGGAGTCAATCTAGTATATTTTAACAGCTTAGTTCCTTCATGGTCCTAGATAACCACTCAGACTATCATTTTTAGAAACAATATTAACCTACTTACGTTTTGTAAAGGTTTTTAGGAGTCAATCTAGTGGATTTTAACAGTAGAATTTATTGAGATTGGAGGGGTACACAGCAATAGGCCTGCGCACCACAAGACAAATCAGTCACTTTTTAACCCTACTTCAATTCAAAACCTAACCCTAACCGTTATTCTAAACCTTACTGAACGACTCAAAAACTCCCCAACTTATACTCTCCAAATGGACGTTAGCTGTGAGGGCCAGTATGCCATGCGTTGACTTCTGTTTGCTATGCATGTCCGGGGATGCTATTCACGAGGACATATTGTTCTGTCTCATAATTCCCGAGCATGAAACGGCACAGGGGATGTTCAGTGTGCTGCGTGGCTATATTGACGAAAAACTCATTCCATAGGATCGAATGGTGGGCTTTTGCACAGATGGGGCTCCATCTATAGCGGGCCAGCGGGCAGGCATCTGCACTCTAAGTGTCCTACATAAGTGACGACTGCTCACCTCTAATGCTTGGAATAGTACTTTGGGACTTACTCCCAATCCGTGACTGTGATCCTGGCTCAATTAGCATTCCAGTAAGTGAAATCAAACAACTGATTGAGCTGTCATGTAACCAAATGCACTTACGGGTTGCTACGGACAAGTTTTGGTTCCTGACTCAAAGGGAATACCCTGCCGTCTCCCTCAGAGCATTAATGCCGCGTTCAAAGCAACTGGGAACTAGGAACTGGGAACTGGGAAATCGCCGACTTACAACTTCAGTGCATTCAAGACAACTGGGAACTCTGAAAATGTTTAGGGGATGGTCATCCAAATCAGAATTACAACTCGGGAACTTGGGCCTCTTTCTAGAGCTCCAACTTTCCGACCTGAAGATCACTGACGTCATGATTTGACCTCGTATTCTTCATAGTTCCTAGTTATCTTAAAGGCACCATAAAACTCATGGTACCCTTCACCAGCTCATCTATGTGAAGCTGGATTCAGTGCTCTCGTCGGTATTAAAACCAGATATCGATCCAGGCTGGATGTGACAGCAGAGATGAGGTGCGCACTGTCGACCACGCCCCCTGACTTTGAGAACCTCCGATGTGAAGTGCTTTAAGCACACACATCTCATTAGAGGTGGTGAGATAAGATACATTATGTCAGACTAATTTAAAATTGACTGTCATAAATCCATGTTAAAAGTATGTGATGGTGAGTTGAGAAGACAATCAGAAATACTGTTTGAATGTTTTTCAATTGACTGCCACAGCCCTCAATAAAAAAGTGAACATTGGCTGTTAATTACATCATTTTTTTCACATGGTTGGGGTCGGAGGAATTTTCAGATATCAAATTGGGGTTGTAGGCCAAACCTCAGCAGGAGGTTGCTTATCAACAGATGATCAGTTGTTGATCAACAGAGTTTGTTGATAGCATGACCATCTGTAGAGCATCTACATGGACTATCCAAATAAAATGTGACCCTGAACAGCTTACAATAAATGGTTTTGATGTTAGAGGTTAATTTGCACTGCAAAAAAATGACAGGAGATGACCGACACAGCTAGTCTGTTGTGAGGTGGACACTGTGCTAACAGCATGGACAGAGCAGAATACCCTCCCAAGGTCACACACAAAGTTGGGCACTATGATTCCATGTAATGACTTCAGATGTTCCTAACCATTTACTAATATTTTCCACTAGTTCCACTAAAGGGTACTCAGCACTAACCATAACGCTAGGTAGAATCCACAGTGCAGTGGCAGCGGCAGCTTTACAATGTGCAGTGCACCCAAACCCTTTTCTAAAAATGAAAATGAAAATGACTGAGATGGATGGAGAGTTGACCCTAAAGTGCTACCCTGACTGCCTGTCTCTCTGATACCATAGAAGAGGCAGCTTTTTGGATTCAAGTCTGAGGTTTTCAAACAGATGACACGGTGCATTAATGTACATTTCCTCCACAGGAACAACAATGGTCTGTGACAAACTCTTGTTTTTTTGTCTGCTCAAATTATAGCGAGACAAATAGACTCCCAGAGAATAACAGCAATTTTCTTCTATTAGAACATAATGTTCCTGTGTTAGCTAATTAGCTTCTTAGAGAGCATGGTGGGGTGTCTCTGTGTAATACACCGGCCATGCTGTACTACAGGTGGGAAAGGACTGATGGAATAAAAACGAGAGCGAGAGAGTGAGAGAGAAAGAGAAAGAGAGAGAGAGAGAAAGAGAATGAGCGAGAGAAAGAGCGAGCGAGCGAGGGAGAGAGAGAGAAAGAGAGACAGAGAGTGAGAGACAGAGAGCGAGAGACAGAGAGCGAGAGACAGAGACTGAGGGAGAGCGAGAGAGAGAGAGAGAGAGAGAGAGAGAGAGAAAGAGAATGAGCGAGAGAGAGAAAGAGAATGAGCGAGAGAGAGAAAGAGCGAGCGAGCGAGGGAGGGAGAGAGAAAGAGAGACAGAGAGTGAGAGACAGAGAGTGAGAGACAGAGAGCGAGAGACAGAGACTGAGGGAGAGCGAGAGAGCGAGAGAGCGAGAGAGAGAGAGAGAGAGAGAGAGAGAGAGAGAGAGAGAGAGAGAGAGAGAGAGAGAGAGAGAGAGAGAGAGCACTTAGGCCACACATAGTCATATAGGCCCCTGGACTGAGCACACAATACCACAAAGAAAAAAAATGTGCAGAGAACTGTGAGCCCTTTTTGGCATCATCTATAATCACCACCCTTGTGTTTGAATAAACATCAGTCTTTATAACATCCTGTTTTCCTGTCTGCTCCCCAGTTATAGGAAATAGGAACAGTCCCATCTACATCCCTCCACTGATACAGAGATATGCACACACACACACACACACGTTTGTTTTACTATCCTTGTGGGGACCAAACAATTTATTCCCATTCAAAATCCTATTTTCCCTAACCCTTAACCCTAATCCTTAACCGAACCCTAACCTTAACCCTAACCATAACCTTAAAACACCAAAACCATAACTCTAACCCTAATTGTAACCCTAACCCTTAAAAAAGCATTTTCCCTTGTTTTACTATCCTTGTGAGGACTTCTGTCCCCCCCCCCCCCCCCCCCCCCCACACACACACACACACAGTGCATTCAAGTTGTTCTCCTTCTGTGTGTGTTATTATGCCTGTCCCACCAGGATGTAAACTGTACTTGGATCCATAAACTCAGCAGCTGCTTCATAGAGACAATACATCCCCCTCACAGTAACTGGGTTACAACATACTGGAGCAATAACACAGCCCCAACAACCAAGTTGTGCCTTGTCACAAGGGAAATAATCCTATTTGCAATTTACCATTTAGAGCTTTTAGAGATGTTCCCTGCTAAATGCTTCTTTCTGGGAAGTAAGTTGAGAACGTAATAGGGTGTCAGCAGTTTCTTCTTCTGAACAATAACAAGTACCTGGCAACATGGTGAGAGCCAACCAGGATGCTGTACTGTGCTAGAATGATAATAATGGCATGTAAGTCATTTAGCAGATGCTCCTCTTTTAACAGTCTGTAAATACAGTAAGTTATGCACAGCAAGAGCAGGTGTGACAATACAGATGTATGTTGAGCTCAGCACATTTTGCCTGATGTGACATTGGCCAATGTGCAATCATTGGAAACCAAACTGGACGATCTATGATTAAGAATATCCTACCAACGGGACATTAAAAAACTGTATTATCTTATGTTTCACCGAGACTTGGCTGAACGACGACACAGATTATATAGAGCTGGCTGGCTTCTCCGTTTTTCGGCAGGACAGAGCAGCTATGTCTGGTAAGACAAGGGGCGGGGTTGTGTGTCTATTTGTCAATAACTGCTGGTGCACGATGTCTAATAATAAAGAAGCCTCGAGGTATTGCTTGCCTGAGGTAGAATACCTCATGATACGTTGTAGACCACACTATCTACGAAGAGAGTTCACATCTATACAATTCATAGCCACCTATTTACCACCGCAAACTGATGCTGGAACTAAGACCGCACTCGACGGGCTGTATAAGGTCATAAGCAAACAAGAAAACGCTCATCCAGAATTGGCGCTCCTAGGGGCCGGGGACTTTAATGCAGGCAAACTTAAATCTGTTTCACCTAATTTCTATCAGCAAGTCACATGTGCAACCAGAGGGAAAGAAAGTCTACACACACAGGGATTCATACAAAGCTCTCCTTCGCCCTCCATTTGGCAAATCTGACTGTAATTATATCCTCCTGATTCCTGCTTACAAGCAAAAACTAAAGCAGGAAGTACCAGTGACTCGCTCAATTCAGAAGTGGTCAGATGACACGAATGCTACGCTACAGGACTGTTTTGCTAGCACAGACTGGAATATGTTTCGGGATTCATCCAATGGCATTGAGGAGGATACCAGCTCAGTCACCGGATTCATCAGTAAGTGCATCGACGACGTCATCCCCACAGTGACCGTACGTACATTTCCCAACCAGAAACGATGGATTGCAGGCAACATCCACACCGAGCTAAAGGCTAGAGCGTCCGCTTTGAAGGAGCGGAACACTAATCCTGCCGCTTATAAGAATTCCCGGTATGTCCTCAGACGAACCATCAAACAGGCAAAGCATCAATACAGGACTAAGATTGAATCCTACTACACCGGCTCTGATGCTCATCGGATGAGAAAGGGCTTGGAAACTATTACGGACTACAAAGGGAAACCCAGCCACGAGCTAAATGCCTTTTATGCTTGCTTTGAGGCAAGAATCACTGAAGCATGCATGATAGCACCAGCCGTTCCGGACGACTGTGTGATCACACTCTCCGTAGCCGATGTGATCAAGACCTTTAAACAGGTCGACATTCACAAAGCCGTGGGACCAGACAGTTTACCAGGACGTGTACTCAAAGCATGCGCGGACCAACTGGCAAGTGTCTTTACCGACATTTTCAAACTCTCTCTGGCCGAGTCTGTAATAGCTACATGATTCAAACAGACTACCATAGTGCCTGTGCCCAAGGTAACGAAGGTAGCCTGCCTAAATGATTACCACCCTGTAGCGCAAATGTCGGTAGCCATGAAGTGCTTTGAAAGGCTGGTCATGGCTCACATCAACACCATCATGCCAGAAACCCTAGACCCACTCCAATTTGCATACCGGCCTAACAGATCCACACATGACGCAATCTCAATCGCACTACACACGGCCCTTTCCGATATAGACAAAAGGAACACCTATGTGAGAATGCTGTTCATTGACTACAACTCAGCGTTCAACACCATAGTGCCCACAAAGCTCATCACTAACCTAAGGACCCTGGGCCTAAACACCTCCCTCTACAACTGGATCCTGGACTTCCTGATGTGCCGCCCCCAGGTGGTAAGGGTAGACAACAACACATCTGCCACACTGATCCTCAACACTGGGGCCCCTCAGGGGTGCGTGCTTAGTCCCCTCCTGTACTCCCTGTTCACCCACGACTGCGTGGCCAAGCACGACTCCAACACCATCATTAAGTTTGCTGACGACACAACAGTGGTAGGCCTGATCACCCACAACGATGAGACAGCCTATAGGGAGGAGGTCAGAGACCTGGCAGTGTGGTGCCAGGACAGCAACCTCTCTCTCAATATGAGCAAGACAAAGGAGCTGATCGTGGACTATAGGAAAAGGAGGGCCGAACAGTCCACCATTAAAATTGACGGGACTGAAGTGGAGCAGGTCGAGAGTTACAAGTCCCTTGGTATCCACATCACCAACAAACTAGAATGGTCCAAAGACACCAAGACAGTTGTGAAGAGGACACGGCAACACCTTTTCCCCCTCAGGAGACTAAAAAGATTTGGCATGGTCCCCAGATCCTCAAAAAGTTATACAGCTGCACCATCGAGAGCATCCTGACCGGTTGCATCACTGCCTGGTATGGCAACTGCTCAGCATCTGACCGGAAGGAGCTACAGAGGGTAGTGCGTACGGCTCAGTACATCACTGGGGCCAAGCTTCCTGACATCCATGACCTATATACTAGGTGGTGTCAGAGGAAGACCCCAAAAAGTTCTCTCTGCTACCGCATGGCAAGTGGTACCAGAGCGCCAAGTCTAGGACCAAAAGGCTCCTTAACAGCTTCTACCACCAAGCCGTAAGACTGCTGAACAACTAAACTAATGAAATAGCCAACTGGACTATTTACATTGAACCCCCCCCGCTGCTACTCGCTGTTTATTATCGATGCATAGTCACTCTACAAATTACCTCGATTAACCTGTACCCCCGCACATTGACTCTATATATTGCCTCGTTATTGTTTTGTGCATTTCTTGTATTACCTTGTGATTGTTTTGATTTTTTTTACTTTAGTTTATTTAGTAAATATTTTATTAACTCTATTTCTTGAAATGCATTGTTGGTTAAGGGCTTGTAAGTAAGCATTTCATGGTAAGGTCCACACC
The DNA here is from genome assembly GCF_965601325.2 of Salmo salar. Taxonomy (NCBI): domain Eukaryota; kingdom Metazoa; phylum Chordata; class Actinopteri; order Salmoniformes; family Salmonidae; genus Salmo; species Salmo salar. The sequence goes on from NC_138300.1 coordinate 109,576,174, forward strand.
TGTTGTATTCGGCGCATGTGACAAATAAAATATCATTTGATTTGATTTGACATGGGGTGTGATGGAATCAGAATGTATGAAGCAGATCTTGCACTGTGCCATTGTCAGAACGACTCTAATATGCAGGAGGGGTGAAGTCAGGCGCAGGAGACGAAGGTACGTGAAACACACATTTAATGAACAAAGTCCAAAAGTGCCATGAAAACGAGGCAGGGTACAAACTCAAGCGACAGGCAAAACCCTAAATGAGTCGGGACGCAGCCCAGCAAACCCTAATGCCTAAACACAGAACGGCAGAGGAAAATCAAGTCCCCAACCTACGAATAGGCGACACGCTCAGCCCAGTCAAAACTGTTCGCTGCTCTGGCACCCCAATGGTGGAACAAAGCTCCCTCACGACGCCAAGACAGCGGAGTCAATCACCACCTTCCGGAGACACCTGAAACCCCACCTCTTTAAGGAATACCTAGGATAGGATAAAGTAATCCTTCTAACCCCCCCCCCCCCCCCTCCCCCCTTAAAAGATTTAGATGCACTATTGTAAAGTGGTTGTTCCACTGGATATCATAAGGTGAATGCACCAATTTGTAAGTCGCTCTGGATAAGAGCGTCTGCTAAATGACTTAAATGTAATGTAAATGTAAATCCCGCACAAAACCAAACCAAAAACAGACAGACTAAATACCGCCACTAATGAACTAACACAAAACAGGTGCTAACCTAAACAGACATCACTAAATTAAAAAGTAGGCCGGTAGGCCGGCAACGACGACCGCCGAGCGCCGCCCGATGTAGATGTTGTGACAGCCATGTCCAGCTCAACGCAAATCAGCTACTGTGTTTGTTAGTCTTTTTTTCATTTTAAGAGCTTAATCCCCACTCAAGAATCGTATATAATAGGCTGACTTTGGAGATATAGTTCATTTCTGATGTTACAGCTACTTTGCATCCTATTGTGATTAACCATTTGTTACCACTTACATTCTATGTATTTAGCATCCTGTACCCTTTATAGTGTTTCCCATTAACATTCAAAACATGTCATCTCTGATTATACAAAAAAGTATGAAAAATGTATGCACTCACTACTGTAAGTCACTCTACATAAGAACGTCTGCTAAATTACAAAATAAAATAAATACAAGTTATAGGATGCACAGTAATGTCTCTCTCTGCAGCCACTGGGGTGTCACACTCAATTCTGTCCTCCAGATGGGACACAGTGTTGTCATACCCTTCAGGACTGGACAGGTTTGAGGTTGTGTGACTGTGTTTGTATACATATTTAGACCTTTCAGCCAGTGACATATAGTGCTGTATGACAGTTGAGAGGTATGATTTTCTTTATTAACTTAATTTACTGAAATGGGCCTTCTCTCTGTCCGTCTCCAGTCTGACGGGATTATGGGAATTGAGAATGTGGACGTGTGAGAGAGCGAGAGAAAGAGTGAGAGAGAGAGAGAGAGAGAGAGAGAGAGAGAGAGAGACTGGGGCAGTGTGGCCCTTTCATGTGATAAACGTATTCCTCTTGTGTAATTGACTTACGTTCCTCGGTTTCCCTCTTTCCTGAAATTATGGGACCTAGTTTCCTCTGTAAACCCATTTGAATGTTTGTTTTTTTATTTTCTTGTGGCTATAAAGCCAGTCTCCACGATCATAAATCCCTCATTACCAGTAGAAGTGTTTTTTCCCCTCATATTCTTGTGGTTCAACTTGTTTTCTCTCGCTCAACGTTATTAGCTTAGTGCTGTGAAAATTCATCACTCTGGTCCCCACCACTGAGCATTGGGGAGAGAGGCGGTGGGGGTTCAAAGCTGGGAGGGACGGCCACACTTTTAATTTGAAACAGCTCTGAGCTGCCTGAATGGCACCAAAGGGATGGTGTGGCTGGAGCAAAGGCTGGATCAGCTCGGCCCCAAACCCAAGCAGTCCTGACCCTGTGACTGTGATTACAACCCAGGATGCCCCTGGCCCTGTGTGAGGAGGCGGAGAAAGGGGGGAAAGGTGGAGAGGCGGTGAGGGAGAGAGGAAGAAAAAATATGAAAGAGGAGTAAACATGAAGCCAGACAGCTTGGAGTAATCGGTGTGTAAAACTCAGAACAAGTCAATCTGATCATACTGTACACAATGGAAAGTCTGAATCTATTTTTTGTTGTCACCCTTCCTTAATTCTTTTAAAGTGGCCTTCATATTCCATCATTTAAACATCTCTAGTGAACTCTAGTGCAAACAAACAAGTGCAGTGACTCAATGTCAAAGATTGTGACGTGTGTGAAAACATTGCAGTGCAAAAGAAGATTACAGAACACTGAGCGGAACATGTAAAGGGGAATTTATAGATAAGAACAGCCAAACTGGCAACATAGATCATTATGCACATCTACCAGTTCAGCAGAGCCATTTAAAGATTTCCTCTCCTGCGGTTAGTCAACCTCTGAGATAGAGATAGAGAGAGAGAGCCTGGCCTCTGTCTCTGTGACAGCTTTGTAGCGAGGGATGTGGAATGGACGTGTGAGAGACACACAGGGACAGAAATAGCCACGGGCGGACTCTGGGATTAGAGAAGATGGTACTGATGGAGTGTGTGTTTGTGTGTGTATTTGGGGGGGCACAGCTGGCCGTATGGAGGTGAGAGAGGGAAGGACGCGACACACAGGCACAATCACACAAATCCCCCGCGGCCAGGGTGCCAATCAATAGATAGAGGGAGAGATAGATGGAGAGGTAGAAAAATGGAGTGACAGATGAAGAGATAATGGGTGTGGGAGAGGAGAGGCGGCTGCAGGGGCCAGGACACCTTGAGCATACAGTATCCTAGACTGGACAGCGGCAGCAATAGAGAGAGTTACCCTGGCCTTGTTTACTGTTACTGTGCTAAATATGGACAAAGAGAAGGATTATATTATACAGTACCAACCGGTCCAAGAGGAGCCTAGTCAATCAACTTGGATGGTGCATCCATGTGATGCGGTAAAAACCCACCCAAACAAGAGTTATGTTTAGAGTTATGGTTAGGGTTGAACCGGGGTGTGGACATGAAGCTAGGGTTCTGGTTAGGCTGTCGAGTGATTCCCACTAGGAACAGTAGTGCATAGCCCTGACAGGTCAGTGATTCCCACTAGGAACAGTAGTGCATAGCCCTGACAGGTCAGTGATTCCCACTAGGAACAGTAGTGCATAGCCCTGACAGGTCAGTGATTCCCACTAGGAACAGTAGTGCATAGCCCTGACAGGTCAGTGATTCCCACTAGGAACAGTAGTGCATAGCCCTGACAGGTCAGTGATTCCCACTAGGAACAGTAGTGCATAGTCCTGACAGATCAGTGATTCCCACTAGGAACAGTAGTGCATAGCCCTGACAGGTCAGTGATTCCCACTAGGAACAGTAGTGCATAGCCCTGACAGGTCAGTGATTCCCACTAGGAACAGTAGTGCATAGCCCTGACAGGTCAGTGATTCCCACTAGGAACAGTAGTGCATAACCCTGACAGATCAGTGATTCCCACTAGGAACAGTAGTGCATAACCCTGACAGGTCAGTGATTCCCACTAGGAACAGTAGTGCATAACCCTGACAGATCAGTGATTCCCACTAGGAACAGTAGTGCATAACCCTGACAGGTCAGTGATTCCCACTAGGAACAGTAGTGCATAGCCCTGACAGGTCAGTGAGAGTGATGATTTTGATCCCTTTCTGTCTCAGTTTAAGTCTGGGGATGAAGCCGTCAACTACTGGAACTTAGGCTAAGCAAGACGTCTTCATCAGAAGACTTCACACTGTATGACAAACAGCTCCACCTACTGGAAATAAGCTTCCATTTCGATGTCACTGCAATCTCTCCTTCAAGAGTAAAAAAACAGGTGTGCCATCGTCAAACACACCAAATGTTTTAAGGACATATAATCTAAATACACTTTGCAATGAAAATGAATCATGCTGTAGGCGTACCCCCAAACTTTTGTCGATACATTGTTATATTGACACAAATACTGAGCCATCCTTACTGTGTGTCCCAGAAAACTCTTTGACATGGAACATTGATTTCAGGAACAGCTTAATATTCTGTGCCATCATACAGATTTGATTAAAGTTTATTTCCAGCCAGGTCATTGCCTTATTTAAAACCAAGGAATATATTCAGTGCAGAAAGCTGCTGCTGTCCACCGCTACCATAAAATTGAGCTTGCAGGATATGGCTATATTATCTCGGGGACAGACTCTCAAAGCCAGCTAAAGCCAGCTAAACTAGAAGAGAGCCCTAATCGATACACAAGAACAAACAAAGAGATCATATTCAGGTGATTTTGATGGCAAAATGGCATCCTATCAGAGAAAAGTATGATGGGCTCTTGCTTTCTCCCATTAGTGCAGTGTAAGCATCTCCTGCTGAGTGTTACCTGTAATTGTGGCGGTGCGGCGAGGAGTGTGTGTGTGTGTGTCTGTCACAGTGCTGATAATCCTTTCCTACTGCCTGATAAAATGGACCACAGCTTAGCCACCACAACGGCACTCATTTGCATTTAATAAAGCAAAAACCATTCGTACCCAAAACTCATGAATTAGGCCTCTGTGTTAAAATTGCCTTACATTGCCTCTCCATCAGTGATTTCAATTACCCACGGTGTATTTCTATTGTTTCCTGAGATAAGTGACATATTCTGGAGAGAGGGAGATGTCGCGCTGAACGAGACTAGCAATGCATTGCGGATAAGTGCTAACTCCAATGCAGTGGCGGGTCTAGCTTGTATGGCTCCCTGGGCGAACCCCACCTTCAGCAAGACTAAACCAATTCACCTTGGTGGTGTGCAGACTGCTTTTATATTGTTCTTAACAATTTCGCACAAACCAGAAAAAAATGCAACAATATGTCTGTGAAACTATATATTCACAGTATTATGAATGAATTGGTGTGTATTTGGTAGCATTTCGTAGTGTGATTGCATTAGTACTGTACAAAGTTAGAGGTGGAATATTTGATAGATTCTCCCGCTTCCCCTACCTCGGGCTTCCAGTGGGGAGACCTGAGGTCAACCTACCCCCGCCCCCCTCCCCATCTTGTACTTCTGAGTGGGAGACCTTCCCAGGAGGTAGCCTGCCTAGCTCACAAACTAGAATCAGGGGGCCCACTCCGACAAGGTTAATTGACCCACAGTCCCACATGGTGACATGATATCATAAGGTGAATGCACCAATTTGTAAGGCGCTCTGGGTAAGAGCGTCTGCTAAATGACTTAAATGTCAAATGTAATGATATCATTGACGTGATGTGCAAATGAGCGATAGAAAACCGATCGCGTAAATGTTACCATTCCGGCTGCCCACTTCGCCTATACCTAAATCCGCCACTGCTCCAATGACCGCTGTGATTTCCTAACATGAAAAAAAAAATAGCCTACATCTGACAAAACAAACACACACACGCTGAATAAAAGTTTGTATGATCTGTAAAGTTGTAAGTGCCAAGGGCTTACACTTTGTCTATCCATTTCTGCACCCTCCTTTACTTTACAGGTCTTCTCATTACTGTTTAATCAGAGCCTTTCCTCTGCCAGGTATATTGAACTGTAATTACAGTCTAAGTGTCTTATTAGCAGATAGGACTTTGATACTGGGCCCTGGGAAGGAAACCAAACCTAATGAATTCTGCCCAAACAATGTGTCTGGCTGCCTCTCAAGGCTACAGACAGCTGTTGAGATCAGTGGCCCAGCACATATAAGAGAATAGCAGCAGCCATTTACAAAGAAAAAAAATGTGACACTAGTTGATCTAGCCAACAAAAGGTACAATTTGGGTTATCATTGTACACTATTGTAATGTTGTCAGTCAGTGCCTTGCATAGGTTGGCACATTCTTACATCTTTTTTAAACATTGAATAATGGATGATAATAAAAGGAGGTAAAATACCAAAACAAACCTAAGCTTCAATATGCACATTTTGGGTGTAGGAACATTTTATAGTATTACATTTTATAGTCAACTCAACATCAAACTGTGAAGCTGTCCTGACCAACAGGTGTCTTCAACCGTCCTCTCCGCCGGTACAGATGAATCATAAGACCTTCAGCCTTGTTTCTGAGTAATGGTTTTCTCTGGCCCGTCTCCTGTAGTTTAGAAGACACCCACTCAAAACAGCTTCTCCCTATCTCTGTACCTACTAAAGCCTCCTCTCTGACCTGGTTGATCTAGAGAGGATGGCACCCTGTTATCATCCTGGCTCAACTGCCACATGCAGTGTCATCAGTGCCAGAAACCAGTCTCTACCCCGTGGCTTTGATTCGAAAAAGGACATCGAAGTCTCTCTCATCTCATAATGAAGGACATTCGCATTGAGGCAGTGACTACTTTCAACCATCTTTTCATTTGGTCTGCCAATTACGAGGAGACACTGAGTATCATTGAGGATCCACAATGGCTTTTATAGAAAACACCTTTTTTTTTTTACAGTGTACTCAGCCAAGATTACCTCCACTCCATCATTCCATATATTTAGCTTGTGATGTATCTTAATACACTGTACAGTTAGAGCAACAATTTCCACTCATGTTTCCCACTCTCTATCAAGGGTGCGTTCGTAAACTCGTCTGAGTGTGCGAGAGCGCAGAATAACTGATGAATTTACCAACGCTCAACACCCCTTGAATATGGTCGGTGTCCGTAAACGTTGGCAACAAAGCGTAATTCAATTGTTGCCAGCAGCACAGTTAGTCACCAACGCTCTGGATAACATGAAAAGAGCGTAACCAGCTCTGCTAGGGTGAGTAAAATGGTCAGGGTGGGGTGTTCTCTCATTATGTGTCTGGCAGTAGCTAGCCAATGTTAGCCAGTTAGCTTGGGTGCTTGACTGCCTTCCTGAGGTCAGAACGCTCAGAGAGCAAACCGCTCTGAATTTACGAATGACAATCTGACAACGCTCTGAATTTATGAACGCCCAGAGCACACTCTGGCACTTCAGATTGAATTTACGAACACACCACAAAATGTATACCATGGCATTGTTGAATACTTGTTTCTTATTGGCTTGAAGGGCATTCTAGGGCAGTGATTATTTCTATTTATAAACTGGGTGGTTTAAGCCCTGAATGTTCATTGGCTGAAAGCCAGTATACCACGGGTATGACAAAACATTTCTTGTTACTGCTCTAATTACATTGGTAACCAGTGTATAATAAATAAATAAGGCACAGTATATTTGCGCAGTGGAATTCAATGGCTATAGTTAATTTTTACATGTTCTATGTTTGAGCTGCTTTTGAAAGAAAAAGTCGAATTGAAAACATTGCATTGTTGAATTCGATTGTCATAATGGCAAGCTAGGACTGATGGTTTGATTAGCTAAACCAGCAAGTCTGTTTGTTTGGTTACCACTGCAACTAATGTAGCTATCTAGTAAACTTGCTAGCTACTTCAGTGGATGTTGAACACATTTCTACTGGCAAATGAACACATTTTTAGCGGCTAATGTGTTAAATTATAGCCATGAAAATCAACTCGGCGCTCTATGCCTTCTCTGGAATATAATGCAACTCATTGTGGAACACACTTTCCACGGCGTTCATTATTTTCCATAGAACACAAAGCCCCTCGTTGATTATCCCTTATGTAAACAGTTTGAGCCCTGTGCTCTGATCTTTCGCTGAGTGCCACAATCTTGTAATTCCCATTTGTTTGCCTTTCAGTGATTGCTCATTAATTACTGAGAGAAGTGATTAGACATCTCTCATTACACTGGGCCTCTCAAGCAGAGGGCACAGGCAGTGGGCCTGACCTGAGCCAGTACTGTCTGAAGCCTCCCCAGGCAGAAGACCTGAACTAGCACTGTCTGAAGCCTCCAAATCCTTAATCCTAAAACTAGCCCTAACCCTAACCATAAACCTTACCCATAACTTAATTCTAACCATAACCCTAAAATAGCCTTTTTCCTTGTGGGGACCGGTGAAAGGTCTGAAATGTCCTTGTTTTACTATCCTTGCGAGGACTTCTGGTCCCCACAAGGATAGTAAAACAAGGAACATTATATAGAAGAACCGACACGCATGCACGCACGCACACACACAAACACACACACACAAACACAAACACACACACACACACAAACACACAAACACACACACACACACAAGCTGCTTTGCTAAATATGCTGTTCTGTGCAAATTTGATGGACAAGTACACAGTCCAAGCTGAGCACAAAATCAACTCCAGCAGGCGGTGAAAGGATTAGGAGATGAGGCAAGCCATCGAAGGACAAAACTGAAAATTCTCAAATCAAAAAAGAGAGCTTTGGGATTTTTCCATTCAAAGTTACATGTCCTTGGACCCTTTGGAAGACAGAACAATGAATCATTAATTATTCTGATAAGATAATTATCAATAACACAGTGTCAACATGAAAGACAAAGGTTTCCAGAGGTCAATGTTGCCAGTATGTTGGATAATTAATTCATGCTTTCACCTTCTGTGTTAGTAGCTGGATCCAGTTCAGCGGATCCATCACTGTCAGATTTGTTATTTAGATGCCACATAAATGTCTATCAATGTGCTTTCAACCATTTAAAAGCACAGACCTTCAGATGGGAATACAATGTCAGATATTTTGTTTATTTATACAACAGATTAATTTGATATCACCGTGCTTCATCTAAACATAGGAAACAACACCTCCACTTTGCTGATCCTCAACACTGGGGCCCCACAAGAGTGCATGCTCAGCCCCCTCCTGTACTCCCTGTTCACCCATGACTGCGTGGCCACACACGCCTCCAACTCAGTCATCAAGTTTGCAGACAACACAACAGTAGTAGGCCTGATTACCAACAATGACGAGACAGCCTACAGGGAGGAGGTGAGGGCCCTGGGAGTGTGGTGCCAGGAAAATAACCTCTCACTCAATGTTGACAATATAAAGGAACTGATCATGGACTTCAGGAAACAGCAGAGGGAGCACGCCCCTATCCACATCGACGTGGAGCAGGAGGAAAGCTTAAAATTCCTCGGTGTGAACATCACTGACGATCTGAAATGGTGCACCCACACAGACAGTGTGGTAAAGAAGGCGCAACAGCACAACAGTGCCTCTTCAACCTCAGGAGGCTGAAGAAATTTGGCTTGGCACCTAAAACCCCCACAAACTTTTACAGATGCACAATTGAGAGCATCCTGTCGGGCTGTATCACCACCTGGTACAGCAACTGCACCGCCCGCAACCGCAGGGCTCTCCAGAGGATGGAGCGGTCTGCCCAACGCATCACCGGGGACAAACTACCTGCTCTCCAGGACACCTACAGCTCCCGATGTCACAGGAAGGCCAAAAAGATCATCAAGGACAACAACCACCCGAGCCAGGGTCAGTCTGCTATATCTGGTGTAATTCTCCGGTCTTATCCGGTGTCCTTTGTGAATTTAAGTATGCTACCTCTAATTCTCTCTCTCTCTCCTTCTCCCTCCCCTCCCGGAGGACCTGAGCCCTAGGACCATGCTTCAGGACTACCTGGGCTGATGACTCCTTGTTGCTCAATGCAACCCTGACCTGTTCACCGGACGTGCTACCTTGTCCTGGACCTGCTGTTTGCAACTCTCTCTCTCTCTCTATCACACCTGCCGTCTCGAACTCTGAATGCACGGCTATGAAAAGCCAACTGACACTTACTCCTGAGATGCTGACCTGTTGCACCCTCTACAACCACTGTGATTATTATTATTTGACCCTGCTGGTCATCTATGAACATCTTGGCCATGTACTGTTAAAATCTCCACCCGTCACAGCCAGAAGAGGACTGGCCACCCCTCAGAGCCTGGTTCCTCTCTAGGTTTCTTCCTAGGTTGCTGCTTTCTAGGGAGTTTTTCCTAGCCACTGTGCTTCTACATCTGCATTGCTTTCTGTTTGGGGTTTTAGGCTGGGTGTCTGTACAGCACTTTGTGACATCAGCTGATGTAAAAAGGGCTTTATAAATACATTTCATTGATTGATTGATCAAAGCTGGGACCGAGAGACTGAAAAACAGTTTCTATCTCAAGGCCATCAGACTGTTAAACAGCCATCACCAACATTGAGTCGCTGCTGCCAACATACTGACTCAAATCTCTAGCCACTTTAATAATAAAATGTTTTATGTAATAAATGTATCACTAGTCACTTTAAAACTTCTTACGGCTGAAATCCCGTTAAAGGGATCGATATGACTCCAGTGAAAGTGCAGACCGCCAAATTCAAAACAGCAAAAATCTCATAATTAAAATTTCTCAAACATACAAGTATTATACACCATTTTAAAGATAAGATTCTCATTAATCCAACCACAGTGTCCGATTTCAAAAAGGTTTTACATCGAAAGCACACCAACGATTATGTTAGGTCAGCACCTAGTCACAAAAAAACATACAGCCATTTTCCAGCCAAAGAGAGGAGTCACAAAAAGCAGAAATCGAGATAAGATGATCTTCATCAGATGGCACTCATAGGACTTCATGTTACACAATACATGTATGTTTTGTTCGATAAAGTTCATATTTATATCCAAAAATCTCAGTTTATATTGGCTCGTTATGTTCGATAATGTTTTGCCTCCAAAACCTCCGGTGATTTTGCAGAGAGCCACATCAATTTACAGAAATACTTATCATAACCTTTGATAAAATATACAAGTGTTATGCACAGAATTAAAGATACACTTCTCCTTAATGCAACCGCTGTGCCAGATTTCAAAAAAGCTTTATGGCGAAAGCAAACTTTGCAATAATCTGAGTACAGCGCTCAGATATCAAAACAAGCCATTCAGATACCTGCCATTTTGGAGTCAACAGAAGTCACAAATACCATTATAAATATTCACTTACCTTTGATGATCTTCATCAGAATGCACTCCCAGGAATCCCAGTTCCACAATAAATGTTTGTTTTGTTCGATAAAGTCCATCCTTTATGTCCAAATACCTCCTTTTTGTTTGCGCGTTCCGTCGAGTAATCCAAATGCACTGTGCTCGCGCAGTTAGTTCAGACAAATAGTCCAAAAAGTTATATTACCGTTCGTAGAAACATGTCAAACGATGTATAGAATCAATCTTTAGGATGTTTTTATCATAAATATTCCATAATATTCCAACCGGACGATTTCTTTGTCTTCAGAAATGAAAAGGAACACAGCTAACTCTCACGGGAGTGTGCGCCACTGAGCTCATGTCATTTTCTCAGTCATCTGATTCCAATGGCTTATTCTCTTCCCATTCACAGTAGAAGCATGAAACAACATTCTAAAGACTGTTGACATCTAGTGGAAGCCTTAGGAAGTGCAAAATGACCCCACAGACACTGTATACTGGATAGGCAATCACTTGAAAAACTACAAACCTCAAATTTCCACACTTCCTGGTTGGATTTTTTCTCAGGTTTTTGCCTGCCATATGAGTTCTGTTATACTCACAGACATCATTCAAACAGTTTTAGAAACTTCAGAGTGTTTTCTATCCAAATATACTAATAATATGCATATCTTAACTTCTGGGACTGAGTAGCAGGCAGTTTACTCTGGGCACCTTCTTCATCCAAGCTACTCAATACTGCCACCCATCCATAAGAAGTTTTAATCAATGCCTCTTTATATAATGTTTACATACCCTAAATGACTCATCCCATATGTATATACTGTACTCCTTACCATCTACTGCATCTTGCCTATGCCGTTCGACCATCGCTCATCCATATATTTCTTATTCATTCCTTTACACTTGTGTGTTTTAGGTAGTTGTTGTGAAATTGTTAGATTACTTGTTAGATATTACTGCATGGTCGGAACTAGAAACACAAGCGTTTCGCTACACTCGCATTAACATCTGCTAACCATGTGTATGTGACCAATAGAATTTGATTTGATTTGATACCCTCGTAAAACTGACTATCCTACCGATCCTTGACTTTGGCGATGTCGATTACAAAATAGCCTCCAACACTCTACTCAGCAAATTGCATGTAGTCTATCACAGTGCCATCCGTTTTGTCACCAAAGCCCCATATACTACCCACCACTGCAACCTGTATGTTCTCGTTGGCTGGCTCTCGCTTCATATTCGTATATTTCCTTCCAGTTCTCTTCTGCCAATGACTGGAACGAATAGCAAAAATCAATGAAACTGGAGATTTATATCTCCCTCACTAACTTTAAGCATCAGCTGTCAGAGCAGCTTACCGATCATTGCACCTGTACATAGCCCATCTGTAAATAGCCCATGCAACTACCTCATCCCCATATTGCTATTTATTTCTTTGCTCCTTTGCACCCTAGTATCTCTACTTGCACATTCATTTTCTGCACATCTATCACTCCAGTGTTTAATTGCTAATTGTAATTATTTCACCACTATAGCCTATTTATTGCCTTACCTCCCTACTCTTCTACATTTGCACACACTATATATAGACTTTTCTATTGTGTTATTGACTGTACATTTATTTATCCCATGTGTAACTCTGTGTTGTTTGTGTCGCATTGCTTTGGTCTGTCTTGGCCAGGTCGCAGTTGTAAATAAGAACTTGTTCTCAACTGGTTAAATAAAGGTGAAAAAATAAAATAAAAGTACAATTTTAAAAAAGCAAGCCAACATTAGGCTGAAAAATCTAAACAAACCTATCACAGAGATAGCAAAAACATTAGGTGTGGCCAAATCAACTATTTGGTACATTCTTAAAAAGAAAGAACACGCTGGTGATCTCAGGAAGACCACGGACAATAACTGTGGTGGATGACAGAAGAATTCTTTCCCTGGTGAAGAAAAACCCCTTCACAACAGTTGGCCAGATCAAGAACACCCTCCAGGAGGTAGGCGTATCTGTGTCAAAGTCAACATTCAAGAGAAGACTTCACCAGAGAAAATACAGACTGTTTACCACAAGATGCACACCATTGGTAAGCCTCAAAAACAGGAAGACGAGATCAGAGTTTGCCAAACAACAATCTAAAAAAGCCTGTACAGTTCTGGAACAACATCCTATGGACAGATGAGACAAAGATCAACTTGTATCAGAATGATGGGAAGAGAAGAGTATGGAGAAGGGAAGGAACTTCTTATGATCTGAAGCATACCATCTCATCTGTGAATCATGGTGGAGGTAGTGTTATGGCGTGGGTGTCACGTCCTGGCCAGTATAAGGGTTAATTGTTATTTTAGTTTGGTCAGGACGTGGCAGAGGGTATTTGTTTTATGTGGTCCGGGGTGGTGTTTTGGTAAAAGTGTGTTTGATTTAGTATTTCTGGGTTTTTGGTTTAGGGTCTATGTTTATGTATTTCTATGTGTAGTCTAGTAAGTGTGTTTCTATGTAGAGTTAATTGGGGTGGACTTCCAATTGAAGGCAGCTGTGTGGTGTTGCCTTTGATTGGAAGTCCTATATTAGTTGGGTGTGTTTGTCGGTGTGTTTGTGGGAAATTGTTCTGTGTTTAGCCTTGTGCCTTGCCAGACTGTCGGTCTATCGTTCGTTCGCTTGTTTTGTTGTTTTTGTACGTTCATTTCGTGAAGTTAATAAATGTTCAAAATGAACAAACACAGTCCTGCTGCATTTTGGTCCTCCTTCACCGACGATAGCCGTGACAGAATCTCCCACCAACTAAGGACCAAGCAGCAGAAGAAAGGGGACTTCGAGTTGGACTGGCGGGAGAGATGGACCTGGGAGGAAGTTCTAGACGGGGCTGGACCTTGGCACCAGGCTGGGGATTATCGCCGCCCGCAGTGGGAAATTGAGGCAGCCAAGGCAGAGAGGCGGAGGTACGAGGCCTTGGACGCGCTGAGGGAGAAGCACGAGAGGCACCTCCAATAACATTTTTTGGGGGGGCACACGGGTAGTTTGGCTAGGCCTAGGAAGAGCCGGAAGCCAGCTACCCGTGGTTATATGGAGGAGCGTATGAGGTGGAGAGCGCCATGTTTCGCTGAGGAGCGCACTATCTCACCCATACGCACGCACAGTCCGGTGCGCATTATTCCAGCCCCTCGCAGGTGCCATGCTAGAGCGGGCATCCAGCCTGGTAGGAGGATGCCTTCGCAGCGCATGTGGTTTACGGTACGCCTCCGAGGACCAGGCTACCCAACTCCCGCTCTACGCACGACTACCCTCAGGCCCCTGCACAGCCCAGTCTGCCCTGTACAAGCGCCCCGCTCGTACAGGGCTACTAGTTCCATCCAGCCAAGATGGGTTGTGCAGGAGGTAAGATCAAGACCGCCTGTGCGCCTCCATAGCCCTGGGTTTCCAGCTCCTGTCTCTCGTGCGGACCCGGAAGTGCGTCAACCCAGTCCGACTCAACCTGTTCCCGCTCCCCGCACTAGCCTGGAGGTGCGTGTTCCCAATCTGGTACGCCCAGTACCAGCACCACGCACCAGGCTTCAAGTGCGTAAACCCAGCCTCGCCAGTCAACAGTCACCAGAGCTGCCCGCCAGTCAACAGTCGTCGGAACTGCCCGCCAGTCAACAGTCGTCGGAGCTGCCCGCCAGTCAACAGTCGTCGGAGCTGCCCGCCAGTCAACAGTCGTCGGAGCTGCCCGCCAGTCAACAGTCGTCGGAGCTGCCCGCCAGTCAACAGTCGTCGGAGCTGCCCGCCAGTCAACAGTCGTCGGAGCTGCCCGCCTGCCCTGAACTGCCGGAGTGGCCAGACTGCCCTGAACTGCCGGAGTGGCTCCGGGTCTGGCCGTTCCAGTCTGGCCGGAGTGGCCAGACCGCCCTGAACCGCCGGAGTGGCCAGACCGCCCTGAACCGCCGGAGTGGCCAGACCGCCCTGAACCGCCGGAGTGGCCAGACCGCCCTGAACCGCCGGAGTGGCCAGACCGCCCTGAACCGCCGGAGTGGCCCGACCGCCCTGAACCGCCGGAGTGGCCCGACCGCCCTGAACCGCCGGAGTGGCCCGACCGCCCTGAACCGCCGGAGTGGCCCGACCGCCCTGAACCGCCGGAGTGGCCCGACCGCCCTGAACCGCCGGAGTGGCCCGACCGCCCTGAACCGCCGGAGTGGCCCGACCCGAGCCGCCGGATTGCCCAGACTGCCCCGAGCTGCCAGATTGCCCCGAGCTGCCGGATTGCCCAGACTGCCCCGAGCTGCCAGATTGCCCCGAGCTGCCAGAGTGGCCCGACTGCCTGGAACGGCCAGAACCGGAGCCACCTCCTGATATAGGTGGGTTGGGGAGGGGGGGTGTAGCACAGTGCCGTCGTTGACGGCAGCCACCCTCCCTTCCTTTTTAGTAGAGGGGAATTTTTGTTTTGTTTGGGGTTGTGGTTGTTTTTGTTTTTTGTTTTTTAAGGTGCTTCCGGGGTTAGCACCTTTAAGGGGGGGTACTGTCACGTCCTGGCCAGTATAAGGGTTAATTGTTATTGTAGTTTGGTCAGGACGTGGCAGAGGGTATTTGTTTTATGTGGTCCGGGGTGGTGTTTTGGTAAAAGGGTGTTTGATTTAGTATTTCCGGGTTTTTGGTTTAGGGTCTATGTTTATGTATTTCTATGTGTAGTCTAGTAAGTGTGTTTCTATGTAGAGTTAATTGGGGTGGACTTCCAATTGAAGGCAGCTGTGTGGTGTTGCCTTTGATTGGAAGTCCTATATTAGTTGGGTGTGTTTGTCGGTGTGTTTGTGGGAAATTGTTCTGTGTTTAGCCTTGTGCCTTGCCAGACTGTCGGTCTATCGTTCGTTCGCTTGTTTTGTTGTTTTTGTACGTTCATTTCGTGAAGTTAATAAATGTTCAAAATGAACAAACACAGTCCTGCTGCATTTTGGTCCTCCTTCACCGACGATAGCCGTGACAGTGGCATGTATGGCTGCCAATGGAACTGGTTCCCTTGTATTGATTGATGATGTGACTGCTGACAAAAGCAACAGGATGAATTCTGAAATATTTAGGGCTGTATTATCTGCTCAGATTCAGCCAAATGCTTCAAAACTCATTGGAAGGCGTTTCACAGTACAGAGGGTCAATGACCCGAAGCATACTGCAAAAGCAACCCAATACTTTTTTAAGGCAAAAAGTGGAATGTTCTGCAATGGCCAAGTCAATCACCTGACCTAAATCCAATTGAGCATGCATTTCACTTGCTGAAGGCTAAACTGAAGGCAAAATGCCCCAAGAACAAGCAAGAACTGAAGACAGCTGCAGTAAAGGCCTGGCAGAGCATCACCAGGGAAGAAACACAGCATCTGGTGATGTCTATGGGTTCCAGACTTCAAGCAGTCATTGACCTCAAAGGATTTGCAACCAAGTATTAAAACTCACAATTTAATTTACGATTGTTAGTTTGTCCAATTAATTTTGAGATCTTAAAATTGTGGGGACCACATATAAAAAGTGCTGTAAATCCTACACCTTTCACCTGAGTTGGATGTAATTACCCTCAAACTTTCAGCTCATCTTGATTGTTTCCTTTCAAATCCATTGTGCTGGCGTACAGAGCCAAATTATAACTTGGTCAATGTCCAAATATTGACTGTAGCTAATTCGCTTTTCATACACTCACTCCTTTCAACACATCCACTTCCCCATACTCTGGTCACCATATATAGCACAAAATGGTTCCAATAATATTTCCACCATTCATTTTTCCCACAGGGAATTTTAGGAACACTTAAAATAAGGGCTGTGTTCCTGTGTGGGCTTACCTTGGTTTGATGTTTTGATGTTTTGATAACCATGTCAGACAAGGTGACTTTTATCAATATATTCAGCTCTATTTACTCTCAGATTCGAAAATGTTAATTAGCATCAAAGTAGACATCATACAAGACTACAAATCTCTGCAAGCTCCTGACACCTTCTCTAACAGGTATTCTGCTAGCCAGTGGTAAGGTGTTGAAACTGCAGCTGGGACTCTGCTGTTGAGACAGCTTTATGTGGGCACTGTCTGTCACCGTTATAGTGCAATTAATGTATTGTTTAGTGTTGTGTTGCTGGCATGCATAAAAATAAATATGCCTGCTAAAATCGCCACATTTATATTTTATTTTATGCATGCCAGCAAACCCACTACACAACTGAACAAAAACATAAACACAATATGCAACCATTTCAAAGATTTTACTGAGTTCCGGTTCATTTAAGGAAATCAGTCAATTGAAATAAATAAATTAAGCTCTGATCTATGGATTTCACATGCCTGGGATATGCATCTGTTGGTCACAGATACCTTAAAAAAAATGATCAGAAAACCAGTCAGTATTTGGTGTGACCACCATTTGCCTCATGCAGTGCGACACATCTCCTTCACATAGAGTTGATCAGGCTGTTGATTGTGGCCTGTGGCCTGTGGAGTGTTGTCCAAGTCTTCTTCAATGGCTGTGTGAAGTTGCAGGAACTGGAACACGCTGTCGTACACGTCAATCCAGATCATACCAAACATGCTCAATGGGTGACATGTCTGGTGAGTATGCACCTGTGCATTTAAATTGCCATTGATAAAATGCAGTTGTGTTCATTGTCCGTAGCTTATGGCTGCCCATAACATAACCCCACCGCCACCATGGAGCACTCTGTTCACAACTTTGACATCAGCACACCGCTCTCCCACACAACGCAATACACACTGTCTGCCATCTGCCCAGTACAGTTGAAACCGGGATTCATCAGTGAAGAGTGTGCCAGTGGCCATCGAAGGTGAGCATTTGCCCACGGAAATCTGTTGTGACGCCGAACTGCAGTCAGGTCAAGAAGCTGGTGATGATGACGAGCACGCAGATTAGCTTCCCTGAGACGGTTTCTGACAGTTTGTGCAGAAATTATTTGGTTGTGCAAACCAACAGTTTGGTAATTGGTATTTATTAGGATCATGAAACATGACATAATACTTAGTACAGAACATTATTAGTCAAGGACTGAACTACATACATTTAAAATGTCACACATAGCTTACACATCAGTACATACACACAATATCTAGGTCTAATACATAATACAGCGCAAATTACAACACAATATATATAAAATGGCTGTGTCTCTTCACAGCCCCTTTGTGCAGTAAGGTGTTCTTTTGTTTTTTGAATCTGGTTTTATTGCTAGCTTGAGTTACCTGGGGTAGCAGAGAGTTCCATCTAGTCATGGCTCTATTTAGTACTGTGCGTTTCCGGCCTCTGTTCTGGACCTGGGGACTGAAGAGACCTCTGGTTGTTTGTCTTGTGTTGTACCGATGAGTGTCTGAACTGAATGCCAACTGCTTGAACAGACAGTTCAGTATCTTCAACACATCAATACCTCACACAAAGACCAATACTGATGTAGTCAATCTCTCCTCAACTTTGAGCCAGGAGAGACTGACATGCATGTTACTGGCGCTTTCACTTCGTGTACATCTAAGTGTGATACGTGCTGCTTTATTCTGGACCAACTGCAATTTACCTATGTCCTTCTTTGCCGCACATGACCACACAGATGGGCAGTAGTCCAGGTGCGACAAAACTAGGGCCTGTAGGACCTGTCTGGTTGACTGAGATGTCAAGAAGGCAGAGCAATGCCCTATCACGAACAGACCTCTTCCCATTTTAGCAACCATTAAGTGTATATGTTTTGACCATGACAGCTTGCTATCTAGGGTTACACCCAGCAGTTTAGTCTCCTCAACTTGCTCAAGAGCCGCATAATTCAATAATAGATCTAAACGAGGTTTAGCATTGAGTGAATGATTTGTCCCAAAAACAATGCTTTTTTGTTTTTTAGATATTTAGCTTCATCAGCTATCTGGCTGTCAGACGATCCTGCAGGTGAAGAAGCCGGATGTGGAGGTCCTGGGTTGGCATGGTAACACGTGGTCTGCGGTTGTGAGGCCGGTTGGACGTACTGCCAAAGTCTCTAAAATGACATTGGAGGCAGCTTATGTTAGAGAAATTAACATTCAATTCTCTGCCAACAGCTCTGGTGGACATTTCTGCAGTCAGCATGCCAATTGCACACTACCTCAACTTGAGACATCTGTGGACAAAACTGCACATTTTAGGGTGGCCTTTTATTGTCCCCAGCACAAGGTGCACCTGTGTAATGAAGATGCTGTTTAATCAGTTTCTTGATATGCCACACCTGTCAGGTGGATGGATTATCTTGGTAAATGATAAATGCTCACTAACAGGGATATAAACACATTTGTGCCTCAAATATGAGAGAAATAAGCTTTTTGTGGCTATGGAACATTTCTAGGATCTTTTATTTCAGCTCATGAAACATGGGACCAACACTTTACATGTTGCATTTTTGTTCAGTGTAGATTCCATGTCACAATACATTGAAAAATTGATTCAACCAGTTTGTGCCCAGTGGAACAGAAACTTTCAGCTTGACAAATCTCATGGTTGGCTTACATTATCACCGTTCAGCATATATTCTTATCCAGAGAAATGTATAAGAGTAATTAGGGTTAAGTGCATTGCTCAAGGGCACATCAACAGATTTTTCACCTAGTCAGCTCGGGGATTTGAACCAGCAACCTTTCAGTTACTGGCCCAACACTCCTAACCACTAGGCTACCTGCCACCGAGTAGAACTGTTTACCTTGGATATAAACCTTTTTTTTATGCAGAACCAGTGGTCCTGGAGGCTGTGCTCTGTGTGTTGATTACCTAAGTAGGAGAGGAGGAAGAAACAGATGAGAACAATTTCCTGTGGCGAAGAGAGGGGATTGTTTTTGTCACTGCATCAGGGCCTGGGGGTTGTTCCATGGTTAGCGGGATGAGGTGCAACAGACACCTCAGCAGGTAGGGGCATCAGCCTGGCTCCAGAGCCGCAGAGGAGGGGGTACCTGGGTAATGTGTTGTTGTTAAACAGGGTTGTCTCACCAGCAGCAGGCTAGCGAGCAGGCCATGACATCATTCCAAACAGTGTTGCCAGCTGGGAAGGCCCATTAGATGAGAGCCGTGTCTGAATAACACTACAACATGTTTAAGAAAAAATCCAGGGGCATTATGGGAGATAAAAGCATCTAGACCTCCATTAATGCCAGAGACAGAGGGGTTTTGTAAAATGGAGAGATGGGGTGAGATTTGTGAAAACCTTAATGAGTTACAGGAATTCTGCCTCCCCCTTGTGGGGATAAAGATGAACTGCCAGTTGATCACACATTTACCACATTAGCAACGTGTGATCTGACCTGATGTTTTAGGGGTAAGCCTTGAGTACAAAAAGAATCCTAAGGGTTTACTCACAGGCTTACTGACAATCTGCGTCTATAAGAGGAACTGATCCAATATTACTTTAGATGTCTGTGTATATGGACTGATGTCCTTAAACAAGTGTATCTTAATGTAGCTCAGTAGTCTCAGACTGTACTGAAGAGTCAAGGTCCTGACGTGGTTACCATCTCCTTGGAGGACTGATACGGCAATTAATCATAATGTGTGGGGAAAGAACACCAATTTTAAAGCTTTCTGAGGACAATAATTTGTTCAGTGTAAAAGCTTTGTACTGGGATTCATTGCTTGTAGAATGTCAAGAAAAGTAATTTTAGATGCTGGAGCTGCGGTCTGTGGTCTTTGTAAATCCTTCAACGTCACTAGTCAAATGAGTTTCCCTCTAGGGACGTTCGGCTCCTTAGACAATGGGAACAATGCACTGTGAGACCCTGACATTTATTCACTGAACTAGTAGAAAATGTCACACATGGACTCCCATCTCCCTCACATGCAGGTTCCTACTGAAAGTATCTATTCTTCATTCAGGGTTGTAAACTAATGTTCCCCTCAAGAAACAAATTCCAAGTTGTAATTTATTGGGTTTTATTTCACCAAAATTCTGCATAACTACATTCAACGGCATTCTTCATAACATGATTCAAACTGCTGTGCCTTCAGAAACTTCCGGGGCTAATCATCACATTTCATCTCAGAGAAATGCATCTGGTAAAAGAAGCATCATGAGTGTATCAACTTATGTCAACTCCTTCATTATGTTCCTTTTGACTGTTCAAATCAATCACATTTTCCCCTTCATTAGCTTCAAATATGGGTTACTGAACATACCAATGATATTATTTCAACAAATGGGAGTGCCTTTTGTCTCTTAGCGATAAAAGTTACAATGACGACGATTCTAAGCATCAACCAGATTGTTTGTGCTTGATAAAGGCAAAGATGTTCAACTCATAGGCTACATTTTAATTCCTTTTCAGGTCTCATCAACGTTGTTTAGTGAAACTTTACTGTGACTAAATCTAGTAGTGGAAGAATGTTTTACCAATGTATGTGTAGAGCA
This sequence comes from Salmo salar, assembly GCF_965601325.2. Lineage (NCBI taxonomy): Eukaryota > Metazoa > Chordata > Actinopteri > Salmoniformes > Salmonidae > Salmo > Salmo salar. The sequence continues at coordinate 109,597,350 of NC_138300.1, forward strand.
GAAAAGTTGACATTTTATGTAGTATTACAGAGCAAACCAGACAGATTCTCTAAATGTCTTTGCATTTGGGCTTTTTACATGGTTTATCATACTTCCTTTGGAATATTACGCTTAAACGTAAAAATAATGGTTTCATATTTTTGTAGAAAAATAGTTAAATCATTTTTTTCAAACTAGGTAGAAACAGTTGGTATCCATTTCAAGACACCTACCCAGTCAAACTAATGGACTAGATACTGACTATGCATTTGCATCTTTTTATAATTTTGAGTATGACTCATCATTTGTTAAAAAGCAGTTATTCTAATATTTTAAATATTAATATTGCATGCTTAACAAAGTATTTGCATTGATACTGCAGTTTTGTGGGGTCAGGAACTCAGGATATATGAGAAAGTGCTCTGTTCATCTAATATCAGACTAAACTAATAACTTCCCTACATCGTGATAGATCAAACTGTATTTTATTTTTTATCATCATATTAAACCTGATTCTGTCACCATTTCTAAATGTAAAAACGTTTCCAATGCTATGTCATTATTAGATATTCAATATCAGCAATATCACAGTAATACATATCAAGTCTGGTTACATGTTTCGGTGGTGGTTGATCTACACTAAACTGCACTGATTAACTCAACTAGTAGCATATACATGGTAAAGAGCCCTATCCATCACATTTTCCTTGTTTTGAAATCCAGGCAATTCAGTAAATACTAGTAAAACATAGCATTATCCATCATTTTGCTTATGTTATGACCCAGTGAGTATTTCTGTATATGCATATACCAGCATATGCACTTACATTAATTAATACATTAGAAATGTGGTCATGTTTTATACTAGATGATCCTGGTAGTTAGACATCTAAGTGTTGGTACCCTTGAAATATTTGAAAATAGGATTCAAAACAATCTGACCATCCTTCAAATTCGAAATGCATTAAAGCAAGTCAACATGTAAAGAAAATGGTGTCAAAATATACACAGAAAATATCTCTCTCTCTCACTGCTTGTAAAAGTATATTCAATAATTAATGCTGTCATGTTACATAATAAATTGAATAAATACTCCTGTGGCCCATCCAACACATCTGGTTATTACCACTCTGTCCAGTGAATGAATATGACCCAATATAAGTCAGAATCTCCAAATACAAATACATAATAACACTTGCAAGTAAAGAACCATTGTAAGATCATTTGTGTGCTGCAATATATGACTCTATTCAGCTTTTCATAATCATGGTTAGTAGACAAACCTCATGAACATATGAATGACAGAACAGTTGTTTTTCTACTGTAATCTGATGGGTTGAAGGTCATGGGTACATTTCAAAAATACAGAATGACAATGCCAATCACACCAAAGCTTTTCTTGCACAAATGTTTTCCCTTAAATTAAGGTGAGCGCACAAGATACACTCATTAAATCTTTTACTCATTCAAAATAAGAAGTAATGCACAAAAGTAAATGACAAAGCACACAAATATCCAAAAACTGAAACAGCTCAAGACGAGTTAGATACTATTTTTTTGTAATTTTAAAAAATACACATAAACCATCAGTAGTAGGTAAAACTCTTCTTTCCATTAAAGAATTTGGATCATCAAAAAGCACAGTTAGTCCAGCTCTGTCGTTGGATGGTGTGGACCAGGGCAGAGGCTGTATGTGGCATTACCATGGGGGATGCTGCTGCTCTACTCTAGGCCATCCTCCACTGGCTGGTGGCAGTTGACATGGAGGCTGTGAGGCCTGTGTGACCTGGGGCTCAAAGACCATCGAGGGCCTGGATGGGCTGAGGAAGCAGGCCAGAGGCCAGCAGGGGCCAGGGGTGACAGCGAGGGCAGGGTGCTCTTGTCCAGGGGTACTCACTGTGAGGGAGGGAGGCCCTACTGCTCAACCGATAGGACACCTGGAAGACAAGAGAAAGAAATGTAACGAAAGGAAATGAGCCACAAAAACCCAAGTCATTGATCAAAAATGCTGTCTTGTGTTAAGTGTGTGTGCCCACCAAGATATATGCTGTTTCCACTCAGTGCCAGAGATCAGGTAATCTCAACAAATGGTTTCTAAATGACACGGGTTCTGAAAAGAGAAGAGACTGGTTTAAACAAGGACTAATAGTGAGGAATCCAAATCAAACAATCTGTGTTATACAAGCTAAATATAAAAGGACATTGTTCTGGTTCAGATACTAACAGTATTTACAGTATCATTCCACTGGTGTGGGATGTCCTCAGGTTCCGGTGGGTAGGACATCCAGGATGGGCTTCCGTATGACGATGGTGGAGACATGACAAAGTAGTCAGAGTAACCAGGGTGGTTGGCTGATATGGCGTAGACTGCTGTCATTGGGTTTCCTGTAGAGATGAGCAGTGTGTTTAGCCAATCAGAGGCTTAACTGAGTGAACTGAAGCAATTTGACAGAAAACTATCTATCTATCTATCTATCTATCTATCTATCTATCTATCTATCTATCTATCTATCTATCTATATATAAATAAATATATAGTTGAAGTCGGAAGTTTACATACACTTAGGTTGGAGTCATTAAAACTCGTTTTTCAACCACTCCGCAATTGTCTTGTTTTGGCAAGTCAGATAGGACATCTACTTTGTGCATGACACAAGTAATTTTTCCAACAATTGTTTACAGACAGATAATTTCACTTATAATTCACTGTATCACAAATCCAGTGGGTCAGAAGTTTACATACACTAAGTTGACTGTGCCTTTAAACAGCTTGGAATTCCATAAAACGATGTCACGGGTTTAGAAGCCTCTGATAGGCTAATTGACATCATTTGAGTCAATTGGAGGTGTACCCGTGGACGTATTTCAAGGCCTACCTTCAAACTCAGTGCCTCTTTGCTTGACATCATGGGAAAATCTAAAGAAATCAGCCAAGACCTCAGAAAAAAATTATTTGACCACAAGTCTGGTTCATCCTTGGGAGCAATTTCCAAACGCCTGAAGGTACCACGTTCATCTGTACAAACAATAGTACGCAAGTATAAACACCATGGGACCACACAGCCGTCATACCGCTCAGGAAGGAGACGCGTTCTGTCTCCTAGAGATGAACGTACTTTGGTGTGAAAAGTGCAAATCAATTCCAGAACAACAGCGAAGGACCTTGTGAAGACGCTGGAGAAAACAGGTACAAAAGTATCTATATCCACAGTAAAACAAGTCCTTTATCGACATAACCTGAAAGGCCGCTCCAAAACCGCCATAAAATAGCCAGACTACGGTTTGCAACTGCACATGGGGACAAAGATCATACTTTTTGGAGAAATGTCCTCTGGTCTGATGAAACAAAAATAGAACTGTTTGGTCATGATGGCCATCGTTATGTTTGGAGGAAAAAGGGGGATGCTTGCAAGCCGAAGAACACCATCCCAACCGTGAAGCACAGGGGGTGGCAGCATCATGTTGTGGGGGTGCTTTGCTGCAGGAGGAACTGGTGCACTTCACAAAATAGATGGCATCATGAAAAAGGAAAAGTATGTGGATATATTGAAGCAACATCTCAAGACATCAGTCAGGAAGTTAAAGCTTGGTCGCAAATGGGTCTTCCAAATGGACAATGACACCAACATACTTCCAAAGTTGTGGCAAAATGGCTTAAGGATGACAAAGTCAAGGTATTGGAGTGGCCATCACAAAGCCCTGACCTCAATCCTATAGAACATTTGTGGGCAGAACTGAAAAAGCATGTGCAAGCAAGGAGGCCAACAAACCTGACACAGTTACACCTGCTCTTTCAGGAGGATGGGGACAAAATTCACCCAACTTATTGGGGGAAGCTTGTGGAAGGCTAACCGAAACGTTTGACCCAAGTTAAACAATTTAAAGGCAATGCTACCAAATACTAATTGACTGTATGTAAACTTCTGACCCACTGGGAATGTGATGAAAGAAATAAAACCTGAAATAAATCATTCTCTCCACTATTATTCTGACATTTCACATTCTTAAAATAAAGTGGTGTTCCTAACTGACCTAAGACAGGGAATTTTTACTAGGATTAAATGTCAGGAATTGTGAAAAACTGAGTTTAAATGTATTTGGCTGAGGTGTATGTAAACTTCCGACTTCAACTGTATGTATATATATATATATATATATATATATATATATATACATACACTAGTGTTCAAAAGTTTGGGCTCACTTAGATATGTCCTTGTTTTTTAAAGAAAATCCCATTTTTGTCCATTAAAATAACATCAAATTGATCAGAAATACAGTGTAGACTATTGTAGCTGGAAACGGCAGATTATTTATGGAATATCTATATAGGCGTACAGAGGCCCATTACAAGCAATCATCACTCTTGTGTTCCAATGGCATGTTGTGTTAGCTAATCCAAATTTAAGGCTAATTTGATCATTAGAAAACCCTTTTGCAATCATGCTAGCACAGCTGAAAACTGTTGTGCTGTTTAAAGAAGCAATACAACTGGCCTTCTTTAGACTAGTTGAGTATCTGGAGCATCAGCATTTGTGGGTTCGATTACAGTCTCAAAATGGCCAGAATGGCCTTATAGGCAGAGTTCCTCTGTCCAGTGTCTGTGTTCTTTTGCCCATCTTAATCTTTTTTATTTTTGGCCAGTCTGAGATATGGCTTTTTCTTTGCAACTCTGCCTAGAAGGCCAGCATCCCAGAGTCGCCTCTTCATTGTTGACGTTGAGACTGGTGTTTTGCGGGTGCTATTTAATGAAGCTGCCAGTTGAGGACTTGTGAGTCGTCTATTTCTCAAACTAGACACTCTAATGTACTTGTCGCCGTGCTCAGTTGTGCACCGGGCCCTCCCACTCCTCTTTCTATTCTGGCTAGAGCTAGTTTGCACTGTTCTATGAAGGGAGTAGTACACAGCGTTGTACGAGATCTTTAGTTTCTTGGCAATTTCTCTCATGGAATAGCCTTCATTTCTCAGAACAAGAATAGACTGACGAGTTTCAGAAGAAAGTTCTTTGTTTCTGGCCATTTTGATCCTGTAATCAAACCCACAACTGCTGATGCTCCAGATACTCAACTAGTCTAAAGAAGGCCAGTTTTATTGCTTCTTTAATCAGGACAACAGTTTTCAGCTGTGCTAACATAATTGCAAAAGTGTTTTCTAATGTGCAATTAGCCTTTTAAAATGGTAAACTTGGATTAACTAACACAACGTGCCATTGAAACACAGGAGTGATGGTTGCTGATAATGGGCCTGTGTACGCCTATGTAGATAATCCATTAAAAAAAAATCTGCCGTTTCCAGCTACAATAGTCATTTACAACATCAACAATGTATTTCTGATCAATTTGATGTTATTTTAATGGACTTGGCTTTTCTTTCAAAACAAGGACATTTGTAAGTGACCCCAAAATTTTGAACGGTAGTGTATATACACAGTGCATTTGGAAATTATTCAGACCCTTTGACTTTTCCCACATTTTGTTACAGCCTTACTCTAAAATGGATTAAATCGGTTATTTTCTTCTCATCAATCTACACACAATACCCCATAATGACAATGCAAATAACAAGTTTAGACATTTTTGCAAATGTATAACAAATAAAAACTAAAATATTACGTAAGTATTCAGACCCTTTACTCAGTACTTTGTTGAAGCACCTTTGGCAGCGATTACAGCCTTGAGTCTTCTTGGTTATCAATCTACAAGCTTGGCACACCTGTATTTGGGTGTGCCATTCTTATCTGCAGATCATCACATGCTCCGTCCGGTAAGATGGGGAGAGTCGCTGCACAGCTATTTTCAGGTCTCTCCAGAGATGTTTGATCGGGATCAAGTCCAGGCTCTGGCTGGGCCACTCAAGGACATTTAGAGACTAGTCCCGAAGCCACTCCTGCGTTGTTTTGGCTGTATTCTTGGGGTCGTTGTCCTTTTGGAAGGTGAACCTTTGCCCCAGTCTGAGGTCCAGAGTGCACTGCAGCAGGTTTTCATCAAGGATCTCTCTGTACTTTGCTCCGTTCATCTTTCTCTCGATCCTGACTAGTCTCCCAGTCCCTGCCACTGAAAAACATCCCCACAGCATGATGTTGCCACCACCATGCTTCACCGTAGGGATGGTGCCAGATTTCCTCCAGACGTGACACTTGGTATTCAGGCCACTGAGTTCAATCTTGGTTTCATCAGACCAGAGAATCTTGTATCTCATGGTCTGAGAGTCCATTAGGGGCCATTAGGCAAACTCCAAGCGGGCTGTCATGTACCTTTTACTGAGGAGGGGCTTCTGTCTAGCAATTCTACAATAAAAGCCTGATTAGTTGAGTGCTGCAGAGATGGTTGTTCTTCTGGAAGGTTCTCCCATCTCAACAGAGGAACTCTGGAGCTCTGTCAGAGTGACCATCGGGTTCTTGGTCACCTCTCTGACCAAGGCCCTTCTCCCCCGATTGCTCAGTTTGGCTGGGCGGCCAGCTTTAGGAAGAGTCTTGGTGGTTCCAAACTTCTTCCATTTAAGAATGATGGAGGCCACTGTATTATTGGGGACCTTTAATTCTGCGGACATTTTTTGGTACCCTTCCCCATATTTGTGCCTCTACACAATGCTGTCTCGGAGCTCTACAGACAATTCCTTTGACCTCATGGCTTGGTTTTTGCTCTGACATGCACTGTCAACTGTGGGACCTTATATAGACAGGTGTGTGCCTTTCCAAATCATGCCCAATCAATTGAATTTAGATCAGTTGGACTCCAGTCAAGTTGTAGATACGTCTCAAGGATGATCAATGGAAACAGGATGTACCTGAGCTCAATTTCAAGTCTCATAACAATGGGTCTGAATACTTATATAAATTAGTTTTTTCTGTTTTTATTTGTCATAAATAAGCAAACATTTCTAAAAACCTGTTTTCGCTTTGTCATTATGGGGTATTGTGTGTAGATTGCTGACAAAAAACTATTATTTAATCAATTTCAGAATAAGGCTATAACGTAACAAAATGTGGAAAAAGTCAAGGGGTCTGAATACTTTCCGAAGGCATTGTATATGATGCACTTGAGATACACATACAGTACCAGTCAAAAGTTTGGACACACCTACTCATTCCAGGGTTTTTCTTAATTTTTTACTATTTTCTACATTGTAGAATAATAGTGAAGACATCAAAACTATGAAGTAACAAATATGAACTCATGTAGTAACCAGAAAAGTGTTAAACAAATCAAAATCTGTTATATTTGATATTCTTCAAAGTAGCCACCCTTTGCCTTGATGACAGTTTATCACACTCTTGGCATTCTCTCAACCAGCTTCATGAGGTTGTCACCTGGAACGGATTTTTGGTTACTTTTTTGGTTACTACATGATTCATAAATAATTATGTGTAATTTCATAGTTTTGATGTAATAAAGAAAAACCCTGGAATGAGTAGGTGTGTCCAAACTTTTGACTGGTACTTTGTGTATTTACATTTGTATTTACAGTGAGCACCATAATTCATTGGACAGTGACCATTTTTTTGTTATTTTGGTGCTGTACTCTAGCACTTTGAGTTTGAAAGGATACAATGAAAATGAGGGTGAAGTGCAGACTGTCAGCTTTAATTTGAGGGTATTTTCATACATATCGGATGAACCGTTTAGAAATGACAGAACCTTTTGTACATGGTCCCCCAATTTTAAGGTACTATAAGTATTTGTTGAATTGGCTTCACAGATGTGTGTCGTTAGGCAGGTATATTCTTTTGTGTCGTTAGTGAATGCAGGAGAGCTGTTCATGAATAGTATTGATTCTAGACTTTGCTATTGCCTTTGGAGGTTGTTGTTGGGGTGTGACAACATGAGGAAGACAGCAGTGTTGATGCAAATGAAGCTGGCCATCATAAGGCTCAGAAATGAAAATCAATCAATCAGGAACATTGCAAAAACCCTGGGCATGCCCAAGTCAACAGTTTGGGTCATCATTAACAAGAAAAAAACAACCAGTGAACTCAATTATGTCAACAGACCCGGTAGACTGAGGAAGAACACTGTAGTGGATGACCGGAGAATACTCTCTATGTTGAAGAAAACCCCCCTGACAACAGCCCAACAGATCAAAAACACTCTCCTGGATGCAGGTATAGATGTGTCAAAGTCTACCATACGTAGAAGACTACACCAGCAGACTACAGAGGGTACACTACAAGATGCAAACCACTGATAAGCCTGAAGAACAGAAAGGCGAGATTACAGTTTGCTGAAAAGCACCTAAAAGAGCCCCAAGAGTTCTGGAAAAAAAGTATTGTGGAAAGATTAACATGTACCAGAGTGATGGAAAGAGGAAACTGTGGCGAAAAAAAAGACATGCCCATGATCCAAAGCATGATCCAAAGCATACCACCTCATCCGTGAAACATGGTGGAGGGGGTGTTATGGCTTGGGCCTGTATGGCTGCCAGTGGAACAGACTCACTTGTCTTCATCGATGATGTGACTGCAGACAGAAGTAGAACAATGAATTCTGAAGTCTACAGAAATATTTTATCTGCTCAGATAAAACCAAATGCCTCCAAACTCATTGGAAGAGGAGACTGAAGGCAATAAGTCCCCGAAACAAGCAGGAACTGAAGATGGCTGCAGTACACGCCTGGCAGAGCAGCACCAGGGAAGATACCCAGCGTCTGGTGATGTCGATGCATCACAGACTTCAAGCAGTCATTGCATGCAAAGGATATGCGACCAAATATAAAAAATACTTTATTCTAAATTATGTTAAACTGTCCAATGTTTTTTGATGCCCGAAAATGGGGGGGACTATGTACAAAAGCTTCTATAGTTTCTAAACGGTTCATCCGATATGTATGAAAATACCCTCAAATTAAAGCGGACAGTCTGCACTTCACCCTCATTGTCATTGTATCCTTTCAAACTCAAAGTGCTAGAGTACAGAACCAAAATAACAAAAAAATGGTCACTGTCCAATGAATTATGGTGCTCACTGTATATTTACTAGTCCATATCTGAATAATTATATCATATTTCATATTTTGACCTGAGTAGCTGGTCATGGACTGGTCAACAGTGACAGCAGGGAAGGGTGCTCTGTTGATAGGCAAGTAGGTGGCACCATTGTGCTGATTCTGTATCTCAGATGCCTCAGAAATGCGAGGTTTCAGGCTGATGTCGGGTGTAGAACTGCAGAAGGGGGGACAAAGACAAAATTAGCTTTTACAACTAATTTCCTGCAATTCTACACATTGTGACATAGGGTAGAGAGAAATGTTTAGCAATTTTTAATATGATATATGAGTGAGACTGACTAACAAATCATTGGGGGCCCCCGGCTGGTAATTCGACCATGATTACTAAGTTTAGATAGCTTACCAATCTAAAAGATGTTTACTGACATGGGCTAATTGAGTGACTATCAGTGACTGACATAACAAGAGAAAAACTGCTGATGAACAACCAAATTTCAAAATTGCACCTTATGTATTTTACTATTCTAACTTGCAACATAAGTTCGGGTCTCAACATAAGTTGAGACCCGAATGAGTAAAACAAAACAAAAATTGATTGATCAAAGGGCCTTCAAAAGCAGGGTTTGCCCATCCCTGTTTTAAATGATGCAGAATAAAAGTAGAGTAGAAATACTACACAACACATGAGCAGTAGTACAAAAAAGTTAGGATGGGAAACGCTACAAGGATACAGTACGCTAGTTACAAGTAGATCTTCAAAAAAAGTATACTGAGCAAAATTATAAACGCAACATATAAAGTCTTGGTCCCATGCTTCATGTGCTGATATAATTTTACATACGCACAAAAAGCTTATTTCTCTCAAATTTGGTTCACAAATGTATTTACATCCCTGTTAGTAAGCATTTCTCCTTCCAAGATAATCCATCCACCTGACAGGTGTGACATATCAAGAAGCTGATTAAACAGCAATATTCACTGCACAGCTGCACCTTGCACTGGGGACAATAAAAGGCCACTAAAATGTGCAGTTTTGTCACACAACACAATGCCACAGATGTCTCAAGTTTTGAGGGAACGTGCAATTGGCATGCTGACTGCAGGAATGTCCACCAGAGCTGTTGCCAGAGAATTTAATGTACATTTCTCTACCATTAGCCACCTCCAACGTTGTTTTAGAGGATTTGGCAGTACTTTCAACCGGCCTCACAACCGCAGACCACGTTTAACCACGCCAGCCTAGGACCTCCACATCCGGCTTCTTCACCTGCGGGATCATCTGACACCAGCCATCCGGACTGCTGATGAAACTGTGGGTTTGCATAACCAAAGTTTCTGACAGTTTGTACCGAACTTCTATCTCAGGGAAGCTGACTGCAGTTTGGCGTCGTAACCGAATTCAGTGGGAAAATGCTCACCTACAATAGCGCTGGCATGCTGGAGAAGTGTGCTCTTCACTGATGAATCCCGGTTTCAACTGTACCGGGCAGATGGCAGACGTGTGTATGGCATTGTGTGGGAGAGCGGTTTGCTGATGTCAACGTTGTGAACACAGTGCCCCATGGAGGCGGTGGGGTTATGGTATGAGCAGGCATAAGCTACGGACAACGAACACCATTGCATTTTATCAATGGCAATCTGAATGCACAGAGATACCGTGACAAGATCCTGAGGCCAATTGTCGTGCCATTCATCCGCTGCCATCACCTCATGTTTCAACATGATAATGCACAGCCCCATGTCGCAAGGATCTGTTCACAATTCCTGGAAGCTGAAAATGTCCCAGTTCTTCCATGGCCTGCATACTCAGACATGTCACCCATTGAGCATGTTTGGGATACACTGGATCGAAGTGTACGACAGCATATTCCAGTTCCCATCAATATCCAGCAACTTCGCACAGCCATTGAAGAGGAGTGGGATAACATTCCACAGGCCACAATCAACAGACTGATCAACTCTATGCGAATGAGATGTGTCGCACTTCATGAGGCAAATTGTGGTCACACCAGATACTGAGTGGTTTTCTGATCCACACCCCTACTTTTTTCAGATATCTGTGACCAACAGATGCAGATATGTATTCCCAGTCATGTGAAATCCATAGATTAGGGCCTAATGAATTCATTTCAATTGACTGATTTCCTTATATGAACTGTATCTCAGTAAAATCTTTGAATTGTTGCATGTTGCATTTAGATTGTTGTTCATTGTAGTAGGTTGAGCATGTTTAGCATTGTGTGGATGTGAATATATTGGAATGAATGTTATAAGCATCCATTTACTGTCTTTCTGACAGCTTGAAGGGAGGAGGAGGGAGTTTCGTACCGCCTCATTGAGGTCCCGGGAGGGGGTCCAGGTCTGGAGGGGATCAGAGTGGGCGGAGGTCCAATGCCCATGTCAGGAAGCTGAGTGAACCTGAAGCCCTGCAGCACCAAACACAACACACAGACACAGTTCAATCAGTGTGTGGGTGTTTAAACATAATGTCCTATACAGATACTATCTTATTATGTAGATTTTCTACAATAGCATTCAGGATTTTTGTTTAAAACACCACCGTAAACATACAGACATTTTTTGGGGTTCTTTATTGCATGATCTAATCAATGCACTCACAGGCTTGGGTAAGCTACACTGGTGTATTTCCGGCCCGTAGGCAGAACCATGCTGGTGGCCTCCTCCGCATGGGTGGTTCATGGTGCCAGGGGCACTGGTCACTCCCTCGGAGTAGGGGCTGGTGTGACTGGGGTTGTAGGAACTGTGGAGGTGGGGGTGAATGTGGGGGTGGTGGTGGTTGGAGGGCGGGGCCTCGTCTGGGGCCAGCCCAAAGGCATTACCCAGCAGGAGCTGCATCTGCTGGCGGACCTCGCCGATTGAAGGCTGAGAGCTCAGAGTGGACGAGTCCGAGAGACCCTTAACCTGATGGCTTCCACCATAACCCAAGGAGCTCATCAGTCGGTCCACGTTGGTCTCCTCAAACGGCTCCACCTGACACACAGGAAGGCGGGGACACACACACACACACACAGGGTTATCCATTTGCAATTTAAAAGCTCATCACATTCAGAGCTACACTGAACAAAAATATAAACGCAACATGTAAAGTGTTGAACCCATGTTTCATGAGCTGAAATAAAAAACGTACAAAAAACGTATTTCACTCAAATTTTGCACCCAAATTTGTTTACATCCCTGTTAGTCAGCTTTTCTCCTTTGCAAAGAAAATCCATCCACCTGACAGGTGTGGCATATCAAGAAACTGATTAAACAGCATGGTCATTACACAGGTGCACCTTGTTCTAGGGACAATAAAAGGCCACTTTAAAATGTGCAGTTTTGTCATACAACACAATGCCACAGATGTCTCAAGTGTTAAGGGAGTGTGCAATTGGCATGCTGACTGCAAGAAATGCTGAGGAATATTTATATCTGTAATAAAGCCCTTTTGTGGGGAAAAACTCATTCTGATTGGCTGGGCCTGGCTCCCCAGTGTCCCCAGTGGTGGTGGGCCACCCCACCCACTGGGGGGCACCCCTGCCCAATCATGTAAAAGCCATAGATTAGGGCTTAATTCATTAATTTCAATTGACTGATGGCCTTATATTGCTTCTACACCTGCATTGCTTGCTGTTTGGGGTTTTAGGCTGGGTTTCTGTACAGCACTTTGAGATATCAGCTGATGTAAGAAGGGCTTTATAAATACATTTGATTTATATTACTGTAACTCAGTAAAATCTTTGAAATTGTTGCATGTTGCGTATACATTTTTGTTCAGTATATTAACTGGTATCGAATTTCGCATCTGAATCACTGAACAGGCTATAATCATATTAACGGTCACTAACATTCAGCAATGTAGTGCCTGTGCAGGCAGCATAAAATGATAGCTCTAATAACGAGCTCCATCGCTGTGCTAGATGGAGGTTTTAAAGTTTGGATGAAGGTAATCCTCTTCATTTGAGCCATAGAGCTTAGAATAAGGATTGGGAGAGATAGGCATTTTGGGACAGGCTTTGTTCTAGGGTTTTCTTTAGGTTATTGCACCCCAGTATCAGAACTTATCTATGCTCAACACCTTTTTCCCATGCATTGACTCCAGTAGTATGGTGTACACTTCAGGACAGGGATGCGTAACTCTAGTCCTTGGCGGCATGATCGGTGTCACACTTTTTCCCAAGCCCCAGCTACTAACACAACTGACTCCAATAATCAATTCATCGTGATCTTTAGCTTAGAATGCAATGAGTTTAATCTGCCTTGTTTGCTAGGGATGGGGGAAAAGTGTGTCACCACTCCGGCCCGTAAGGACTGGAATTGACCATCCCTGTTTTACATCTCATGGATGTCTTAAAATGGACACTGTTCAGCAGTGATACTCAGTAGGGCCTCACGTCATAGCCGCTGTTGCGGATCCCTCTTCTAGACCTCTCTCTGAGGACCAGCAGGTCCATCTCCGTCTCCACGGGGCCAGGGCTGCTGGCGGCCAGGGACTGACGGCTCCAGTAGGCTGGCTCTCTGGATGGGGGATGCCTGAAATAGGGATATCATAGTCGCCATCGTCATGACAATGGCCATCATAATCCTCATCATCCGCACCAGTAAAAATGGCCCTGCTCTGCAGCACAGGTTTGCACCATCATAGGAATATTTCAGATATTTCGAATGTGTATTTCAAATCAAATCAAAGTTGGTTGGTCACATACACAGATTTTCAGATGTTTCCAACAGTACAGCAATATCCACCAATACAATACACATCATCCAGAAAAATACTAAAATAAGTTACAGTTGGAAGTTGGAAGTTTACATACACTTAGGTTGGAGTCATTAAAACTCGTTTTTCAACCACTCCACAAATTTCTTGTTAACAAACTATAGTTTTGGCAAGTCAGTTAGGATATCTACTTTGTGCATGACACAAGTAATTTTTCCAACAATTGTTTACAGACAGATTATTTCACTTATAATTCACTGTATCACAAATCCAGTGGGTCCGAAGTTTACATACACTAAGTTGACTGTGCCTTTAAACAGCTTGGAAAATTCCATAAAATGATGTAATGGCTTTAGAAGCCTCTGATAGGCTAATTGACATCATTTGAGTCAATTGGAGGTGTACCTGTGGATGTATTTCAAGGCCTACCTTCAAACTCAGTGCCTCTTTGTTTGACATCATGGGAAAATCAAAAGAAATCAGCCAAGACCTAAAAAGAAAATTTGTAGACCTCCACAAGTCTGGTTCATCCTCGGGAGCAATTTCTGAATGCCTGAAGGTACCACGTTCATCTGTACAAACAATAGTACGCAAGTATAAACACCATGGGACCACACAGCCGTCATACCGCTCAGGAAGGAGACGCATTCTGTCTCCAAGAGATGAACGTACTATGGTGCGAAAAGTGCAAATCAATCCCAGAACAACAGCAAAGGATATTGTGAAGATGCTGAAGGAACAGTAAAAAAGTATCTATATCCACAGTAAAACGAGTCCCATATCGACATAACCTGAAAGGCTGCTCAGCAAGGAAGAAGCCACTGCTCCAAAACTGCCATAAAAAAGCCAGACTACGGTTTGCAACGGCACATGGGGACAAAGATCGTACTTTTTGGAGAAATGTCCTCTGGTCTGATGAAACAAAAATAGAACTGTTTGGCCATAATGAACATTGTTATGTTCGGAGGAAAAAGGGGGAGGCTTGCAAGCCGAAGATCACCATCCCAACCGTGAAGCACAGGGGTGGCAGCATCATGTTGTGGGGGTGCTTTGCTGCAGGAGGGACTGGTGCACTTCACAAAATAGATGGCATCATGAGGGAGGAAAATTATGTGGATATATTGAAGCAACATCTCAAGACATCAGTCAGGAAGTTAAAGCTTGGTCGCAAATGGGTCTTCCAAATGGACAATGACCCCAAGCATACTTCCAAAGTTATGGCAAAATGGTTTAAGGAGAACAAAGTCAAGGTATAGGAGGGGCCATCACAAAGCCCTGACCTCAATCCTTTTGAACATTTGTGGGCAGAACTGAAAAAGCATATGCGAGCAAGGAGGCCTACAAACCTGACTCAGTTACATTTGCTCTGTCAGGAGGAATGGGTCAAAATTCACCCCTTATTGTGGGAAGCTTGTGGAAGACTAACCGAAACGTTTGACCCAAGTTAAACAATTTAAAGGCAATGCTGCCAAATGCTAATTGCGTGTATGTAAACTTCTGACTCACTGGGAATATGATGAAAGAAATAAAAGCTGAAATAAATCACTCTCTCTACTATTATTCTGACATTTCACATTCTTAAAATAAAGTGGTGATCCTAACTGACCTAAAACAGGGAATCTTTACTAGAATGAAATGTCAATAATTGTGAAAAACTGAGTTTAAATGTATTTGGCTAAGGTGTATGTAAACTTCCGACTGTATATAACTGTATATAGGATGAGCCATGACTAGAATACAGTATATACAGTGTACATATAAAGTGGGTGAAACAGTACATAAACATTATTAAAGTGACTAGTGTTCATTACATAAATTGTTACATGATTGCAAACAAACTTGATGCTTGGCATCCCCCTGCAAGAGATTTTGTCACATTAACGATGTACCGGTGCTGCAGTCACCGGTACATGTAGGCATTCTGAAAAGTCACTTTTAAACCAGTGGGTCTGTTTACGCTGAACATCCACTGTACACCCACTGAACACCCACTCAAACATGAAAGCAATGCTTCCTGTATAGCGTAATGTATGTCTTTTGGCATATTACATAATGTGGATGCAAAAAGAGGCATTTCTCTGTCTGCTCCCCCACCTCCTGATGTGGCATCCTGCATAGGATGCCCTCTTCTCCTCAGCAGTCATTGGCTCCTTGGCATTCTCATGCCTGCTGTGCCTCTCTCTGGGGTTGAATGGGTGGATGGCATTGTCTGTAACAGGGAAATCACAGTAGCCTTTTCTGTTGGCTTTCTGCCGTTGTTTGTTCCTGTAGTGTTCGATGTCGGACTTCTGCTTGAGCCCCACGTTTGCCTGTAGACGAAGTCATTTGTATTACATTAGTATTGATTCTAGTTTGACATTACTTGGTATTTGAAGTAAACGTGGTGAGGTATCTACTGAGGTCCCTTTTCTCTATAAACAAACAATCGGTTCCAAATCCATTCCTACTTCCCATTGGCCCAAACCCTTTGATGTCTGCAGCAATATAGTTCTACTTCTACACTGCTTTTACAGTACACATCTAGAACATTCATCTTTAGAATCTTCATCTGGCAGACACAATGTAACCAGCAGGCTGGGGGTGGTGTCTCACCTCCCCATTGAGGACGACTGAGTCCTGGCTGTGACTGGAGGAGGATGGGTAGGAGTATGTGGGCTGGGCCGCCATTGGCTTGATGGTGATGAGTCGCAGTGAGCCAGTGTGGTCCTCATAGGGATCTGCTGGGATGAGAGGACATTGCTAATTAGCACAGCACTAGCTAGCCCAGCTATGACTGATACTGCTGTGAGCACTTCACTGATTGACGTCATATGGCGGTTGGCTACAGTGGGGTTAATGGTGTATTCGTCTCTCATCAGCACCAATCACACAGAGCAGATGTTGTTCTAGATTAACTGCTTCAGTGCTCAGATCGCTCTGTATATACTTCACAACATGGGAAAAGTATTAATGTATGAAAACTAGAAAATATAGGAAATGCCTTATACCCAAGGGAAAGTAAATGGCATTCTAAATGTACGTCTAATCATTTTCTACTTCCCCCGAGGAATTTGCAGTTGTACGACGTTATAATACGTCGCACCAATAAATGTTGGGTAACCATTGCTAGATGGTTGAAAATGAAAGCTTTCTAGATGCCACAGTAACAATATTGTCTGGACATTGTCTCAACATCATTTCTGAAATTGAGACACTTACTGTAATGCAGTGTGTAATCTAACCTTGCACTATTAAGGCATATCAATCATCATAGACAACTTCCAAACAATGGAAACATTGTGTACAAATGCAATTCTACCAGACTGTCACCTTTGATTTGATGCATCCAGTAAAGTAAATATCTGAAGTTCAAGAACAATGAGGACTTTCAGTGGCTGCCACTGCATCATCCTTTTATCATTCATCAGACCCTTCCTCACATCCCCACTCACACTGCCTGAGTGTTACAGCTACTGCAGTTAGATAGGAGGGAAATAGAAAGATGCTTATGTGTGTGTGTGTGTGTGTGTGTGTGTGTGTGTGTGTGTGTGTGTGTGTGGGGATGCACTGTGTGTGTGTGTGTGGGGATGCACTGCATGCATCCCTGCATATATAGTAAGTGCTTATTTTTCATTTACAATTCATTAGTTCTCTCTAATGGCTGTATAGCGTATCAAGCCAATGTGAGGACACAATATTGTGGTGGGCAGCAAGCAGTTGGGACAAGCAGCAGTACAGTAGCCGGAGTATGGCCTCTCCCCTCTCTCTCACCGTTCCTCTTGTGTAGTAGATCCTCCTTGGCGTTGTTCTGTGCCACAGGCCTCCGTACCATCGAGCTCTTGCCCGTGTTGAGTTTCCCGGATTCGTTGCTTGTAACCGAGCCGTCCTCGCTTGGCAACCTGCCGCGGGTAACCATAGCAACAGAGGCAGGCAGTGGTAAGCTTTGTGCATACAGTATTATCCAAGGGTAATGCTGCTATCACACAGCCCCCTGGCCAGTTCTAACCTGTGAAATCTGACTGCAGTATGTGACAGACAGGATTGGTAGGTTTTTTTTTTTTTTTTTAAACATAATCCGTTACAGTTACCATAGTTACCTGCCCAAAATGTGTAATCAGTAACAACTTTTGGATTACCCAAACTCAGTAATGTTACTTTTAGATTACAGCATTAGAAGACACATTTTTTTCTTCCTTTAAACGCATTTGGTGCATCATCATAGTGGTCTCAGACTCGATCAGGTGGAACAAAATTAAACTGGCACCTTTTTTCAATGATGAATTGAATGTCATTGAGAAAACAGAAAAGTTGTCATGTCCTTTTTCGCAAACAATCATCTAGTTTTTCAAAAGTATCTGTAATCTGATTGCAATATTTTTTCACGGTAACGCATTTCATTATAATTTGTTTTTTGCAATCGGATTACATATCACTGTCCAACCCTGGTGACTAAGACACCTCTAAAGGCTGTGTTCAATCTAAAGCTATGTGCTTCACAACAAGGCCACAGGCTGGAACAGCGGGAGATACTATCTTAATGTCAAACTATCTCCCCTGGTATCTTTTCAGGGATAACCAACAGACTGACACCAGTGACTAAAACAGGAGCCTGATGTATGTCAGGTAAGACAGCCAGGAACACACACCCATTATGTCAGCTCATATCAACATTGCTCTTCAGAATGTTTGTATCAGATTATTCTTAATCCCTTATGGACAGACTACTTAAACATAATCGAGCATCTGACCAAAGACGTGATTTTAGTTCTGGCTTAACCAAGATTAGATTATTCTAAGGGTGTAATGCATTCAGAAATACTAAATGGAATCAGCATTCGCAATCATGAGGTTTCTATAATGAGGTACAGTTCTACTCCTGTGATACATGGTCAGACAGAGAGAGGGAGGAGAGGGAGGGGGACAGAGAGAGAACAGATTGAGGATGTGTGTATTCCTGTCAACCTGAGCCCAGAGGAACACTGAATCAAACATGGCCCTGGAAGGATCTCTCCAGGCTGTGTAGCTCACTCACTCCATGCCCTCTGTTCAGCCTCTATTCACTTTACACCACTATGTCTCTCTCCATGCCCAGTGTTCAGCCTCTTCACTTTACACCACTATGTCTCTCTCCATGCCCTCTGTTCAGCCTCTATTCACTTTACACCACTATGTCTCTCTCCATGCCCTCTGTTCAGCCACTATTCACTTTACACCACTATGTCTCTCTCCATGCCCTCTGTTCAGCCTCTATTCACTTTACACCACTATGTCTCTCTCCATGCCCTCTGTTCAGCCTCTTCACTTTACACCACTATGTCTCTCTCCATGCCCTCTGTTCAGCCTCTTCACTTTACACCACTATGTCTCTCTCCATGCCCTCTGTTCAGCCACTATTCACTTTACACCACTATGTCTCTCTCCATGCCCTCTGTTCAGCCACTATTCACTTTACACCACTATGTCTCTCTCCATGCCCTCTGTTCAGCCTCTATTCACTTTACACCACTATGTCTCTCTCCGTGCCCTCTGTTCAGCCTCTTCACTTTACACCACTATGTCTCTCTCCGTGCCCTCTGTTCAGCCTCTATTCACTTTACACCACTATCTCTCTTAATGCCCAGTGTTCAGCCTCTTCACTTTACACCACTATGTCCCTCTCCATGCCCAGTGTTCAGCCTCTTCACTTTACACCACTATGTCTCTCTCCATGTCCAGTGTTCAGCCTCTTCACTTTACACCACTATGTCCCTCTCCATGCCCAGTGTTCAGCCTCTTCACTTTACACCACTTGTCTCTCTCCATGCCCAGTGTTCAGCCTCTTCACTTTACACCACTATCTCTCTCCATGCCCAGTGTTCAGCCTCTTCACTTTACACCACTATGTCTCTCTCCATGCCCAGTGTTCAGCCTCTTCACTTTACACCACTATGTCTCTCTCCATGCCCAGTGTTCAGCCTCTTCACTTTACACCACTATGTCTCTCTCCATGCCCAGTGTTCAGCCTCTTCACTTTACACCACTATCTCTCTTAATGCCCAGTGTTCAGCCTCTTCACTTTACACCACTATGTCTCTCTCCATGCCCAGTGTTCAGCCTCTTCACTTTACACCACTATGTGTGTTTACCGCCTGCTTGTTTTACCAATTATTATTCTCAGCGCCTTTTCAAAGGCGTTTTATGCTTTAATCATCACACTGCACAGCTGTGTGTTTTGTAGCCTTTTGAAGCCTTGCTAATCCCAGTCTGAATGAGCCCTGCGGTCCATCCAAAGGGTGACTGGAATAGCAGCCGCTGCAGCAGACCTGGGTTCACATAATATTTAAAATCATACTTTATTGGTGTTTGATTGAGCTTGCCTGGGTTAAAGGACCAATAGAATAGTTCAAAAACTGCAACCCCCCCCCCAAAAAAAAAAATCTGGTACTCCAGGCAGGCTGGTGCAAATACTCAAAGCATTGGAGATATTTCCAATACTATTTGAACCCAGGTCTACACTGCAGTGCCTTCAAGACCCAATGATCATCGTAGCAGACTCGTGTCACACCTCCAGCTTGGCAGCAGTAAATATTAAAAAACCCAAGTGGGTCTAAATCAGCCAAAGATAGGAGAGATCTACTACATTTGACAGCTTTAAGACAATGACTGATGTCTTGGGCAGGGTCAATACAAAAAAAAAATCAAGGCTTTGGTGGTCTGTAAATGTCTCTATGTTAAAATTAGAATTTTAATGCGTGGGAAATTCAAAGGAAAGATGGCTCAAAACAGCAGCAAAAGCTTGGCTTTGTCTTCTAGACTAGAGGAAAGACAGCAGGCTCTATCCGTTTTGTGGCACGGCAATAACACATTCATGACTCATGTTTTGTAACAACATTTTAGCTTTCTATTGCCTTAACTGAGTGATAGACGGCTACGAATCCGGCAATTGGCAACACCCAGGCAAACTGTAAGCCAGTCAACATGAGCAGACTTAAGCAGATTCTATGCAATCTGTCCAAGACTGTATTACTTATTGTGAATTTTCCTTGACTTAAAGTATTGGCAAAAACAAATCCAAATGTGTTCTGGTAATCTATAGTAAACAGGGATCAATCTTCATAGAGATCCTATAATTCGGTTTCAATTTCATTCGGCGTTCTTCTTACCCTTTGTGGATGATGTCAGCAGAAGGGGGTCTTTTAGAAGCGGTCCCATCCTGGTGCACCTTCCTGTCCAATGACAACGGGGCATCTCTCACCGGGAGGCCCAGGACCAGCGTCTCCTTGGTAACAGAGATGGTCTCCTCACCTTGCTGATGGCCCATATGCTTCTTGGCATAGTCAAATCCCTGCACAGGCTGGGGTAGAGAAGGTTAGGAAAGGGTTTACGATGATATATGGTAAAGTAAAGGAGTGCTTTAGGAGAATGACATTTCATTTACAGACAAGGTCGGCTCGGTGAGCTCTGTTTTCTCTCAGTCAGCAAGTAAACACAGAATGGGATTCTACTAAATGTTAAACGAAACGTCTAAATGGCACCTTTGAAGTTGAGATGTATTGGAGGAAAGACATGGAAAATGTAATTGGGTCATGATTTATATTTTTGTTAATGTCTGAAAGGTCTAGGCAGTTTCTTTGTATAACCAAATTACTCTAATTTCATGAAGCCTTTCAGGTTTGTAAAACAGCAAAAAGGAGCATCACAGTGCAGACATTATTTTTGGAAAACGAAATACATAAATACATTATATTCAATGTATTTCTACTTGAGTGCATGTGGGGATAAAAAGGGAAAATATAACTGCACACAGCTTTAATAATTAAAGTCTCAGTGCCATCAAGTGTATTATCACACATGGTTGCAGCACACAGCTAAATGGGAGAGAAATCGATACACTGAACCAGGCGGTCATCTTCACCTCATCCTGAGGTTAGTGATATTTCACAACAGTGAGTCTGGCAGAAGTAATGTATAGAGAGAGACACTATGGCTTCATCATATTGGAAATTCACATTTGAGGGAGATGTTTCAACAGATTAACCTTAAAGGCTGAGCTCATCACAGATATTTTTCACTGGCAAGAGGCAGGTCTCTCTGTCCACTTGATTCCATTGACTTTCTAAATGGTCACCTTTCAACTGCCTAGTCTGATAAAGACATGGAGTTGGTCCAAGACTCTGCACAAGGCTACTCTGTGATGGATTTGACAAAGGGGCGATTCCACACCAGAAGGAGCGGAAAATATTTTTGGTATCTCAGATTGTTCTGGCAATTCTCACATAGAAACTTCATTGGAAAAAATGATAAAGAAAATCATGATAAAGTGGCCATTTTAGGCCCTTTTCAAACCTACTGTCCTAGGGTGGTGCCTTCTGTAAGACCCTATGATCTGTGAACGGTACATGATACAGACAACATCTTAGTGCCATTTATATTATTATACTCCTTATAGTGTGCTCTAAAATATGGAGTATGTCTAGATTCTTCATTTATTCAATATTACAAATATCCATATCACAAAACTACCCTTCTTGATTTAGATTATTTTTGACATTTTGTTTGTAACAATATACTCTTCAAACAGGTCAAATTTCCAGAGTGACTCTCTGGTCCTTTTAATGATTTTATACATAGAAATTGACATTATAGGTCATTAACCAATCATAGCACTCCTTTAGGATTGCACATTCTGCAAGTCACAAGCAGAGGGAGTTCCCGTTGACTCCATTTTCCCATTCACTGTATTGGTGGCATTCATAAAATAGATTATACCTTCCGAATTAGCAGAGAGCCCACTCTGGAAATGTGATGTACTTGTAGAGTATATTGTTCCAAACAATCTGTCTTAAAATGAGCTAAATTAATAGGGGTCATTTTGAGATATTAATATCAATATGTTTCATGTGGAATAAATTAATGTGAAATGTTTATATTTCAGAATCAAGACGTACTCCATGTTTTAGAACATAAGGAGTATAATGACATCAAGATGTTGCCTGTATCATGCATGGTTTACAGATCATAGGGTTTAACAGGAGGTATGTATAGGTCCACTTTCATCATGATAAAAAAATAAAGAAATGGTGATACAAATGTTAAAAGCATGTCAAAAATCCTTCCTCCGAATGAAGTTTCTATGTGAGAATTGCCAGAACAATCTGGGTTACCAAAAATATTTTCTGCTCCTACTGGCGTGGAATCGCCCAAAGACGGATTCTGTGTTTTGACTTGGGCTCATTCAGTGTACTGATGGAGTCACGGGACAGAGAGGGACAGGTTTGATAAAACCCACGTGTAAAAAAACTAATGGTAGAACCTCTCTGAACAACTAAATTATGATTGATATGATTTTCTTTTCATTGCACAAACTTTCAAAATGAAGACACATGATGGACAATACCACATAGTGAATTTGGAGAGCAATGAAATAGATTCACATATTTCCTGCAAAAGCACACATGCAGACTGAAGCCATGCCCCTGATTTGCAGCTTGACATTGTTGTCCCACTTTGATGGATAATTGTGTGCTGTGGACTAGAGGTTCATGAAGCCCACTATCTCCCTAGTGGGTTATGCTCTGCTTGGTATTGTGTCTTGATTCCCAGAACGTTTGGACACCAACACATTACACCGCAACAAACTGCAAATATGTGCAGTGGAGTAGTGGAGCCAAAGATTTCAACTCAACGCATTTACCACGTCCTTTAGCATATCGCCACAAGCTATTCATAAACCAAATCATTCTAAGAATATTTATCTCAGTAGTTGCGCATGCGTGCCACATCTCTGGTCAGAAAGGGAAAGACCGAACAATTGGCCTTGCAGCGCCATGCGTGAATCTCCCAATTTAGCAACGCTTTAAATCATTTATGTCACATTCAAAACAACCCAGTGACATTTAATGTTTACCAACAGTTTTACAAACCTTGAAGCACTGCACTCTGAAATGTAAATACAGTAAGCAGACACTATGCTAACAGAAACAGGCCTTGTTTCTGGGAGAGAAGTCCTATCCTACTATCCTATTTGTACTAATCATGTGTATCTCTGACCTTGTCCTACAACATAAGCTGGAGCTAGTGCTCCTCGTTTCCCATCCAAAAATATGCCTTAGTACATCTGTCTCTCTGGGGGGAGTGATGATGGAATGACGTACAGAAATAACACTGAAATCAGCCAACTTTCTCTGCTGCTGCATGAGTGCATGTTGTGAAACGACGGGGTCCATGATGAATCTGAAATGTTTAGGGTAGGGGATCTTATTTATGCTCCTCCACATTATCTCTATGAATCAAAATGGCACCATATTTAATCCAGTAACAACACTACTGATGGCTTGGATTCCACCATGAAGCCACTAGCTGGTATGAGATGAGACTGGATGAGAAGAAGCCTGGTGGATAAGAATCATTACTATGCATTTGAAAGGAACAGGGATGTATAGAATGTCCCATTGATCATAGACGGTGAGCCCTGGTGAGACCCCTCCATCCCTTCCAGTGATTTCCCCTAGGCACTGTCAACAAAGGAGGGATGTCCTCTCCCAAGCACAGCCACATGCATTTATTGACAATAACACTCAGTCAATACCTGGTGGTGATAACTGCCCTCCCTCCGATAGGATGTCTAAACAAGAAGACAATTAAAGTGACATTTAGCTGAGGATTCGATTCCAGCACATTAACCATCTTGATTCTCATTTCGCCCCCATAATGCTCATTGAGCATCCTTCACCATTGGCTATAAGTAATTGAGCGAACACAAGATAAAGTGCCAAGACTTGCCCAGATGTGACATTTCTCTGAATTGCACATTAAGATGTTAAGTTGGCTGGATGTCCTTTCTGTGGTGGACCATTATTAATACAAACGGGAAAGTTCACCTTAGAGCGTGTTTTGAAGCTCCTGAAAGCGCCCGTCTTGAAGATGACCCTGTTCCTCTTGCACAGGATGGTGGTGACCATGACAACAACAACCATCACCAGGGCAACAGGCGTCAGCACGGCCATGATCCACAGATTGGCAGGTGGGACCTTTACCACAGCTGTTGGAAATCATGGCGATGAAATAGATACACCACCATCTATCAATATGTGTTATTGTTTGCAATCATTACGTAATTATTGAGGCACTTAGCTATTCAACAGTCTATGAGACAGATACACTGAGTATACCAAACATTAAGAACACGCCCCTTTGCCCTCTGAACAGTCTCAATTCATCGGTGCATGGACTCTACAAGGTGTCAAAAGCTTTCCACAGTGAAGCTGGCCCATGTTTACATTTACATTTACATTTAAGTCATTTAGCAGACGCTCTTATCCAGAGCGACTTACAAATTGGTGCATTCACCTTATGATATCCAGTGGAACAACCACTTTACAATAGTGCATCTAAATCTTTTAAGGGGGGAGGGGGGGGGGGGGTTAGAAGGATTACTTTATCCTATCCTAGGTATTCCTTAAAGAGGTGGGGTTTCAGGTGTCTCCGGAAGGTGGTGATTGACTCCGCTGTCCTGGCGTCGTGAGGGAGCTTGTTCCACCATTGGGGTGCCAGAGCAGCGAACAGTTTTGACTGGGCTGAGCGGGAACTGTGCTTCCTCAGAGGTAGGGGGGCCAGCAGGCCAGAGGTGGATGAACGCAGTGCCCTTGTTTGGGTGTAGGGCCTGATCAGAGCCTGAAGGTATGGAGGTGCCGTTCCCTTCACAGCTCCGTAGGCAATCACCATGGTCTTGTAGCGGATGCGAGCTTCAACTGGAAGCCAGTGGAGAGAGCGGAGGAGCGGGGTGACATGTTGACTCCAATGTTTCCCACAGTTGTGTCAAGTTGGCTGGATGTCCTTTCGGTGGTGGACCATTATTAATACAAACGGGAAACTGAAGAACCCAGCAGCGTTGCAGTTCTTGACACAAACCGGTGTAACTGTCACCTAATACCATACCCTGTTCAAAGGCACTTAAATATTTTGTCTTGCCCATTCACCCTCTGAATGGCACACATACTATATACCATCCATGTCGCAATTGTCTCAAGGCTTTAAAATCCTTCTTTAACCTGTCTCCTCCATTTCAACTACACTGATTGAAGTGGATTTAACAAGTGACATCAAAAAGGGATCATAGCTTTCACCTGGATTCACCTGGTCAGTCTATATCATGGAAAGAGCAGGTGTTCTTAATGTTTCGTACAATGACTGTATATGTGCTTCAGTTTGAGCAAAACAAAAATATACTGCAATTACTTGTGTATATCCATCTGTGTGCAGTTCTATACACTTCATCTAAGATAATAATGTTACGGCTGTTTGGTAAAGATGTGGAGATAACCTACGATCGGCTTGGAGCTGGATAAAGTAGCCCAGGGTTAGAGCCATGGTTTGGGAATCCAAGGTACTGAGAGTCTTGGCTGCAGTGGTGCCAGTTATGGGGGCACCGTTCAGTTGGGCATAGTAGGTCATTTCGGCAGGATTCTTTGGCCCAGGGAGTCGACGAATACCAACCATCTAAACAAGCACAACACAAATTGGTGGATTCAGTGCTGTCATATTGCA
Source organism: Salmo salar (assembly GCF_965601325.2). Taxonomy (NCBI): domain Eukaryota; kingdom Metazoa; phylum Chordata; class Actinopteri; order Salmoniformes; family Salmonidae; genus Salmo; species Salmo salar. The sequence goes on from NC_138300.1 coordinate 109,623,493, forward strand.
TAAAAGAGCTATTACAATAATAAGACTGATGTTATCTGAAGGGGCAAACACTCGAAAATAACAGCACTCCGGGACCACACATGGGATTAATATGAATCAGTGGAAATAATCTTATTTTATTATAGATCAAATGTTTGATGTCCATAATACATCATAACGGTTTAATCAAGGGCTGTGATTAAAGCTTGCCATAAAGCGGGGGGGTGTTAAATGGAAGAGATCAACATCCGTTACATGAGCTCTCTCCCCCTCATAAAACCTGATCATCTGTGACTTTACATAAAACAATTCATCTGTGGCAAAACATAAACGAGAGAATAGAAATTCTGTGGGTCTTCAAAAAATTGTGAAACTCTGGCAAGTCAACATAAAACAGAGGTTGTTTATCAGTGAGTGAGCATGCAACCCGTGTGTGTGCGTGCCCGCCTCACCTGGACAGTGTAGTCCCCGACAGTGGTAGCCCTTCTAAAGCGGCTCCCCTGGCTCCCCTGACGCCCAGCCACCAAAAACAGCTCAGCCAGCCGCTGCTCCATTAAACTAGCAAAGCTCTGATAATTCCTCTCCAGAGATGAGCTGTCAACATCCTGAATTACTGCAGAGTACACAGAGAGAGAGGGAGAGAGAGAGACAGAGAGAGACAGACAGACAGAGAGAGAGAGAGACAGAGAGAGAGAGAGACAGAGAGAGAGACAGAGAGAGAGAGAGAGACAGAGAGAGAGAGAGAGAGAGAGAGACAGAGAGAGAGAGAGAGAGAGACAGAGAGAGAGAGAGACAGAGAGAGAGAGAGGTAAGAGGATAAGAGAGGAGATGAAGAGGTGGGATAGGGACAGTGGAGGACAAAGAGGTTTGGTTATTCATCCCTCAATTTAAAACCTGTAAGTCCCATTATATTGTCAGGCTGACCTTGGCACACTGTGGTCTCATCATGACAGTAGCAGAAAGGTACAGGGGGAGGCTAAAGCTAATTTAGAGATCTCTCACAAAAGAATGCCTCCTTCACAATGAGCTCTGATCCGATGTGATCTTTCAGAAGCAGATGTCCGGAAGCTCTAAATAATGCAGCAATAGCATTCAGAGGGGAAAGAGGAGCTCAAATATGTTGGGGGAAAAAACTGTACACAACACACAGCATTAGAGCAAAGCATTAACTAACTAGCAGTTAGTGAAAATCAATGACACGTTTAATTACCTGTGATCACCCAGTAGTGCTTGGTGGCAGTGGATGTGTTGAGGTTATGGTACTCCAGTGCTGTGGAGGAAGAGGGGGGAGAGAGATGGAAACAGAGTGAACAAACACACATACAGAGAGACAGAGAGAGAGAGATAGAGGGTGCCAGGCTGCATGCCTGATAAATTCCACATTTTCTGTCTTATTATGCAGCTGGCTGGAGGCCAGCAGGGATGTTGCCTCTGACTTTGTAGTGGCACCTTATCCCTCATAACGCTCTTTTTGACACTCTGTAATCATGTACGAGCCTTGAATATTCAAATGGTAAAGGATTCATTTTGACAGCATGAGGTGAAATCCTGAGGTAGTGTGTAAATATAAATAGAATGTTATCTGATCTTCCCTTCATGCTAAAATTACCCATTATGTGAAGTAAAACACCCAGAAGGTGATGCAAATGATTGAAGTTGAGCATGAAGTAAACTAGTCAGTCTCCTCTCTGCACAACAACAAGATACTGGATGACAGTAAATGCAAGCAGCCATAACTTCTCCTTTGTAAATTAGTTCAACATCTGATTATCAGTACTCTGCAGGTATAATGAAATCAAGACCGCATACATTTTCATGTTCAGAACACACACTCATGAAGTGGATAATTTACGTTGAATTTAATTCAAATTTCAACAATCTACAAGTTATGGAATTGAAATTGAATAAGACTGTTTTGACTGTTTGAATTAAAATTAACATTTATAAACATATATAAATATTTGGAATTGAATTGGAATTCAATATTTGTACATTTCCCAGTTAATGGAATTAATGCACTTGGTTTAAAAATGGACCGCAGGATTAGTTTTAAATCATTTCAATTTGTATTTCTATATTTCCAGTATAGCTAGATAGTCTGAACAGCGACATGGACTGCCAGAAAAGCCTGAGGGAATTCAATTAGATTGGAATTTTAGGAATTGTTGGAGATAATATTGAACTTGGAATTGAAATCTTTGAATTTAACTAGCATTAGAATTGAGACTAATTGAATTATCTCTGAATTAAAATACTGACCTGGAATTTGAGTTTAATTAAATGGAATTTACAGGTAGAGGGAATTGATTTATAATTGAATTTGTGGAAATATCCTCAACCCTGGCTATTGTTGAAGGACAATATCGCTGAAGGACAATACTTATGGGGAATATGACATCAATATTCATGTATCAGAAAATAAATAAATAAGGAGAAAAAGCCAGGCAAAACATGCCACTCAAACCCTTCCCATGATGCAGTGGGGCACTTACGCTCAGCAATGACGAGGGGCGGGAAGAAGAGGAAGTAGCCCACCAGCTCTGCGGTCAGCTGATTCAGGAGACTGCTGGAGACGGTTCCATTCAGGATCACGTCCTGGTTCTTGACCACATAGACCAGAGATACGGCAGGAGAGCCAATTGCTTGGGAGGTGCTCTGGATCTGAACAAACACAGACGAAACCAGACATGTTGAAGTAAATACAAGGCTCTAAACAACTATGCTAATTGTGCATGATTGAATATGACCCCAAGTCATAAATGTACCTCAACAGAAAGCCCGCTGTAAGATTCCAGCACTTTGTCCTGAGCTTCCTCATACGCATTCTCCAGCCGTTGTTCCATCATCTGAACAAAACTGCAGGAGTTGATGCTGTCCGCTGGACCTACGAACCTGAGAACTAAAAACAGCAGAGCAACAATCAATATACCAGCACAGTACATTCAGTTACATTACACAACAGCACAGTACAACATTGTCTACAATCACGGTCACATCATCCAGCGGTGTTACTGTGTTGTTCCTGATGCGCCATACCTGTTTTGAGCTGCAGATGGACACTGAGGCTAGGGGCCCAGGGGGCCACAGGGAGCAGAACAGCCATCACCAGAGGACTGTGCTGCCGGATGTCTGCTAGCACTTTGTCAAAACCATAAGCCTTCACTGTCTCCACCACCACAGATGCTATGTAGACCGTTTTCCCACTGGCTACATAGTACCCAAGGGTGACATTATGAGGGCTGCAGAGATCCCGTTCAATCTGAGAAGTGAAAACATGTTGTTAATATCTTGATCGCTATCGCTAACAGACAATACAATGGCAATGGTCAAGGCTAGTGTCTCTGGTCCTTTGTAGTACCACCCACTCCTCATCAGTCTCTACCAGTATGTGTTAGCTAGCTATCCACAGACACACTAACTATGCAGCTGGTGTTTGTGATGTCTCATGCTGATCACTTCCAGGCTCACTAATAATACATGGGTTCTGATGGGGAGAGGAGAGGAGGCCTTGGATAGAGTAGCAGCCACTGAATCACACCCCAGACAGACTGACAGATAGACAGACAGCACAGGCAGGAAATCAATGGACTTAAACTTGAGTCAGCCATCAGTTAGACAGAGAGAGAGAGAGAGGGAGGGAGAGAGAGAGAGAGAGAGAGAGAGAGAGAGAGAGACCAAGTCAGGGAGAGATGAGACAGAGGACTGAGAGTCAGAGAGAAACAGAGAGAAACACACAGAGAGAAACAGAGAATAAAACACAGGGAGAAACACAGAGAGAAACATAGAATAAAACACAGAGAGAAACATAGAATAAAACACAGAGAGAAACAGAGAATAAAACACAGAGAGAAACATAGAAAAACAGATAACAGACAGAGAGAAACAGATAACAGACAGAGAGAAACAGACAGAGAGAAACAGACAGAGAGAAACAGACAGAGAGAAACAGACAGAGAGAAACAGACAGAGAGAAACAGACAGAGAGAAACAGACAGCGAGAAACAGACAGAGAGAAACAGACAGCGAGAAACAGACAGAGAGAAACAGACAGAGAGAAACAGACAGAGAGAAACAGACAGAGAGAAACAGACAGAGAGAAACAGACAGCGAGAAACAGACAGAGAGAAACAGACAGAGAGAAACAGACAGAGAGAAACAGACAGAGAGAAACAGAGAGAGAGAAACAGACAGCGAGAAACAGACAGAGAGAAACAGACAGAGAGAAACAGACAGAGAGAGACAGACAGAGAGAAACAGACAGAAAGAAACAGAGAGAGAAACAGACAGAGAGAAACAGACAGAGAGAAACAGACAGAGAGAAACAGAGAGAGAGAAACAGAGAGAGAGAAACAGAGAGAGAGAAACAGACAGAGAGAAACAGAGAGAGAGAAACAGACAGAGAGAAACAGACAGAGAGAAACAGACAGAGAGAAACAGACAGAGAGAAACAGACAGAGAGAGATAGAGACAGACAGAGAGAAACAGACAGAGAGAAACAGACAGAGAGAAACAGACAGAGAGAAACAGACAGAGAGAAACAGAGAGAGAACGAGAGCTGAATAATGGACATGAGTTTTAGTCATTCAGCTGGTAGGGTCCATAAGAGTATTTCTCTTCACATACTCTTAACAGCCTCTATAATGCAAAGCCTATCCACAATTCAAGAGACCATTTATTATCTTATTGAAATCCTTTTACCATTAATCACTTCAGTCTCCTCTGTGAGAGATTGGACTATATGAATAATAGGGCTAAGAGGAGAGGAAGAATAAGTCAACACACTCACTATAGTTCCTTTAGAAGTGGCCATCTCAAAATTCGTAACAGCTAGGTGACCTAGCAGTTAAGAGCGTTGGGCCAGTAACCAAAAGGTCGCTGGTTTCGAATCCCCGAGCCAACTAGGTGAAAAAAATTCTGTTGATGTGCCCTTGAGCAAGGCACCTCACCCTAATTGCTCCAGGGTCGCCTTCAATAATGGCTGATCCCTGGCCGTGACCTCTCAGGGGGAGTGGGATATGCAAAAAAAAAAAAATAATAATAATAATAATACCAAATGCTTTTCCAACAGTGCAAAGATGGATGACTCCTCACAAGTCCTCAACTTGCAGCTTCATCAAATAGTACCCGCAAAACACTAGTCTCAACGTCAACAATGAAGAGGTGACTCCGGGATGCTGGCCTTCTAGGCAGAGTTGCAAAGAAAGAAAAAGCCATATCTCAGAATGGCCAATAAAAAGAAAAGATTAAGATGGGAAAAAGAAAACAGACACTGGACAGAGGAACTCTGCCTAGAAGGCCAGAATCCCGGAGTCGCCTCTTTACTGTTGACGTTCAGACTGGTGTTTTGCGGGTACTATTTGATGAAGCTGCCAGTTGAGGACTTGTGAGGCATCTATATCTCAAACTAGACACTCTAATGTACTTGTCCTCTTGCTCAGTTTTGCACCGGGGCCTCTCACTCCTCTTTCTATTCTGGTTAGAGCCAGTTTGCGCTGTTCTGTGAAGGGAGTAGTACACAGCGTTGTACAATATCTTCAGTTTCTTGGCAATTTCTCGCATTGGAATAGCCTTAATTTCTCAGAACAAGGCTAGACTGACGAGTTTCAGAAGAAAGTTCTTTGTTTCTGGCCATTTTGAGTCTGTAATCGAACCCAGAAACGACGATGCTCCAGATACTCAAATAGTCTAAAGAAGGCCAGTTTTCTTGCATCTTTAATCAGAACAACAGTTTTCAGCTGTGCTAACATAATTGCAAAAGGGTTTTCTAATGATCAATTAGTCTTTTAAAATGATAAACTTGGATTAGCTAACACAACGTGCCATTGGAACACAGGACTGATTGTTGCTGATAATGGTCTTCTGTACGCCTATGTAGATATTCCATAAAACAAAATCAGCCGTTTCCAGGTACAATAGTAATTTACAACAATAATAATGTCTACACTGTATTTCTGATAAATTTGATGTTATTTTAATGGACAAAAAAATTTGATTTTCTTTCAAAAACAAGGACATTTCTAAGTGAGCCCAAACTTTTGAACGGTAGTGTATATGTTGTTCTCCAGTTACAGTACAGCAGTAACAGCATCCTAACACAGAGTACAGTACAATACAGACCTGGACATAAACATTGGTGTCATTGAAGACCCTCTGTAGAGCATGGGTGAGTCCTTTAGACAGATTCTGCCTCACGATGATATCAAGCCTGTTCCTCCTCAACTGCATAGATAACACTGTGGAGGGAAACACATACATGAGGTGTGTCAGTCTTCTGGATGTGAATGATGGGACATCCTTTGGAAGGAACCAGAGGACTTTTATTATGGTTGTAAAGATACTGTAACAACTCAAAGAAACAACAGTGTATGTTAGTGAAAGGTTGTTCAAACTGAGCTGTAAACTGAGAGCCCATACCGGTTTTGACCCAGGTCTTCTCAGTGATGTTACATGGTTGACGTTCCTCTTCAGCACTGATGGGAGGAGGTTCAGTTGTGGTTGGTCCAGGGGTGGTTTCTGTGGTGGTGGTGGGGACAGTCAAAGTGGTGGTCGGTGCAGTGGTAGTTGTACTTGTAGTGGGAGCGTTTGTGGTAGTGGGAGCACTTGTGGTTGTGGTCGTCGTGGTGGGTGGGTCAGTTGTGGTTGTCATCAATGTAGTTTCTTGGAAGGTGGTCACTTCCTGTGTGGTTGTAGTGGTCCCGGGTATGGTCGTAACCGCCTCTCTGGTCAAAGCTGTCGTGGTCTGGGGTGTCACAGATGTGGTGGTCACGGTCAGGGGCGTGACTGTCGTGGTGGTCGTCACAGTGAGCTGTAGACTGTCATTGGCCACAGTGTCTGGTGTTGGGTTTGTGTGTGCTGCTGTGGTGGATGGGATAGTGGTGTTGGTGTCAGCCCTTGCAGGTATGGTGGTGTTCCATGTGTGAGTGGAGAAAGGACTAGTCACATTGTCTGGGAGGGTGGAGTCGCTCTCCCCCAGGGTGGCCAGAGAGGACACTGGGACTGTTGGTAAATCTGGGTTCGCAGGCAAACTGCTGACCGCCTCCTCTGCAATGAGACAACAAACAGGGTTTAAATGATGCCACATCAGGTCATTCATATCAGGTGAATAATGTCCCATTTTGATGATGTCTCATACTGTGAGGATGATGTCAGACCGGGAGAGGCAGCAGGCATCGGAGGTAGACGATGGAGGGGATGGGGCAGGATGATGTGGAACTGAGCTGGACCAAAATAAAATTAAATGGTGGATTTTGAGGGAATGAATGTGCAGAGCATGATGATGATGATGGACAAGGAAACAAAATCTCTAGTCTGTAGACTTTAACCACAGTCATGAGGCTGTACGTATGATATTTGTATTCTTCTATTAGATGGTGTGGATGACTGTTTGAACATGGGTCCTACCTGAGCTGGTGTTTGAGGTGCTGTTGGCTACAGGGGCTAACGAAAAAGGGTCTGTTGTTCCTGCTGTTTGATTGTCATTGTTGATGGCTGAGGAGGAGGCTGAGGAGGCATTAGCTAGTACTGATGGTTGCACTGGGGCCTGTGGCTCTTGGTCTGAGCTAGCCAGCAGGGTCAGTACAGAGGAGAACCCTGGCTGCTCTCTGGTGTTCTCTGCTGTCGCCCCTGATGGGTCTGTGGGCACGGCTAGAGGGCCCAGGGGCCAATCCTCCACTGGCGTATCCCTGGCAGAGAGGTTAGAGGGCACAGCTGGGTCCTGAGGCAGAGCTGCATGTCCTGATGACCCGTTATAGTGCCCTTCATCTGGAAAACAAAGAGAGAGATTGGATGTAACAAGGGAGGAACGCATTTATTCTCTATTTGACTCATCAATCCCAGAGGCCTGATGATGACGTCTTGACTGTCTCCCATGTTTCTCATCAACATCGGCCTAATCTATAACTACATCTTGAAAATATGAAATATTGTTATTCAAAACGAAGCCTGGCCGTGCCCTCCTGTCAACAACATGAGGGAGGGAGACACAGACTTCACACCAAGGAGCAGAACATGTGAGGACACAAACACTTCTTAGTCATCCAGGAGTATCATTATGAAACTGTGACAGTGGGAACATAATCTTAAGTAGGTCACTTATGTTTTGTTCAGGATAAGCATAGGGAATTGATTTAGATGTTAAGTACATATCTGGGGCACACATAAGCAGCTGCTGTGATTTAAAAACATATCTCAACCTACGAGAGAAAGCTATCGCTTGGGATTCTGTGCTGATACAGTGGTGGTGTTTTCAAAGGCACCTTTCCTCAGTACAAGTGAACGATGAGGATTGGGCAGCTAGCAGGGTTTATTGTCTTTTGGAAGGCAGCCGGTGAAATACTGGCAAATCTCCAGAGCGCATTTGTACCGTACTTCCATTCTGAACTTCCCCCACATTCTCAACTTATTCATCAGAGGATTGTTTAATTAAAAATAAGGATTTCCGAACCAGGCCTGTGCCTAAATTTCCCAGGATGCAATCCCTCTGTCTCCCATTAACTCTACCCACTGAACTGTTCATCTCAAACAATGGATCTACCAAGAACTAGCAGCAATTCATCCTATAAAAAGCTCTGATAAACCAATAATCAAAAGAACTCCATGAATATATATGACAATGAGCTTGCACGTTCTTTATTGCTAACCCTACCAGTAGATATTCATTCTAAAAGACCCTATAAGATCAGAAGTGTGAGTGTGACAGCATTTGGTGTCTTCAAGACAGGACACACTGAAGACCTCTTCCGTATCTATCCCCCACAGAAAGCCACCTGCTCTGACAGGGTGCAACATATGGGGCCCTCCATCAGAAGCACTGAGAGTTCACTGAGAGGTATGAGCCATGGCAGTGGACAGCAATTGGGTTCATTTGACAACACGACTGCTCCAGCCATCCTGGGGTTCATGAAGAAGCTCTGCCCATTCAGAACACTGATCCGTTGGGGCAGGAAAGAGGGAAACATGGAGAAACATGGTGCATCACCATCCTAGGCGCAGGTGGTGAGGAGGGGGCGCTGGGGATGTGTCCAAGTGAAATTAAACCCATTGTGACAATGTGGTGTGCTTTCCATGGAGTGACATCTTTCCAACAGGATGGACAGATACACACTTCCTGAAACTATTCATAGTGTCCATCTGTCTCGCTGGGTTAAATAGTGGATCTACAGTACAGAGTAAGTAACACTTTTATAGTGTTTTTCAGGAAGACTACAGGGCCCAAAGGCAACAATTAAATATTCACCTTAAATGCTGATTAGAGCAATTTATTCCACAAGCAAAACATAGGAAACATGAATATGAAAAATGACAAAATATGTACCATATTGTATTGCATTTGGCGAAGCAACACCAAGGAGTATGTTTGGCAATGTTTTATCACAGCTATGTCCTCTTGAAGATAAGGCAGATAAGGAAATGGAATCATAAAGTGTGGACAGAGGGCAGTGACAGTATGGCTGGCAGATTTGAGCTCTGAGTTATATGAAAGTTCAGCCTATATTTCACTGTTTTGTTTGTCAAACACAACAGAATATTATGGCTTCCATTTACCCTGACTGGTACTGCACAGACACCTGCTAAGTGAGGTCACACTGCATCTCAGCATGCATCTGTAGACACAGCATAGCAACAACACTGCTTTCTAAGAGGTGTCGTTCCATCTATAGAGCCAATGGAATTATATTTACAGTAATTAAATAGTACTGTAATTAGTAGTCATGAAATATTACTAATCAGTAGAATATAAAATGTAAAAGCATTAAACCACATAGGCTACAGTGATTGAAAGATAGTGGCACTGTCTCCCAGGTAAGACATTACCAGAAATGAAGAGCTGAAGACAGACTTATAGGAGCACGGTATTACGTTATCGCAGTAAACCCTTTCCATTTACAGCACGCTAACTCATATAAATGCAAAACGAAAAGTCAATCCAGAGCCTGAGCTTTGCACAGCTTACGATTAAGGAGGGTATTAAACGTTTTTAGAAGGTTGAAAAAAGCCAATGACGTGACAGTGCTGCATACAGGCTGGTAAAGACAGCTGTAAAAAAGATTCAGCTGCAGAACAAACAAAGTGCCATATTCTGTTTCCTGTGTTGTTGGAGGCTCTGTGTGTGACCTATATTGCAGTGGTCACACTCCTGGGTCCTGGGAGAATATGATGGACATACTCTGGCACTTCACTTAAAGCCACAGTCTGCAATATTTCCTAACGGTCATTTAATGATACATACATTGGTAGTACCCAAAATATTTTTGAAGATTTTTATAAATGCATTAGTACAACTGAATTATCATAACACAAAAAATAATAATAATAAGCCTACTGGGGAAGATTTAAACCACAAACTAACATGATGTGGTGTTAATGCATATCATTGGAGGACTAAACAAGGTAACTAGCACATTGCACGTGAATGCTGCTTTCACAATGTGATAAATAAAACTTGGTTGTGATGTCACTGATGCAGAAGGTTAGCAGCTCATCTGTGCAGGCATTACTGGGTCCCATGTGACTAGATAAGACAGTCATGTGACCATTTCTCTGGCTCGTGGTAGGTCAGGCAGTCTAGCAAAAACAAAGCGAGAGTGTGACATTCTGAGCCACAACAATTTGAAAATTGGTCACATAAGGACATGCGCAGAGAGTGGAAAATGATGCAGTTGACAATCTGGGCATATTGTGGTGAGGCAGGCAGGCAGGCAGGCAGGCAGGCAGTGACCAAGAATCCTCTCTGTAAGGGGCACTGAGGAGGCTCTTTGGTCTTTCTGCTGCATGCCTTTGATTTGAAGAAGAAAGACAGTCATGTGATGTTGATGGGGGAGCTCTAGTCTAGCACTGTAGCTCATGAAAAGCAACACAGAAAGGGAACACAGCAAACACCATTACATCACCCTGAATCCACTTTGGCAAACAAACAAACACTGATCCTGCCATGCTCACTTTCCACAACAAACCTGATGGCTTGTGTGACAGTGATAATGATTAACTACAATGGATGGAGCATGGATTTCAACAGGTCTTGTTTTTTTGTATTCTGTCGGGCTCAGTTTGGCTATGTAGCCTTCTCTTCTGGTAAGCGTCACAGCTACCAGGGACTGAAATATTGAGAGCTTTCTAAGCTCCTGCAAGGGAGAGCATGTGAGATTTTCACCTCAGTTCATCCTAAGAAACACCTTTTGATGCACTTGCATTTGCCACGAAGCAGCAGCTTAAAGTCCCAGGGGTGCAGCAGGTAATCATTACCATATTAAAAGTGGATGAGCGTCTTGCTTTTCCAGCACCAACCTCCAATAGAGCAGCGAGAAAATGTATTTCTCATATCTGAGGAGTCAAAACTGACCTCAGGGGACCAGAAGTAAGACCTAAGCACAGGGAAAGTTAGTTTCACTCTGCATTAGTTGTTGTTGAATTGTTCTCTGTAGCCTACTGATCCAGAGACAGACAATATCATGTCCATGTGAGCATGTCAAACACACAAGACCAACACTAAAAACCCAATGAATTAGAAGCAGCGTATGGCCTTTTGACGAAACAAGATACTGACATGATTGACCTTAATTACAATTAGTGTAGGCCATATGCCTTACTGATCATTAAAAAATATATATTTTGTGAACATTTTCATAAAGAAATGTACATAATTCAACAGAAAATGCAAGTTTGTTATTATCAGAATATTTTTTCAATCCATTTCTTATAGCTTCTTTCAAATGCAGATAGCGTGTGAGGAATTCACAGTTGTCACTACGATCAACTGTCAGAACTTTCACTAAGGTTAGAAAGAATTTAGGACACAGTCAGTCACCTGACCGTGTGTAGCTACGTGTTAAACGCATACACACGCTTACATACAGCACGTCCCCTGGTGTGGCTCAAAGCTCTGTTTCAGAAGCTACCGTAGTGGGAGATTTGCAGGTGCATATGGCGTGAGCACAGAAGCCATTTCATTATCGTCTTGGGAATCAGAAGCATTCATCTGATAGAGGTCACCCATGATCCCGTGACTCTCATAGGAAACACATTTGTTAAATGGCTCTTATGGTCAGTGTCACTGATTCCATGGAATATAGTATTCATTAGATGAGCTAAAAGGCCAGAACTCACTTGGCTCTCCTTTCCCATTACATAATAGACAGTCATACAGTGAGCAGCATCTTTGCAGCTCTCCGCAGGTTGAGGATACAAGTGACTTCTAAACGGACACTAAAGCTGCAAACTAAAATGTAAATGGGGTTGTTCCAGACAGGTTTAGTTTGCTTTACCTTCAAGGTATCCAGCACTATTGCTAAGCCCTCTATTTAAGCTGTGCCAAATAAATAACTACACACAGCTACTGTAAGGTAGTGCTGAAATGAATCAAAGCAGTTATTTCTCCCTCAGAGCCTGGTTCCTCTCTAGGTTTCTTCCTAGGTTCTGGCCTTTCTAGGGAGTTTTTCCTAGCCACCGTGCTTCTACACCTGCATTGCTTGCTGTTTGGGGTTTTAGGCTGGGTTTCTGTACAGCACTTTGTGACATCAGCTGATGTAAGAAGAGCTTTATAAATGAATTTGATTGATTGATTATTTTTGTCTGTTCCTGTTTCAGTTTCTTTCAATTTCATCTCCTGGTCTGCTCAGGTCTACAATGAGGCCAGACAGCCAGCCCTTCTCTTTGTGTTTTTCTCTTCAGTCAGTACTGAGGCCTCCCAGGCCAACACAAATTGAACAACTGCTGCTACACAGCAGGCAGCAACAATCAAGGCCGTCACACAGCAGTCACAGTGAGCGATGATGAAAGGGCGTTCTAATACATTGTGAGTTCAGAACTGCTCAAGGAGACGGAGACACTGTGAGCGATGATGAAACGGCGTTCTAATGCATTGTGAGTTCAGAACTGCTCAAGGAGACGGAGACACAGTGAGCGATGATGAAAGGGCGTTCTAATGCATTGTGAGTTCAGAACTGCTCAAGGAGACGGAGACACAGTGAGCGATGATGAAAGGGCGTTCTAATGCATTGTGAGTTCAGAACTGCTCAAGGAGACGGAGACACTGTGAGCGATGATGAAAGGGCGTTCTAATGCATTGTGAGTTCAGAACTGCTCAAGGAGACGGAGACACTGTGAGCGATGATGAAAGGGCGTTCTAATGCATTGTGAGTTCAGAACTGCTCAAGGAGACGGAGACACAGTGAGCGATGATGAAAGGGCGTTCTAATGCATTGTGAGTTCAGAACTGCTCAAGGAGACGGAGACACAGTGAGCGATGATGAAAGGGCGTTCTAATGCATTGTGAGTTCAGAACTACTCAAGGAGACGGAGACATAAATCCATCTGGATATTGGTCATTTAATCTTAAAAAGATTGATTACATTTTCATGAAAGACTTACTGTAAAATCCCTGTTACCTAATGTGTTGGTTTGGGGTCAACGCTATTCCCTGATGACAGAAATTAAATTAAAAAACATAGCGTTTTGATGGACAATCTCCGGGGACATTAAGCTTGTCATACACTTTTGAGAAACTTTTATGTGTCCCTATGATAGAATTACAGTGTTAAAAAGGGAACATAAACACACAGTAACTGGACTTAGAGCTGCTATGCAGCAGAGTAGTAGGCATCTACAGGGTTTCCCAAACTCTGTCCTGGGGCCTCACATGGGTGCACATTTTGGTTTTTCAAGCTTGATTATTTGAATCAGCTGTGTAGTGTTAGGGCAATTACCAAGGCCCCAGGACCAAGTTTGGAAAACACACACACACATAGTATAATATACTAACATGCATTACATATGCATACAGTATAATGTACTGTGCATATAAAATGAAGTATTCTGCATCAAGGTATTCTACATCAAGCACATCATTTTCAAAAAAATAAACAAACTGTGTTTCAGATCAATACATAAAATCCCCCAAAGATCAGGAATAAATAACTACTAAATAAATAAGTACTATACCTAAATTGGGATTAGAAATCAAATTAGCCAACAAGCTCATCCTACCCACATGCTTTATAGAGGCTTGCCATGCATAATGTATTTAATGTAAAAGAGAAATATCTATTTAAGATCTAGCAATGCATAATTAACTTCCACAGCACAGGCAATCGCCCTAATGAAGCACAGCAGAGTGTATGGGGAAAGGTGCTGTACAGGCCATGTTTTGGCCGCTCTCTTAAAAGAGCTCCCAAGCAACCCAACTGTTAATATTTGATTGCGGCATAATCCTAATTGTTGGCATCTTATTATGGGATTGTATAAGGGGCTAACAAGCAGGACATAACTGAGGGGCCCACATTTTCCCACCATCCTTCAAGCAGCAAAATCTTCACCAAGGAGAAATCCAACTGGAGCAGCATGCATAAAATACAGAAACACTGAAAGCCATTATCAGCAGAATGGGAGTCCTGGTTAGCATAATTGATCAGTAATTGATGAAGACAGATTCATTATTATTGGGCATTCATTGCCTTGTGACCAGCAGCAGCTGTGGTCATAATTAGTGATAAATAAATGCACTGGCTTTTCATCTGAATACAACCCACTAAACCAGTAGTGATAAATAAATACACTGTCTTTTCATCTGAATACAACCCACTAAACCAGTAGTGATAAATAAATACACTGTCTTTTCATCTGAATACAACCCACTAAACCAGTAGTGATAAATAAATACACTGTCTTTTCATCTGAATACAACCCACTAAACCAGTAGTGATAAATAAATACACTGTCTTTTCATCTGAATACAACCCACTAAACCAGTAGTGATAAATAAATACACTGTCATTTCATCTGAATTACAACCCACTAAACCAGTAGTGATAAATAAATACACTGTCATTTCATCTGAATTACAACCCACTAAACCAGTAGTGATAAATGAATACACTGTCTTTTCATCTGAATACAACCCACTAAACCAGTAGTGATAAATGAATACACTGTCTTTTCATCTGAATACAACCCACTAAACCAGTAGTGATAAATAAATACACTGTCTTTTCATCTGAATACAACCCACTAAACCAGTAGTGATAAATAAATACACTGTCTTTTCATCTGAATACAACCCACTAAACCAGTAGTGATAAATAAATACACTGTCTTTTCATCTGAATACAACCCACTAAACCAGTAGTGATAAATAAATACACTGTCTTTTTATCGGAATACAACCCACTAAACCAGTAGTGATAAATAAATACACTGTCTTTTCATCTGAATACAACCCACTAAACCAGTAGTGTACTCTATGAGCACACCAGAATGTAGCACCCTATTCCAAGACCAGTTTGCTGCTCTTTTCTCCACACCAATGTTGATATAGCATGACGTGACCACAGCTTGGAAAGCCTGGTTAAAGATATGTGTAGTTATGTGTAATTGGTAGACAAATATTGGACATAAAATGGAGCACAAAATAGTGTTTTCTTGCTAATTAAAGGGTATAGGCCTAGGCATGCATTTTACTGTACCTCAAACATGTCTGTTGTTTGCTGTTGAGCAGTGTGAAATCCTTTCTGCCATAATTTACAAGGAGAAGCATTACATTTGCATGCACTATTCAAATCACACAGCATTTAAATCTTAAACTATTGTCTAAAAGCAGACCAAATTGGAGTTTGTACTGGTTATTCATATGCTATAGGGCAGGCTATATATTTCCCTGTCAGAAAACAATTAATGTTAGGCAGATCAGTTCCCATGGCAACACAGCATATTTGGCTCCATGTTGACTTAATGCAACAGCTCTGTGGGCTCATTAAAGAAAAAACACCTCATCCTCACATCCACAAGTGGATCTGGCCCATGACCACAGCCAAATGGAAAGATATTCAAATATGGTTTCATGAATGGATGAAAAGGGGGATATAATAGCAATCTGAGAGGATTTGAAAATATAAAGGCTAGGGCAGGCCTATGGCTGATTCACAATATGTTTTTCCTACTTGAATGTAGAAAAAAAATACACATTGGAAAGCTAAAATTAGGTGAAAACTACTACCCATGGTCAAATGATAGGCTTAAGCCTTATAAACACCAGGTCCAAGGCAGAAAAGAAAAACACAAATCCCATTAGTGGCATTTTGCTTCGTATGACAGCATAATCCATTATTTATAAATGATGACACGTTATGTTATTTCAAGAAGGTAAGTGACCTCCACAAATGTTGCCATCACTGTCGATCAAATAAGCGTAATTATAATTGTCCGCGTTGCAGTCTTGACTGCTGAACACAGGCCACTCCAGGCACAAAGGCCACACCAGCGATTCTCTTCCTTCGAAAAACACAAGAGGCTGGGAGGCCACATTACAAAATCAACAATTATATTGATTTAGCATGTCTAATTGTCTGAATGTGTTTAGGCGCAATCAGATTATAGAATAAACCACTAGGCTACATTCTAAATGTTTCAATATAAAGAATTATGTGGATTTTTTGTAATGCTCCCTCTACATATACTACATTGCAAATTGCGCAATTCAGTGCTCTCCTAAGAATCTTGATTGTTGTAATAAATCACAATTTCCAATTTAGACAAAAATAACCAGAAGATAGGTTACTTTCTCCACGGTCATTATCCTCGTATGTGCACCGATCGTCATAATATAGGGACAGGGTACGAAGAGTTCCACCAGAAAAGTGCAACCAATTTGAGATATTTATATAATACAATCCCCATCCACCCGCTGGTCATACACAGCCTAACATCTCGATGAAGACCAATTAGTTAGTCCTACCAAGCAAGACAAATATTACTCGAACAGGTTGTCAACAACCAAATAATAAGTCTTACCATCAGCAGCAAGGACAGACTGCATTAAAAGCAAAACCATTCCAACTGATAAAATACATTTAGTCCACATTCGATCCAGTCCCAATGTCTTTCCGTTTTTCTGGAAACATAAGGTGGATCCCATTCCCACACCTATCCATTCAATCGAGCCAATCGCGGGAGCATTGTTTATTCCGCTGACAATTAAATCATCGAGGCTGTTACGCACATGTTTTGAAGCCATTTGTTTATCCTTGATACAGCTAACAGTCTTAATATTGACAAATACATTTGATAAATCCTTCACTGCGGACGATGTTCTCCGAAAGCCTCTCCCCGAGGTTGACAAAAAGCGGCAGCATTGAAACTTGTGTGTAATGCGTCTGTAGGTAACAGTCCATGCACCACGTCGACCTGCTAGCGCGTAATACGCTGTTATTTACGAACAATCTAAGATGCACTCATAACCATAGAAGTACATTTAATGATTCGGACGGAAAACGGCTCCCGTTCAAAACGCAGAAGTGATAAATGATGCTACCCCGTTGGAATATTTACAAGTCGAACCCGTCATTTCATTAGAAATAATATCACGTCGCGGCGTGACGCCAGAGTTGACTGCAATCTCCTCACCGTAACAGACGACCCCTTGTGGGTATAGACGGCAAACCAAAATAACTAATCAACACTAAACCGAATCGAAATAGGAACTATTTTAACTTGATTATCATAATTCGATTACCAATTTGATTTTCATAAATATCCGTAAATTAATAGTGAGCTTCAAAGGACAGCTTCACCAGCTGGGGCCAGGGTTAGCCAATGGCATCGCATACATTAGTGATGCGAAATTGAGATCAGGGTTGAGAACAGCATTACATAAACTACATGTAATTTAAAAAAAAAATGGCAGCCTACATTAACGTCTGCTACAATTCGGAACACTCCAGGCATCAGCTGAGGAACGTTGTCAAGTAAATCAATGTGATGTGTGTAGCCTGCCCTACGCACATTTTCAGTAAGTTAAAATATCGGTACTGCACTTCTACTCTGCTTGCACTGGGTGGTGCTATTGGCTTGGACCCCAGTTTCATCAATAATTTAATGTATTGTACTACACATAAAATACAAGTCACACACAAGAAGGGTGAAGCAATATTTTTTTATTCAAAGTGAATTTTTACAATAGTACACCATCAACTCTTAAATTTGACACTCCAACAGTCACTAGGAAAACCCGCTTTTTGTGACAAAGTAAATAAGGCTTGGTCACATTGAAATCACTGAGAACTAGAGGGAAATACGACCGCAAACTTTAAGAGACATTACATCCAAAATAATAAATTTTCCCAGTTCTCATATTATATTGCACAGTGCAGTTGCTACATGGCAAACTAGTGTAGCATAAAATCAAAAGCAAATTAAAATAAAGCCACAAACTACAAGTAATAAAATAGTAACACTTCCAATTTAGCAATAGTCTATATCCTGTGTTGTTTACGTGTATTACCCAATCACTTGAAGTGTAATACAACTTATACTAACAGGTGAAATAACTGCAAACAAG
The DNA here is from genome assembly GCF_965601325.2 of Salmo salar. Classification (NCBI taxonomy): domain Eukaryota; kingdom Metazoa; phylum Chordata; class Actinopteri; order Salmoniformes; family Salmonidae; genus Salmo; species Salmo salar. The sequence goes on from NC_138300.1 coordinate 109,641,797, forward strand.
ATCCAAAGCAATCAAACCAAGTGGAAAGGATGGACCATTAATGCAGTAGCACATTGGACAATACAAATACCCTGAATTAATTATAATAGCATGACATAATACATTAGTTGCAGTATAGACTGTTAAAAAGTGACAACTTTGGACCTAATCTGTGTGTATGTGGGTTGTTAAAGCAAATACCAACAAGTGATCAATCAAAACGGATGCTGCTATATGGATGTTTATCATATACAGAACAGAAATATCTGTAGCCATCAAAAAATGCAACAAAAACATTGTCATGTCTGCAAACCCCCCAAAAATTCAACTCCACAAATACATTCACAGTGTGTAAAGCTTTGCATTTGTGCGTGTTCAATAAAAGAGACAAAACTGTGTAGAGTGTTAAGTGTATAAAATATTCCCTGACTAAGAATAGTCGTCTTTTTATGTTCTGTAGAAAAGCTATATAGATTCAGACCATATGGTTAAGGTTGAGCATTGGGATTGAGTGATCTGAAGATAACAGCCAGCACCCAGAAGAGCTCCTCAGAAAGAAGAATGCATTGTGGTTGTCAGCTCTGCTAAATTGTACACTTGAGTCCAAAAGCAGAGTGCTTTCTCACTTCGTTGCAAATGTGCGAAACATGAGGATTTGAACAGGCTGCAGAAGTCCTGATAAAACATGAGGCTGCATAATCCTAACATCCTACCACTCCGGTGGGAAATACTCTGCTCTGTTGAGGAGCATCCACATTTGACTCTACTGCCACACTTGCCTCTGCAGGAGAGGGGACTGGCTAGGGGCCATGGAGTTATCAACCAACAGTTCTTCTCTTGACCACAATTTGAAAAGGCACTAGTTGTAGACACTGTCAGAGTGAGAAAAATGCTATTTGTGTGTCTGGAGTTGGGGGGCTAGTGAGTAAACATATTCAATCTTTCACAGTCCACAATGTAATGAAAGACTAGCAAGATTAGAAAATACAATCTGTCATCATTTGACAGTTGCCCTTGTTTGGATTAATGAGTTGACAGAAAAATGTTTAATAATTCACCACATCTGCCTCAAATTGATCCATTATGAATAGATAAGAATAATCTGTAGAAAATCTATCACAATTCATTTTAGATACCAAAAATTATTTTCATAGGCTTGATTAAAATAGATGGCTAGAAAAATCATATTAGTCAAACACTTCATTGACCACAGCAATTTCATGAAAACTGTGTGGGATTTTGCCACAACCCAAACCTGATGAGCTTATTGAAAGTTTAACAAGTGCTTACTGATGCGTTTCATAACAAATATTACACATGTGAAGGCATCTCTACAGCCCAATGTAAAGGTGAGGACCAAATAGAGGCGTTGCAGTAAATATATCTGCATGATAATATAGAACTGTCAGTCAATAATGTGAATTATCTTTAGGCTTTTCAGGATGTTAACAGACCAATAACTAAAATCGACACGCAAAATTGTCAACACAACTACTGTATGCAATGATGAACCCAACCTATGATTAAAAAGATAAAATACTGATGCTATATGCACACAAACAAAACACTTAATTCCATTACTTGTAATACAGTAGTTCCAATCACACTTCAAACATTAAAGCAAATATACAGAGGCACTAACAAGTCTTTATGCCATTCACTATACTCAAATAAAACCCACTTCTAGTATATAGTAATTAGAACTATACAAAAGTAAGAATGCATAGTAAGAACTAAGATAATCCCCTAAATTCACAGCTATTTTGAAGTGGCAATCAGTACATAGCAGCTCATCTATGATGCATTCAAGATATATGATAACTTGCCCAAAATGCTTAAAACAAACCTTTTTAAAATATATTTTTTCTCAATATAGTCCATCTTCATGACTACAGTATACTTGAAGACAACAGGAAAAGAAGGAGTAGCTACCTTGCTTGGGATGAATTAGTCTTTGGTGCTGAAAAAGCATTTTCATTTGTAAGTAATAAAAGACAAAAACCTAATTCACACACTAGCAATTAAAAACAACTCACACAAAACATATTTCCTCCCTGACAATGTATAAAATAAGCAGTTGACACATTAACAAACTTCAACAAATGGAACAATAAAATAAAGTATAAGTTTTGTCTAAAGCGGAAATTGCACTTAACCAATATACCTTGTCAAGCACTACATAGTCCAGCAATGATACACTAGGTTAATAGACGGTATATCAAAACACTACAGTTTTTCTGAAGATATGCGATCATACAAAGAATCAACCAACTATTTGCATGTTTGTTTATAGTCAATGCCATGCCCCACATCGGTATTACGCTAAGAAAAAGGCTGTAAATACAATAACGCAGAAAACCAGCAGCTATATGTAGATTGTATTGCAGTTCCAATAAACAGTGTCAATACTGTTAGTAATTAAGTACTTAGTGACTAGAAATTGATGATCAAATATTAAATCATTCACCTTTTGTTTGTACATTAGTTAATTTGGGAAAAGTCCAAAACCAAATAAACATTTGCCTCAAAAGCATAAAATAAGCTTAAAGCTGCAATGTATCTTTTTGGGCTACCGGACAAGATTCACAGATATAGAAATGTGTGTTCTAGATCTGTCACTCTCATTGAAAGCAAGTCTAAGAATCAGTAGCTATGTTCTATGTGCGCTATTTCTATGCTTTCTGTTCTTAAGTTTAGTTTTTGTACACCAGCTTCAAACAGCTAAAAATACAATATTTTTGGTTATGGAAAATATATTTCAAGGCGGTTTAGATGGTACAATGATTCTCTACACTATACTTGCTTGTTTTGTGAAACTGAAATTTGGCAAACCATTAGAATATTTGCAACCAGGAAATGGCAGAGTGATTTCTGCATAATGAATCTTTACCCCCAAAATAAGAATGACTTATTTGATTATCTGATAGGCAAAAGCATATGAGTGAAAATAATCAGATATTCAAGTGCTGCAGTCCAGTACATGATATATCTATAAAACGCCAGAAGTAACATTAACAACCTCAGATATTGAAGGCACTAGTAGGTGTGGGAACAGGTTATGATGTAAGTCTCACAGTACACATAGGAGTGACATCTGTCTGTCATCAACAACTCTACTAAGTTATTTTTCCCATGCGAAGGCATGCAGCGGGTGGAACAACCTTTTCAGACCACTGACGGTACACACTGAAAACACCTAGGTCATTAGGGAACACCTTTACATCACAACGAACCAACCGAGAAACATCTACTGTCCTAGCACTGGAGACTGGGATGGCTTAACGAGTGATGTGACTAGCACACATGCTAGATAGAAGGCAATATAGAAAAAGGGGGAGAAACAGGGCTGAGATTATTAGGGAGAACAACGTGTACCGTGAGACTGTACTGTGAGACTTACACTCCAAATGACACTGTAGAGCAAAAGTGCAAAAACCCATTAAAAGTGAGAATTTCTTAAACATTGATTCATAATTTTTTCAATATATATATTTTTTTCAGCTTAAGGTTTAAATCCTATCATCATCAACCAACATGATTTGTTGAAGCCTGGAGGGGGGGGTTCTTTCGCTGTCATAACTTGAGAGATGACGGATGAAGGCCTTTGTTAACGTTATCACTTCTGGCTGCCCTTGTTGGCCTATGGCCCTGGGTGGCTGATGCTCAGAGGTAAGGGTACTGGTTGAGTTTGGTGGGGCTGAGGGGGAAGCCTGTATAGGCTGGCGAGGCAATGTAGGAGTGTGGGGGAAAGAGGGGCCCGAACTGGCCCTGGTGGTGGATGGTGGGTGAGGGCAGCAGCCGGTGGTTGATGCCCATGGTCACCTGGTGGACAATGCTACCAGGGTGGGAGATGCCGTAAGCGGGTTGTAGGACGGGCCGCTGGGCGCAGGGCGAGGCCAGGAGGTGGGCGACGGGCGCAGAGGGAGGGTAGGAGAGCAGGGTGGCCTGGGGGTGAGGCCCCGAGTTGTGGGTGGGGGTGAAAGCGTGGCCGTGTACCGTGGGAGGGATGTAAGCGTGCGGCCGCCGATGCAGCCCATAATTTCCGTTCCATTCCTTGTGGCAGGAGCTGTATTGCTGGACCTGAGGCTGGCAGAGGAAAGGGAAAAAAAAACTTTACACACCACTACAAACTAAGATGCTCTAGATAACAGCATTTGCTAAAATACTAAAATGTAAACAAAGTCAAATTACAGGTAGAATTAGATTTGAATGACTTACCCCCCCTTTCCAGGTTTGGCTTATCATAAGGTGAATGCACCAACTTGTAAGTCGCTCTGGATGAGAGCGTCTGCTAAATGACGTAAATGTAAATGGGGGGGACTGACCTGGCCGAAGCCCAGGGGCTGCTGCTGGAATGTGGTGATCTTCTGTTGCTGCCGGGGGTGGTGGTGGGTGGAGTGGTGGTTCAGTCGTCCAGGGGCACAGCGCCTTTTGGACTGGCATGAGGATTCGAAGACTGCAAGAGAAACAAGAAAAGGCTCTCAGATTGAGATAAGATGTGTCTTTCAATATGACAGGGTAACAAGACCAATAAGGACCCACAGGAAACAAGAGCATGCCTTGCTAAAATAAACAGAGAGAGCGAGAGCTAGACACACACTTTGGCCGATAGAAAGGCTCTTTGTACTAAGCTAACATATGGAATTGTTTTCAGATAGTCATACCAAGGATAATTTAGCAACTTGGTTTTGAATTTTAGGACCCCTTTAGGTAGAAGAAGAAAAAAAAGAAAAAAAAAAGAAATAAATATATATATAAACAATTATTTGACGAAACACTGAATTTGGCCTTAATGCTATTATGTACATGTTTGTGGGATTCTCACCTTTCCATAGAGGGGTCATACCGTAGGCAAAACCATTCGGATGCTACATACGTTTTTGTGACAAGAAAGATTTTCGGGGTGTCTCATGGTCTGACAAACACCACTGTAGCTCTGTCACCTTTCACTGCAGATGTGGAAGGCCGATATGGTGGATTGAGACATAGCCCATTCAAAAAAACCTGATCAAGTTTAAGAGCGTTGGGCCAGTAACCATAAGGTCGCTGGTTTGAATCTCGAGCTGGCAAGGTGGAAAAATCTGCCGTTCTGCCCTTGAGCAAGGCAGTGAACATCCAACAACTGTTCCCCGGGCGCCGATGATGTGGAAAGTCGATTAAAGCAGCCCCCCCCCCCCGCACCTCTCTGATTCAGAGGGGTTGGGTTAAATGCAGAAGACATTTCAGTTGAATGCATTCAGTTGTACAACTGACTAGGCTTCCCTTCATTTCAGGAATAATATGCCACTTACAAAAGTTGGCACTAATATATATCCCATATCAGATCCAATCCCATTTAGAGGACAGTCCTTTGCTCTGTGTATAGCTAGGTTACCTTCAGTATAAATCACAAGTTACACTACACATCCCATAGCCTGATCTGCAGTGTGTATAAAAGCCTGTACACCTCAAAAGCAAACCTACATGATGTGCTGTAAATGAACATTCAAGAACATCTGACAGTGCATATGGACAGTTCAAGGTTAATCATGTCTGGATTGTAGCATTGCCACAGTGCTTTATGGTTGTGATAATGCTTAAAACATGAATTAGCTGGTCTAACTCAAGTGTCTGAATTACTTTCTTTAGCATCCAAAACACATAAAAACACACCCCCCCAAGATAAACTGGGGAAGAAATAGATATCCATGAGAATCGGGGAAAAAGAGGAACAGCAGCAGGTCAAACCAGAAGTGTTCACTCAGCAGCAACTAGCTATCAGCACAGCCACAGAGACAGGCTGCCCAGTGCAAGTTACCCATGTTCACCTGTGATTGCCTCTCTGACCAACTAAGGAGTAGTAGTTGCCTGCCACGCCCATGTGACCTGCAAGGCAGACATCAGCACAGGTGACAGACTCTCCCTAATTTCCTCAGACTGACACACATCATTCAGACATCAACAGGCTCACACAGCATTGAAACAAAAAGATTACAGCGTATAGGCCTATTCATACTGTTAATACTCAACCAATTTTGACATGTAATGCTGTGAATAGAAACTGACCCGTTCTGTCTGTGTGCAGGTCCATGTTGTTGTTGTTCCGCACCACCTTCATAGGTGGCACCACCATGGTTCTCACAGGGGGATTGCTGGGCTCCTTCTGGGGGGCCATGCCACTCGTCCTCATGCTCAGAGATTGATGGCTGTGGTTGCCTAGGTAACAGCTCTCCAGGTAGGGGCTCTGGCTCCGGCTGGAGTCCGAGGCAGGGGAACCGTCCACCGTCTCGCAGCCACTCTCGTGACCATCGTCCTCAGACATGCTGAAAACAGACAAAAGCAATCAATAACAGAATATAATGTCCATGTTTGCTACTGATGATCAAGAATGTGGCCGCTCAGGCAAGTTTCAAAAAGTTGTTAACATTTAAACATGCAGTTTGGCAGTACCTGTTGGGCCTCTTGCAGGGGGACGGGCTGGACTGCACCGAGGCAGAGGAGCTGGTGCTCAGGGTGCTGTCTGGGCTGCTGAGGGAACACACCCGCTCCATGTTCAGAGAGCTCTTACACGCCTCGCAGTCAGGGCTGCCTTTGAACCTGCAAGAGGAACCCTCCTCTCCGTCCGTGTCACTGCTGATGACGCTGAGGGTGGGGCTGGGCAGGTCGTCGATGACCACAGACTCTCGCTGCTGGTGGGACATGTCTATCCTCTCATCCTCCACTGCCTTACAGCAGCTCACCTCCTCCTCATGTCGTCTTTCCTGCTGAACCTCCACCTCAGGCCTCTCCCCACGGGAACCATCTCCTCCTCCTGTGTGACTAACACAGTCGGCCATCTTTGGAGAGCGGCACATTGAGATTTGGATGTTGCCATTGTTGTGGGAGTAGTGCATGCTGCTAATATGAAGTAAAAGTAGAGAAGTTGTTCGTCAGTACATTTTAACACTTGTTTATGTAAGAAAAACATGATCTGTGATTTGGTAGAACATTCACTTAAAGGCATACTTCAGGATTTTGGCAATGAGGCTCTATCTACGTCCTCAGAATCAAATGACCTCGTGGATACCATTCTGTCTCTGCGTGCGGTTTGAAGGAAGTTGCTAACGCTACCCATAGACTTAGTCATTGCACTAACGCTAGTTACCAATTGCACAATGACTGGAAGTTAGTTAGAAACTACCTCCAACTATCTTCATACTGAACACAGGCATAACAATGGTATCAATAAGTTCAGCTGACTCTGGGGGAAGTAAATAAAGGACATTCTTGCCAAAATCCCGAAGTATCCCTTTGAAGCTGCAATATGTAACTTTTTGGGCGACCTGACCAAATTCACATAGAAATGTGAGTTATAGCTCTGTCACTCTCAGTGAAAGTAAGTCTAAGAAGCAGTAGATCTGCTCGATATGCGCCATTTCTATGCTTCCCATTAAGTTTTGTTTTTGCGTCTTTCACTTTCGGTATTGTACACCAGCTTCAAAACAGCTGCAAACACATTCATTTTTGGTTATATATTTTACAGTGGTTTAGATGGTACAATGACCTACTACACTATACCTGCTTATTTTGTCACAAACTGAAATTAGGCAAACTATTAACATTTTTGCAACCAGGAAATGACAGAGCGATTTCTGCATAGTGCACCTTTAACTTCCAGGTGACAAATAAACTGATTAGGTTTTGATTTGAGTAAAATCGATGATTTATCAAACCAGGCACAAAGAACTCAGGTTAATTCAACAGCATTGATTTGCCATAGACCATGTACGTGATTGGAGCATGGAGGAGAAACATAGAGCATCTCACCGGCTCTGACTGGGCCGGTTCCTATTGTTGGAGTGTGGCTGTGGCCACACCACATGTGCAATGCCAATGTTGATTGGTTGTGGACCAGACATGGTCATTTGGTTGGTTAGAAGAGGCTGCATCATGTTGCTGTAATGGTTGCTGTGTTGCCGAACTTTCCTTTAAAAAAAGGCAAAACATGATACAAGTTTTATCTCCACAATGTGAAGGAAGGGGCAAGTGAAGTACGTGTTAAAAAGTAACTTCTCTTGTGAACTAACTCACCCCCAGTCACTGAGCCTCTGTGGGCCACCCGCAGTATCAGAAGCCATAGTGGTGGGAGGGGGAGCCACTTGCTGCCAGGCTGGTACTAGGATCTGCTGGTTCCTACTTGACCACGGTTGCTGCAAAGGACAAAGACAGAAATCAATAGTGGACCATAAACCTTTAAGACTAAGTGAGGGAAACACCAAACCCCTGAAATAGCCTAACTTGAATTTGACCTCTTTGACCAGTGTGGAGACAAGCATCTGACTCCTGTATTGTATACAAGTGTCACTACTGTGAGCCAGTGTCTCACCTGTGCTATGACTCCAGGTCGCATCTGTAAAGGCTGTATGGGAGGGGCTTGGGTCACCATCGGTATTGTGTTTTCCATCCTAACTGTATATCCTGGCTGGTTTGGGTTACCTTAAAAACATAAGCACACTAGCATAAGATTGGAGAATGGTCACTGTAAATCCAGCGATGATTTTGTATCTTTCATGAAATGACTATGCGCTAATTTGAAAAGCTCTTCACCTTGCATGGCTGGTGGGCAGAGGATGAGGGCTGGCTGAAAGGAGTCATTACACCCAAACTGACTGGTTCCTGTCCGCAGCATCCCAGGATGCATCACAGAGGGAGCAGATTGCGTCAAAGCCTGCATAGAGGTGGGAGAGCTTATTTTCATTATTTTAAAACATTGGTGACCAACTTTTTATTTTGTCTTGTCATTTATTTTTCAGAGGGGAGTTACAGGTACAAAAACAATCAAATAAATGCATTAAAAGACATCCCCAACTCAGACATGGATTGTGTATGTGAATGGCAAGACAAAAGATTGAAGTTCCTTTGAACGGGGTATGGTAGTAGGTGCCAGGCGCACCAGTTTGTCAAGAACTGCAACGTGACTGGGTTTTTCACGCTTAACAGTTTCCGGTGTGTATAAACAATGCTCCATCACCCAAAGGACATACAGCCAACTTGACAACTGTAGGAAGCATTGGAGTCAACATGGGCCAGCCTCCCTGTGGAACGCTTTTGACGAATTGAGGCTGTTCTGAGGGGAAAAAAATGGGGTGGATGCAATTTCCTGATCTTTCTTATAGCTCTCAGATATAGGACAGACACTTCAAAACAAACTTTATTTTGATTCATTTTTTCACCATCTGTTTCTCCATGTATGAATCTGTTACAATACAATGCGTTTCTATGGGCTAATAGCAGTATGGCCAAAGTCAATGTTCCATAAAATATTTTTTTAATACCTAAAGGGGTCCTAAAATTCAAAATCAAATAGCTAAATGATCCTTGGGATGACCATGTTAAAACAATTCCATATGTTAACTTAATTGATCTGAGCGTTCTGTTAAAGTTTTATCTGAAGAAGTGAATATATCTACTCCCAAATATTTAAAATGGGAAACAATTGGGATTCCATAAGTAGTCCTCCATTGGGGTCTTGAGGCAGTATGAGATGAAGTGATCAGTAGACTTGAGAGAAATGTGTATTATTTCCTTCGATTGACGAATTGGCTGTGCCAAATTTTCCATGGATAATAAGAACAGAAAAATTGGAGGCAAAATTGGATCACATTTTTTACATTTACATTTTAGTCATTTAGCAGACGCTCTTATCCAGAGCGACTTACAAATTGGTGCATTCACCTATAATATCCAGTGGAACAACCACTTTACAATAGTGCATCTAAATCTTTTAAGGGGGGGGTTAGAAGGATTACTTTATCCTATCCCAGGTATTCCTTGAAGAGGTGGGGTTTCAGGTGTCTCCGGAAGGTGGTGATTGACTCCGCTGTCCTGGCGTCGTGAGGGAGCTTGTTCCACCATTGGGGTGCCAGAGCAGCGAACAGTTTTGACTGGGCTGAGCGGGAACTGTGCTTCCTCAGAGGTAGGGAGGCGAGCAGGCCAGAGGTGGATGAACGGAGTGCCCTTGTTTGGGTGTAGGGCCTGATCAGAGCCTGAAGGTACGGAGGTGCCGTTCCCCTCACAGCTCCGTAGGCAAGCACCATGGTCTTGTAGCGGATGCGAGCTTCGACTGGAAGCCAGTGGAGAGAGCGGAGGAGCGGGGTGACGTGAGAGAACTTGGGAAGGTTGAACACCAGACGGGCTGCGGCGTTCTGGATGAGTTGTAGGGGTTTAATGGCACAGGCAGGGAGCCCAGCCAACAGCGAGTTGCAGTAATCCAGACGGGAGATGACAAGTGCCTGGATTAGGACCTGCGCCGCTTCCTGTGTGAGGCAGGGTCGTACTCTGCGAATGTTGTAGAGCATGAACCTACAGGATCGGGTCACCGCCTTGATGTTGGTGGAGAACGACAGGGTGTTGTCCAGGGTCACGCCAAGGCTCTTAGCACTCTGGGAGGAGGACACAAGGGAGTTGTCAACCGTGATGGCGAGATCATGGAACGGGCAGTCCTTCCCCGGGAGGAAGAGCAGCTCCGTCTTGCCGAGGTTCAGCTTGAGGTGGTGATCCGTCATCCACACTGATATGTCTGCCAGACATGCAGAGATGCGATTCGCCACCTTGTCTGCTGCTTCTAGGTATTCTGAACAGAGCAGATATTGCCTGTTATAACTATGACTGAGGAATTGGCATATAGTATTTTAAATAATATTCATGAAATTGGAGCCACTTCCCATATGTTCAAAGACAGACCAGAGATATGACCACTCTAGTCTATCAAAAGCTTTTTCCTGCATCGAGAGATAATACAGCCCAAGGAGCTGCTGTTTTTCATGAAGCATATTTACATGTACATTTAAGTCATTTAGCAGACGCTCTTATCCAGAGCGACTTACAAATTGGATATAAGATATGTAATAGTCGACAGAGGTTACCCGAGCATAAAGGCTTTAACAAACCCACTTTGTTCCGTGTGGATCAATTTGGGTAAGTCTCGGGACGACTACATTTTGAAATACAGTTTAATATCTGTGTTTATCAAAGATAGGGGGTGATAATGAGAAAACTGGGTGGCATCCTTAAAATGTAATAGAAAGTGAAATTGCTGTGTTCACATCTCTCCCAAATTAACCTTTGAATGGTGTATATTTCTTTATAGAAGCAGGAGAATCTTTGATTAATTTGGGTTCTGATAGTAATTGCCATTTCAGATTCAATAGTTGCTCTATCAGTCAACTGATAACTACTGCATAGCTTTTTGGCCAGTAAACGATTGGGACGATTACCATGGAAGTAGTGGTTGAGTTTTACTCGATGGATGGCAAATTCTGCTCTCCATCTGATCAATAAATTGGAAATAGCAATAGCTACCTGGTCCAAAGAGATTAATTCAACCCAGATGCAAATGCAGTTGCATTATTTTTTATAAAACCTTTGGCATTTTAGGACATTCTGAAATTTTAAGTTGGCAGTAGTAAGCATAGTGGTCAGACTCATGTCTAATTTACATTTTCTTGATGAAAGAAAATAGGTGTAGATAGTATGACATCGATTAGTGAGAATGACTTATGCCTGTTCGAGTAGAAAGTGTACTGTTTTGCTTCAGGATTATGTGCTCACCAGGCATCAATGAGGTTGTAATCAGAGTATGTGCTGGAGAGCCTTGGTAGCATGTGGATTGTAGTTGGTCTTATTAGATTTGTCCCGCATGTCCAAAATGGCATTCATGTCTGTCCCAATAACCAGATGGAATTCAGTTAATTCTAACAATATGCTGTTCAGAGAATCAAAAAACTTAGGATCATACAAATTTGGAGTACACACATTAATAAAAGGCTATTTTTCTTTCCATTATGGATACAATTAAAGAAAGTGATTCTGCCTTCTTGGTCTTTGCCATTACTCAATATGGTAATTGCGTTTCTAATGTATCATTATGATTACACCTTTAGTTTTGTTTGGGGCTGATGAAAAAGCAGCCAGATTGTAAATGGTTCTCTATTCTCTTTTTGGAGCAGGTGTGTTTCTTGGAGCATTGCTATATTAAAATGGTTTCTTGCTAGAATATCAAGACAGCTGAAAAGTTTAATAGGTGAGTTTAGGCCTTTCAAATAACAAGAGAAAATAGCTAGCGTTGCCATTGTTTTTCAGCATTTACTTCAGACAATGAATAGTGAGGGCTAGCAGTGCCATTAAAATCTATGTAAATATTATGCAATGGCCTTAATATTCCTGTAGGTGGAAACATTGGTCCAGTAAGAAGTCTATGTACCCCAGCCATAAATGTAACATCAGATTTCCAGTGTTCATTAATTCAGACAATATGTTAAGTTTTTTGTGATTGTGCTTAATAGATTACCTGAGAGCGAACTGATCCCATCTTACTGAAGGCCATTGGCAGTCCAGCTAAGTTGGTTGAAGGTCTGGGGAACAGGGCTTTGTTGCGGTTGAGTGTGTTGTACGTGTTGGGCCGTGATTGACAGGCATCCATGATGTGGAAACATGATTGAACACTGGAGAGAAGAGGAGAACGTGTGAGATGAAGAATCAAGCAGAGGGTATTCAAGATGGAACATTGTGGCCTACTTCCTACTTCTGATCTGTGACCATCTGTAATCATAGTTTGTAGTTCACCACTTCTTTGTAGTGGATGTAAGAGCTTTTGTTGGTTAGACTTACTGATTGCTGTGGGGGAAGTCGAGGAGGTGCTGCATGGTGACAAAGGGATGGTTGAGGGCATCGGAGGGAGCAATCCTCTTCTCAGCATCAATTAGCAACATGGTCTTCAGCAGGCCCACATACTCCCTCCGGTCGGCCTTCTCCGCTAACGAGTCACTGCCCTTCATGTTCAGCACCAGATTCACCTGAGGCGGCAGAACAAAATCAACATCCAGCTACTCTATTAAAATCCACTGGTGTTCACTGGTCACACTACAGTGTCATATGATAGTTTTCAAGAATCATTTACTTGTATGCAATTTCGTACTTTGCTTAAATGTGTCACATCGTTTAAAGTTCTGTACTCACATTTGCCATGTCATCCAGACTGCTAAAGATGTACTTCCTGGCCTCTTTGGATTTCATCCCAGTCTCAGTTTCATGTTCCCCTGTCAGCTACAGAGACAGGAAATGGGAGTCTTCAAAATTCAGACATGCATTCTTTAGAATTCTGCCTAACGTACTCAGAACTGGGTGTGCTTATGGTATATGATGTCAATGTTCAGTAGTCACACGGTGTCAGTACGCGTTACCTTCAGTCGCCAGGGAGCATAAGGCGAGTCAGACTCTTTGCAGAAGAAGCGGGAAGTCTTGGTCCCCACGTTCAGTAGTTGCTCCCCCGGCAACCCTTGTGTCTGAGATATGTAGCGAATCTGTGGAGGAGACAAAGAGGAAGAAAATATTGTGATTACAACATTAACATAATCTTGTGTGTCAGACCTACATTTACAAAGGAATCAGCAACATTGTCATTTCCATTAGCCATGACTACAATACAGTATATACAGTGTACATATAAAGTGGGTGAAACAGTATGTAAACATTAAAGTGACCAGTGTTCAATGACTATGTACATTGGCAACAGTCTAAGTTGCAGGGTAGAGTACTGGGTGGTAGCCGGCTAGAACAGTGACTAAAGTTTAGGGCAGGGTACTGGGCGGAGGTTGGCTAGTGGTGACTAACAGTCTGATGGCCTGGAGATAGAAGCCTTTTCTCAGTCTCACGGTCCCAGCTTTGATGCACCTGTACGGTCTCCGCATTCTAGATGGTAGCGGGGTGAACAGGCTATGGCTCGGGTGGCTGAGGTCCTTGATATGTTGACTGAGCGCCACTTAAAATACACAGGCGAGACATAGGCCTACTTGTGCTCCAAAATTGCCATGGCAACCTTAATACAAAAAACATGTTGCTTATCTGGTAACTTGATTTAATTATTTCTTATTCAGGTTACCACAACCCTGCATAAACACAGTGAGAGCAATGAAGTGAGAACCTGCTGATGGTGCAGCGGTCAGGGGGCTTCTGATCAGCAAAGCACTACTGCTTGGTCGCTGTCCAGATGACCACTAGACACAAAAATGACAAACCCCACAGCTCACAGAGCATTCCCATGGTCTGGCCTTTAAGCCGGGGGACATGGTCCAGACAATTTCCTCTTCCAATGTCTACATTAGACATTTTATATTAATAGGCTTTAAAATCAAACAAAAAGTGGATGCCTTAACCATCCTCGCATTCAGAATCAAAACACACCAGCACACAGGCATCAGGGACTTATCCTACTCCACTGATCGGTTTGTCTTCACTGAGCTGTCAGTTCTGCTAGTGTTGTTCTCTTCCCTTGACAGTCTGATATCTTTGGAGATGATAGACCACACACACACACACACACACACACACCTGTCGATCATCTGGCATTCATTTGACATTCGTTCACTTGCTGAGTGGTCTGTTTTGGGGACCGTCAGTGATAGCACCTGACTGACATTTGCTAGCGTTTCTACATGTGGAATCAGTTTCCCTGTCGGTAAAGACCTCTCTAAAGAGCACGAGTGGGGCGCTGAAAGGCCAGCCAACAAGAACAAAAAAAAAAAAAAAAACTTTTCCCGGTGACATCGACCCCCTTGCAGCTTACTAAATGAGACAGTCACATAGCTAGCTACCATCCCATAGTGTAGCCTAAGTGCACACAACACAATACTTCTTCCAAGCTAGCCAGCTGACCACTGTAGCTAGTATTGAAATTATAATTAAAACAAGTAATTTGTTTCAATGAATCAGCTGTCTGTGTTAGCTGCCAAGAGTTAGTGCAGTGTCTGTGGCTAGCTAGCCAGCCATGTTGTGATAGCTAGTGAATTACATGATAACCGTTTAGCTAATGTGGCTATGGGCTGGCGGGTGACTCATGAAACCAGTTTTAACCATGGCAGTATCAAATTGAGTTAGAAAACCATGAGGCATCTGCAACAATCAACTATCATTCAAAAGACCAAGATGCGTAGTTTATGGCACAGTGTCTTATTTTAAATACATTTGCCAAAAGAATTTACACTTTCACCCCAAATTCTCATTACCGAAATACGTCCCAATTAAATTCTCTGGTTATTTTAAACCATTTTACTTTAGAAAAACCTAAATTATGTGAATAAAACTAAATATGTTGCTGTAGTTTGTCCATAAATCATATAAAAAGGTATACTATACTGAACAAAAATATAAATGCAACAATTTAAAAGATTTTACTGAGTTACAGTTTAGAAATCATTCAATTGAAATGAATTCATTAGGCCCTAAATCTATGGGTTTCACATGACTGGGCAGGGGCGCAGTCATGGATGGGCATAGGCCCATCCACTTGGGAGCCAGGCCCACCCACTGGGGAGCCAGACCCAGCCAAATCGGAATTTGTTTTCCCCCACAAAAAGGGCTTTATTACAGGCAGAAATACTCTTCAGGTGATCCCGCAGGTGAAGCCGGATGTGGAGGTCCTGGGCTGGCGTGGTTACACGTGGTCTGCGGTTGTGAGGCCGGTTGGATGTACTGCCAAATTAACAACATTGGAGGCGGACTATGGTAAAGAAATAAACATGAAATTATCTGGCAACAGCTCTGTTGGACATTTCTGCAGTCAGCATGCCAATTGCACGCTCCCTCAAAACTTGACACATCTGTGGCATTGTGTGACAAAACTGCACATTTTAGAGTGGCCTTGTATTGTCCCCAGCACAAGGTGCACCTGTGTAATGATCATGCTGTTTAATCAGATTCATGACATGCCACACCTGTCAGGTGGATGGATTATCTTGGAGAAATGCTCACTAACAGGGATGTAAACAAATGTGTTATTTTTTGTTGAGAAATAAGCTTTTTGTGCGTATGACCCCAAACCGGTCCAAATGTAACATGCGGTCAGAAAATCGATTTTGAACGTTACAAATCTTTTGTGACAACTGATGCTTCCTTTGTAATGGTGTTGACAGTCATTGATCTACAAGTCATTTGACACGCCGAATGACCCAGGCAATATCAGTTGCTTAGTCAAACTGTGCCCAGCTTCACGCACTGACCAAGGCGGCCTAATTCTAATCTTGCACATCTGTGCGCACCATCAGCATTCAAACGCTAAAATGGCTTATGTGATATTAGGCTTTATAGTTGAGTGACAACCTATGTAATTTTCTAGGTTATTGTCATCTATGCGCTGTTGAAAATGATGTTTTCCCAGAATAAAAGTAAGCTAACGGAGACGACTCATCTGGCTATACGATTTATTTTATAGTTTTGCTTTAAACAAGTTTATATGGTAATTTTTTTATATGCAGGGTAAAGTTGATCATTTCATAACGAGGACAGCAATCACTTTTGTTAGGAGCACTGCATGGCCGAAGCAAGTGGAAAAGAGAAGATCACTCCGTAAAAACTTCCAAATGGTCAAAACCATTCGATTTTGAGATGGGGTGAAATCCAAAGTTGTGCTGTATATGCATTGGCTAGGGCATAGCTCATTTGTAAACAATAGTGATACATAACTAGCTTATCTGCAAAAATGACAAATGGGTGAGGGTGTCAAACTAAAACGTATCGTTCCTGTATAGTATCCCATCTATCTAGATATCAAATCTTCTTGAAAGGGAAAGATTCACATACCTATTAGCTAGTTAGCTAACATTGGCAAAGCAACACACAGGGATATGCGTTGCCAAACTATGCTTAAAAGGATACTTCAGGATTTTCGACTTCCCTGGAGTCGGATTAATTTATGGATAACATTTTTATGTCTCTGTGTGCAGTTTTAACCTGTTAGGGCTAGGGGGCAGTATTTGCACGGCTGGATAAAAAAAATGTACCCGATTTAATCTGGTTACTAATCCTACCCAGTAACTAGAATATGCATATACTTATTATATATGGATAGAAAACACTCTAAAGTTTCTAAAACTGTTTGAATGGTGTCTGAGTATAACAGAACTCATTTGGCAGGCAAAACACTGAGACATTTTCTGACAGGAAGTGGATACCTGATGTGTTGTATTACCTTTAAACCTATCCCATTGAAAAACACAGGGGCTGAGGAATATTTTGGCACTTCCTATTGCTTCCACTAGATGTCACCAGCCTTTACAAAGTGTTTTGAGTCTTCTGGAGGGAGATCTGACCGAACAAGAGCCATGGAACGGTGATGTCCCATTAGACACCTGGCGCGCTACTTCATGTTGGGTACCCTCGTTCCAATACGTTATAAAAGAGTATGCATTCGTCCACCTTGAATATTATTCATGTTCTGGTTAAAAAAGGCCCTAATGATTTATGCTATACAACGTTTGACATGTTTGAACGAACGTAAATATATTTTTTCCCCTCGTTCATGACGAGAAGTCCGGCTGGCTTAGATCATGTGCTAACAAGACGGAGATTTTTGGACATAAATGATGAGCTTTTTTGAACAAAACTACATTCGTTATGGACCTGTGATACCTGGAAGTGACATCTGATGAAGAGAATCAAAGGTAATGGATTATTTACATAGTATTTTCGATTTTAGATCTCCCCAACATGACGTCTAGTCTGTATCGCAACGCGTATTTTTCTGGGCGCAGTGCTCAGATTATTGCAAAGTGTGATTTCCCAGTAAGGTTATTTTTAAATCTGGCAAGTTGATTGCGTTCAAGAGATGTAAATCTATAATTCTTTAAATGACAATATAATATTTTACCAATGTTTTCTAATTTTAATTATTTAATTTGTGGTGTTGACTTGACTGCCGGTTATTGGAGGGAAACGATTTCCTCAACATCAATGCCATAGTAAAACGCTGTTTTTGGATATAAATATGAACTTGATAGAACTAAAAATGCATGCATTGTCTAACATAATGTCCTAGGAGTGTCATCTGATGGAGATTGTAAAAGGTTAGTGCATCATTTTAGCTGGTTTTATGGTTTTGGTGACCCCGTCTTTGAATTGACAAAACATTACACACAACTCTTGTAAATGTACTGTCCTAACATACTCTAAATTTATGCTTTCGCCGTAAAACCTTTTTGAAATCGTAAAACGTGGTTAGATTAAGGAGATGTTTATCTTTCAAAGGGTGTAAAATAGTTGTATGTTTGAAAAATTTGAATTTTGACATTTATTTGGATTCAAATTTGCCGCTCTTGAAATGCACCTGCTGTTGATGGAGTGCACCACGGGGGGGACGCTAGCGTCCCACCTAGCCCATAGAGGTTAATGAAGTTGCTAACTAGCATTAGCACAATGACTGGAAGTCTATGGTAACTGCTAGTAGATACAAGAGACTTCAAGTCATTGCGCAAATGCTAGCTAGCATTGGCTCACAAAACTACCTCCAACTTCTTCCATACTGATATCCATGAGCTCACTGGACTCTAGGGAAGTAGAGGGGTTAAATGCCAAAATCCCAAAGTGGCAACGCTACTGCCACGTGGTCTGGAGTATTTGAACAAGGCTGACAGCTTCAAGGTTGGTGCTATGTAAACTCAAACTAATTGACTGCCGAAACTCTGTTCCGAGATGCTAAGTACTCTCAGCAGGCAAACAGTTGACAATCCTAACAGTGTGTCTGAGCATATAATCCTTAAATCTATTGACAAACATGTACATCAATCTAAGTAACATAATAATACATTTAAAAATAATATATATAAAAAAATAAATCGGTCAATTTAAGATAGCAGCCCATGCGAAAAAACTGCGTCTCAAGCCACCGCATCCACCCATGTTGCCCTTCCACATCTGCGGTGAAAGGTGACAGATACAGCTGTGTTCGTCAGACCAGGAGACATCCCGAAAACCGGTCTTCTCACAAAAACGTCTGTAGTGTCCGAACAGTTTGGCCTGAAAACTGTTATGACCACTATGGAAAGGGGAGACTCTCACGAGCACTATGTTGTTCTCCATTTTGCTATATAACCCCACACAAGTGTCACGTAAGGTAACACATGCAAAATAATGGAAGTATGGAGGTTGTTTTGTGGCAAAAAAAAGGGGTTAAATGCATTTTAAAAAAACACAAATATTTCCTGAACTTTCTTATATCTCATAGATTTAGGACAGACACTTCAAAACCTTGTTCCGTATGATTTATGTTAGCTTAGTAACCCCTTCCTCCCCAAACTTTGAGGTTATTAAGCAGCTACTTTTATTTACCTGGTCATACTCCAGTGCTCCTGGGTAGAGGGGCCAGCCCAGGAAGAGCTCAGCGATGACACAGCCCAGGGACCACATGTCGATGGCCTCACAGAACGGCAGGCCCAGGATGATCTCTGGAGCCCTGTATACAGGGAAGACAAACAGGACAGAGGTTAGCGGGGAGCAGTTTCAACAACCATTCTGAGACAAGAACACACACCAGGCATTAGATTTGTTTTAAATCAGAGGGCAGGAAACTCAAGATATTATCTAACCTGATTTATTGTGGGGCCTCGTGTATGACGTCACACAAACAGAATGCAGTATGTGAGTTGAACTGCTATTACTTCTTCAAATATTGGGATTGAGAACACACTGGTTACATCAAGCTGAAGAGTGACACTTGTGGACTTTCATGGCCATTAAGCAATTTTGCAGGCATTACTGCGTTCCACTTCCTTTAAAAAGAATGGCCAATCAGTTACCAGTTTAAAACCAAGGCTATGCAACGCGGCAGCCTTGACAACAGAGAGGAAACATCCGTTGCCTAGCAATGGTCAGACACAACACCCTAATGAAACCATTATAGAGTGACACTGTCTTCACTCGGTTTAACACGTTTCACCTCCCAGCCAAATGGCCACCTGCTGACAGGAAACCTCTGTCTGCGGATAAATGCTGAAAACAAATTCAGCAAGGGAAGATATGACAAAAGAATGACTAGAGAAGTGCAAAGTGAGCACACACCCAGCTCACAGCCTGAGTAAAAGAAAACACAGAGGCAGATGTGTACTCTATATCCAGCCATGGACCACACTGGCAACAGCTGAGGAGATCATGTACACCCACAGGGGGACTGCTGCTCAACGTTAGCCTCCTCAGGCACCATTGTGTGAAGAGATAACACATACTTCCCCCGATAGCTGAGGTTTTGCAGCAACGCCTGTTAAAGAGGAATGTCTAAAAGTAACATAAGTACAGTTCATGTTTTTCGACCATGGGCTGAAACAGGAAGCAACAATTAACAACTTCCTGGTAGAGCAGGAAGTTAGTTACATAAAGGAAAGGAAACTAACAAACTCAATATCAACTTCATTTCAGTTTTTGCCATAATGTGGAAATTAAGTCAGTGTTATCCAGAGAAGAGACAGACTTCTCCATTATTTAAATGTTCTGTAAAAAGGGGAAGGGTGGAGGGAAAATCCCTCCTGTACATAGTGTGCTTACTGCCAAGTTCAGACGAGTCTATTAGGTCATATTACAAAATGTTCTGTTAGAGATATAGCCTAACCTATTACGCCAACGCCTAAATCACAACAGCATTAACTAATATTGCCTAGATATCATGCGAGTAATTAGATTCGTCCAGGTTTGAGCAGGAAGTTAATGTGCTAATGGTGGGTAGCCCCAGTCAGTCTCCAGAGAACATGCTTCCTAGGGTACTCTCACAGATAGAACCAATGAGCCAGGTGTTTCACCGGCTGTATAAATCTGAAGCATCTAGTTGGCATTTCCACTCTCCACCAAATATGGTGATGAGAGGAAGCCTATTGGCCCGGCAGTAGGAGAAGACTGAGCGCGATGGATTTCAGATGACATTCGGCAAATTCTCTCATCGATTAAAACATTTGATCTCAATACAGTTCCATTCCTAAAACTACAATCTGTTACGATCAGTGGACTAAATAGACTACCATTTGCCAAAGTAAAAAAGAAAAATGCCTTTGTGTTGGAGTGCAAGGGCGAATTGAGTTATTGCACACGCGCACTTCAGAGAGTAGGCGTTCCCTAACGGAAATATATGCTAGAACGCGTCAATAGGATCTCGCTACCTTGTGCTTGGCGCTGCCAACCTCCTTGCTTGTTCTGCCCATCCATTAAATTTGCTCCCATTGGAAACGACAGGCTGTGGTCCAGCTTGGGTTAGTTATAAAAAAAAATCTTTGCTACTGTGACACTCGTGTATCTGCCCACCAGGTCAACCAGGCCTGAGGGTCAGCCTCCCTGTGGGCCAGGATAACTCTGAAAAATGCAGCTGTTCTGGGGGAAACAAGTGTCTTCCACAGGCCCAGGAGCAGGATATATCTAACCATAGTCCTAACTAACCATCTACTGAAATAAACACTACATGTGTCAGGGGAGTGGAGATTAGGGGGAGCTGTGAGGGGGTTTCTCAACCTCAGTCTTCACCTGCACCCAGCTGTGATGACAATCTGAGTGACATTGGCCCTCCTATCCCTACAGCATGCTGCTCTCCTGCCATGGTTCTCAAAACAATAGTCATGGGGTGACTAGCTAGTGATCTCCACAGCTGATCATCACTGCCATGTGTTCTTTGGAAAACGGAGAATGCTTAAATGTAGTACATCAACCATCCATTGAGATGCCTTAACAGGGGTCATGGATTATAACCCGGGTTAGCCCATTAACTAAGCAACAAAAACAAAGGACAGAAGCGCTCTTTGAAGCAAATACCACCCGATTGCATATCTTATCTCTTGCAGCAGAACAGGGGACTAATTTCAAAATTCTCCCATACAAATGCACCAGTAACCGAAATTCCCCCATACAAACGCACCAGTACCCAGAAACAGACTAGTTCACTGCTTCCAATCAAAAAAAAGTTGGGTATTTTGAAAAATGGCATGATCATATCTCCTCTAAGCTAGTGCATTCTTTATGGGTTGGGGCTGGAGTGTGTATGTGTGTGTGGCTGAACCTGTGTGTGCGTATACGTATAGGACAGTGTGTGTGTGTGTGTGTGTGTGTGTGTGTGTGTGTGGTGCTTACTCCCAGCGGGGACCGCCTACCACTCATAACTCAACTCTGGCAGCGTGATAAAGGCTGCAACCATGGCCTGCCTTTCCAGAAGCTGCCTGTACAACACACACTATATTTGATGGAGCACAGCACTTTGTGAAGCCTCGAGGGGGGCAACCATTTCCAGAATTAAAATACACTGGAGCATTCACATGAGAGCTGCATTAACTGGGTAAAAACAGACCAACCTGACATAGCTAACATAACAAAGTCAACAGAGCGCTTGGAATAGCAGCCAATCAGAATTTAAAGTTTAGAATAAACAGGGAGGGAAGATGGCTAGCTAGAAGCTTTTCAAGCCACAGAAGGGGTCATCATTTACTTTTCACTCAACAGCCATTAAATATCCTCCATGCCTGATTGGGTCATTAAAGAAACAATGAGTAGTGCCTGTGCACCAGCAGATAACACCTCTCCTACTGGAGAAGCCACAGGATAAAGAAGCTAGTGATGTGGGAAATATGCAAGTTACGTTTTGCAATATTACTTTTAGATGATATTATATCAATATTTGACTCAGTATAGATTTTTTTTGCTACTGTAGTGTAAGCTAGCACTAAATCGGCTCTACCAGCGCCAGAACTTCAGTATTTTTCCATCCTATAGCTTGTTCTCCATCTTTTTAAATAGTGAGCAAACATGTTTTCAGCACTTTCATTTCCCAGACTGAGCAAAACTTGTTCTCATAATCGCTCTGCAGCAGACATATAGCAAACAATGTTTGGCACATAAATTTAAAATAATAATTAAAAAAAGTTATTTAAAAAAATTATTTTTAAATAAATAAAATCGCAATTAGGGCTGGGCGATATGGCCAAAATATTTTATGTTTTTGAATAAAGTTCTACGTTTGCTTTATGAGTAGTGCGTGACGCCAGGGTGGCAACACATACATTCTAAATGATTTCAATGGGTCTTTCTCCATTGTGATTGGTTTATACTGTTCAATTCAACTTCAACCAAAAATAATTTCCTGCATTTCCATCAATTTCTGCATTTCCTGCACTCAATTTGAGATCATTTCCATACTGCCTTGATATGGGCAAAAATAGTAGGCCTTAATTTTAACCAAATGTTGCAATTGTGATTTAGATCAAAACACTTGGGTGAACTTGTGGAATCATGGAAATAGAATGTTTATTTATAATTCTATAGTTATAATATAAATAACAGTGGACACTTTGAATACCGTGTTTGACATGACAACGAATGACAATGCCATGGACAAGTTATTGTGACAGGGTAAGAACCAAAGTGATGTTCAGTGTTTCCTAGTGGACCCTATAATCTTTGGCTACATTCAATATTTATTCACGTAGCCAACATATTCATGCTTCCCCTATTCCTCTTTGATTTAGAAGATACTGTTGCACAAACAACATGCTGATTTAGGCCTCCATCAGCACTGGTATCAGGCTGTATTAGCTAGCTACGTTTGCTCTAACTCAGTACTTTTATTAGCTAGCCAGCTCACACGATTTAGCTTAACTTGCTAAGAAAATACATATGCAAACAGCTAGTTTGTAAGAAACACAAAGTAATATTGTAATTATAGAACGTTTGTGGATTTATATTAAGATCAAAGTGGAAACATTGTTGCATGTGCTGCATTGGCCACGCAGACTTAATGAAAGTGTCTCATGGTAAAGCAACAAATGCGCTCCTTGAGTGACATGGGGTGGGACTAGGTCTGTGTGGAAAGCATCACCTCTAACACACACACACACACGAGAGAGAAAACTTTTATTTGTATAGTGACACAAGGCATATCACATTTAACAAACTAAACAATCAAATACCATTTTAGAAGGTAAAGTAAAAATCCAAACCAGTCCGTGCATCAATACCTGTATTTAGTAAAATATGGTATACGACCCAGCCTTAATCGCAATACATATAGAATCGTGAGAATCGCAAAACATCTTGCAAAGGCATCAAAGTATCGTATCACGAAGTCCCTGGCAATTCCCAGCCCTAATTATAATGAACTGCTGGTCTGGGGCCTGGGAGTCGGGCTGTGACCACCCATTCAAATGAAGGGCAGAACCACAAACATAACCTAAGAGCAACGTGGTTCCATTAGAAAGTCAGGGCTAAAAATCAACAGAACAGAAGGAAATGGGTTTCTATTTCTAATCACGCAACGAGGAAATGCCTTGATTTATTTTTTCCTGTGTCTGACTTACATTGGTCTGCAGATTGTGAAGAAAAATACACAGCCTTGGAGGGGATGAGAAAGGAACTGTCATTGCACGTGACACTGGCTCCCCGTCACATCCTAACATAAATCGGTCTTGAGCATGAAACACACCGAGAACCTCACTGCCGATAGGTACTTATCATAGTGTTCCTTCTCTTGCTAGAACAAAAAATGGTACCTGCTGAGTGCCAACCCGGTAGCGACAAACCTAACAATTCTACTTGTAGTATTGTAATGCTCGTCAGTGGCCAACAACTTGACTTTGAGCCAATCAGAGAGCACGAACCCTCACGTGAGGGAGCCAAAATAAAGGACGAAAGAAAGAGGACATTTTCTACATACATCCACAGATAAGCCAGTCACACTACATATGCAATGTAGCCTATGGGATGGGTAGCTAGCCAAGTGCACACAACACTAAATAGTTCCTCCAAGCTAGCAAACCACTGTAGCTAGTATTGGCATATTTAAAAATCACAATGAATTCTCTAGTTTCCCTGAAACAGGCGTGTTAGCTGCTGAGTTAATGCA
This sequence comes from Salmo salar, assembly GCF_965601325.2. Taxonomy (NCBI): domain Eukaryota; kingdom Metazoa; phylum Chordata; class Actinopteri; order Salmoniformes; family Salmonidae; genus Salmo; species Salmo salar. Next base: position 109,666,425 of record NC_138300.1, read on the forward strand.
GTGTCCTTAGCGATTCTATATTGTGGTAGATAACGAATATGCTAATGTTGGCTAGCTAAACATTTGGCTATAGGCTGGCAGTATGGGATTATGGAGTGTGAATTAAATTGTTTCTTCGTCATCTGGCTAGTATCAATAAGGGCTTTCTACAAAATAGGAACATTAGCACAGATAACTTGGAATCTAGACCATAAGCAAAGCGGACAAATATGCCAAACAAACAAGGATGAACACAAGAGATTGACTGCCAACACTGTTCAGAGGTGCTATCTACTGTTGGCAGGCAAACGTTTGACAATCCTACTGGTGTGTCGGAGCTTTTATAGGGCTGCGGCCTAAGACTCAAGTCACGTGACATCTCGTCGAGAGAGCGTGAGCGGTAAGGCATGGAAGATGCATTCCAGCCTGAGGATCAGCCCTAAAGCAGCATTCAGACTGTAGAATAGCACTCCATTGACCCCATCTGCTGTCTGTCAACACAGGACATTCAGACTAACTTCATTAGGGCATCAGTCCAACCATGATCACAAGACCTGATTTAATGTGCCAATTAAAAAAACGGTCCTAATCAAGCAGCCACAGACCATCGTGTTCCTGACCATTTCTACTTTAATGATGTATACTGCCATGGGCATGTTTCGCTGATCAAACAGCAGCCCTGGTTGGTCTGACCACACAGCCTTCTTTCTACTGTGGGATCAGACAGCCATAGAAACTTCAATCTTTATCTAAAAGGGAGTTTGGCAATGCATTAAAACAATGTGGTAGAGTAAATATAAAATCAGGCAAGTCGGTGAGTGATTGACCCTGAACAACGAAGCATGCAAACCCACTTCACACCGGGAAAACTAAACCTCAGCTCAAACATCAAACAGGAGGGTAGAGTACTAACAATCTCCAGGGTTTAAAAGGATACTTCAGGATTTTGGCAATGAGGCCCTTTATCTACTTCCCAGTGTTAGATGAACATGTGGTCATCATCATTGTTATGTCTCTGTGTCCAGTATGAAGGAAGTTAGAGGGAGTTTCGCGAGCCATGGCTAACTAGCATTAGAGCAATGACGAGGTCTATGGGTATCTGCAAGCATGTTAACTTCTCTAGGGCCAGTGGGACGATTTCGTCCCACCTACGTAACAGCCAGTGAAATCCCGTGGCGCGTTATTCAAATACCTTAGAAATGCTATTACTTCAATTTCTCAAACATATGACTATTTTACACCATTTTAAAGACAAGACTCTCGTTAATCTAACCACACTGTCCGATTTCAAAAAGGCTTTACAACGAAAGCAAAACATTAGATTATGTCAGCAGAGTACCCAGCCAGAAATAATCAGACACCCATTTTTCAAGCTAGCATATAATGTCACAAAAACCCAGAAGACAGCTAAATGCTAAACTAACCTTTGATGATCTTCATCAGATGACAACCCTAGGACATTATGTTATACAATACATGCATGTTTTGTTCAATCAAGTTCATATTTATATCAAAAACCACCTTTTTACATTAGCATGTGACGTTCAGAACTAGCATACCCCCCGCAAACTTCCGGTGAATTTACAAAAAATTTAGCTATTTAGACACCCAGCAAGTTTAGCACTCACCAAAGTCAGATTTACTATAAGAAAAATGTTATTACCTTTGCTGTTCTTCGTCAGAATGCACTCCCAGGACTTCTACTTCAATAACAAATGTTGGTTTGGTCCCAAATAATCCATTGTTATATCCAAATAGCGGCGTTTTGTTCGTGCGTTCAAGACACTATCCGAAAGGGTAAATAAGGGTGACGAGCATGGCGCATTGTGACAAAAAAAAATAATCTAAATATTCCATTACCGTACTTCGAAGCATGTCAACCGCTGTTTAAAATCAATTTATGCCATTTTTCTCGTAAAAAAGCGATAATATTCCGACCGGGAATCTGCGTTTAGGTAAAAAGACGAAAGAAAATAAAGCACGGGGTCGACTCGTGCACGAGTTTTCATAACAACGGAACGGTTCCGTATTTCACTGACAGGAAAAACGTTTTGTTTTCGAGATGATAGTTTCCGGATTCGACCATATTAATGACCTAAGGCTCGTATTTCTGTGTGTTATTATAATTAAGTCTACGATTTGATAGAGCAGTCTGACTGAGCGATGGTAGGCAGCAGCAGGCTCTTAAGCATTCATTCAAACAGCACTTTTGTGCGTTTGCCAGCAGCCCTTCGCAATGCATTGCGCTGTTTATGACTTCAAGCCTGTCAACTCCCAAGATTAAGCTGGTGTAACCGATGTGAAATGGCTAGCTAGTTAGCCGGGTGCGCGCAAATGGCATTTCAAACGTCACTCGCTCTGAGACTTGGAGTAGTTTTCCCCTTGCTCTACATGGGTAACGCTGCTTCGAGGGTGGCTGTTGTCGATGTGTTCCTGGTTCGAGCCCAGGTAGGAGCGAGGAGAGGGACAGAAGCTATACTGTTACACTGGCAATACTAAAGTGCCTATAAGAACATCCAATAGTCAAAGGTATATGAAATACAAATCGTAGAGAGAGAAATAGTCCTATAATTCCTATAATAACTACAACTTAAAACTTCTTAACTGGGAATATTGAAGACTCATGTTAAAAGGAACCACCAGCTTTCATATGTTCTCATGTTCTGAGCAAGGAACTTAAACATGAGCTTTTTCACATGGCACATATTGCACTTTTACTTTCTTCTCCAACACTTTGTTTTTGCATTATTTAAACATGTTTCATTATTTATTTGAGGCTAAATTGATTTTATTGATGTATTATATTAAGTTAAAATAAGTGTTCATTCAGTATTGTTGTAATTGTCATTATTACAAAAATAAAAAAATAAAATGTAATACAATTTTTAAAAACGTCCGATTAAAATCGGTATCGGCTTTATTTTGGTCCTCCAATAAATCGGTATCTGCGGTGAAAAATCATAAATCGGTCGACCTCTATTAGATATGACCCAAAACCTAGGTGATGGAAAGTGCAGTTTGCATTGAAATCAAATTACCCGTTTAGTAGGCACATGGGAAAGTGGGGGGAAAATTATACCCTGAACTTTTCAAAATTTACTGGGGCTGAAGTAAAACAAAAATGGCCAACAAACTGCAAACATGAAGTACATGTACAGAATGTACAGATTTTAAGGATGCAATGTTCAAATTCCTGGATCTATGGAATGAGGTCCAACCTAAAACAGCACATATTAAGGCCAATCAAGTCTGCCATGAGAGAGCATGAGCTGCAGACATTAAAATTAGCTTTGTGAACCAGAGGGAGGAGAAAGAAAAACAGTGCTGTTGCATAATGGTGAGGGAGTTCAGGTTTACTGTGGCAAAGGCAAATAGCTCTGCTGAATGTCAGGCCTATCATTTTGTCTAGCAGCTTGCATTGCACCCACAGTGATCCTGCCTAGGCCTGCATGCAAGCATTTCACAAGGCATCTATGTACCCAAAGAAGAATGCCCCGAACGTGTTTTTCTAGGAAGCTTATGGCTTTAAAAATACTACAAAAAAAAATGGTACAGAACCCATATCCCTAGTACCCTATAGGATAATTGGCAATAAGTCACCAGTGCCTCCTGGTTAACAATGCAGAATTGAGGACTGGACTATCAACATTTTACCATCTGGCTCGAAGCAAGAAAACATTGACTAGTTTCATAGCCAATAGAATTTAGCCTAGCTTTCCAGTTCAAGAATAGCATTAGGCCTAGATTAGAAAAACTGCACCAATAGGCCTATATCACAGCTATCAGCACTATACCAATAAGCATGATGTAAGAAATCTGTGTCGTATCAATGAAAAAGGCAGATGGTACAATACGATTGTCCAAGGTCGAAACTAGATATGCACAAACGGCTAGACAACAGGACAGAAGTATTCCATCATTTGGGAGGAATCCTCCAGAGGCAACAGCAAGGTTTTCTGAGCAGGCATAAGAAGCTGGTTATGTGGAAAGCACACACGATCCAGTCAGGCATAAGAGACCTGGGCTTCATCTCTCTGCACTCGCAAATGTGAGTGGCCCGTTATGCACTCTCTTGTAAATATCATTTTACTTGGCATTTCAGCTTTGTTCTAATAGTCTGTAATTAGCTGTCAGTGGTGCTAGCCTAACTGTTACACAACTCCAAAGTCAAGGAAATAAAAGGAATAAATTGTATTTCACAATATGGTGTGAGGTGCATTTTATTTCAGATACAGCATTATCAAGATATGATCTAGGAGCCGATACAAAGCCAATCGTAGACGCTGGCCAAAATTCATCAGTTTACCTTTTCACTAACATGACAAGGATATGACAAAAATATCAAACAACAAAAAAGAGACTGAGCAGTGATGCCTCCAGGGGGCCTTAGCAGTGGAGCGGCAGATTAAAAAAAGTGGTTCACCATCAGGAATGAGGGCATAAGTACATGATACACAGCATTAGCTTAATGGCAGGGCTGTGACCGTAATGGAATTATGGATGACCGTTTTTGTTCAGACAAATGGCTGCATTATAACATACATGAATTTTTTATTTTTAAGTAGAACCTCATTTTCTCTTCTCCTCCACTCCGGACTGCATGTGCTGCCGCTGTAGAGGGGGGTGTTGCCTAGGCAACATGACTAGTTTGCTACAACACCTTGTTGTTTCAAAAAGGAGCAACAACGTTTCATCATGTTGTAAAGATGCCATGTAACCGCAGAAACGGACTTAACCACACAAATGCCCAGCCGCCCCATCTTCAGTCAGCGGTTTGTTCCATACACAAAAAAACTGGAATTATTATTTAAATAACAACTGTTAGTTTATTTTTAGGACTGTCCATCCATAATCATACGGTAATTGTGCCAGCCTTACTTAAATGGGGATGTCTTATTCATTACCATGACGTAACACTCCAAAAGTACACAGCTCATATCTTGCTCACTAACCTCAGTGGGCCAGGGCTTGGTGCACTGCTAATGACAACAGGTGTAAAATAACATCATGGACACAGCAAACTGTGCATTTGACAGCCCTATGGGCTGGACCACAAATCTACCATCCAAAAATAGTCTTGTGCTCAAAAATATTATAATAATGAATGCTAGCAGGCTAGGAACGTGTTTGCTGGCTTCAAAAATGCTAGCCAGTTTGCAATCCCATTAGCTTTGCTAGCTAGCTTGCTGGATAGATACAGAGATTAGCTGTATCATTTGCCAAATGCATACAGGCATTTGAACATAGCACAAGAAAAGGGAAACAGGACACGGTAGACATTTGAATGTACAATGCATTCCAAAAGTGTTCAGACCCCTTGACTTTTCCACATTTTGTTAGCCTTATTCTAAAATAATGGCAAAGCGAACAGATTTAGACATTTTGGCAAATGTATAAAAAAATACAGAAATACCTTATTTAACTAAGTATTCAGAACCTTTGCTATGAGACTCGAAATTGAGCTAGGATGCATCCTTTTTCCATTGATCATTCTTGAGAAGTTTCTACAACTTTAGAGTCCATCTGCAGTAAATTCAATTGATTGGACATGATTTGAAAAGGCATATACCATTCTATATAAAAGTTCCCACAGTTGACAGTGCATGTCAAAGCAAAAAACAAGCCATGAGGTAGAAGAAATTGTCCGTAGAGCTCAGAGACAGGATTGTGTCGAGGCACAGATCTGGGGAAGGATACCAAAACATTTATGCAGCATTGAAGCTCCCAAGAACACAGTGGCCTCCATCATTCTTTAATGGAAGAAGTTTGGAACCACCAAGACTCTTCCTCGAGCTTGCCAACTGGCCAAACTGAGAAATCGGGGGAGAAGGGCCTTGGTCGCCCGGCCAAACTGAGCAATCGAAGAACCCGATGGTCACTGACAGAGCTCCAGAGTTCTGCTGTGGAGATGGGAGAACCTTCCAGAAGGACAACCATCTCTGCTGTACTCCACCAATCAGGCCTTTATGGTAGAGTGGTCAGATGGAAATCTCTCCTCAGTAAAAGGCACATCACAGCCAGCTTGGAGTTTGCCAAAAGGCACCTAATAGCCCAAATGACTCAGACCATGAGAAACACAAATGTCTGTCCTGATGAAACCATGATTGAATTCTTTGGCATGAATGCCAAAAGTCACGTCTGGAGAAATCCTAGCACCATCCCTACGGTGAAGCATGGTGGTGGCAGCATCATGCTGTGGGGATGTTTTTTCAGCAGCAGCGACTGGGAGGCTAGTCAGGATTGAGGGAAAGATGAACAGAGCAAAGTACAGAGAGATCCTTGATGAAAACCTGCGCTCAGGACCTCAGACTGGAGCGAAGGTTCACCTTCCAACATGAAAACAACCCTAAGCACACAGCCAAGACAACACACAAGTGGCTTCGGGACAAGTCTCTGAATGTCTTTGCGTGGCCCAGCCAGAGCCCGGACTTGAACATCTCTGGAGAGAGCTGAAAATAGCTGTGCAGCGACGCTCCCCATCCAACCTGACAAAGCTTGAGAGGATCTGCAGAGAATGAGAGAAACTCCCAAAAAACAGGTGTGCCAAGCTTGTAGCATCATACCCAAGAAGACTCAAGACTATAATCGCGGCCAAAGGTGCTTCAACAAAGTACTGAGTAAAGGGTTTGAATACTTATGTAAATGTGATTTAAAAAATATATAAATATAAATTAACAATTTCTATGAAACCTGATTTTGCTTTGTCATTATGTGGCATTGTATTTAGATAAGGGGGGCGGGGGACGACACAATCAGTTGTAGAACAAGGCTGTAAAGTAACAAAATGTGGAAAAAGTGGGGTCTGAAGAAGGGGGTCTGAATACTGTAGACGCATGAACTGTCAAGTGTAGACACAGCCTTAGTCATGCGTGCCTATACCAACAAACAAAAAATACTAAGAAAACCTACTCACCTGAATTTAACAGAGAACGTAAATGGAGCACTGTACTCTTTGAATAATTCAGCCAGCAGCTCAGGTGTGTGTGTTGATTAGGTTTCCTGGACATGAGGAGAGGTCTGGAGTTACACAGCCCAAAAGTTTCCCTCCATGCAAGTATCTAAAGCAGCAGGCTATAACAGGCATCGTAGTGATCAACCTAATCAACACACACACAGACACACACACCTGAGCTGCTGGCTGAATTATTCAAAGAGTACAGTGCTCCATTTACTCTGAGGCATTATAGGAATAAGCACCTCAGGCGGAACACAGCCCAACCACCGCTACATCCAAAAGGAGATGTAGGCTAAAAACACTACACCTAACCCAAATCCTAACCACACAATACAAAACTTAAATCCCACAAGAGAATGGTTAACTGACTAGCAAACCCTGCATTACTGTACTACTTTTATAATGTCATATTTACAGATATCCTAATGTTTGTACTGCAAGGGTAGGCAACTACAGTAGATGGTTGGGGGGGATGGAAGATAATTATAATACATTTGTACACTGCAAATTGACCACAACTAAGCCCAAAAATAGATTTTCAAATACAATCATTTCATACCTTGATTACACTGAGACACGATCAAGAACAATTATTAGAGGGAAAACACAGAAAATAATTTAATTTAGGAAATCTGTTCCTATCTGACGTCCTGGTGACTTGTCTTTTTTTTTAACAAAAAAAGTACAACTCCCCAGTTGTGTTGTACCTATATAGGATCAGGCCTTTTTTGTTGTTGCATTAGTAGAACCATAAGGGTGGCATATATTTCAAAATATATCGTTTTTAAATATGTACATGTTACCAGTGTTCATGATTAGACCTAAATTAGGAAATGTATCCATATTTTTATGCAATTGTTTCCGTTTCCTCCCATCTCAACGGGTTACATTTTATTTTGTCATAAGACCTTTCACTACATGTGGGAACTGATCAAGAGCACACATGCCCAAAGAACATCCAAACCTGAAAAGCAGGGCAGTGAAAACACACCCAGTGACTAAATTCAGAGGTCAGGTGACAGGCAAATTATTCTACTTTTAAGAGAACGAAAACACCCACACAAAAAAAGAAAAGTGGCCTGGAACATTCAGAACATATCTTTTAATCTAGAAACTGATCTGAAATCAGCCAGAAGACAGTGACCTCACAGGGATAAACTTCTGGCATGTTTTACTGAGGCCCCTGCCAGCAGCTCACCATCTACGGGAGTCAGACAACACTGTACAACACCAGAGGGCTATTTCTAGCAGCAGTGGATCATGCTTCATCTCTTACACACTCCTTCATCCAAACTAATGCACCTCAAACCATAGTTGAAGAAAGGAATATAAAGGAGAGCGCAAACCTGTGAGCTAGTTAACATCTAACAGGTATCGTCTCATATGTGAATTAGAGTTAGGAGCAGTGTGACCGTGCGTCAGATGGATGCCTTTCTAAAAACTCTGAGGTGTCGGAGCTGGAACTGTCATTCAAACGTTGCAATATAAATCTAGCTTTAAAATGTTAGAGAAAGGAAAACACAGGTCCTCTTCGTAAGGGCATTACTGTGTAAATACCCTACCAAAGTGTGCTTTGTCATGACAACCCAGCATACGAGCATGACTATGAATAAATGGTGCTCTTCACTAGGATCTCCACCTTGGTCAATCTGTAACAAACCGAGGGCAACCAATAACAGCGTGTTTATGGTATTGACCACATTTAAAAGGAGAAATTCTACAACGGGTTGGTCAAAACAAGCATTGTGATTGGTTGAGACGTGTTCTAAACCATACTAAAAAACACGTTTAGCATGGGTAAGCCTTTGATGCAAAAATTGGAATATTATTTTCTGTTTCAGCTGAGAGAGAGCACTGCTCATCCACTGTCCCATCAGCCCAGCCAGCCAAGCTCTTAAGACCAGGGTTTTCCTGCAGTCCTTGGATTAACATCATTGATGTCAGAACCGGGGTTACCAGGAGTTTAGAAACATGCCAGGAATATAGGTAAACTTCACAGCAAGCGAAGTGAAGCAGCCTGTACACAGCAGGAACACATGAGAGTAGAGACAAAAGTCAGGGTAGTGACTTTGAAAAAAACTAATGAGAGCTTTTAGGCAAAGTATGGTTCTTCAGAAAAGTCACTTTACATGTTCCTATAAAACAATAAGGCCTAAAATACATGTCACAGGCAGCAGTATAATTTGAACACATTTCTGATCTAATCCAACAGTAATAGTCATGGGCTGCACACTTGACTGGCTTCACAAAGCAGTTTGACTACATTTAGGCCTAGTAGATAAAAGCTAAGCTTTAGCCATCAATGAGAAGCACCATGAATGAGGTAATATCCTTCATGAAACACCATCCGTTTCAACCTCTCCCTCTTACAGGGGTCACTTTAGAGTTGAAAAAGAATCTGCATTTCCAAAACACAGACCATATAAACCTGCATTTTAAACCATTAAACTTGCATTTTCTATTGCTTACAATGAAATTGCAAAGTCTTTACTGCAAAAATTATGCATGGTCATCATATTTCTAATGATTATCATAGAAAGAATGTAACTGGCTACATTTAATAATTTGCTTGAAGTTAAACCTAAAATCAAATCAAACTTTATTTGCCACATGCGCCTAATAAAACAAGTGTAGACTTTACCGCAAAATGCTTAATTACAAGCCCTTAACCAACAGTGCAGCTCAAGAAGAAAATATTTTCCAAGTAGGCTAAAATAAAAAAGTAACACAATAAGAATAACGAGGCTATATACAGGGGGTACCGGTAACGAGTCAGTGTGCAGGCAGGGCTACAGGCTATTTGAGGTAATCTGTAGGTGAGGGTGAAGTGACTATGCATAGGTAACAAGCAAAACAGTGAGAAGCAGCAGTGTACAACTGTACGGGGGGGGGGGGGGGGGGGGTCAATGTAAATTGTCCGGTGGCCATTTTTAGCAGTCTAATGGCTTGGGGGGGTAGAAGCTGTTGAGCCTTTTGGTCCTAGACTTGGCACTCCAGTACCGCTTGCGGTGCGGTAGCAGAGAAAACAGTCAATAACTTGGGTGACTGGAGTCTCTGACAATTTTATGGGCTTTCCTCTGACTCCGCCTAGTATATAGGTCCTAGATGGCAGGAAGCTTGGCCCCAGTGATGTACTGGGCCGGTCGAACTACCCTCTGTACGGTCTTACGGTCAGATGCCGAGCAGTTGCCATACCAGGCAGTGATGCAACCGGTCAGAATGCTCTCGATGGTGCAGCTGTAGAACATTTTGAGGATCTGGGGGCCCATGCCAAATCTTTTCAGTCTCCTGAGGGGGAAAAGGTTTTGTCGCACCCTCTTCACGACAGTCTTGGTATGTTTGGACCATGATAGTTTGTTGGTGATGTGGATGCCAAGGAAATTGAAGCTCTCAAACTGCTCCACTACAGCCCAATCGATGAGAATTGGGGCCTGTTCAGCCCACCTTTTCCTGTAGTCCACGATCAGCTCCTTTGTCTTGCTCACATTGAGGGAGAAGTTCTTGTCCTGGCACCACACTGCCAGGTCTCTGACGTCCTCCCTATAGGCCATCTCATCATTGTCGGTGATCAGGCCTACCACTGTTGTGTCGTCAGCAAAATGGTGGTGTTGGAGTCGTGTTTGGCCACGCAGTCGTGGGTGAACAGGGAATACAGGAGGGGACTAAGTACACACCCCTGAGGAGCCCCAGTGTTGAGGATCAGCATGGCAGATGTGTTGTTGCCTACCCTTACCAGCTGGGGGCAGCCCGTCAGGAAGTCCAGGATCCAGTTGCAGAGGGAGGTGTTTAGTCCAAGAGTCCTTAGCGATGAGCTTTGAGGGCACTATGGTGTTGAACACTGAGCTGTAGTCAATGAATAGCATTCTCACATAGGTGTTCCTTCTGTCCAGGTGGGAAAGGGCAGTGTTGAGTGCAATAGAGATTGCGTCATCTGTGGATCTGTTGGGGCGGTATGCAAATTGGAGTGGGTCTAGGGTGTCCGGGAGGATGCTGTTGATGTGAGCCATGACCAGCCTTTCAAAGCACTTCATGGCTACCGACATGAGTGCCACGGGGCAGTAGTCATTTAGGCAGGTTACTGTCGCTTCCAAGGGCACAGGGACTATGGTGGTCTGCTTGAAACATGTAAGTAGTACAGACTTGGTCAGGGAGAGTTTGAAAAAGTCAGTGAAGACAGTTGGTGCGCACATGCTTTGAGTAGACATCCTGGTAATCCGTCTGGCCCAGCGGCTTTGTGAATGTTGACCTGTTTAAAAAGGTCTTGCTCACATCAGCTACCGAGAGCGTCGTCACACAGTCATCCAGAACAGCTGGTGCTTATGTCCATGCTTCAGTGTTGCTTGCCTCGAAGCGATCATAAAATGCATTAAGCTCATCTGGTAGGCTTGCGTCACTGGGCAGCTCGTGTCTGGGTTTCCCTTTGTAGTCTGTAATAGTTTTCAAGCCCTGTCACATCCGACGAGCGTCAGAGCCGGTGTAGTATGATTAAATCTTAATCCTGTATTGACGCTTTGCTTGTTTGATGGTTCGTCTGAGGGCATAGCGGGATTCCTTATAAGCGGCAGTTCTAGCCAATAGTTCGATGCGGATGTTGCCTGTAATCCATGGCTTCTGGTTGGGATATGTACGTAGTGTCACTGTGGGGACGACGTCATCGATGCACTTATTGATGAAGCCGATGACGGAGGTGGTGTATTCCTCAATGCCATTGGATGAATCCCAGAACATATGCCAGTCTGTGCTAGCAAAACAGTCCTGTAGTGTAGCATTCGCATCATCTGACCAGTTCCTTATTGAGCGAGTCACTGGTACTTCCTGCTTTAGTTTTTGCTTGTAAGCAGGAAGATAGAATTAAGATCAGATTTGCCAAATGGAGGGCAGGGGAGAGCTTTGTATTCATCGGTGTGTGTGTGGAGTAAAGGTGGTCTAGGATTTTTTTCCCCCCTGGTTGCACATGAGACATGCTGGTAAAATTTTGGTAAAACTGGTTTAAGTTTGCCTGTCTTAAAGTCCCCGGCCACAAGGAGCGCCGCTTCTGGGTGAGCATTTTCTTCTTTGTTTATGGCCTTATATAGAGTTGGTTGAGAGCGGTCTTAGTGCCAGCTTCGCTTTGCGGTAAATAGACAGCTACAAATAATACAGATGAGAACTCTTGGTAGATGGTGTGGTCGACAGCTTATCATAAGGTACTCTACCTCAGGCGAGCAATACCTCAAGACTTCTTTAATATTAGACATTGCACACCAGCTGTTATTGACAAAAGAGACACACCCCCACCCCTCGTCTTAGAGGTAGCGTCTCTGTTTTGCCAGGGCACGGAAAATCCCACCAGCTCTATATCGTCCGATTCTTCGTTCAGCCACGTCTCGGTGAAACATAAGATGTTACAGTTTAATGTCCCATAGGTAGGATAATCTTAAGCACACAGCCAAGACAACGCAGTAACGGCTTCGGGACAAGTCTCAATGTCCTTGAGTGGCCCAGCCAAAGACAGGATTTGAACCTGATCGAACATCTCTGGACAGACCTGAAAATAGCTGTGCAGCGACGGTCCCCATCCAACCTGACAGAACTTGAGAAGATCTGCACAGAAGAATGGGAGAAGCTCCCCAAATACAGGTGTGCCAAGCGTGTAGCATCATACCCAAGAAGACTCAAGGCTGTAATTGCTGCCAAAGGTGCTTCAACAAAGTACTGAGTAAAGGGTCTGAATACTTATGTAAATGTGATATTTCTGTGTTTGCTTTGTCATTATGGGGTAGTGTGTGTAGATTTGGGGGGGAATTTAAAACATTTTAGAATAAGGCTGTAACGTAACAAAATGTGGAAAAAGGGGTCTGCATACTTTCTGAATGCACTGTATATTATGTTGGAAAAAGTCAGTTATAAAGTCTTCTGTCCTGGTTAAAAACAAGTTGTCATCCAATAGGCTTGGTTAAATTTCCAATATCCTCGCCCATGTGGAAATTCTGTAACAGTAATGTTATGATGGTCCGACCGCATTCTGACCCCATGAACTTTTGGTGCCAGCGAGAATTACTTAAGTAGTCAAGACGACAAGCTTGATTGAGCCTCTGCCATGTATATCTCACTAGGTCAGGATATTTAAGCCTCCATATATTTAAGCCTCCACTAGTTCCAATACAGTTGAAGTTGGAAGTTTACATACACCTTATAGGCTGCCCACACCGCTCAGCGTCGTGTGCACGAGCATTGCAAAATACATTTAGGAATCTACAGTGGGGGGGGGGAAAGTATTTGATCCCCTGCTGATTTTGTACGTTTTCCCACTGACAAAGAAAGGATCAGACTATAATTTTAATGGTAGGTTTATTTGAACAGTGAGAGACAGAGTAACAAAAAAATCCAGAAAAACGCATGTCAAAAATGTTATAAATTGATTTGCATTTTAATGAGGGAATTAAGTATTTGACCCCTCTGCAAAACATGACTTAGTACTTGGTGGCAAAACCCTTGTTGGCAATCAGAGGTCAGACGTTTCTTGTAGTTGGCCACCAGGTTTGCACACATCTCAGGAGGGATTTTGTCCCACTCCTCTTTGCAGATCTTCTCCAAGTCATTAAGGTTTCGAGGCTGACGTTTGGCAACTCAAACCTTCAGCTCCTTCCACAGATTTTCTATGGGATTAAGGTCTGGAGACTGGCTAGGCCACTCCAGAACCTTAATGTGCTTCTTCTTGAGCCACTCCTTTGTTGCCTTGGCCGTGTGTTTTGGGTCATTGTCATGCTGGAATACCCATCCACGACCTATTTTCAATGCCCTGGCTGAGGGAAGGAGGTTCTCACCCAAGATTTGACAGTACAGGCCCCATCCATCGTCCCTTTTGATGCAGTGAAGTTGTTCTGTCCCCAAAGCATAATGTTTCCACCTCCATGTTTGACGGTGGAGATGGTGCTCTTGGGGTCATAGGCAGCATTCCTCTTCCTCCAAACACGGCGAGTTGAGTTGATGTCAAAGAGCTTCTTTTTGGTCTCATCTGACCACAACACTTCCACCAGTTGTCCTCTGTATCATTCAGATGTTCATTGGCAAACTTTAGACGGGCCTGTGTATGTATTCTTGAGCAGGGGGACCTTGCGTGCACTGCAGGATTTCAGTCCTTCACGGCGTAGTGTGTTACCAATTGTTTTGTTGGTGACTATGGTCCCAGCTGCTTTGAGATCATTGACAAGATCCTCCCGTGTAGTTCTGGGCTGATTCCTCAAAGTTCCCATGATCATTGCAACTCTACGAGGTGAGATCTTGCATGGAGCCCCAGGCCGTGGGATATTGACAGTTCTTTTGTGTTTCTTCCATTTGCGATTAATCGCACCAAATGTTGTCACCTTCTCACCAAGCAGCTTGGCGATGGGCTACAAGGTCTTGAAAAAGAAGGGTCAAATATTGACTCTTTGCATCAACTTCATGTAATTGTCAATAAAAGCCTTTGACACTTATGAAATGCCTGTAATTATACTTCAGTATTCCATAGTAACATCTGACAAAAAAATCTAAAGACACTGAAGCAGCATACTTTGAAAATGTATATTTGTGTCATTCTCTCAACTTTTGGCCACGACTGTACACATACTTCTACTTTTTCATGGTGCCATCTATTTTGTGAAGTGCACCAGTCCCTCCTGCAGCAAAGCACCCCCACAACATGATGCTGCCACCCCCGTGCTTCACGGTTGGGATGGTGTTCTTCGGCTTGCAAGCCTCCCCCCCTTTTTCCTCCAAACATAACGATGGTCATTATGGCCAAACAGTTCTATTTTTGTTTCCTCAGACCAGAGGACATTTCTACAAAAAGTACAATCTTTGTCCCCAGTGCGTGCCCAGTCTGGCGGAGTTTTGGAGAAGTGGCTTCTTCCTTGCTGAACGGCCTTTCAGGTTATGTCGATATGGGACTCGTTTTACTGTGGATATAGATACTTTCGTACCCATTTCCTCCAGCATCTTCACAAGGTCCTTTGCTGTTGTTCTGGGAATGATTTGCACTTTTCACACCAAAGTATGTTCATCTCTAGGAGACAGAACACGTCTCCTTCTTGAGCAGTATGACGGCTGCGTGGTCCCATGGTGTTTACACTTGCGTACCTCTGTACAGATGAACGTGATATCTTCAGGCGTTTGGAAATTGACTTGTGAAGGTCAACAATTTTTTTCTGAGGTCTTGGCTGATTTCTTTTGATTTTCCCATGATGTCAAGCAAAGAGGCACTGAGTTTGAAGGTAGGCCTTGAAATACATCCACAGGTACACCTCCAATTGACTCAAATTATGACAATTAGCCTATCAGAAACTTCTAAAGCCATGACATCATTTTCTGGAATTTTCCAAGCTGTTTAAAGGCACAGTCAACTTAGTGTATGTAAACTTCTGACCCACTGGAATTGTGATAGTGAATTAAGTGAAATAATCTGTCTGTAAACAATTGTTGGAAAAATTACTTGTGTCATGCACAAAGTAGATGTCCTGACCGACTTGCCAAATCTATAGTTTGTTTAACAAGAAATTTCTGGAGTGCTTCAAAAACGAGTTTTAATGACTCCAACCTAAGTGTATGTAAACTTCCAACTTCAACTGTATATCCATGACATTTGTGATTTCCTTAAGTGCATAAGGGTGATAGTTTGATTTCCTTTACGGTCCATTGAGGTATTTAAAACTGTTATAATCTCCCACAATAATACGATTTTTGTATTGCTTGTAGGATTGATAAATTATTATATATATATTTTTAAAAGACACGTGGATGTTGTTCCCAATACCATGAAGCAGACAGAGTTCTAAAAACACTTCTGGGTGCCATGTGCTGTACACTAAACAGAGGAATGTCCGAATGCCTAATTTCCGGTCCCTAAATGCACATTTACACGCAACATTCTTGCCCCCGCCTGACTGACCTCTCTGGCTACATGCAGCCTCGCCATGACAGGGCTGTGTAGTGCGACCATTTTACTTGCCTTCGTTCCTAAATACTTTACTGTGCGACCTGTAAATGTAATTTAGGAGCACCAGTGCGCCTAGAAAAAATCCTTAACCTAGGTGGGCAGTATTTGCACGGCCGGATAAAAAAACGTACCCAATTTAAACTGGTTACTACTCTTGCCCAGAAACGAGAACATGCATATAATTAGTAGATTTGGATAGAAAACACTAACGTTTCTAAAACTGTTTGAATGGTGTCTGTGAGTATAACAGAACTCATATGGCAGGCCAAAACCTGAGAAGATTCCATACAGGAAGTGCCCTGTCTGACAATTTGTTGTCCTTCAGTTGCATCTCTGTCGAAAATACAGCATCTCTGCTGTAACGTGACATTTTCTAAGGCTCTCAGAAGGCGCCAGAAAGTGTAATGGGGTGTCTGCTGTCTCTGGGCGAAGAACAGCAGGAGAATTTGTGAGTGGTCAGCCTGGGAACAGTGACACTGGAGATGCGCGTTCATGAGAATTCTCCATTTTTTTCTTGCAGCCTTTGAATGAATACAACGTCGCCCGGTTGTAATATTATCGCTATTTTACGAGAAAAATAGCATAAAAATTGATTTTAAACAGCGTTTGACATGCTTCGAAGTACGGTAATGGAATATTTGTAATTTTTTTGTCACGAAATGCACTCGCGCGTCACCCTTCGGATAGTGACCTGAATGCACAAACAAAACGGAGCTATTTGGATATAACTATGGATTATTTGGAACCAAAACAAAACATTTTGTTGAAGTATAAGTCCTGGGAGTGCATTCTGACAAAGAACAGCAAAGGTAATCCAATTTTTCTAATAGTAATTCTGAGTTTGGTGAGGGCCAAACTTGGTGGGTGTCAAAATAGCTAGCCGTGATGGCCGGGCTATGTACTCAGAATATTGCCAAATGTGCTTTCGCCGAAAAGCTATTTTAAAATCTGACACCGCGATTGCATAAAGGAGTTCTGTATCTATAATTCTTAAAATAATTATGTATTTTGTGAACGTTAATCATGAGTAATTTAGTAAATTCACCGGAAGTTTGAACATCACATGCTAATGTAAAAAGCTGTTTTTTGATATAAATATGAACTTGATTGAACAAAACATGCATGCATTGTATAACATAATGTCCTAGGAGTGTCATCTGATGAAGATCAAAGGTTAGTGCTCCATTTAACTGTGGTTTTGGTTTTTGTGACATATATGCTTGCTTTGAAAATGGCTGTGTGATTATTTTTGGCAGGGTACTCTTCTGACATAATCTAATGTTTTGCTTTCGCTGTAAAGCCTTTTTGAAATCGGACAATGTGGTTAGATTAACGAGAGTCTTGTCTTTAAAATGGTGTAAAATAGTCATATGTTTGAGAAATTGAAGTTATAGCATTTTTTTTAGGTATTTGTATTTTGCGCCACGCGATTCCACTGGCTGTTGACTAGGGTGCCCAGAGAAGTTATTATCTAAAATATCTGCTCCTAAATTTCTTTGTGCGCCTACATTTTTCAACTTAGACGCACACGTGCTCCTTGTAAAAAAGGTCAGCGTAGAGCCCTGCATGACAGGAAACTGGTCTTGTAAGCACCTCAGACCAGGACAGTTTCTGAGAAGCTCTACACCATAACACGGAAGCGGGTCACTCACGGCTGTATGTTATGCAACACTTGTTAAACATTTCACATAATTGTTCAAGTGGAAGCTTATGCCCGTGTATACATAGGGTAGTCACCAAAAGGATTATACTTCCTGAGGATTTTCCATTTGTCTCATCCAGAAACATGCAAGACATAAAAGGCATTCTTGTGCACGTAACCATTTCTGTTCCTTCAGCAGGTTACGTAATCCAGGCTCATTTGGGTGTGACTGATGGTTAACAGAGGCAGTGCAGAGGAAGTGTTTGCATGCTGTCAAGCTCCCTTTGAAAAACCTGTAGATTATTACAGGGCCATTTGTTCACATTACATAACATAATAACATAATGGCCTAAATACCTTAAAGCTCTGGAAAAGATGCTAACCCTTGTGAAATGCTGCCCCTGTATCTCAAACTTGTTAGTGCTTACTTAGTAGCCTTACTGGGGTTGTCCTGATTTCTGTTATTAACTTTTAAAATGTGTTTCTAGGAAGATAAAGGCATGAACAAGACCCTATTAGTTAAGGGGCAGGCCCGACCTACCTGTAGTAGCGTGACTGCAGGTACGTGGAGCACACGGCTTTGGACACGTGGCTGGCCGAGCCAAAGTCGATCACTTTCACCCGGTAAGGCTGTCGCACCGGGTCCACCAGCATAATGTTCTCCGGCTTCAGGTCAGCGTGGATCAGGCCCAAGCTCTTGAGCTTCTTCAGCGCAGTGGCCACCTGCTGTAAGACCGGTCTGATCACCTTCAACGGCAGCGGGCTGAACTTGTTCTGCTTGAGAAAGTCATAGAGGTTTTGCTCCAGCATTTCAAACACCAGGCAAGTGTGGCTGCGGTGCTGGAAGCACTCGAATGCCCGCACCAGGTTGTGCTCATCAGCGTTCTCCCCACTCAGACGGGCAAGGATGCCCACCTCAATCTGGCCCTGCCTTGCATACGATGGGTGGTTCTTTAAGATCTTGATAGCCACAACCTCTCCTGTGCCTCGCTTCCAACACTTCACCACCTGTCCGAAGGTGCCACGACCTAGGAACTCCAGCACCTCATAAGTGTTCTTCATGGAGCACAAGACCTCGTGCTGCACCAACTGGTAGTCACCATCCCCTGTCGCATTACGAGCCCCAGTCCCACCAACATTCTGTTTGGGGGGCACTCCCCCCATGGTGTTCTTGTTCCCTACATTAGTTTGCAACATGGCAGGTATCATGGAAATGTCCTCCACTATCTGCATGGCTTTTCCACTGTTCTCCACTCACCCTTACAGTTCAGCCCACATCGCAGGAAGCTGTCCAATTAGTTCAAACCTCCACTGTGCTCTATCTCCTCACCTTGTTCACTGCTGCTTCTCTGGCCACCGTCCCCAAAACCCAGGCTGCCTGCACCTACACTGCTGTCCCCCTCCAGCCTCAGCTTCTCTGGACCCTTGCCTTGACAGGGGGTGGGGGGGGGGGGGGGGCTGGGTCGGTTTTTTGGAGCAACTCCCTGTGTACTTCTTTCAGGGATGTAGCTGCCTGCAAAGATAAGTCCTGCCCACTCTGGGGTCTACAAGACACTTTCGTCTTAAATGAAAGGAGGATATTGGCTGGCTTAGCAATGCCAAGGTTTACTTCAATTATATAGGTCTGCAGGGTCCTCCTATGAAAAACACAGCAATTGAGCTCAACTGTGGGTTTCTTCACACTGCAAAAGGCACTTGTTTGGGTTTGATAAACGTGTGGTGGGTAGACCAAAACGTGTGAGGTCATACCTGTAAGAGAGAAAAGGGAATGATTAGTTTACTTGAGTTACTTCATCTCTGGCTTTTTCTGACAATAACGATTGTAAATTAATCTTTAGGCTGTTAAATGCAATTTAGCCAGCCACGTTGTTGTTATGTGGGTGATTGGTGGAAGTTGTATTGAGAAGGATAACAAAACATGTTAGGGAGGATGCACTTAAACATTTCAGTTAGATCAGAAATTGGGGGAATGGCAGGCATGCTATTTGTTCAATAGCAAGCTATACTGGGGCAATCAGCAAAAAACTCAAAACTAAACGTAATGGGGGGGATCGCATAACTCTGTGGGCAAGCTATGCTGCCTGTCACTGAGGAAAAGCAGAGAAAGCAAAAATGTAACTACAGTAGATAAGAGCAGCTTTATTCAACCAGCAAATCGTGACACTATAGACCACAGGCAGACAGACAATCTGCTTGCATGTCAAAAGATAAGCATTCAGCATAAACCGTTTAAAATGTAAGCTTGCTTCTATAGTCTCTGTTGGAGTACCAGCAAAGTTGGGAAATATGGCAGGTTTAGCTGTGCTGTTTGCTTCAAAGTATGGGACGGTTTTATGCTGACATGGCACTAGTTACAACTAGAGTTACTAACACCTAACTCCAAGTCCTCCTGGCATGTATGGAAAGGCTATTTTCATGTAGGCACGATGCACCAATAATGAAGGGGATGGTTTTTTACTGATTGTTTATCCTGTGTCTTTCCCACTCAAACACCCACATGGAAAACCACAAAGCCCCAGAGTGCCACCCAATATAACTGGATTTTCAAATCCAAATGACTGGAGATCTCAAAAAAAAAAAAAAAACATTGAGAGAACCAAACAAAGATGAGCACATTCAGGAGCACACTTCTGTGCAAATACTGCACTTACAACTCCCTCGCTGTGAGTCACATCAGCCAGGCTAACTAGTTACACCTTAGGGTACAAATATGCCAAGTTCAGACAGGCTAATGGGTGTCTTCTGTATCAAAATCATCTACATTACTTCAGTTCCTAATTGAAGTAATATTGAAAACAAAATATAAAACATGGCTAGTTGTATAACACATTTAACTAAAGCATGTCATCCTACCGAAAGGAACCTGCAAAACCAAACCCCCACAAAAAAAGGTTATCACTCCGGGGTACCATTTCTTTATCATTATTTTCATATGCTTGTCAGACACTTAGTAGCTACCACACTAAGTACCAAAACAGAGCCAGCTGCAATGCCCGCTGTCGCTACAACACACCCCAGCAATGGTAGGCGACCCTAGCCCAGTATTGAATTACACTCCTCCTCACCATTTCTGGATCAGAAGGCTGCCTGCTATAAGAGGCCACGTGTAAATCATCAACAAATGGGTGAGGTGCATGGGTGATTGATAAAACACCTGACTACGTGGCTTCCAGGAAGTAACTAAACTAGTAGTGTCAAGGCAGAAATCCACTAGTATGTACATTATACAGCGAATATTTTATCTAGCTATATGACCGAGCTATAAAATATGGTTATTATAAGCTATCTGGCTGGTGAATGTAACGTTAGCTAGCTAAGCGTTTAATGTTAGCTTGTCAGCCATAAAACGCCCGCCCCTCGCTGATAGCGCGAAGTACTGTCACAATGTATTTGGTAATGTGGCTAGTCCACAAATTGTAGCTAGCTATTAAACATGAACGTTGGCTAACCAGTTAGCTTGTAAATTCAAGTTGTAGCTAGTAAATTAAAGTTGTAACATTAGTTAGCTAACGTTAGCTAAACAGCCAAGATTGGTATCTGAATTAAAGATTAGCTCGCTAACTATGTACAGTATGGGTAGGAGAATGGAGATGGCAATAATTAGCTAAATCCCCCCAAAAAATCAATTAACGAAATGTAGTTACAAACCAAAGGACGAATCAAAAAGTCAACCCAGGCTGACGAACAAACTTTTTGCTATCGTTAGTGGCTAACGTTAGTTAGCTTGACATATTTGCTAACAAACTAGCTAACGTGAAACTATTTGTTAGATATCTAACTACCGACCAAATGCATTAAAATATAAGTTGGGCTTGATATTATTGTAGCGCACATACCTTTAGTAAACAATAGTAAATGACAGAATCCAGGGCTTCTCTGAACATGTTAACAAGTACCCACACCATGCTCGGTTTGCCTGCAATGCTGCCATCTTGTTCTCTTGGACAACGAGGATCTCGATAAACCCACCATCTCCCACATGTTAAACTCCAAATAACTCACGTATTACACCATTAAATGAAACCAGTCTTCGTCCACTGCGTAGTCAACAACTGCCAGTTTCGGGAAAAGGTGGCTCTTGTTTTCGTGTCAAGGGCCACGAAACCCATATTTCTGTCCTTTGTGGGGACCAGTTGTTCCAGAGACCGCACTGTTCCAGCACTTTGCTCGTTGTTGCTGAGTCCCTCCCCACCCCCGTTGCGTGTGGAATGTTTGAGAGTCATGGAACAAGAGCAGAGAAATCGACTCACCAATGAAATGTGCACTTTTAAACTACAACAATTAACATTTATTAAAGATAAAAACAAAAAACTATGACAGATTTGTGCAAATGTGATCAGTTACAGCAATCCAATTATAGTACTAATTTCAAAATGAACTTAATTTACCTCCAATATCCTTAAT
This sequence comes from Salmo salar, assembly GCF_965601325.2. Classification (NCBI taxonomy): domain Eukaryota; kingdom Metazoa; phylum Chordata; class Actinopteri; order Salmoniformes; family Salmonidae; genus Salmo; species Salmo salar. Next base: position 109,688,361 of record NC_138300.1, read on the forward strand.
TGAACTCTAATGCAATTAATGCAATTCTATCAAATGTATTTCCAATGTCATGGGGGTGACCCCACCACATAAAATGTGACACAATTAATAAGGACTCTGTGCATTCTATCCATAACAATTTATTTTATATTCTGGGCAAATCTAAAATGTACACAATTCTTTTCAAATTAAGAGCTGCCTGCAAGCTAGCCTTTGATCATGACTCTCATTACGCTTCGATCACACCAACAGGGAAGGCATTTTGGTACCCCAGAATTACATTATTTTCCAATGAAACGCTGCGTTTGCCTTGCAGCATTGCCAGAGGCAGTTGCAGTGCGTTCTGTGTGGTACATAAATTGGATTTATCGAACGTATGCGTCAAACTGTATGTGTAGATGGCGTGACAGAAATAGTAGCAGAAGGTGAATGTTGAACATTTGTTGCACACAATGCTGCAGGGCAAATGCAGCGTTCCTTTGGAAATGAATGTACTTCTGGTGTACCAAAATGCAATGACGATGTCGGTGGGTGTGATCGAGGCGTTAGGTGAAAGTTGAACTTTTGTTGCACACATATCCAGATGATGCTGCTTATCGTTTTGCGCAATAACGGTGTAGGTGTTTTCAAGGCGTAAGTCATTGGGTGAAGGCGTCTTTTGTAGGGGATATTGTTCTGTAGGGGTATATTGTTAACGCGCTCAGGTCTGAACATTAAAACGCATCGCTTGCGGTACAGTTTTGGAAGCATAAGGACCTTGTCTTTATGCTTCCAAAGGACAGCAACAAATACTTTTCACAAATAAAAAGGTTAAATTGATAGACACTAGACAGGGCATTGACAGCCTAAACCAGCATGCGACTGGCAATAAACAATAACTGTGTTCATCTGATCAAATCAAATTGTATTGGTCACATACACATTTTTAGCAGATGTTATTGTGGGTGTAGCAAAATGCTTGTGTACCTAGCTCCAACAGTGCAGTAGTATCTAACAATTCACAACAATACACACAAATCTAAAAGTAAAAGAATGGAAATAATAAATATATAAATTAGTACGAGCAATGTCGGAGTGGCATTGACTAAAATACAGTAGAATATAATACAGTATATACATATGAGATGAGTAAAGCAGCATGTAAACATTATTAAAGTGGCCAGTGATTCCATGTCTATGTATATTCACACCTGTTAGTTACCACATCACTAGCCAGCTACCACCCAGTTATTCAACCCACAACTTTAATTGTATTTGACTACGCAAGTCAGTTAAGAACAAATTCTTATTTTCAATGACAGCCTAGGACCAGTGGGTTAACTGCCTCGTTCAGGGGCAGAACGACAGATGTTCTTTTTTTTACCTTGTCAGCTTGGGGATTTGATCTTGCAACTAGTCCAACGCTCTAACCACTAGGCTACCTGCCACCCCTACAATTGGCTGCTGCCCTCAGAGGCAGTTGCAGTGCGTTCTGTGTGGTACATAAATTGGATTTATCTATACCAAGACCCTCAGAATGCCCTATGGTCTCTGCAACATGATAAAAATAGAACGCAGCAATAATGGCCCAGGCCAGCACTCGAGAAAGTCTGTGTGAATAAACTTCAAGTTAATGGCCGTGTTCGAGAGCATCAACTCCTGATGACTGCCGACTAACTAATCTACCAATCACCTTGCATTATAAATAAAGACTCAGTCACAATACGTCAGTCACAATTTACCCATAATACATTGCGGTTTTGATCCTCTCGAACATGGCCAATGTCTGGGCCAACATTGAAAATGTTCTGTTTCCCTCTGCTGTTAGATATGTGTATTACATGCAACTCAAAATGAATAGAGCCCTACAGTGGAGGTGTCATAATACCTATAAAACCTAGCGGTCAAACAGGGAAATAGTTCCAATAGTTTTTCCAACATTCATTTTTCCCCATATTTAAAAAAAAAAAAACACTTAAAATAAGGTCTGTGTCCTGTGTATGCTTGCCCTGGTGTGACGTTTTGATAACCACGTAAATCCCGCTCGGACAAGGTGACTTTTATCAATATAGTTGCCTGTATAATACCCTCTAAAAATTAAATGCTAATTAGCTGCTAAAGTGGGTATCATGAAGTACTACAAATGCCATGATGATCTTACTGAGACTGCCGAATCGAGACAAAGGTAAGAATCTCTGGATTAACTATCTTAGCTAAATGTAGAAATTAATAAATTGGCAACATTTCTTTAAATGGACAATTCTGTGAACTGTCTTCTGCAAGTTTTAAATTGACACAATACCTGATGTCTACTTTGATGCTAATTAGCATTTTCGATTCAGAGTAAATAGAGCAGAATATACAAGTCACCTTGTCCTAGAGAGATTTAAAGAGTTATCAAAATGTCACACCAGGACAAGCCTACACAGAACACAGATCTTACTTTAAGAGTTTCTGGTGGTATTTATGACTCATACTGTGGTGCTCTAGCCTTGCTTCCATTGCTCCAAGAGTCCCTAATGCAGTGTTTCCCAAACTCTGTCCTTTGGACCCCAATTTGTGCACGTTTTGGTTTTTGCCCTAGCACTACAAATCTGATTCAAATAAGCAACTATTCATCAAGCTTTAATTATTTTGATCAACACTTCCCTAATAGAAAAAAAAGCCTGGGGTTACAAACTAGAGTAATATACATTTTGGTTTTATACATAGTATTTGATTCCTCTAAATATATATATTTTATCATTCTCACCTTCAAAGTCACAAAAAGGCAGTGAATTAAATTCAGCAAAGGCTTGACCACCAACATCAAAACAAATTTTATTGATCACATACACATGGTTGGCAGATGTTAATGCGAGTGTAGCGAAATGCTTGTGCTTCTAGTTCCGACCGTGCAGTAATATCTAACAAGTAATCTAACAATTTCACAACAACTACCTTATACACACAAGTGTAAAGGAATGAATAAGAATATGTACATAAAAATATATATGGATGAGCGATGGCCGAACGGCATAGGCAAGATGCAGTAGATGGTAAAGTATATACGAGATGAGTATATGTAGGGTATGTAAACATTATATAAAGTGGCATTGTTTAAAGTGACTAGTGATATATTTATTACATCCAATTTTTAATTATTAAAGTGGCTAGAGATTTGAGTCAGTATGTTGGCAGCAGCCACTCAATGTTAGTGATGGCTGTTTAACAGTCTGATGGCCTTGAGATATAAGCTGTTTTTAAGTCTCTCGGTCCCAGCTTCGATGCACCTGTACTGACCTCGTCTTCTGGATGATAGCGGGGTGAACAGGCAGTGGCTCGGGTGGTTGTTGTCCTTGATGATCTTTTTGGCCATCCTGTGACATCGGGTGGTGTAGGTGTCCTGGAGGGCAGGTAGTTTACCCCTGGTGATGCATTGTGCAGACCTCACTACCCTCTGGAGAGCCTTATGGTTGTGGGCGGAGCAGTTGCCGTACCAGGCGGTGATACAGCCCGACAGGATGCTCTCGATTGTGCATCTGTAAAGGTTTGTGAGTGTTTTTGGTGACAAGCCAAATTTCTTCAGCCTCCTGAGGTTGAAGAGGCGCTGTTGCGCCTTCTCCACCATGCTGTCTGTGTGGGTGGACCATTTCAGTTTGTCCGTGATGTGTATGCCGAGGAACTTAAAACTTTCCACCTTCTCCACTACAGTCCCGTCGATGTGGATAGAGGGGTGCTCCCTCTGCTGTTTCCTGAAGTCCATGATCATCTCCTTTGTTTTGTTGACGCTGAGTGTGAGGTTGTTTTCCTGACACCACACTCCGAGGGCCCTCACCTCCTCCTCAAATCGGAGGGCCTGTTGTCCGGACCTCTGGCAGTCTCTATGGGAGTGCCATAGGGTTCAATTCTCCAGCCGACTCTCTTCTCTGTATACATCAATGATGTACCTCTTGCTGCTGGTGATTCTTTGATCCACCTCTACGCAGACGACACCATTCTGTATACCTCTGGCCCTTCTTTGGACACTGTGTTAACTAACCTCCAGACGAGCTTCAATGCTATACAACTCTCCTTCCGTCGTCTCCAACTGCTCTTAAATGCTAGTAAAACTAAATGTATGCTCTTCAACCGATCACTGCCTGCACCTGCCCGCCCATCCAGCATCACTACTCTGGACGGTTCTGACTTAGAATATGTGGACAACTACAAATACCTAGGTCTCTGGTTAGACTATAAACTCCCCTTCCAGACTCAGATTAAGCATCTCCAATCCAAAATGAAATCTAGAATCGGCTTCCAATTTCGCAACAAAGTTTCCTTCACTCATGCTGCCAAACATACCCTCGTAAAACTGACCATCCTACCAATCCTCAACTTTGCCGATGTCATTTACAAAATAGCCTCCAACACTCTAGTCAACAAACTGGATGCAGTCTATCACAGTGCCATCCATTTTGTCACCAAAGCCCCATATACTACCCACCACTGCAACCTGTATGCTCTCGTTGGCTGGCCCTCACTACATATTCGTCGCCAAACCCATTGGCTACAGGTCATCTATAAGTCTTTGCTAGGTAAAGCCCTGCCTTATCTCAGCTCACTGGTCCCCAGAACAACACCCACCTGTAGCACGCGCTCCAGCAGGTATATTGCGCTGGTCATCCCCAAAGCCAACACTTCCTTTGGCCGCCTTTCCTTCCAGTTCTCTGCTGCCAATGACTGGAACGAATTGCAATAATCTCTGAAGCTGGAGACATATCTCCCTCACTAACTTTAAGCATCAGCTGTCAGAGCAGCTTACCAATCACTGTACACAGCACATCCAACTTCCTCATCCCCATATTATTTATCCTCTTGCACCCCAATCTCTCTACTTGCACATCTCACTCCAGTGTGGATGCTAAATATGAATGATTTTGCCTCACCTCCCTACATTTGCACACGCTGTACATAGATGTGTTGACTGTACATTTGTTTATCCCATGTGTAACTGTTGCACTGCTTTGCTTTAGCTTGGCCAGGTCGCAGTTGTAAATGAGAACTTGTTCTCAACTGGCCTACCTGGTTATACATTTAAAAAAAGGTTAGGATTTAGGGTAGGGACGTCCCAAGGATCCCTGATAGCACTAACTGGTGAAAATGGTCACTAGTTACCACAGTCATAAACCCCACCTATTGCTACAATCTTAATGTGATTTTAAACCCAACCGTAACCACACTGCCAACCTTATGCATAACCCTCACTTTAAATTAAGACCAAAAATACAATGTTTATGAATTTACAATTACTGTGGTAAGTGAAAATGAAGTCTTACGGCATCGGCTGTGGCCAAAATGATGAACTTCAACTACTGGTCCTGTCAAGAACTCAGAAACTCGTCAGTTCCAATGTGTATTGCCTTTTGGATACTGTGGGAAATGGAGCTCATCTTTCTACGCGTTCAAATCAAAATGTTCAGTAAGTTATTTCTCAGATGGCTACAATTTCAGTATTTATGAGTGTGCAATGTACCATGGTGTCCATGGATTAAGACTTTATTTAAATTGAATTCAGAATCACATGCATACAAAGTGACCTAGGCATGTACAAAGTGATCTTTTGACAACATTGACACTGGCTACACACCGACAGCAGACACAGAATCCCCAAAATACTGAACAAATATTTCTGGGTGGCCTTGGTAAAATTGCCTGAGGAGCCGTTTCCTCTCTTTGGCAGAGTGCTTTGGGTCTTCATTAAGATTCCTTAGTAACGCCAACAACTCTTCATGTGTTGTTCTTTGAGTACAGTCAGTATAAGCCTTTGTTGAGACTTGCTGACAGAACGTGGACCCTAAGGAAAATGGAGAGAATATGTAAGTGATGTATTTGAGGCAGTCAGCACTCTTCCACAAAGACTACTACTAGATAGATATTTTACCTGTCACATCTGGTTGTTCCCCTTGCACAACTCTGGCAAGTTTGTCACTGACCAGCTTGTGCAAAGATCCTGGTATCTGAGACAAATGTTTCAAGCCAGCCATGTATCAAACTTAATGATTGCATGCTCATATGGCATTTTCACAACATAGTGTTAATAAAAATACATGGGATTTACACTGTGTGTACAAATCATTAACACCGTTCTAATATTGAGCTGCACGTACACAATGTAAATAGCAATGTTTCCTACACTCAGTATATATAGCTTTTCAAGGACCCAAATAAATCAGTCACTGCTCTGTCAAAACAAGAATACCTTAAAAATGTAATGTTGGTTGTCCAGCATGAACAGCACCAGGAGGTCCACTTTCTCTTTGGCTAGAGATTTGCTGTGGATGATGGCTCTGGAAAAAGCCTTCTTCACAACCATTTTGTTCTCAATCTGAAAATGAGACCATATGAGTTATTCCAAAATGAAGCACAATTTGAGTCTGGTTAATCAAGATCTGGCAGGTAGTGTAGCAGTTAAGAGCATTGGGTCAGTAACCGAAAGTCCACATGTTCAAATCCCAGAGCAGTCTGAATCTTGAGCAAGCCACTCAACCCAACTGCACCTGTAAATTCCTCTGGATAAGAACATCTGCTAAATGAGTCAAAAGTAAATTAATAAGAATGCTGACTCCATACAGAAATAACTATCCCATAACAGTAATTGACCCCATGGTCTTCACCTCTTTATCCAGCTTGATTTCCAGCGGGTCTGCAGCCATAGCCATGAAGCTCAACAATGTGCGCAGTTCCTCCCGCTTATGAGGGTGCAGAAGCTTCAAACACAACTGCAGTGCCTCAAGAGCTTTATCAAACTTTGCATTCACTGCAAAAAGAAGCACAATGCAGCCCTACACATTGCTTATGATAGACTTGGAAACAGTAAAAAAAAAAGTTGAAAGTGCCAATCATAACAAGTAATATGAAGTGGTCACAGCTCCGGTCTCACCTAGTAATTCGGTAACCCCAGTGTAGATGTCGGACATGTGGTTGGCGAGCAGGGGTGAGCGGTCAGGCTGGCCATAGTATTTCACCAATGTTTCATACAGCAGAAGTTTGCACTGCTGGGTGCCTGAGCCTGAGCAACAGGGCTGACCCTGGCCAACACCCACCACGTCTGGACACCTGGGCAGATCACGGCTCACCTCCACCACCTGCTGGTCAGGCAGGAACTCCAGACAGTCCAATGCTGCTGTAAGCCAATCATCCTCCCTTCAACAGAATAAAATAAATAATCCTGTGCCACTGAAACTGTTATGTCACTCACCACCAGTAATATTGTACTCCATAGGCCTGCATGAGATAAGCTTCATTCATGTTAAAAAAACAGCCATCTTAGATATTTAAGTAAGACCAATGATAAGTTACACCACATACTGTGAGTCCTTGAAGGCCCTCAGGATCTCACGGTCCAGGTAGTTGCTGGTGTAAATCAAGTCTGGGTCTCTCTGTGCCATGCGACGGGGAGAGGCCTCTCCGCCTTCCAACAGATTGTCCAACATAGGGAGCTCTACAAGCTGCAGCAGTCTCAGCATTGTCTCCTCACGCCACACTTCATCAACCACTACAGAGTAAAGGAATGGACAGTCAACTAGAGTTGAATACTAGTCCTGGGGACCGAGATGCAGCACATTTTAGTTTTGACCAACACCAGCACCTCTGATGTAGTTAAATCAGATGATACCGACTTTACACTATGATAGTAGATGACTTACAGGTCTGTGGTAATGGAGAGTCAATGTGTGCTTTGCTTGGACTCAGACTCAGGTTTCCCAGGACAGTTTCCAACAGTTGGTTGGATCTCAGAGGTGTCCCATGTGAATAGAGTTGCTCCTCTTGCCTGCAACATTTGAAGGCAATGGCAAATAAAAAGACTACATCCAATTAATATTTCACATTGACTTGTCTCAAATAAAAGAAATAGAATTAAAACAAATAACCACCTGCAAGAAGCATTGCAAAAAGTGCTTTGAATACCAGGAGAAAGGACTCCTTTTTCAAGTTCATCCATAGAAGGCATTTGTGTGTTCAGAAACCTGTAGAGGTAACCTTTGTTGTCCTGAAAAACATCTTGCTTCTTATCTTTACCAAAGACCTTCGCTCCAACTGTCTCAAACACCTTACAGTCCAGGAGGGTCTGACAAACACGCACCACCTTGTCCCGTGAGTTGTCAGCACCTTCAAAGAACTTGCTCTGGACGATATGGGCCAACACCACATCCACTGCATCTGACCCCAGAAAGCAGTCATTATGCGACTTCAGGTGAAAGCGCCTTCGCTTCACCTTTACTGACATTTTGAGGTTGGCAATGATGCTGCTCCATATAGGAGAGGCCTGGAATGGCTTATGGACCATGCCATGACCTGTAACAAAATGAGTGAGAAAAGAAACTGGTTAAAGGTTTAACCATATCCTTGGGTAAACCGTCAGCAGCCAGTGCATGATAAACAGTGATGTTGGTAGACCGCTCAATGCCTTCAAGGACAACAAACAGTCAGTTCAAATAAAAAAAGCGGGCCTTCTATACGATGGGAAAGTAAAATGTACAAACAAAACGATGGGAGTCATTAGTTTGATTGTTATTTAGAAAAATATGGCGACCATGTAGGCTAATGATTCGTGCATACGTCTACAACCATCAATAAAGGTCAAAGTTTGTACCTGGAGAACGCAGACACAGCTTTCCAGACAAATTCAGCGCGGCAGCTCTCTCCTTTACTGTGGCCATTCCTCAATTGGTAAGGATGGTGGTGACGTACTGAAAAAAAAACGTTCTGTCAAAAACGTTACGCTTTTATTCATTCCTCGGGTGAGCAAGGGAAACCTTAATTAGCTGTTAAAGACGCAGTAGAATAATAAGCAGAATAGTATTCGAACGCAGTAGGCATTATCCCTGCTGATTACATCAATTGAACTTTAACAATTGAGCGAATGTAACACAAATGTTGGCTATTCATTTCGATTTAAAATAGTGGTATGTAGTGAATAGTACAACTAACTAGCATGGATTATTTTGTCAAATAGCTCGCTTTTACATTATTGGTGTCTTCTACTCAAAGGACTACACTAATACAGCGTCAAGGACACTTTGGAACAATTACACACTTGAACACTAGATGGCAGCCAGAGCAAATAAACGCTCGTGTCGTTTCGGTAAAATTATTTGTAATTACAATCTATTGGTCAGTCTGAGTTTAAAAACGATTTGTCAGGTTTCTGCAACTTGTTTTGTATTCCCAATGTGATTGGTTCCTGAGCCCATAGGAGGACCACTTGAAATGTTAAGTTTTACGTTAATAAGAACTTTTATGAACGTCCACTGTCCTCCAAGAGTTGCTGCATTTCCTCTTAACTTCAGTTGTTGCCTTCACCTTGGTTGGAGAGCGAGGTAGCAGCAGCGTTCCCTTCCCTTTACAAAAGTAGAATAATGTGTACAGGTCTAGCCACACAGTGTGTATGGAATGCACTGTCAATCACCAGTCGACCTATTGGGTTGCAGCCACCATACTTGGTTGGCTAGGGTCGTCACTAGTTACCACAGCCACAAAGTCATATACCCCGCCTATCTACAAATTATCTTCTTAAAATGTGATTTAAAACCGTACCCTAACTTTTACCACACTGATAACATTATGCCTTACCTTAAATTAAAACCAAAATAAAAATATTGTGTTCATGAATTGTAACGATATAGCCAAGTTTTACTTTGTGGTTGTGGTAACTAATTGAAACCGTTGGCTAAGGTATGCCAGATATCTGTATATAATGACGAGATACCAAATTCCATGCCCTAACAATGGAAGTCGTTGTCCCAAAGGCGGGAAGCTTAGGTCCAATAATATGCCCATAGAAACTCATTGGCTTTATTTTGGACAGATTTAGTCGAGGATGAAACCTCTCGCTTCGCCTCTTCCTCTCTGGGTAGGCCTATATGTTGCTCAGTCAGTCTTCACTTCTCAACGACTTGTTATAGATATGCTGCTGTGCATGTCAGAACAGCGCCAAATTCAGTCCAGTTTTTCCTCGCGATATGAAAGTGTGTTCTGTGCACCCGCCTTTCCCCTGGCTGTGCGCGAGCTATGCTATGAATTTACCCAACATAGGTAACTGACATGCTAGATAGCTAGGCCTACTACCTTTGTTACTAGCCATGTTTTTTCATAAATGTAGCTCAACAAACAACACTGTCATTAGATATACTTTGAACCTTGCTAGAATATTTATTTAAAGTCGCTTATTGTGTATTCTAAAAAGTGTGCCTGTTTCTTCACATCTAACGTTACAACGGCAATCAGCTGAAAATGGTCAATCACTATGCTATAGCTAGCCAGCTAACGTTAGCTCGCTGGTAGTGGCAGAGGGGATCTAGCGGTAAGTCGATACCAGTGAATTGTTCTGGTCCTTAGGACTTGAAGACACGTTTAGGGAAAGCGATTTACAGGTAGCCCAGAGTTGAGTTGACCACTAACCAGGCAGGGTGTATTCATTAGTCGGATTCCGCTACAAAACGTTTTTTAATGTTGCAAAACGTTTTGCAAAGGAAAACGTTAACTTCAAACATTCAATGTCATGCAACGAAAACGAGGTTCTATTGGACAAATTCAAGTAGGCCCCTCCCCGTGCTGTTCCATTTGGTTTCCTACTCTAAACTCTTTCCGTGACAGAACGTTTTCCAACAGAATCAGACTAATGAATAGGGGCTCCCGGGTGGCGCAGCAGTCTAAGGCACTGCATCTCAGTGATAGAGGCGTTACTACAAACCCTGGTTCGATTACAGGCTGTATCACAACTGGCTGTGATTGGGAGTCCCATAGGGCGGTGCACAATTGGCCCAGCGTCAGGGTTATGAGAAGGCTGGGATGTCCTTGTCCCATTGCGCACTAGTGACTCCTTGTGGTGGCCGTGCGCATGTACTCTGACTTCTGTCGCACGGCTGGCTTCCGGGTTAATGTGAGCAGTGTGTCAAGAAGCAGTGCGGTTGGTGGAGTCGTGTTTCAGAGGAGGCATGGCTCTCGACCTTTGCCTCTCCCGAGTCCATACGGGAGTTGCAGCAATGGGACAAGACTGTAACTACCAATTTGGATATCACCAAAAAGGGGTAAAAGTAGTCCAAAAATAATAATAACCTCGCATTTTCGGTGCAAAACGGAAAACTGAAAAAGTAGGGAGAAATCGAACAAATATAAAACTAGATTGAAAGCAATAGGCATTGAGGCATTCAGAGAGATGTACAGGACACAATTAAATTAATTAATTTGATATTCCAAATCTAACACTTTTCCTTTATAGAGTAAGTGTTGAGAGTATTTTCACTCTATTTCTCAGAAGACTTAACTATCTTAGATTATTTAAAGTCCTGAATCATATTTGTAACACAGAAAACCAATGTCATACCTGGTTAGTGCTCAGTTTCAAATAAGGTAATGTTGAAGTGAATCAACCTTTTGATGTTGACATACAATGATAGTTTCTAAATAGTTTCTAATATCTAGAATATTTTCTAAAATCACAAGTTGTTTATATTTCAATGTTAGAATGACCAAGGTTTTCAAAATATAGCACAATTAGTGTGTTTTATGATATTTTGAAAAACTATTCAGTTGTACCATCAATGTAAGTGGGTACTTCTGTTCATCTCACACCTCCTAGTGCTAGTAACAATTACTGGTGAATGCATAGGATTCTTAGGCTACACATGCTGTAAACACAATAGGGATTACAGCCGGCAGGGATGATAAAACTATGCAGAAACAGACTGGCACAATTTTTTGAATGTTAGATATCAGTATATTGACAGAAAAAATATATGATAAGGTAAAAGACTATAGTTAAAAGTATGTTACTGCTTGGCTGATGCAAAAGCCGCCACCCACCAAGGGTGTTACTGTATCGTTTTATTTAACCTTTATTTCAACATGGAGTCATATCCTGCATGTTCCTGTCATGTAGTTCCTGGTCATCTAAAGCTTTTAAAATCACCCCATAAATTAATCATAATAATGAAAGTAATAGGCCTACATTATTTTATTTGCACAGTATTTTGTGTGGTATGAATCTATAATGCCTTATTGCTATTATAAACTGGTTACCAACATAATTAGAGCAGTAAAAATACATGTTTTGTCATACCCATGGTATACGATCTGAAATACCACGGCTGTCAGCTAATCAGCATTCAGGGCTCAAACCACCCAGTTTATAATCTCTAACAATGTTATTGAGTTCAGTAACCACCTCATGTAATTATGTAAAGGTAGTATATGAGCCCTAAATACTTTGCTGTAGCTGTGCTTAAAGAATTTAAGTCAGAGTAGCATTCATGATAGATGACATTGTGATTAAATACGTATTATCCTCACCTCAGGGCTTTGATTATGGCAGTGTTTTTTTTCTCAGTGCATTACAGGACAATAGTCATATAACTCACAAAAGGTCATACAGACTTCATGTTGCTGATGGGAATTATTCCGTTATATGGATGGTGTCCTTTTAATTTTGCTTTTCATGGTTTATAGAATTGTTTAATATCTGCTCAAGTGAATCAGTGGAGAGGCAAATAAAGACATTGGCCCCTCAGGTCACAATGTCATTTTTGATAGTAGCAAATTCTAACGGGATCATTTAATCCCTGCACATGATTGAGTACGGTGCAGGTTAAATGGAGAAAATACTCTCTTCTATTAAAGGATCGTCGGCAGTGGAGACCTACTTAAAAAGTCAGTCATGATGAGGACACAGGGGGCCATCTACACAGGTCATATTAAATAACTTATATAATTTAGAAACTGAATGACAGGGCAATTTGTCCATTTAGTGTTATGGCTCTGACCCCTATTAGAGTCTCAGGACAGCTTAATTTCCACCTTGATGGGTTGAAGAACTACTACCAAATCACTGCACTGTATCCCCCTGCAATGCTGTTTACTTAGTGACTGAATAGTATAAATAATGTTTTAATGCTGTAGGCCTATACCAAATATAGTTTGTTGTACACACTTATCATTCAATATTTATTTTCTACTTTACAGAAGTTATCAGGGCGTTAAAGAGTCCCAACAAAACCTTCTCCTGACCTGAACATCTTGATGGATGTCAGTGCAGACTCAGGGAAACGCCCCACCACGGTAAGCTAGGGTTACTGCAGAAATGCATACATTATGATAGAATGCATATGTCTATGCTTGTTTGCATACCTTACAATAAAACTATTATTGTTCTCTTTAGACTGGACACAACTTTGAAAAGGAGCTGTCGTTATCATATACCCCTAACGAGACAGACAGTGGCACCATTTCCTTACATGTTTTGGAGTTTAAAACAATTCTTCATGAAGCAGTGGAAGAACTACATATTCACAGGGTACTTTGATTTATACATATCCTTCAAATATCTCTTGATGTTATAGTAACATAAAGACAGATAATAGCTTTCTACATTCTCTGAAATTGTTACAGGAATTACAACATCAAACAAAATCGTTATATTTTCAGGAATGTCTCCACAATAACAACTTCCTCTTCATCCCATTGTTTACCAGGAAGAGCTCAGACACTTACGGCTCTATTTGGTCAAGTCATGAGGAACTGGGGAGTGTAATTTCGTAGGAGGTATATTATGAGTTTTCAGAGGAAGCTCACAGCCCTTTTTGGCCATCTGGACACAAGCCAGCTGTAGTTGCACATCTGAACGGGGTCATGCAAGCAAAGACCTGGTGAATTCATGTCTTTGCTTGTAAAAAGGGTACCCTGGAGCAAGCACTTTAAACCTGACACTGGACATGTTTAAAGGTTATAAGAGGAAAATAAACCATTGGCTCTCACATTTTATTGTTATTACCATGTTTCTGGAACAAAAACATTTAATCAATATGATCCTCAGGCATGCTGTTAAAGTAACACTTTGTAGTTCTTGGGTTTATTGGTGTGATGTTAAAAGCATAGCTTGTCATGTCACACTATCTTACGCCGGCCAAATTTTTTTTCATAAACATTGTGAAGATGCAATAGTGGCAAATAGTTTTAACTACACCAATTTAAAATTATAATAAGGATGATTAGGGGCATGAACCTTAAATTTTGGACATCTCATTGATCTGCCTGCATTCCGACTCCAGGCGTAATCCAGATGTTTTTATGCCTTGACTATGAAGAGATTAAATGAAAACCAATGGCAGGCATTTATCTGATTTTTGAATACTGTGTTATGAATTTTCATATAATAGGGTGAGTCACATACAGTGTTCAGATTGCATATGGGATAGGCCTGATATTTACAGTGTGTTGTGGCTCAGGCCTTATTTGATCTGCTGTTGCCTCCTCTGATTTACTTAGATAACCAAGTTTAATAGCCTATTTACTGCCCCTCCCCCATCAAATCAGTATTCCTCTGCAAACTAACAGCTTTATCTTGTGTGCACTTTTCGAGTATGCCATGCTGGTAGCATAGTTTAATGGGAACTTATAAATAAACTCCATGAGCCAACTCCCACACCCATATAAAAAGTCCCTAGATCTAGGAAAGCAATTGACTTTTACCTGCCTTCCAGGGCTGAGGGAGGATAAGGATGGCTTTGCACTAATATCACCACTCTAATGTACTGCTACTTTCCCAAAGATATTGGGGTGAACTACTGAAACTCAATTCAAAGTTGAGCCTCCCTCTTTGAATGTATTCTGTGGACCGTATAAAACTCCATCTTTAAGAAAAATATATTGGTATTTTTCATGATATTACTTTAATGCTAAGAATACTGTACTACTGTGAAATCTGCGAGATTTACTATGCATTTCTAATATTTGTATTGTCTTTTTGCTTCAGGAGGCTGAAACTCGCTATGAAGAGCAGATTAGTAAACTTGTGTTGGAGAAGCAGGAATTAGAATGGCAGAAGGTACGGTATGTGCCTAGTTAGACACGTTGTCTACTAATTGGGCTTGTTGAATGAGACAGCAGCAAATATTTGACTGATGCTTTACTCATTATTGTCAGTGTGCTTGCTTAAGCTAGCTAAGTAAAAAAATAACAATTATTTCATTATCAGTTCACCTCTTGAATTATTATCTGAGTTAATGTAATGCCTTCTTTTTTGTAGGAATCCCTTCAACATCAAATTGACAACATGGCAAATCAACATACGGAGTCTCTTGCCAATGTTAAAAAACAGGTGATTTTCTCAGCGCCATTGTTCCTATTGGGTGCAGCAAAATCATATACTATGTTGCTGCAGTGCTCTTTTGCTTCTGTGTAAGGGCAAGTAGAAAGGGCACATACGATCAACCTTTACAATGGCGAATGTGCATAAAGATGGAGGAATTCAGAATCAACGTCATTATTTTAGCACTGCCCACATAGTTTTTAAACTACGGCACGCAACATTGTTCAATGTGCCAGTAAATCAGCGGAATTAACTTTTCTGTTTTTTCAAATTGCTGCCATCTTGGAGCTAATATTGGGATCATGTATACTGTTCTAAGGACGATACAAACAAAAAGTAATGGAGAGCAACGTACAATACGGCAAACTTAGCAAATTAAGTATTTGTGGTAAGTACACGGGGGCCGCCATCTTTATGCACCTTCGCCATTGATGTATGTGGATCTGGTGAACTAAAAACAATGTAACCAGCTTTAATTTGAGTTCAAATTATGTCTAACTTTGGTTTATAGTTTGGTGACATTTGTTTCTGATGTCATGATCATAATAATTTTGCAATCTGTTTAATTTTTTCCCCTGAATTAAGTTTCAGTCCAAAATCAGAGGGGTCGAAGATGAAAGGGTATGATACTCTTTAATTATTTTATTGATACTCTTTTTTTTAATGACATTTTTCACAACATACTGTGTCACTAAAGGTCATTGTTTCATATTGTTTTGTTCGAATGCAGTAATTCAGTGATGCAAAAATGACTGAGTTCAGTTTAGACTTAACAAATACAATCTATTCTATTTATTCTAATAAACTAAACAATTGTGTTCTGTGGCAATGTTCCGTTGAAGGGAAAGCACCAGCTGACAGCCGAGTTAAAGGACAAGGAGATCAACAGTCTGAAGGAGGAACTGAAATTGTTCCAGGTAACGTTTCTAGGAAACACACACACCCAGAGGGAGCAGGATAGCTCTCCATTCCCCCCTGTTCGTCCCATTTGGAGGCTTTGGGTGAACTTTGGGAAGCACTATCCCACCGCTGATGTTCTGAGTTGGGGTGTGTGTGGAATAGACTGGGGTGAGACAGCTAAGGTGATATATGGCAGTCGCCATGGTCCACTGCATTTACAACCTAACCCTGCGATTGGGCAATAACGTCTCTTTTTGATATTTTATTTTGTAGTATTATAATGGACTTCTTGGTTATATTATGGCATAATTGTGTTGACTTTGTTTTATGTCATATCTTAAACCATTTTAATTCCATGTGTTTGTAGTGTGAGTAAAATTTTAAAGAGTTTGTGTTTCTATTGAATGTTATTTGCACGTGTGTGAGGCTTTGGTTATACTATAACATTTCCCTGAAAGTCTGCACCATAGTTGTCATGAAATCTTGATGAAAAACATAACCGTCTTTTTACTACTGTTTTACAGTTGTTCAAGTACAGTTTGGAGAAGAAATTAAGCGAGCTGGTAAGGATTCCAATTATAGAAATTGTTGACAGGGGAGAGTGGGAGTGGGCGGAATTAAAGAGGAGGATGAGGTGAGGGAATGGCTCATCAGGAGTAACGGATAGGGAGTGTGTGACACTTGAACCGCCAGTGCAGCCGAGAAAATATCACTATTAAAATATTTTATAACTGAGCCTCGCTCTGTTTAACCTTCCAGTGGCTAAGAAAAAATGTGTCTTGATACAGACAATCAAACAATAATGACAGCGATGAACAATAAAAGGCTCTCAGGCATGTGTCAAGTTGACTCCTTCTCTCTAGGAGGGGAGCCGGCGGCCAAGATGTTAAACAAAGGTCCTCTCAGCCCAAAGTGACTGCAAACTCTTTCCCAGTGTCCTCCTCCTTTGTGGTAGCTGATTGAGGAAAATCATACCAATCCTGACCATTCTACTGAGAGAACCTACTGTACTGCTTATTACAGAACCTGCAGCTGCAGCTGCAGACCCAGACCAAAGACAGCCACCTGAATCAACTAGGGGAGGTGGAGAAGAGGTTTGGAGCTCTCTCCAGACAGTGTGCCATGGTCAAGCAGGCCCACGAGAAGCTGGAGCAAAATGGTATGCCCCCCACAGCCATGCCCACTAGCACATTTAGACAGTGTATTTTATGTAACACTTAAGTTGCTCTTATACCTGTGCAGAGCAACTTAAAGGTGCAATATAAGTAACTTTTTGGGCGACCTGACAAAATCCACATAGAAATGTGAGGTTTTTTTTGTGTCTTTTACCTTTGGTTTTGTACACCAGCTTCAAACAGCTGAAAATACAATATTTTGGTTTATGGAAAAGATACTTCACAGCAGTTTAGATGGTACAATGTTTCTCTACACTATACTTGCTTGTTTTGTCACATAAACTGAAATTGGACAAACTATTAGCATTTTAGTGACCAGGAAATGGCGGCGCGATTTCTGCATAGTGTAAAGTGTTAGTTACCATATGTTTTCAAATCAAGACTTTCCCGAAGACTAACAGATATTCACCAGTACGGTGGTGGCCTTTTTTAATCTGAGAAACCTCAACGTGTTTTGTTATTATGACGTCTGATAACAGTGGCAGGCCATACATTATCAAGTAGCCATAGCTGTTCTTGTCTGACATTTAACCAGTAACTCTGTTGTACTTATATCGCCCTGATTTTTTTAAACATGTTAATCTTTTGCCCCTAAACCATAGTATCACTATTTATGTAAAATGGTGATACAGTTACGTGGGGCCAGCAACTGCTGTTCATTTAAAGGAGATGGGAAACATTTGTCTGCCTTGTGGAGTTAGTCTGGAAATTGTTACTTTTCCATGTGGAGTAAAGAAAATAGCTACACATAAATCCCAGAAATAGTTCATTATTTAGTTAATTAATTAATTTAGTTCAGCAAGCTTCCATTTGTGGACTCTTGATCCCTCTTACAGTTGAAGATGCCATGAGACTCAATAAGAAACTAACTTCTGTCAATAGAAAACAAGAATCCACAATCATCTCCTTAAAACAGGTGAGACATGATTTAAAATGTTACATCATCAGAGAATACAGATTGCTGTGTGGAGGGTAAGATTAGGGAGAGCAGGCAGTACCTGGAGGTGTAACTCATATTTCCCTGCCTCGGAGATCAAAGAAGACCATATATAATTGCTGTGCCGTA
Source organism: Salmo salar (assembly GCF_965601325.2). Lineage (NCBI taxonomy): Eukaryota > Metazoa > Chordata > Actinopteri > Salmoniformes > Salmonidae > Salmo > Salmo salar. The sequence continues at coordinate 109,706,566 of NC_138300.1, forward strand.
TCTCTGTAATAGACATGCAGAGTATGCACAGTGCTAAAGGGAACACTGATCTGTTAAGTAGCAGAGACTGAAGGTTACACATATTTTACCATGACGTAGTTTTGTTACTGTTCCGTCTTATGGATGTGGCTCTGAGTTTTGGGCTTAATAACCATGTTAGTATCCCACTTTGAAAGTTAAGGCACTCATATGTTACTTTCTTCGTCAAGGATGTGGAGGAACTTAATAACAAGCTTATAAAGGCCAAAGTGACATCTATGGGTAGATCTGAAGAGAACTGCAACCTCACAGTCAAAGAGCAAAACATACAGGAACTCCAACACAGGCTGCATGTGGTAAAAGTTATTTTTTTGGGATATATTCATTGTTATCTTAATTTACTTGTATATCAAGACAACATTAATTAAATATTAATAATTCAATAGGTTTTTGTATTTTTCAGGAAACTGAAATGAATAAAAAACTCAGAGATGAGCATACAACTGAAAGAAATGGAAAAAAGGTCAGAATCAATTCCCCCCCACCCTACATAGCATAGTATATTACATATCAACCCCTTTCCCCCAATTACCCCATAATGATGTGGGTTGCTCGATGGGGTGAAAATGTTAAATGGTTACATTTGATGAATTTGGGGGAAGTGTGTCAGTGTAAAATAAAGATGGTTGGCTTGTGGGGGTTGGGAGGGGGATTTCCACACAGGGCAGGCAAGCGGTTGTGCTGCATGTCATTAACACAGCCCCCACCCCGTGTGTGTGTGTGTGTGTGTGTGTGTGTGTGTGTGTGTGTGTGTGTGTGTGTGTGTGTGTGTGTGTGTGTGTGTGTTCAGGAGGTGATGAACTCCCTACAGCTTGCCCAGCAGCTTCTGCTGACACAGACTCAGGCTGTGAGGCGAGTGGAGCTGGAGCTTCAAGCACAGCGAGAGGAGTACCAGGTCAGGACTTTGAGCAATTATTAGTCTCTCCTAGTTTCTAACAAACAAACTAAGCTAAAGATAAGGATGCTTTTATCTTTTTTGATGATTAAAAATAAATTGTTTAGTTTATATATTCATAATATGAATATGTTATTCTGCTCTATAACAACTTATAGCATGTTTTAATACACCCATGACTTATAAGGGAATTGAAAGACAAAAAGTGTATGATACATTTTCTGAAAATATAACAATTTGAAAGGTTTGATTTAAGTGAACAGATTGTACATGGTTAAATACAAAACGGTAGAATAAAAACACTTCCTCTTAGTCACAGAACAAAGGTTTCTTACATCATTTAAATGATTACGGAGTGAAGTTCTACAAGGACAGAAATAAATGATGGTGCTCACAGCACATAAAGATGATGGAGTGCATTGTATATCACACTTTACACAATAGAACACACAATGTGCAACTGGATGATAGTGTGTTTATTCTGCCTTTAAAGACGCTTGTCTTTTACTCGCCCCTCTACCCCGTTTTAATTCACCTTCATTCATTTATTAAAATCATTATTAACATGACACAGCCCAGCTGATTTGTATTAGCTTCTCTGTGTGTTTAAAACCCTCTGTCCAGGTTAAATAAACACATAAAAATGTATTATTGCATTAAAAATCTCTCGGGTGATTAATTTTATTGCAGGCCCTTAAAAGAGAACATGAAGTGATCCAAGAGAAGATCCAGGAAAAAGAAGACAGATTCACTCATCTGCTGGAGGAGTACAGAAATTGTAGAATGATCTGGGAAAATGAGGTATCACTGAATATTGTCAAATACAGTTGAAAATATGTTGTTGTGATGTACTGGCACATTTATTTAATGGACAAAGGCTCTCTTGTGATGTAAAACTAAACTAGGCATGCTATATTTATGTGTTTTTATTTCACATACAGTTGAAGTCACTTAGGATGGAGTCATTCAAACTTGTTTTTCAACCACTCCACACATTTCTTGTTAACAAACTATAGTTATGGCAAGTCGGTTAGGACATCTACTTTGTGCATGACACAAGTAATTTTTCCATCAATTGTTTACAGACAGATTATTTCACTTATAATTCACTGTATCACAATTCCAGTGGGTCAGAAGTTTACATACACTAAGTTGACTGTGCCTTTAAACAGCTTGGAAAATTCCAGAAAATTATGTCATGGCTTTAGAAGCTTCTGATAGGGTAATTGACATAATTTGAGTCAATTGGAGGTGTACCTGTTGATGTATTTCAAGGCCTACCTTCAAACTCAGTGCCTCTTTGCTTGACGTCATGGGAAAATCAAAAGAAATCAGCCAAGACCTCAGAAAAAAATTGTAGACCTCCACAAGTCTGGTTCATCCTTGGGAGCAATTTCCAAATGCCTGACGGTACCACGTTCATCTGTACGAACAATAGTACGCAAGTATAAACACCATGCGACCACGCAGCTGTCATACCGCTCAGGGAGGAGATGCGTTCTGTCTCCTAGAGATTAATGTACTTTGGTGCAAAAAGTGCAAATCAATCCCAGGACAACAGCAAAGGACCTTGTGAAAATGCTGAAGGAAACATGTACAAAAGTATCTATATCCACAGTAAAAAAAAATACATTTTTTTTTTACATTTTAGTCATTTAGCAGACGCTCTTATCCAGAGCGACTTACAGTAGTGAGTGCATACATTTCATACCATTTCATGCATCTTTTTTTTTGTACTGGCCCCCCGTGGGAATCGAACCCACAACCCTTGCGTTGCACACACCATGCTGGCATTGCACACACCATGCTCTACCAACTGAGCCACAGGGAAGAGTTATGTCCTGTATCGACATAACCTGAAAGGCTGCTCAGCAAGGAAGAAGCCACTACTCCAAAACCACCATAAAAAAGCCAGACTACGGTTTGCAACTGCACATGGAGACATAGATCGTACTTTTTGGAGAAATATCCTCTGGTCTGATGAAACAAAAATAAAACTGTTTGGTCATAATGACCATCGTTATGTTTGGAGGAAAAAGGGGGATGCTGGCAGCATCATGTTGTGGGGGTGCTTTGCTGCAGGAGGGTGCACTTCACAAAATAGATGGCATCATGAGGATGGAAAATTATGTGGATATATTGAAGCAACATCTCAAGACATCAGTCAGGAAGTTAAAGCTTGGTCGCAAATGGGTCTTACAAATGGACAATGACCACAACCATACTTCCAAAGTTGTGGCAAAATGGCTTAAAGACAACAAAGTCAAGGTATTGGAGTGGCCATCACAAAGCCCTGACCTCAATCCCATATAAAATTTGTGGGGGTAACTGAAAAAGCGTGTGCGAGCAAGGAGGCCTACAAACCTGACTCAGTTACACCAGCTCCGTCAGGAGGAATGGGCCAAAATTCACCCAACTTATTGTGGGAAGCTTGTGGAAGGCTACCTGAAACGTTTGACCCAAGTTAAACAATTTAAAGGCAATGCTACCAAATACTAATTGAGTGTATGTAAACTTCTGACCCACTGGGAATGTGATGAAAGAAATAAAAGATGAAATAAATCATTCTCTCTACTATTATTCTGACATTTCACATTCTTAAAATAAAGTGGTGATCCTAACTGACCTAAAACTGAATTTCTACTAGGATTAAATGTCAGGAATTGTGAAAAACTGAGTTTAAATGTATTTGGCTATGGTATATGTAAACTTCTGACTTCAACTGTAGCTATCTGAACACACTATTAAAGTGTTACATTACTTTTGAATTGCATGTGCTTAAACAGAAACTGACATTACAAGAGAGGATCCAGTCAGAGCACCAAGACCTGAGATCTGTAAAGGAAGCTTATAACCACCTTCATGAGCAACACACAGAACTATCATCCCGTGCTATACTGCAAGCAGAACACATACTGGGACTAGAGGTGAGACAGCAACATTTCCGAAATCAAAATAGGAGCTATATATGCTGATATAGAATGCTGATTAATAAAGGAAAGGCCTATGTTTAATTGCAGAATTTCAGCCTCACACCGTGAATAACTCAATAACACTCTGTTGTCTGTTTTGATTCACCGATACAGAGTGGGATGAAGGACTATGTTAAAGACAATGAGAATCCAATGGGTGAAAACCGAGATCAATCCGCTAAGGATGAATATGTCTCAAAGGACGTTTGTAGAGTGGACACAGTTGTAGTGGGTGAAGTGGCTCAAACAGCGGAAAGTGACTCTACACAGGAGAATGTAGATGTTACAGGTGTGTCAGGTAATGTAGTGATCCACTTCAATTGCATGATAGATTGCCATTGTTTTAAAATTAATTGCAGATTTAATTGTGACATTGATGTAGGTGCAATGAATGAACATCAATAATACATTTTTGGGAAATGTATTATTGATGTTGTTTGACTATGTGATTTACCTACACAGACCAAAGCAGGGAAGTCGGTTGTTCGGAGACTGTGATTGATGACTCCCCACAGACAGCCCACTGTAAGGTTATCGACAGTGTACAGGCCACCCATGGTTCCAATCCAGATCGGTCCACAGACGTAGAGGGAGGTGGAAAGAGCTGTCAGGGTGAAGACAAGCCTAGCTCAGTGCTCCAGCCACCAGCAGGAAGACTGAAGGGGTTGGCTTCTCTCCAGTCTGGATCTGCAGACGGTCTGACCACGGTCACAGACGTGGTCCATGTGCTGAGTATTTGCGGAATAGGAGAAGGTCAGCCAACTGACTCAAACAACAAACGTAGCTCCAGTGATTTCAATTATCCATTCTGCAGTTTGATTAATAATGTCTGCTCGTCCAGCAACGTCCATCTGAGCGACAAAGGTGACTCTATGAGTGGGCTATCTGGCTTTGAGAACAGTTCTGTTTATGGTGCGCTAAACAGTGACCCAGTGGCTGGAGGAACAAGGGATGGAGAGCAAGAACAGAGTGTGTATACACCAGAGATGACAACCAGCCAGACATTTAATAAACACAGAGGCAGACAGAAAAGCACATCATCATTTCAGAACATTGACCCAGTCCAAGCTGTGACCCCATTGGCAGTCTCACAGTCAGATCCATGCAACTTTCTCCTTCAGAAGGTCGTTGAAATCCATGAAATAAGATGTCACACGCCAGAGGCCAATGAGGTCAACATCCTCTCAGAGTCACCTAGCAGCTCATTACCAGCCTCAGCCCAACACAGCAACACACACATTGAGAATCCGACAGAACAAGAGACAATCGGCACGTCTTGTCTTCCATCACAGCCCCTGAACCTGCCACAGCAAATCAATCCCCATGGTGTTGTTGCACAGGACTGTACTCAGTCTGACTGTAATATTGGAACCAAGGAGCCTGAGGACAAGCATGAACAACCAGCTAGAGACTGTGTGCCAGCAACTGAGGATGCACTCTATCCTAATTGTCAGGAAACCTTACCAGAGAGTGGCGATCTCAATGTGAGCCCTGATGCTGGAACCCATGGAGATCCTGAGCAACCTTCTTCAGATGTTAATTTGGACATTGACGGGCCTGTTGGATCACAGTCCCAACCATGTCCAGTGGCTATGAACTCACCACAGTCTGAGAGGGTTCATGAAGACAACTGCTGTAACTCTACAGTGGAGGAGAAGTTGAGACCACAACACGCCAATGACAAAGATATTGAAGTCAAGCACAACAACCCAGCGACCTCCAAACCCCCAAGCGATGAGACAGATCTCTCCCCCAAAAGCAATCATTCAAAACAATCTTGTCTGCTGAAAACTGAGGAGAAAACATCTGAAACCATTGACTATTCGTTTCTAGCAAGCAACAAAAGATATCGATCATCATTTGAGTTAACTTCAGAGAAGAGGGACATACATTCCAGGAACATGCACAGCATCGTAATTAGTCAAACAACCCCGACATGCCAGATATCCCAAGTGTCTGACCTGAAAACTAAACTGTCCTCTGGATTCCAAGAGCCTCCTTCTCCATTCACAATACCCATCTTTCTAAAGGGCAAGCAAAACACCAGCGGTGAGTGAGGCAATCATTTAGAGTACTCTAGTGTAAAGATTGTGGTATTTTCAAATAATCTTTCTTGTTTTGTGGCTTCATGATTGCCTCCCTGAGATAGGCGTACCTGCATTTTTTAAAAATGTATCAGATTGGCTTGAGTATATCTTCCATTCCCTCTGTCATTTAGATCCATCAATGATGACTAGGTCTGCAGACTTGCACAACCCTCCCAGCCTCCTGACGTCCCACAAGAGAGATCATCAAGGGGAATGGAACACCATTAGAGAGACCTTTTATGAAATGTCAGCAGAAAAAGTGAGTTGATATACTGTATATCTAAGGAGCAGGGGGGAAAACCATAGTGAGCTAAACTCGCAGCTATGCAGAGCAATGAAGTTAAAAAGTGTGCTTCAAGTTTATTTCCATTTCCAAAAACGTTTCAGCAGGGTGGAATGAGGTTGATAGTCTCAGTGTATTCATCACGTAGAGCAGGGTTGTCGAACAAGTTTTTCCCCGGAGGCCGCATTCGGTCTTCAACAACCGTCGGAGGGCCGCACTGAAATGTTTTTATATTTCCTTGCCTTCAAAAATGACAAAGAATAGTCCTCTATCTATAGTTTTATGAATTTTTGAAGCTCCCTGACTGTTTAGTGATTATTAGTGAGCTGGACAGTCAATAAACTATGAATATAAGTCCATTATCATGTCTACACAGTTTAGATTTTAAAGTATACTGAACAAAAATATAAACGCAACATTAAAGTGTTGGTCCCATGTATCATGAGCTGGAATCAAAGTTCACAGAAATGTTCCATATGCACAAAAATCATATTTCTCAAAAATGTTGTGTACAATTTTTTTTACATCCCTGTTAGTAAGAATTTATCATTTGCCAAGATAATCCATCCACCTGACAGGTGTAGCGAATCAAGAAGCTGATTAAACAGCATGATCATTACACAGGTGTATTTTGTGCTGGGGACAATAAAAGACACTCTAAAATGTGCAGTTTTGTCACACAACACAATGCCACAGATGTCTCAAGTTTTGAGGGAGTGTGCAATTGGTATGCTGACTGCAGGAATGTCCACCAGAGCTGTTGCCAGAGAATTGAATGTTAATTTGTCTACCATAAGTCGCCTCCAACGTCGTTCTAGAGAATTTGGCAGTATGTCCAACCGGCCTCACAACCGCAGCCCACTTGTAATCACGCCACCTCAAGCCCTCCACATCAGGCTTCTTCACTTGCTGAATCATCTGAGGGGGGAGGGGGTGCTGAGGAGTATTTCTGTCTGTAATAAAGCCCTTTTGTGCGGAAAATCAAATTCTGATTGGCTGGGCCTGGCTCCCCAGTGGGTGGGCCTGGTTTCCAAGTGGGTAGGCATATGCCCTCCCAGACCCACCCATGGCTGCGCCCCCTGCCCAGTCATGTGAAATCCATAAATAATTTATTGCCATTGACTGATTTCCTTATATGAACTGTAACTCATTTAAAATCTTAGAAATTGTTGAATGGAGCTTTTATATTTTTGTTTAGTGTATATTGTTCGCCGCCCCCCCCCCCCCCAAAAAAAATGTATACTTTTTAAAAATCTGTTTCACTGTAAACCACCTGCGGGCCATATGTTTGACACCTTATCTCGACTCTGACGGAATAGATTGGTAGACGGGATCAACCATGCTTGGGAATGTCTGAGATGTTGTTGAATCAACTCTTCCTCATATGTTTATAGGGAACCCTCATGCATATCTGTGACAGAAAACAGTCCAAACTATTGCAGATTGTTTCCTGTAAAACTGTATTTTTATTTTGTATCCAAGCCTCTGAGTTGAGGGTCACTAGGTCTGAGAGTTGAGGGTCACAGAGATGCTTCTGTTGAGGGGTGGGTTGTTCAACATGTAGAACTGACATAGCTAGATAGAGAATGGAATGGCTGTGGGAATAGGCTACCTAATGATACTTTGCTACTTCTCCTCACTCACTCACTCTCTCATCACAATCATCGTATTGTGTCAGTCTGCTGTTTATCAGAGCCAGGTGCTGTAAATTGAGAGGAAAATAACCAAGCATGTCTAATGTAAAAGGGGAAAGACCCTCAATACACTAAGGGGACAATTGCAACAAATTTGATCTATTATTTAAGGCCAGATGGCTCATACCATTGTATTATAAACAACAAGGCACAAAGGTGAAAGATGGCAGCAGTGGAATACTATAGGGCAGGGGTGTTTTTAACCTGGGGTACTGCAAGGGATCCGCAAAAAATATATATAAAAATAATAAACTAGCAACAACAGAATAAACACATTTTGAATTACATACCTACAGTAGAAAAGAGGAGAATATCTTATTTCTAATGACGTCTACTTTATTTCTCAACTCCTAAATTGAGTAAATTACACTCACTGGAGCTAATTACACTCACTGGAGTATCTGACAGCTTTTAAAAAGCACCCATGAGTACCAGTCGTGGTAAGTGCCGCTGACTGCTGGTAAGCTTGCTTGACTTAGGGCTCTATTCAATCCGTATCGCGGAAGTACCTTTACATTTCTATTGTGCAGCAATACAGATTGAATAGAGCCCTTAATACGTTTTTAACCAGCTGAACAGCTGCTATTAGCGAAAATGTGTTTGAAGTTACCTTTTTATCTAATATGCTATGTAAGATGTCAAAATAATGGAAGACTATCTACCAAATTATTTCATTTTAAAAAGTTGATAACTTCTCCTCGCCATTCACCTGATTATAAGATTTTTTTCATTTATTTTGCTAGCATATGAGGGGGTCGCTGGTTTGACTGTACATTTTCACAGTGATGAACTGTAGGCTATTGTGTTAATTTCTGCAGGAAAGCAGAGATCACATCCCAGTCAGCTCTGCTTTGCCCATCATCACGACCCCTTCCTCTATGGGCAGCAGCAGGTTGTGGCAGGACTACCCCAGGACCGTTTCCTCTCCCTGTCTCTCCAACAACAGCAGGTTGTGGCAGGACTACCCCAGGACCGTTTCCTCTCCCTGTCACCCCAGCTTCTGCAGAGGGACTGCTTCTGAGGCTTTCCCACCCAGCTCACAGGACGACGAAGAGTCACAGCAATCCAACATCAGAGCCCAAATTGCTAAAATAGAGCCGTTCCTGTGCTCCGCGAGGTTGAGACTCCCAAAGAAACGCAAAATGGATTCAAGTGAAACTATGCAGTTGTAAAGAAGTACTAGAGTTGATTTCATTAAGTTATTGATCATTACATTAAGTTCACACTATCAAACTTGTTCAAAGTATCAAATGTTCTGTTATTAAGATTTGAAAACACTTAAGGCAAGAAGGCATTGTTAAATGATTTTAAGTGGTTTCTTGTATGTATTTATTATTGGGTCTATTTATGGATTTCACCATATTTATTAATGAATCCATGCTGTTTGTTATTGACCTACAGTTCTGTATATTAAAAGTAGCCAAATGTTCAGTACCGGGCTTGTTTTAGCTCTATTGTCATAGACTTAAGAAGTACGTTTGAAAGGATAGTCAGCAGTATACGTTGCAATACGACGCACTGAAACAGAAAAACAAAGGTAGCAACATAATTGCTTTGCCTAATTGTTTACAAGCTAATTAACTCTTAATTACTCTACAACCAATCTGGCAGTGCCTCAGGGGGAATTTAATGAAGGAAACGCCACTTGTTTCCAGCAGTAGCACTAACACTGGGCAACTATAACTTGGGCTAATTGGAATACACAAGTATTAAACAAGAATCAATTAGTGCACATTAACCCAAATTAACAAATGCAAATTAGCTTCTCATTAAGTTTATGTCCCTCCTGTTAGGAAGCAGTAGAGACCATATGGACACATGTTAGGGCGATACAGTTGACAACATATATTGCTCACGGGCCTCACTGGTCAAGATTAACAAGTGGATATTTTATTTCAACAAGTGTGGCAGGTGTAGAGAGTAGTGTTGTAAATAGAGAATAGAAAACTGGTCTTTCAACACAGCACTTATACTGTAACCATGGATAATTACGATTGGGATGATCACTTTGAAATAGATGCCAGAAGATGCTGTCAAATTTACTCGCAAAAATATTTGAAATTTTTGTCTAATTGAAATGCAGCAGAAATGTAAATGTCTATTTCCAATTTGTATAATTACAAAACCCTGGAAAATACAAACGGAAATAGAATGGCTTTTCAGCCAGTTACCCCTACAGACTCCACAAAGAAAACGATCATTCTCGTTTTGCTCCTACAGATCCTCAGTAGGCTTAATACTCAGGTTGTATTCCTCAACAAAATTCATTGCACAGCTAAAATCCACACACCTTCATCAGTAGCACAAGGTCTCTCCAAGCCGAGGTCCGTCTTACTGCACTTACCCATTATGAACACGTCAAAATGTTAATGCCCTCATAAAGAAGTCTTATGTGTTTGAGTGTCTCAGCCAGTGGTGGTGACCCCTGTCCTGAAACGGAGGGTGGGATATGGGGCAATATGGAGAGGGTCATTTTAATACACAGACAGATTATGAAGTGGTGGTCCTTTGAAACAGTCAATTACACTTGAGCGCGGGAGGACACCGATGTTAATTACCAGTTGGTTTTATATAGTGTGTAAATAAAGAGGCTGCTGACATTCACATTCCATCACTGTGTCCTCACTGAGTGCCAAGCAAATTAGCCAAGCCCCTGCTCTGCTCTTCTCTGTGTGCTCCACTGAGTCCTGTGCATTCAGCTAACATTAGAATAACATCCAGTGCAAACAAGGTTGAGGAAGGTGTTCTCTCTGGGAACAAGACACCCTGTTGAAACACATGCAAACATACAGTATAGTCTTCTTTCACTGTGGTGTGTGTGAATCACAGACCTCAATGATCGACTGTCATTTTTTTTCAGCCCTTTCCTAAATATAATTTCAATGTCTTACATGGGCTATTGGTAATTTTTATATTTTTATATACTGTATAGACCAGAGAGACTGCTGTCTATCACAGGTGAGTGTGTGAGCGATAATTGCTGCCAGAGTATGAAAACTAAGTTGAGTAAAACACTAGAAAACTTTGATGTGCTCAACATGTATTCCCCACATAGGATATGAGCCTCAAACTCCAAACAAACACCTCGTCACACATCTTTACTGGTTGGGTCAAGTTTTGAGTTTACTCCTGATTTAAAGTCACGTTTTATTAAATAGTCTGTATAAGTGGGGAAAACATTTTATTTGCCAATGTTCTGTAATCTTTGACTAAACGGATCCCTCTAAATGCTCAGTGCGTGTGGAATATCATGAGGTTTTAGAGCCATTTCTTGTCATATTATGCCTCTTTACTTCAAAAGCCATCACAATAAATCCAACCAGGAAGTCTTATTAAATTGAGAAGAAAATGTCCTGTAAAGCTTGAGTGCAATCCTGGCACTCCAAGTGCACTGCCTCATGAAGTGAAATACTTCAGCTGCTGGTCTGTAAAATACTTAAGGTACATGAGTACATTACAATGGGCTGATTTTACTCTGGACTCACCATAGTGCCTCTAGTTTTTTAGAAAAGTGTTATAACAATGCGATTAAAACAAACCGAAGATGTATATTTGATGTAAGAAGGGATCATTAAAACTATTGAAAATATAATCACAAACAACAATTAATTATCAAAAACCTTGACCTCGCCTTTTTTTACATTAGTTTTACACATCTACTTTATAGTGTTATACAGCTGAGTATTAATAAAAATATATTATACAACCTGTACTCTACAAGCACTTACTGTACTAAACCTCACAACTTCACAATGAATAACTGACTTTACCTTTGCTTGCAAGGTTTAAGATGAGTGACTACACTCTTGCTCTCCCTGTGGGCATGTGCACAGCTGTGAATCACTTGGGTCTGCTGTGGAGAGCATAGAGAACATAATCTTAGGCTGGCCCCCACTGTCAAAGGTCATCTGGGTTTAAAGTTCACACTTTACATCATGTATATGCTCTTAATTAAACAAGCTCAGCCACTTGTGTCTTCGTAGTCTCATTTTTTGCCCTAACTTATCAGTCCAGAAAAATGTAGAAATATCCCAGTAAAAATCCTTCTAGTGAGAGAGATATGAAAGTAAGGCTGATACTCTTTGGACAGTTCCTCTGATTGAATAATACTCCTCAAAGACCACCCTGGCAACGCCATACTTTTTTGATTTGAGATCAGGTGGAGAACATCACATGGGTGCATGATTCTTCCACAGCCAGGTATGTCAGTAATGCCTATATATCTGTAGTAGGACTAACTCTGACTGTGTGGAGCTCCATAAAGAATGACCCATTTTAGCTGTGATTGAAGGAGGAACTGGAGCTGGGTCTTAACCCATATGCCGTCTTGCATTAAGCCATGTCCCCATTGAGGTGTCAGCTCATAAGTCTCCCTCAGCGGGATGTAGCAGCCAAATGATGGAGAACACTTCTTCACTCCAGGGGATCTTGTAAAACTGCCATGCCCCCAGCCTCCCATCCTAGTCTGGGCCTCAACCTCAGCCTGCACTACTCATACTTAATCGTGACCACAGAATGACACACCAACATCCATTAAGCAACAAATGTATTTAGTTACCAACATGTAAAATGTTCTGGAGATAGGTTGTGTTCTGTTGTTCACTAAGTAGTCATATTCTATTTATTCAATGTTGAAACATGGCTGGAGATCACAGCGACTTGTAAAGTACTTTTATTATGTTTCAAAGGGCTCAAATATGTATGGCATAAAAAAAGCATGTCAATGTTAGTTTATGACAGAATAAATAAGGTTTTATTTAAAGTTACAGTAAGCCTATATTTTCCTGTGCAACAATGTTCCACATGTCAAATGTAAATACATTTATAGAATTCTCTCTCAAGTTTACTTGTATAACCAGAAGAATCTAAAGATTGAAACTATATAAAAAGTACCCTCTACACTTCAGCTGGTAAAAGTATTTTTCTTGGTGTTGTTAGATGACAGTTCTAGGATGCTTCTGTATTTAACATAGCACATATTATAATGTACATCTCTGACTTAACCAGCAATTATCCAATATACTTACATTTGCAAACTGTCTTTCCTTCATTCCTTGTAGGGTATGTGCTTATTTTGCCAGCAAATCAGAGAACCTCCTGATGAGGCTTCAATGACATGCTCTATTACTCTCTCCAAGCGACCCTTGACTTCACCTCTCTGACAAATGGAGCCTCTGACTTAGGGGGTGTTGATCCTGGGTTAGCTGGCTTTTGCTCCCCCTCTCACCTTTTCTCTCACCCTGTTTTTTGTGTGGATCTGGATCCTGGTACTGTCACGTCCTGACCAGTAAAGAGGTTATTTGTTATTGTAGTTTGGTCAGGACGTGGCAGGGGGTGTTTGTTTAATGTGTTTCGGGGTTGGTTGGGCAATGTTCTATGTTAGTATATTTCTATGTCAGTGTCTAGTTTATCTATTTCTATGCTTAGTTTATTGGTTTGACCTTCAATTGGAGGCAGCTGTTTCTCGTTGCCTCTAATTGAAGGTCCTATTTAGTAGGGATGTTTTTTCATGGGTTTTTGTGGGTAGTTGTTCCATGTGTAGCTGTGTGCCTCACAGGACTGTTTTCTCGTCGTTGTTTTTGATTAAGTGTTTATTTGGGTTTTCTTCGTATTAAAGAAGAGCCCCTCTCAAGTGCCGTGCTAGAGTGGGCATCCAGCCAGGTAGGAGTATGCCTGCGCAGTACATCTAGCCACCAGTACGTCTCCTAGGCCCAGGCTACCCTACGCCTGCTCTACGCATGGCAGCCATCAGGCCTCTGCACAGCCCAGTTCGCCCTGTGCCAGCACTCCGCCCGTGCAGGGCTACTGTTACCACCCAGCCAGGACGGGTTGTGCAGGCTGTGCGCTCCAGACCTCCAGTGCTTGTTCATGGCCCGGTGTATCCAGTCCCTGCTCCTCGCACTAGCCTTGAGGTGCGTGTCTCCAGTCTGGCGCCTCCAAAGCCAGCACCACGCACCAGGCCTCCAGTGCGTCAGCCCAGTCCAGTACGTCCCGTTCCTGCTCCTCGCACTAGCCTTGGGGTGCGTGTCTCCAGTCTGGTACCTCCAGTACCAGCCCCACGCACCAGGCCTCCAGTGCGTCAGCCCAGTCCAGTACGTCCTGTTCCTGCTCCTCGCACTGGCCCTGTGATGCGTGAAAATAGTCTGGCGCCGCCAAAGCCAGCACCACGCATCAGGCCTGCAGTGCGCAGTCCCCATCCAGAGCTTCCGACGACAGTACCCGTCCAGAGCTTCCGGCGACAGTTCCCCGTCCTGTGCTTCTGGCGATGTCCTACAGTCCGGAGCCGGCAAAGACGGCCCACAGTCCGGAGCCTGCAAAGACATCCCACAGTCCGGAGCCTGCAGAGACATCCCACAGTCCGGAGCCTGCAGAGACGGCCCACAGTCCGGAGCCTGCAGAGACGGCCCACAGTCCGGAGCCTGCAGAGACGGTCCACAGTCCGGAGCCTGCAGAGACGGCCCACAGTCCGGAGCCTGCAGAGACGGCCCACAGTCCGGAGCCTGCAGAGACGGCCCACAGTCCGGAACCTGCAGAGACGGCCCACAGTCCGGAGCCTGCAGAGACGGCCCACAGTCCGGAGCCTGCAGAGACGGCCCACAGTCCGGAGCCTGCAGAGACGCTCCGGAGCCTGTAGAGACGGCCCACAGTCCGGAGCCTGCAGAGACGGCCCACAGTCCGGAGCCTGTAGTGACGGCCCTCCAGTTCGGAACCGGCGCAGCCAGAGTCGCCCTCCAGTTCGGAACCGGCGCAGCCAGAGTCGCCCTCCAGTTCGGAACCGGCGCAGCCAGAGTCGCCCTCCAGTCTGGAACCGGCGCAGCCAGAGTCGCCCTCCAGTCCGGAACCGGCGCAGCCAGAGTCGCGCATCAGCCCGAGGTCTCCAGCGACGTGCATCAGCCCGAGGTCTCCAGCGACGCGCCTTAGCCCTGAGCCTTCAGCGGGGGTGGACAGGTTAGGTTGGGGACTAAGGCCAGAGCCTGAGCCACCTCCATAGTGGAGGATTGGGGAGGGGGGGTGTAGCACAAGAACCGTTGGTGACGGTGGCCACCCTCCCTTCCCTCCCTTTAGTTTGGGATTATTTTTGTTTTGGGGTTTATTTTTGTGTTTATTTTTTTGGTTTTTTTGGTTGAGGTGCATCCGGGGTCTGAAACTTTGGGGGGGGGGGGGGGGGGTGTACTGTCACGTCCTGACCAGTAAAGAGGTTATTTGTTATTGTAGTTTGGTCAGGACGTGGCAGGGGGTGTTTGTTTAATGTGTTTTGGGGTTTGTTGGGCAATGTTCTATGTTAGTCTATTTCTATGTCTGTGTCTAGTTTATCTAGTCTTCCCTGTGGCTCAGTTGGTAGAGCATGGTGTTTGCAACGCCAGGGTTGTGGGTTCGATTCCCACGGGGGACCAGTACGGGAAGAAAAAAAAAATGTAGGAAATGTATGCATTCACTACTGTAAGTCGCTCTGGATAAGAGCGTCTGCTAAATGACTAAAATGTAAATCTATTTCTATGCTTAGTTTATTGGTTTGACCTTCAATTGGAGGCAGCTGTTTCTCGTTGCCTCTAATTGAAGGTCCTATTTAGTAGGGGTGTTTTTTCATGGGTTTTTGTGGGTAGTTGTTCCATGTGTAGCTGTTTGCCTCACAGGACTGTTTTCTCATCATTGTTTTTGATTAAGTGTTTGTTTTGGTTTTCTTCGTATTGAAGAAGATGAGTATTCACATTCCCGCTGCGTTTTGGTCCCATCCTTACGACGAACGTGACAGGTACAGGGTCTTGGTAATATTACAACAATATATGAGATGGAAGAGGACGTTATAAGATGACAGATGTGGAGTGTGTCATTTGAGGTTTGGTCTCTTTCTCATCTCCTATAAATAAATCTGTTTAATAGGGAGCTATAGTATGGGCGTTTATGCCTCTTCCTAACGGGTCATTTTATTATCACTCCATTAGTGGATCCAG
Organism: Salmo salar; assembly: GCF_965601325.2. Classification (NCBI taxonomy): domain Eukaryota; kingdom Metazoa; phylum Chordata; class Actinopteri; order Salmoniformes; family Salmonidae; genus Salmo; species Salmo salar. The sequence goes on from NC_138300.1 coordinate 109,722,488, forward strand.
TCTCAGTTTTCAGCACTGTGTCCCTTTACTCTGGTTCCCACTGTTCAGAGGCAGCCACGTCTGAGTGAGCTGCTGGTATGCCGGAGGGAGAAGCTCCAGAGCTCCAGAGATAGCTAGCTTAGTGAAAGGATAAAGGATATATTGGCCATTCTGGAGGGGCTCAGTGATGAGGAACCAGCGCCTGGAACAGGTAGTATTTAGTATTTTATTAGGATCCCCTTTAGCTGTTGCCAAGGCAGCAGCTACTCTTCCTGTAAACAGTCTTCCTCTAGGTTCACACAGGTATCAGTAGGTACATAAAACACCAGGCTGACATCCCCTGTCCATCTTTCAGCCCCCATCCCTGTTCCATTGGCATGGGTGGGTCATGGAGATGGGATGCGCCACAATGTCTTTACCATTGTCTTTTTGTCACTAATAATGGGAACTGACTTTGTGTGTGGAAGGATGGTCTTTGGAAGGATCTACCCACTTCCTTGTTTTGTCAACATCACATCCATTCCCGCTCCCCCTCTCCGGCGCTCGACGTCACCAGTCTACTAACCACCGGTCCTGGCAACCCATCCTTACGCACACCTGGCAACCTTCATTACGCACCCCTACACCTCATTAGGCACACCTGGACTTCATCACCTCCCTGATTACTTCCCCTATATATAGCATTCGGTTGTTATCACCCACCAGGCAATATTGTTTATGTTTCCATGTTTAGACGCTGTTCTTGTTTTGTATCGTTCAATGTTCTTCGTCATTAAACTCACTAACTGCACTTGCTTCCTGATTCCCTATGCCTACGTTACAGTCAAGGATCTACCCACTTCCTTGTTTTGTCAAGGATCTATTCACTTCCTTCTCAGTTGTTGAGTTCTTATGGATAGCATGTAAATTTGTTGATAAAGTCTGTAAATAACTTTCTTCAAACAAGGATCAGATCTGATTGATGACCTTCAGATTGATGATGTAGAGTTCAGTGTTTAATGACCTGTCAGATTGGAGGAAAAATGGGGTCAAAGGTCTTCAGATTGAGATCAATGGAGTTCCTGGTTTGCTGGTGCCACTGTGTGCATTTTTCCATTCCTCAGCAGTGATAAGCAATGTTTATTTATTTGTTTGGTGTGTTCTGTAATGTATTAGCATCGGAAGTGAAGTTTTGTTCGTTTTTTCCCAGAGCAAAAAAAGCAATACATAACTGTATATCATCAAGTGTAGAGAGTGTGCAATGTAAAGAGTTTGGGGGGGTTAGAAAAAAGGTCTACAGTACATTTTAATGTCTTCATAATATCTGCAATCATTTAACGTTGTATACAAAAAATACACGTTTATATTACATGTATCACACATTATACACCATAACGCACCATCATCACGTTACTTCATTAATTATCCAATTGAGGAATGTGCATGGCATTTTTGATTCGAGGTGGCAGGTAGCCCAGTGGTTAGAGTGTTGGGCCAGTAACTGAATGGTTGCTAGCTCGAATCCCCGAGCTGACAAGGTAAAGATCTGTTGTTCTGAACATGGCAGTTAATCCACTGTTCCCCGGTAGGCTGTCATTGTAAATAAGAACTTGTTCTTAACTGACTTGCCTAGTTAAATAAAAAAATGTAATCTTCATTTAGAGAGAGAGCCATGACACAGCAGGTTTGTATTTAGATAGTGAACACAATGCCTCACAGCCACTGATCAGGAAGGAGACAACATTACATTGGTAATGGGTGACGCTGCACCGCAAAAAAAATAGAATTCCACAGAGCAATGGCCACTGGTCAGGATGTGAAATCTGTCAATAACACAAAGAGAATATAGAAAAATATGTTAGAATATAACATTATTCTGGAACATGTCTAACTTTTCTTTAGGAATGTGTGATGCACATGATACATGGAACTTATTGATGCGTTTTGGAGCTACTATAAGTGAGGTCCTGTATTGAGGCTGCTGTAGGCCTTACTGTAGGCCTATGTGGTTCCTGTGTAATACTCTACAGTGACCAGCCAGTGAACCCAGTGGCAGACTCAGACAGACCTTCTCATGTACTGTAACTGTGCTCTTCTTAGATTTCCTGCCAAACGTTCTTGCCAGAAATGTCATCTTGCTGAGCCCGACTCCCTAATAGCAGCTACTGCAGTATCTGCCTCATGGACAGGTGACAAGGACGTGATGTTTAGGGAACAGAACATAACCTTGAATGTGGCTTCCACATCACTACTTGCGTATATTACAACAACTCATGACTCACTCACCACCCAACAATGATCAAATTGAGATCATCAAGTAGCACATCATTATCTCCCTGGTGAGTCAGAGGAATCAAAACATCAGCCAGGCAGTGGCATGATCAAAACAACCCAGCAGCACACCAATAAACCCTTGTCCTTGGGTGATGATGTTTTCAATTTGAAACACTGTAACATTTGGATTTTTCTCAAAGCAATACGTTCTTTATTTATTATGAGCCGGGTTGGATCCCATCGCTGACACCAATCGTCTGACGTATTCTTCACTTTTAGAGTTCAGTACTGTGGATTTGGCAGCAGACAAGCACTGCTTTGTGATTTGTGGGCCTGGTATTTGATTCCTACTAAACTGATGCTGTGGCGTTCTTATACACAGAGATGGTATCTTCGAAGAAATGGGCCAACCAAACATAATTTGTGCTGTCTGTTGAACCCCAGCCAGGCTCTCTCCACTTTCTCCTCCCCATAAACCGCAGAGTAGAGACGGAACCATTTCAACTCAGAAGATTGATAGTGTGTTATTAGGATGTAGAACTCACATACTACATGGGACTTTCCTCTTTATCTATTGTAAATTACTCATTGAGGAATACCTATGGGACATTTACGAAGAGACAATGTTCTGGGTAAACTGTTTATAAAGGCTGTTATAGGGCGCCATAAGCAGTTATAACAGCTTATAGTAATTCATTTAATTCACTAAGAGACAGTTAAAGGGATGTAATTCACTAAGAGACAGCTAAAGGGATATAATTCACTAAGAGACAGTTAAAGGGATGTAATTCACTAAGAGACAGTTAAAGGAATGTTATTCACTAAGAGACAGCTAAAGGGATATAATTCACTAAGAGACAGTTAAAGGGATGTAATTCACTAAGAGACAGTTAAAGGAATGTTATTCACTAAGAGACAGCTAAAGGGATATAATTCACTAAGAGACAGTTAAAGGGATGTAATTCACTAAGAGACAGTTAAAGGGATGTAATTCACTAAGAGACAGTTAAAGGGATGTAATTCACTAAGAGACCGTTAAAGGGATGTAATTCACTAAGAGACAGCTAAAGGGATATAATTCACTAAGAGACAGTTAAAGGGATGTAATACACTAAGAGACAGTTAAAGGGATGTAATTCACTAAGAGACAGTTAAAGGGATGTAATTCACTAAGAGACAGCTAAAGGGATGTAATTCACTAAGAGACAGCTAAAGGGATGTAATACACTAAGAGACAGTTAAAGGGATGTAATTCACTAAGAGACAGTTAAAGGGATGTTATTGAAGTGTTGTTTGTGTGACTGTACACAGGTACAGTAGACAATGTGTGAACTTGTTCTATACACTGATGGTTCATAAAAGTATTACCAAAATTACGACTTATGAATCATTTGCACTGCATTGCAAAATATTTTTTTGGTATGTTTCTGTATTTTCCAGTCATAGTTTAGTGTAGTGTTTTTGACATGGATTCAAGGTCATCTGACTCGCAGCACACCAAGGCACATTAATTAATGGTGCTGCAGCTGGCGGTACCACTCTGGCTGATACGGTGCTTACTGCCTCATCTCTCCAAGTCTCCCTGTGTTTAGCTAATGTTGGACAGCTTCCCACATCCGCTCAAATAGCAGCATATTTCCTCATTCTGCCTTTTGAAGAGTTGCCAGTGTTTTAAAATACTCAAGTCTCACACAAGTTTTGGCCTTTGCCTTATCAACCTCACTGCCCAAATCCAACACCACCTGCACCTGTTATTCTAACATCAACCTCTTTCTGGTTGTAAATCAAACCCCCCAACGGAAAGCTACGCTATTATTTCTGACCAGACTTTGAGACTCATCTGTAACTTTTCTGTGGAGTTGTCCCCAGTTTATGCTTATTGCAATTTGCATTGTGTTGATAGAAACTTGAGTTAATGTTACTATTTCTCCCCCTCTGAGGGGCTCATGTTGCTCCTCCAATATAATCTTAGTGAAAGGTTGTTACGTTTACAGCTGCAGCTACTATGTTTTTGTGTTTTGGTTCTAAACTCGTTATGTAGTATTGAATTAAATGAATGCCAGTACAGCTGAAGTGACCATATAGTCAGTCCTCTGTACCAGTTAGTTAACAATGCCATTGTGGAACACCAAGGCCACCAGCCCCCAAGGCCACCAGCCCACAAGGCCACCAGCCCCCAAGGCCACCAGCCCACAAGGCCCCAGCCCCAAGCCACCCACAAGGCCACCAGCACAAACTGGCTGGGGTCGAGCCCTTAATGCTGATTGGCTGACAGCCGTGGTATATTCGCCATATACCACACCTCCTCGGGCCTTATTGCTTAATTGTAGTACTACATTGTTGAGGGAGCTAGCACACAAGAATTTTCACTGCACCTTTTATACCTGCTGTATATGACAAATAACATTTGATTTGATTATTGTTATCAACTACGGTAGTGTCTGTATCAGTCATTACTATCCATACAGAGAGATAGTCCATATAGGCTCTCTCTCCTCTCCCCAACACCTGACTAGTGTTTGTGTTGTTGTGCCCGTGGCCAAGCTGCCAGCCAGCTGTGCTGCTGTGAATTGACCCCAATAGTATCAACAGATAGTGTAGATGGGAGTGACCAGGTGCCTTAACGGCACCAGCTTCAGCTACAGGGCCCAAACAAAAGAGGGCTTCATTCCCTCTGAAAAAGCCCCCTGCACTAACTTCCATTTATATTTACTGTAGACTTTAAAGTCAGTGGAAATAGATGTAGAGCAGTAGACAGGTAGGGTAAGGCTAGTGGTGTGTGTGTGTGTGTGTGTGTGTGTGTGTGTGTGTGTGTGTGTGTGTGTGTGTGTGTGTGTGTGTGTGTGTGTGTGTGTGTGTGTGTGTGTGTGTGTGTGTGTGTGTGTGTGTGTGTGTGTGTGTGTGTGTGTGTGTGTGTGTGTGTGTGTGTGTGTGTGTGCGCGCGCGCGAGAGAGAGAGAGAGAGAGTGTGAGAGAGTGTGAGAGAGAGAGAGAGAGAGAGAGTTAGAGAGAGTGTGTGTGTGTGTGTGGAGAGAGAGAGAGGTGTGTGTGTGAGAGAGAGAGAGCGAGAGAGAGTGTGTGTGAGAGAGAGAGAGAGCGAGAGAGAGAGAGTGAGAGTGTGTGTGTGAGAGAGAGAGAGAGAGAGAGAGAGAGAGAGTGTGTGAGAGAGAGTGTGAGAGAGAGAGAGAGAGAGAGAGAGAGAGTGTGTGTGAGAGAGAGAGAGTGTGAACAGAGGGACATTGTTTTGAAGCAGACTTTAGGGGATTTCAAAAGCAGTTCAGATACATTTAAGCAACTCATAAGCTGATAAAGAAGACATGGTGATTCATTTGACAAAAATGGTGTGTTAGTAGGAACATCTGTACAGTTTGTTGCGGACTGCCCTGACCATATTCTCTCCATGTATACAATACATTTTAGCTTCAAGTGCTGCCTGTTTGCTCAAGGCACCAGAAGTATATTCAGAAGTATATTCAAACTCCAGTGTCCTCTGCCATGGATGAAAAGCAGCATTTGTCATTTTCTATAAAGCCTGTCAGTGATTTAGACTGCAGATGAATCAAATGACTGAAAGTCGACTGAGGCGATCAATTAGTGCAGAGAGCAAATGAAGTGGTTTGCTGTTCTACCTTGAAGTCCATCCTTTTTGCTGAAACTGCGTGGTGTGGGAAAATAAAAAGATCGGTCAGCTGGATATCTGTGTTTTTTGAAACTGAAAAGCACTTGAGTAAAAGTCATTCAGGTTTTATTTGAAGATAATTTGTTGTTTGTAGAGTAAAAATTCATTCAAATTGCCTTGGGAACTATTGCTCATCTCTGATATTTTTAAGAAATGCGGAATGCCTCAGAGTTCCTCTGGGATAGCTAAACCTTTACTATAGAGGAAAAGGGTGTATGTGTGTTAGACAAAAAAGAGAGAGAGCAAGACTGCAACTTTGTGTCTCATTCAATCTTCGCTATCAAGATCTGTGGTATTTCTCAGTCCTTCCTATCAAACAACATCTAAAGAAGTATCATGATTGATCTGCCCATTCGTCAGAGCACAGAGAACACAAAGAAAGAAATGTTCACAAAAATACAGTTGTTGCATATATGTTTAAATAATACATATGTAGTTATTACTGGCAATCATATAAACGATTAAATCTCATTAAGCTGTGAAAGCATAAGGTACCAGGGACCAAGCTCTGCAGTACACCACTAGAATGAACAGCAGTCTGACTTGTCTTATTACTCTGTCTTTATTTCCCCAGCCTGCTTCAGACTCAGCCCTCTCCAATCTCCAATTTCCAACTCCCCTGTTGATGGTAAGATAAAGGACTTTGACACAGTGACTCTTCCCAACATGACAGGCTTTTTTCTTTCTTGCTCTCTTCCCTGAGTTTAAGAGTTGAATCGTGGGTCAGCAGCTTTTAGCAGAACCCCAGACTAGAATTCCAGATGGTGAAGTCAGAAACTATCTCAGATCCTCAGTTTAACGAGAGCTGCTGCGTATATCCTCAGGCCAAAGCTTCCGGCCGCACCACGGCCCAAATGCTGAACAAATTGAGCATATCTTGTCTAATTGGTTACAGGATGGCCACTATGTACCCTACAAGGAAGATATGAGGAGGAAATGATGCAGAGTGGATACTTCCATTAGGAACCCCAAACTCTGACACGTCATCCTGCAGTATAGACCACATGTCCATCTAGTCCTATGGCAGTTTGCTAGTGTATTGGACATTCATTTCTACGAAGAGAAAAGTTGACACCATGTTATAAATGATCCGGGACATATTCCCAGCAAGAACTTTTCTGGCAAGTAAAGTAACAAATTGAGTCAGTTACTGAGAACAGAGCTGACAATGTTGCAATCAGTGGTGATGATTGGCTACTTTGATGTCCATGTAAACTGAGATTGAGGTGGATGCCATGTCGAGTTCACTTTCTTCCATGTCTGCTGTTTGTGTCAGTGTTGCCATGAGCACTGAGGAGTTGGCAAGACCAGAAGCAGTACAGATAACCTTAAAAGCTGTCATATATCAAAAACAGTGGGACTGCTCAAGGACTACTCATGTGATTAAATAGAACAACACATTGGGGTCTATTTGTAACATTTCCATTGGTAAAATACATGTTTTTTCATTAACATGCTTTGTTTCCCCCTATGTTGTTGGTCCAGCAATTAATGATTTAGCTATCGATACTGACCCCCAAAAATGAAAAATGAAAACATATATCACAAAAATGTGTCTTGTTATGTCAGTCACTCAATTATCTGAAAATTAGCTGTGTCAATTTTTGGATTGTTACCGGTAGTTAGTCTAACCAGCCATCTAAACTTGTAGTATTCCAACAGGGCACGCAGCTTTAAAACTGTATCTCTGCCCCATTGCAAAATGAGTAGAATTGCATCATTTGTTTTATAAAATTGTTAAAACGTGTAGAATTGTAGGAAATGAACTTAAAAACGTACATTTTTCTCTTCACCATCAAGAGAGGGGCCACTAAAATATTTTGCAGTGAGGTTAAGAGCATTGGATCACTAACCGAAAGGTCACTGGTTCAAATCCCTGAGCCAACGAGGTGAAAAATCTGTTGATGTGCCTTTGAGCAAGGCACTTCACCCTCATGGCTCCTGTTAGTTGCTCTGGATAAGAGTGTCTGCCATTTTCTCAAAAGTGGGGTTACAAGTTTATCAACTTTCAAAGCCGAATTACTTTTCCATTGTTCAACTGCAGTGTATGACATAACATTTTCTAGCTAGGTCTCTACTTTTATCCAAAGTAAAAAACATAATTTCAAATTTTGCTACATAAGACCAAATGAGGCTGTCGGTCACAGATGACTAAAATGTAAAAACAAAAGGTTTATAGAGGCTAGAGCCAGCCCGGCCTATGCAATAAGCACTTTTCACAGCAATTTCTGTTCTGCCAGCTAAAGCAGTGAGTCACTGACTCTAACCTCACAAACACTATGTTGTGTTGTGTTTTTCCCTGTGTGTTGCAGTGTTATGATAGAACTCCCCACCATCCAACTGGCTAAAGCTGGGTCACCCCAGCTATTTATTACTGAGCTTAGTAAACTCACTGTGGAATATGACCATACAGACACAGGTTCTGACAGATTCCTGGATCTCTGCCTGGTTTTACAGTTGGACACTGCTTGTTGGGGGTTTTGATGAGTGAGGAACACAGCGCGTGTGGGTGTATATGGGCAAGCGTCCTTGTTTGTGGGTGTACAGTAGGCTTCACTTCCAGGTGAAGATCGGCTCCTCTCTCCCTTACTAAACGTTCTGGATGGGGTCACAGCAGACAGGGTTGGAAAGGGGAGTTAGTGCACAGTCACAGAAGGGAAAGTAGCCTAACATTTTCTTTGCAGCTGAATGTGCATGATTTGGCAAAAAGCTAATTGTATGCTATTACAAGTCATTGCTTTCTGTATCCACTTTTTCACATTCTTCACTTTGCTGGTTTACAAAGCATATTTCAGACAAGCAATGGACCATTCCTCTGTGACTTAAAATGCATCCATTTAACTTTTGAATGCATTAGAAAATACAATTCCAGAAATTCTCAACTGGCCGAGATAGGGTCGGAGTCACGTTCACGGATAGTGTCTTTGTGTTGCTCGCTTAACTTTGCCAGAGAGTTCAACCAAGAGTCAGCACCTGTGGGTTTTGCACGGCCCTTTTTTGGTAGGCTATAAATATATAAGACTTGGCCATATATACTCCTTTTTAATCGAAACGGAATTCTCACTGTGCTGATGTAAGCTAGCTACATTAATTGTTATGAACCACGTGAAGTTTTGACGAGTTCTTCGACTCAGTGGCTGCAGTGCCATCATCAAATGAAGGGGGGAAATCGGTAGGCTGGCCCAGTTAAATATCTATAATCCATGCTGTTTTATAGTGAGAGCATTTTAGGTGAACATTTCTTTTTTGCTATAGCAGCCTATAACCTTCTGTTATAGAGAAGCTGTTGGATTCTTTCCGATGGCACAATTTGTCTCCATGGAGTCGAGGTAACGAGGTAGGCTAGGCCTAGGCCTATATGTTTAGTCTTTCAGACTATTTCTACGTTCTTTAAATAATATCATTCGTTTAGTTGTGGACCAAAAAACAGTGACATGTCAATGTGTTGCCTTTTTTAAGTCATAGCCCCGTAGAAATACCGGTAATTTACACAGGAAGATACTTGTGCATTTATTCGTAATCAAGGATGTATAGCCAAACCCTCAATTTCAGTGTCAAGGTCACAAACCTGTTTCGACAGAATTTACTCAAATAGACATGTCTCGAAATTTCACGTCACCATCGACAAAACATTAATAATAGCCTATAAGCGTAGGCCTACTTCAAATTAAGGAGCGTAATTTGTAACTATTAATATAAATAGAATAGAATATAACAATAAAATATAATAATACGTTATTATTATTATTATTATTATTACGCTAATATTTGTATTATTATAGGCTACTTTGATAAACTTTTAGACTGTGATAAGTTCAACTTTTTCGACAGCTTCATATAATGTTTAGAGATTGAGTAAACGAATGAAGAAAAAATACAGGAATGATCAGAATACATTTAGTCAAAACAATTACATATACCAATCAGAAGATAATTGACTAAGACACCTCTCGAAAAACAAATTGTGTTACCTTCATAGGAGCCGCGTATTTAATCAATGTTAAAACATATTCAGGCTATGATATAATTTCGCCAATCATTTCGAGAGACGAGAATGCCACTCCATTGTTCATGTTGTATTTAGGCAAATTGTATTTTCGTAAATAGGCCACTTTTAATTGCATTCGTGATACAGCCTAGGCTACGTGCAGTGATGAACCGTATGAGAGACAATTATGTCCAACTCACCGAACCAAGGCGACATCCTCATCAAGTCGCACTACATAGAAAAGAGACACCGATTTACATATTTTTTATTTAACCTTTATTTACCTAGGCAAGTGAGTTAAAAACAAATTCTTATTTACAATGACGACCTACCTGGGAAAAGTGGGTTAACTGCCTAGTTCAGGCGCAGAACGACAGATTTATACCTTGTCAGCTCGGGGATTCGATCCAGCAACCTTCGGTCACTGGCCCAACGCTCTAACCGCTAGGCCCCGGCAGGTAGCGTTACAATGCGTTAAAATGTTTTAGCTAATGTTCCAGTTATACATGACCAAAAAGATGAGAAATGATATTGTTATTTCAGAAGCATATAGCCTACACATTTTGTTGGTCTTCGTATGCAGTAATATTAAATATGTATCAACATCCCATATATGTCCTATTTGTTGGATAAAGCTCATGATTAGAAATAAGCCACCTCCGGAATAAGTTAAACACACACAGTAATAATAATTCCAAATCTAACTATTTGGCAACATCCAAAGATTCAATGAATAATCATGTTCAAGAAAAATCTGCTCAAGAAAAATCAAGCAGTAACATTGGTACTGACAATTTATTTGGAGATGCTACGAAAAGAATAGTGAAAGGATGTAGAATTGTATTATTATTTCTAAATCCCCCAACTTCGTGCTATTCAAACGGAATTCTCTCTCTCTTACTCTCTCACACACACACACACACACACACACTCACACGAGCACAGGCTCTTTTAAGGTGCACAGAGAGATGGGAGTTTAAAGTGAGGGGCTGAGGGGCAGTACTAAATGAATGAAGCCCAGCACTCATCCCTCTTGCTCATTGGCCTTGGCTCCTCCTCCAGCCTTCTCACTGGGTCTGTATTTGAGGTTTGTGGGCTCTAAAGAAAACAGACGCATGAGTAAAGGAATAGAGGGCTACCCCTCTCCTCCTCTCTTCCTCTCCCAGTCTTTCTCCTCCATTGACAGAGCTGAGAGAACGCTCCCAGGTTAGACATCCAGACAGACCTCTCTCCGCTACATGGACTATCTACCACAGCACACAAAACAGACACTTTCTATTGTTTCGACTTTCGTTTGGGGGGAATTGTGTGTGTTTTCCTTAAAAAAAGCTGTCTTTCAATGCAACAATGAAGCTTTGTTGGACTTAAGTTTCCACAGAACCAGGAGCCGGTACATCAGAACGCCGAAGAAGACTTAGGTCCGTTTTCAGAGCGATCCTGTCGGGTTTTTGGACAGACTGGTTTCCAGGTGCGGTTGCTCCAACAGAGATGGGCTCAGACGTACGTGACCTCAACGCCCTGCTACCCCCGGTGCCAGCCCTGCCAGGGGGGAATGGGAACTGTACCCTGCCCGTCAGCAGTGCCCCTCAGTGGGGCCCTGTACTGGACTTCCACACTGGCGCCCCCTACAGCTCACTGGCCCCCCACTCCTTCATCAAGCAGGAGCCCAGCTGGAGCTCTGGGGATCCCCAGGAGGACCCTCACTGTGGCCTGAGTGCCTTCACCCTGCACTTCTCTGGCCAGTTCACTGGCACAGGGGCCTGCAGGTACGGGGCCTTCGGGGCCCCCCCTCCACCCAGTCAGCCCCCACCAAGCCAGCCAAGGATGTTCAGCAACGCACCCTACCTGACCAACTGTATGGACACCCAGCCCCCCTCCAGGAACCAGGGTAAGCTCAATATCTATTCTGGAGATTAGTGTATTAAAATGATCAATATCTATTCTGGAGATTAGTGTATTAAAATGATCAATATCTATTCTGGAGATTAGTGTATTAAAATGTTATTTTGGTTGCACTAGGACTTGATATTTGGTTAATTAAATATTTTCATTCACAGAAAGATGGCATTTGTTTAGTAAAGTTCATTATGGTCATTGTAGTATTCAACAGTTGGTATACTCCTAGTCCTTCTGTATCATGTTGTACACTTATTGCACTTTTATGTTTTTATGCTTCCATGACTATTTCCCTGGCGACAGTTTTTGTTAACTCCCCTGATGGACAGCTGTGTCTAGTTCATGATCAATAAACAAACAAAGGAATGATAGGTAGACCTGAATAAAGGTCCTATGAACAATAAATACATTCATAATGTCAAGCTCATATCGAGGATTACGTTTGTTTAGGTGAACCTTGTGTTTTATTTTGCTAGTATATATGTCAGTGGAAAAACTGATCTTATTGCCAGCACAGTACAATGACAATTTGTTGACATTAGTTTACAATGTAGAAAATATCTGCATTTGCTATGCTGTTTTTTAAATTTCCTTATAAGAACTTTAAGTAACATGATTCATTTTGTGAGTTTATAATTAGTGCATTATTAGAACTATTGTATTATTTGAACTTTGTACTGTTTAAATGATTTGTCATTAGTATATGCTACAGTCTGTCATTTTCATTAGGAATTATATTATGAACTTCTGACATTGCTTTTAAATGAATGTGTAATTTTAAACCAAATTATTTTCAAACAGAATAGATTATTTTCCTTACAAGTGGACACACAATTTGATCTCTGAAATCTAACAGCAGCTGTGGTATAATTAAACTGATCATATAGTAGCCAATGAGAGAGTATAGTATTCAAAGAAATTGTGAACTTGTGGTTTTATTACAGTTGATTGTTGCAAATACAAATGTTTAGGAGTCTTGGGGTTGAAAAGGTATACACATACTAAACATTCATAATTCATGGAATCAGTGTTATGCTGAACTGAACCATTAACTAGCCATGGCATATACTGTAGCTACTGTATAGGCTATATAATATTATACTAAATTAATAGAAATGAAGGGAAAAAAGTCTCAGTGATGACAGAAAATGTAATTACTTGTGAACTTGTAGTAAATTAAACTAATCTCAGTAGAACTCCTTAAATCAGTCAAATATTATCTGAAGCTGACCAATTGTGAGTGACATCTACCTGTCCCCTGATTTCCAAGTTTTTCGAAAAGTGATATTATTATGACAGCTATTTGTAGTTAAGCTTTACGATTTCTCTTCAGGGCTGCTGGGGTCACCAGTGCTCGCACCCCAAATGTAATCTGTCTGCACTTTTAATGTCGGATTAATTAGAACTAACATCAGTATCAAAGGGCTCGTCCAACCTTCAATCCCCTTATCATCCCCTCCTGTGCCTGGCCAAGCAGTGCAAACAAGCCATGGCTAAATCTCAGGCGGGTCACTTTCACTAGATACTGATAAAACACTGAGGCTCACTGAGGGAGAATCCACTGTACTTGTGATCTGTTTACGGTTACCATGCGAAACGACACAGTCCAAACTAGTTAGTGTGAGGACAGGTATTATGTGTGTATTTGGGTCTGTTTTGCCAATGTACTTGTGCTTGTGTAATTCCATGTGTGCGTGTTGAGTTTACTTGGTGGAAGAGGAGAACAAGAGGATAAAGTAGTTAAGGAATTATTGTAGGGACTTTCCTTGTACATAATAATCCAAAACGGAAAATATTTGTGTTACCCTTCAGAACATACCCTTTTTATTATGTTTAGATTTCTTAATTAACGTATTATTTTTAAGTAGGCCTATCATTCAGATATTCTATTGTCGCACAGAGTTCCCTTGATTTACCATGCTGGTTGACATTTGTAATACATGTAAATTCTGTAATAGTATGTAAAAGCATAACAATATTTCTTGAAGTATTATTTCAAGATTTGTAGGCTACTTTACGCCTGCTTTGTCAAAATGCACAGTAAAAAGAAGAAGAAGAAGAAGTCGCTTATCGAAATACAATTACTGGGGAATCACAGATGGAATTCTGAAGTGTATTAATATCTACAGTATATCTATAGTCACTGTAAAATTTGTTTTTATTTATGAAAGCACTAATTTATAGAATTAGACACTTGGCGTCTGACTATTAATTTGGTTATGAGTTGACTATTCACACTTGCTTCTGTAGCATTTTAACACTTTGGGAGTCGGTATAACTTCAAAATGTATTATTACATAGATACTGTACTGTAAGTAATACCCTTAAGGTCATTGTTCAGTGATTTAACTTTGATTACTGGTCCTCAAAATAAATGGCTTGTGAATGGTTCATAATATATTTCACAATGGTTTATAAGAAGTTCATAACCATCAAAACAACAAATAAACCAACAAATAAACATTCTATTTTAGAATAGATATAGGAAAAATGTCATGTCACTTTGTAAGTGCATTTGGTATTCCTTCACTATGCCCACTGTGACCCAGACCAGCCCTGTGTAATGTGATGGGGATCAGTCCTCCTCTACTCAGTTAGTCAGACAGGGATGGAAGACAAATAGAGTTCTTTAATGAGTTTTGAGTTAACCCTGCTGGGCCGCTGGTGAAAGTTGTGCTGGTGTGTAATTAATGGCATTGCTGTTAGCTGGTGTGTGATTGATGATCTGGTGTCCCACCCTGGGTCAGACATAGGCATGATTCTGGTGTCAGCCCTCCACTGTCCTGCCACAGTTTGTTTTCACTCAGGAGCCTTTCACTCTCCCCCCAACACAGGGGTTACTGGGGGAGGGAGGGAATTTACCTACATATTCAGCACAAAGGGTCAGGGTGCTAACCCTTTGTTAGCCAATGAGCTAAATGATAATTGATACAGTAACTTCTACCATGTAACCACGTTTTTACCTACTTCCATGTTCTGAAAGTCTTGGAATTATTCATTTAGTTTTTCTAAACCTTTCTTCTTTGTGTTTACAGGTTACAGTGCTTTTGATGGTGCCACTAATTACGGTCACACTCCCACACACCACTCCTCCCAGTTCCTCAACCACTCCTTTAAAGATGAAAACTCCCTCGCTCAGCAGACCAGTATGGGTAAACAGCACCTAGATTACTGCAATGTTTGTGTGTGTGTGTGTGTGTGTGTGTGTGTGTGTGTTATGCGTGCGTGTGCATGTGTGAGAGAGAGAGAGCAAGAGTACGTGTGTGTGTGGGTGTGTGTGTGCGGGTGTGCGTGCGGGTGTGCGTGTGTGTGTGTGTGTGTGTGTGTGTGTGTGAGCGTGCATGTGTGAGAGAGAGAGAACAAGAGTACATGCTTGTGTGTGTGTGTGTGTGTGTGTGCGGGTGTGTGTGAGCATTCATATTTGTGTGCGTGGATGCACATTCTTAGAATAAAAGGTGCTATCTAGAACCTAAAAGGGTCTCTTGGCTGTCCCCGTAGGAGAAGCCTTTGAAGAACCCTTCTTGGTTCTAGGTAGAACCTTTTCCACAGAGGGTTCCACATGGTAAACATGTGTATTGTGAACTCTGTACTCCTCACCTAGGGAGTGACCTCCATCTTAAAGTCACTGTGAGGTTAAGTCTTACACTGACCTTCACGTCAGTGTCATAAATTAATAGCATCTTTTTTTTTATTGTCCTTTTCTTCATCCATGGTCCTGCTGTTAGTAAACTCCCGGATGTGTGTGTTGCTAATTGTATTACTGCGATGTTGTAAATCTTGGGCTCTCTGAATAGAAATGATAACTGGAGGTTTTTGGAATGTTTAGAACTGCCCTGGGACCCATTCACAACACGTGGAGGCAGAGCCAAAGCACTGATCCTTCATTTGCACTTTGAAAAATCAAAAATAGTCAGTGTGCTTTACGGCTTCAAAGAACAGCCTCTTGTTTTTAGAAGTGCTGTCTATATTCAGACACAGTTCACAGGTTTCTTTCTCAATGTCCCTCTCAGGATAGTTTTTCTCAGAGGAGGCACTGTCAGACAAACAGCTCCATTGGACCAGGGATGAATTTCCTGAAAACTTTGTGGTTAATGTGGTACTTCCAGACCCAGACAGTATGAAGCATCACGTTACATTTACATTTTAGTCATTTAGCAGACTTACAGTAGGTAATGCATACATTTCATACATTTATTTATTTCTTTTATTTTTCCCGTACTGGTCCCCCGTGGGAAATGAACCCACAACCCGGGCGTTGCAAACACCATGCTCTACCAACTGAGCCACAGGGGACCCGTGTGCTACACATCTATCAGGAAACTTACACCTTAATATACCATCGCACTGTTTTAATTCTCAATCAGTGGAGTTGGTTGGTAATAATTGTCTTTTGTTTGTGTAGGTGAACAGCCGTATCCTGTCCCTCCACCCGTGTATGGATGCCACACCCCATCAGACAGCTGTACAGGCAGCCAAGCCCTACTGCTGAGGAACCCTTACAACAGGTGAGTACTGGAGCTGCCCCACCACAGTAGATTCACTTGCCCTTACCTGACATCACATCCCTGCCACTCACCTCAGCCCCACTCCTATCACTCACCTTAGCCCCACTCCTATCACTCACCTTAGTCCCACTCCTATCACTCACCTCAGCCCCACTCCTATCACTCACCTTAGCCCCACTCCTATCACTCACCTTAGCCCCGCTCCTATCACTCACCTTAGCCCCACTCCTATCAGTCCCCTTAGCTCCACCCCTATCAGTCACCTTAGCCCCACTCCTATCACTCACCTTAGCCCCACTCCTTTCACTCACCTTAGCCCCATTCCTATCACTCACCTCAGCCCCACTCCTATCAGTCACCTTAGCCCCACCCCTATCAGTCACCTTAGCCCCACTCCTATCACTCACCTCAGCCCCACTCCTATCAGTCACCTTAGCCCCACCCCTATCAGTCACCTTAGCCCCACCCCTATCAGTCACCTTAGCCCCACTCCTTTCACTCACCTTAGCCCCACTCCTATCAGTCACCTCAGCCCCACTCCTATCAGTCACCTTAGCCCCATTCCTATCACTCACCTCAGCCCCACTCCTATCAGTCACCTTAGCCCCATTCCTATCACTCACCTTAGCCCCACCCCTATCAGGCACCTTAGCCCCACTCCTATTAGTCCCCTTGGCCCCACCCCTATCACTCACCTTAGCCCCACTCCTATCACTCACCTTAGCCCCATTCCTATCACTCATCTCAGCCCCACTCCTATCAGTCACATTAGCCCCACCCCTTTCAGTCACCTTAGCCCCACTCCTATTAGTCCCTTTAGCCCCACTCCTATCACTCACCTTAGCCCCATTCTTATCACTCACCTCAGCCCCACTCCTATCAGTCACCTTAGCCCCACCCCTATCAGTCACCTTAGCCCCACTCCTATCACTCACCTTAGCCCCGCTCCTATCACTCACCTTAGCCCCACTCCTATCACTCACCTTAGCCCCACTCCTATCAGTCCCCTTAGCCCCACTCCTATCAGTCACCTTAGCCCCACTCCTATCAGTCACCTTAGCCCCACCCCATCAGTCACCTTAGCCCCACTCCTATCACTCACCTTAGCCCCACTCCTATCACTCACCTTAGCCCCATTCCTATCACTCACCTCAGCCCCACTCCTATCAGTCACCTTAGCCCCACTCCTATCACTCATCTCAGCCCCACTCCTATCAGTCACCTTAGCCCCACCCCTTTCAGTCACCTTAGCCCCACCCCTATCAGTCACCTTAGTCCCACTCCTATCACTCACCTTAGCCCCATTCCTATCACTCATCTCAGCCCCACTCCTATCAGTCACCTTAGCCCCACCCCTTTCAGTCACCTTAGCCCCACTCCTATTAGTCCCTTTAGCCCCACTCCTATCACTCACCTTAGCCCCATTCCTATCACTCACCTCAGCCCCACTCCTATCAGTCACCTTAGCCCCACCCCTATCAGTCACCTTAGCCCCACTCCTATCACTCACCTTAGCCCCACTCCTATCACTCACCTTAGCCCCGCTCCTATCACTCACCTTAGCCCCACTCCTATCAGTCCCCTTAGCCCCACCCCTATCAGTCACCTTAGCCCCACTCCTATCAGTCACCTTAGCCCCACCCCATCAGTCACCTTAGCCCCACTCCTATCACTCACCTTAGCCCCACTCCTATCACTCACCTTAGCCCCATTCCTATCACTCACCTCAGCCCCACTCCTATCAGTCACCTTAGCCCCACCCCTATCAGTCACCTTAGCCCCACCCCTATCAGTCACCTTAGCCCCATTCCTATCACTCACCTTAGCCCCATTCCTATCAGTCCCCTTAGCCCCACCCCTATCAGTCACCTTAGCCCCACCCCTATCAGTCACCTTAGCCCCACTCCTATCACTCACCTAAGCCCCACCCCTGCCAGTCACCTTAGCCCCACCCCTTTAGGCCTACCACTCACCAGTGCTAAAACATCTATTAATGTTACAAAGCAGTCTAACATGCAGACATCTTAATAAGCAAACACAGTTTTGATGATTCTAGTCATTGAAGTTAGTTAAAAGACAGTGGTGGAAAAAGTACCCAATTGTCATACTTCAGTAAAAGTAAATATACCTTAAAAGAAAATTACTCAAGTAAAAGTGAAAGTCACCCAGTAAAATACTACTTGAGTAAAAGTCTAAAAGTATTTGGTTTAAAATATACTTAAGTATCAAAAGTAAATGTAATTGCAAAAAAATACTTAAGTGTCAAAAGTAAAAGTATAAATAATTTCAAATTCCTGATATGAAGCAACCCAGACGGCACTATATTCTTGTTTTTTTAATATACGGATAGCCAGGGGCACACTTCAACATCAGACTAATTTACAAACTAAGCATTTGTGTTTAGCGAGTCTGCCACATCAGAGACAGTAGGGATCACCAGGGATGTTCTCTTGATAAGTGCGTGAATTAGATAATTGTCCTGTCCTGCCAAGCGTTCAAAATGTAATGAGTACTTGTTGGTGTCAAGGAAAATGTAAGGAGTAAAAAGTACATTATTTTCTTTAGGAATGTAGTGGAGTAAAAGTAAAAGTTGTCAAAAATGTAAATAGTAAAGTACAGATACTCAACAAAACTACTTAAGTAGTACTTTAAAGTAATTTTACTTAAGTACTTTACACCACTGGTTAAAGGGGGTCAGGAAGCTGCACCTTTATAGCTGTCCTGACTGGCCCAGGTTGTGCTGCCGTCATAAAATACAATAATCATCATAGTTCTAAAATTAAATGTGGAAAAGTCACTCTGCCGTTGAGCACACCGAGTGGCTAGAGGAAGGAGGAAGTGAAGTAACAGTGGCAGGAAGTTGGACGTACGAGACTGTACTGATTTCCATTCAGGAAATGATCCAAAGAAAGGCATTTATCATGTTTGTACTGTAGTTATTCTCTCAAAACTTTCCATTGGACTGAATCCATTCACCGCCTTTTCAAATCGCATTCACGACCTGACAAAGAATAAGATAATAGCATATTTACTGTGTTTTATTCATATTTGAAGTTTGTTTCATTGAGTTAAATAGTTAAATACAGTATGTAGATGGTATGGATGAGGACCATGTCCAGATAAATGAATCACAGTTGTCCAGACAGAGAATGGGAGCAGTGCTCAGCAAGCCAAGATAAGCGATGTAAACACTACTGGTTTCCAGTCTTAGGCCAATGTTGAATTCCTTCTACTGATAAGTAGCTCACTGTTCTCTGAGGGGAGAGAACCCCAGTGTAACCTTACACAACTGTTTACTCCCTCGCCTTGAGATGGCACAAAATTAGCTTGCATTCTTTGAATACCTTTAACATTTTGTTTTCAGCTCCAGGGAACATAAAGATTCAAAATAAGGGAATAGGAGTTGATAAGAGTGTGTTAGTCAGACTGGATACTTGTGCTGGAAGCTTCATTCTGCAGGCTCTGCTCCTGCTGTCATAAACAGCCTGATATCTGCTGTGGAAGGGAAGGGGCTGGGAATCCTCAAATCAAACCGCTAAGCCGCTCTCTAATCAAATGCCTGGTACCAACAGCACTGTATTTATACAGTCAGACGGCAGTTATGCACTTTTTAACATTTTGGAAATACATTAAATAAAAACACATCCACTTATGAAACTAAGAGCCAGGGAACCAGGGACAAAGTTCCTTTGGGAAGCACTGGTGTAGAGGATGAAGACTGAAACTTTAGAGCCGCTTAAACCAAAACACCCCTACATTTGGTTATTTTCTCAAGAGATGAAAGTCTCAGGTATGTATAGAGCTGTTCATAGAGGACTGTACCTACCATGTACAGTAATGGATTAGACTGCAAAGTTCACATTAGTGTGCTAATGGATACACTCTTCATCATCCTTCAACCCTCATCATCCTTTAACCCTCATCATCCTTTAACCCTCTGTCATCCTTCAACCCTTATCATCCTTTAACCCTCATCCTCCTTTAACCCTCATCATCCTTTAACCCTCTGTCATCCTTCAACCCTCATCATCCTTTAACCCTCATCATCCTTTAACCCTCATCCTCCTTTAACCCTCATCATCCTTTAACCCTCTGTCATCCTTCAACCCTTATCATCCTTTAACCCTCATCATCCTTTAACCCTCTGTCATCCTTTAACCCTCTGTCATCCTTCAACCCTCATCATCCTTCAACCCTCATCAACTTTCAACCCTCATCATCCTTTAACCCTCTGTCATCCAAATAGTTGAATTGATTTTAAGTGAAACTCTACAGAACACTGTACTGTACGTACTGCAATCACTATACAGAGTGTAGGCTACCGTCAGTGTACAGGGTACCAGGCACCAGAGCATCCCACTACAGTGAGCTGTTCCTGTGGTATGATAAAACGATGTGATGTCAGGGGCGGCAGTGATACATCTAAAGTATGTGTTTGGGAAAGCACCTGGCAGGTTAACTAATGGTCCTGGAGCCAGACGCTTAATAACAGATGGTTATTTGGATGTGAGGGTTGGAGGACTATGGAGGGCTATGGTTAACACATCACCCTGGTGCTGTTAGTGTGGGTGGATCCTGATTGTGTGGCACATTCATGAGCCGTTGCCCAGGATGCACCTGTGTAGATGGGGCCACATTTGATAATTCTCTGACTCTCCTGTGGTGCTTGTCTACACTGAAAACAGTGGCACCACGTTGTCCCGAGGAAAAATTCCTAAAAATGTTTTTTATTTGTTTAAATCCCAGCAGTGATAATTTATACCAAATGGCATCTCAGCTGGAATGCATGGCATGGAACCCTGTTAGCACGCTGGCTTCCACCATTAAGAGGTATGTCGACGTGACCCGCTCCTGTCATCTGAAACATTCCTCTTTGATCGGGATTAACAGTCATTAATCTGCACTAGTCTCAGAATAGCGGCGGGAGGGGGTGGTTGTAGGGGGTGGAGGGCTCCCTTCATTAAATCACACATTTGACCACTCACTGGCATTGTTTAAATATTTGATTTAGTAGCAGAGTGGGGCTCCACAGGGGGCCTGTGAAATACATCACTTCTCACTGAGGTGATTAGAAAGAAAAAATATTCCCTCTATCACAGATGTCACATATGGATTGTTTCTTTCTTTTTTCACACACACACACACACACACACACACACACACACACACACACACACACACACACACACACACACACACACACACGCACACACACACACACACACACACACGCACACACACACACACAGAGTAAGTATAGGGAGTAAGTATAGAGAGTAAGTATAGAGAGTAAGTATAGAGAGTAAGTATAGGGAGTAAGTATAGGGAGTAAGTATAGAGAGAAAGTATAGGGAGTAAGTATAGAGAGTAAGTATAGGGAGTAAGTATAGGGAGTAAGTATAGGGAGTAAGTATAGAGATAAAGTATAGGGAGTAAGTATAGGGAGTAAGTATAGAGAGAGGGAGAAGTATAGGGAGTAAGATGGGAGTAGAGGAGTAAGTATAGAGAGTAAGTATAGGGAGTAAGTATAGGGAGTAAGTATAGAGAGAAAGTATAGGGAGTAAGTATAGGGAGTAAGTATAGACAGAAAGTATAGGGAGAAAGTATAGGGAGTAAGTATAAGGAGAAAATATAGGAAGTAGATATAGGGAGTAAGTATAGGGAGTAAGTATAGAGAGTAAGTATAGAGAGTAAGTATAGGGAGTAAGTATAGGGAGTAAGTATAGAGAGTAAGTATAGAGAGTAAGTATAGGGAGTAAGTATAGGGAGTAAGTATAGAGAGTAAGTATAGGGAGTAAATATAGGGACAAAATATAAGGAGAAAGTGTAGGGAGTAAGTATAAGGACAAAAATAGGAAGTAGATATAGGGAGTAAGTATAGGAGTAAGTATAGGGAGAAATTATAGGGAGAAAGTATAGGGAGTAAGTATAGGGAGTAAGTATAGGGAGTAAGTATAGGGAGTAAGTATAGGGAGTAAATATAGGGAGAAAGTATAGGGAGAAAGTATAGGGAGTAAGTATAGGGAGTAAGTATAGGGAGTAAATATAGGGAGTAAGTATAGGGAGTAAATATAGGGAGAAAGTATAGGGAGTAAATATAGGGAGTAAATATAGGGAGAAAGTATAGGGAGAAAGTATAGGGAGTAAATATAGGGAGAAAGTATAGGGAGTAAATATAGGGAGTCCTATATAGGCAGAAAGTATAGGGAGTAAATATAGGGAGTAAATATAGGGAGAAAGTATAGGGAGAAAGTATAGGGAGAAAGTATAGGGAGAAAGTATAGGGAGTAAATATAGGGAGAAAGTATAGGGAGTAAATATAGGGAGTAAATATAGGGAGAAAGTATAGGGAGTAAATATAGGGAGTAAATATAGGGAGAAAGTATAGGGAGAAAAATAGGGAGAAAGTATAGGGAGTAAATATAGGGAGAAAGTATAGGGAGTAAATATAGGGAGTAAATATAGGGAGAAAGTATAGGGAGAAAGTATAGGGATTAAATATAGGGAGAAAGTATAGGGAGTAAATATAGGGAGTCCTATATAGGCAGAAAGTATAGGGAGTAAATATAGGGAGTAAATATAGGGAGAAAGTATAGGGAGAAAGTATAGGGAGTAAATATAGGGAGAAAGTATAGGGAGTAAATATAGGGAGTAAATATAGGGAGAAAGTATAGGGAGTAAATATAGGGAGTAAATATAGGGAGAAAGTATAGGGAGAAAGGATAGGGCAAAGTATAGGGAGTAAATATAGGGTGAAAGTATAGGGAGTAAATATAGGGAGTAAATATAGGGAGAAAGTATAGGGAGTAAATATAGGGAGAAAGTATAGGGAGTAAGTATAGGGAGTAAATATAGGGAGAAAGTATAGGGAGTAAATATAGGGAGAAAGTATAGGGAGTAAGTATAGGGAGTAAATATAGGGAGAAAGTATAGGGAGTAAATATAGGGAGAAAGTATAGGGAGTAAGTATAGGGAGTAAATATAGGGAGAAAGTATAGGGAGTAAATATAGGGAGAAAGTATAGGGAGTAAGTATAGGGAGTAAATATAGGGAGAAAGTATAGGGAGAAACTATAGGGAGAAAGTATAGGGAGTAAGTATAGGGAGTAAATATAGGGAGAAAGTATAGGGAGTAAATATAGGGAGAAAGTATAGGGAGAAAGTATAGGGAGTAAGTATAGGGAGTAAGTATAGGGAGAAAGTATAGGGAGTAAATATAGGGAGTCCTATATAGGCAGAAAGTATAGGGAGTAAGTATAGGGAGTAAATATAGGGAGCGTTACTTTTGTCACACGACCGGTCATCAGAGTTAACCTACCTATTTCCTTATCACTACATCACTGTCTCTAGCTGAGGGGGAAACATCACCTTTTCACTTGCTTTACTGCTATAATGAAAAGGTCCTCTTTCATTCTTGCTTTGTTGTCATTTTCAGTGTCCCTCTTTTTCTAACTCCCCTCCTCCCCTCCTCCCGAACCCTCCCTCTGTTTCTGTCTGTTTTCTCCGGAGATTGTGTGCATGTTAAATTAGCCTCTCTGTTTTGTCTGTCCTGGCTGGGAAATGTATCCTGCTATAATTTTCCCGTGTGGGGCATCAGCCTTGACCACGGTGGGACATGTAACGGAGGGGAAGGGCTCTGCACTGGGGAGTAGTGGAAGTAGATCAGTAGGCTTTCCCCCTGGGATCCTCCAGCCTGGGCTCCTCCAGCCTGGGCTCCTCCAGCCTGGGCTCCAGAGCCAGGGCTTAGTTAGACTGGAGGGGAGGGTCTGACCCTTCCACCACCTCCCCGAAAAAGCCAGCAGAGGCCGGGGTGACTGAATGATTAATCTGCTTCTAAATGAGAAGGACTCTAGTGCTTAGGCTGTGGAAAATTAGACGTGGAGTCTCATCTCAAGGGACGCACGCCAAAGTATGCATGTGCCTCTTCCAGATAAACGCCACCACTCCACAATCACCCTCACCAGCCCCGTCACCATCCCCAGCCTCATCTCCCTCCCTAGTCCCATCTCCCTCCCCTCCCCAGCCCTGTCTCCCTCCCCAGCCCCGTCTCCCTCCCCTCCCCTCCCCTCCCCAGCCTCGTCTCCCTCCCCAGCCCTTTCTCCCAACCCAGCCCTGTCTCCCTCCCCTCCCCAGCCCTGTCTCCCTCCCCAGCCCTGTCTCCCTCTCCAGCCCTGTCTCCCTCTCCAGCCCTGTCTCCCTCCCCAGCCCTGTCTCCTAACCCAGCCCCATCTCCTACCCCAGGCTCTGGCTGTATACGTTAACGTGAGCCTGAGGTGTTAAGCGCCACAATGAATGAGTGAATGAACTGTGGGGAGATGTATTGCAGCATGCAGCTTCACTGTCTCCACTCCGGCTGTCCTTGGAAAGAGCAGAGACAAAGGCTGCTTTATGCCCTCAACCATGTATTGATCATTTAACTGTACAGGATACAAACCCTCCTTCCCTGAAATAGAAAAATGACAGATTGCTTTTTAAAACTAATGACAGATATAAGCCGTCTGGATAAATGTGAACTAAATGTGAACTGTAGCTGTCTTTAAATGCTGTAGCTGCCGTGTGCTGTACGTAACTGAACCATCTTCAATGAATACTTTCAGAGGCTACCTTCAGTTTTTAATGGGTTAATAAGTGTTCAGAAAACATTTCCATTTCTAAAACAAGTAGGCTAGTACACAATACCTAAACTATGTTTCATACATATTTCATATTTCTGGATATACTACAATGGATCATGGTCCTTTTGTTCTATGTCCTTATCCTGTACCTTTATTTGATTGAGAGTAGTAGGTGGGTGACAACCAGGTCTTGCAGTGTTAACCAGATCCTCTTTGATTTACTAAGACAAGCCCTTATTTACTGAGGAAAACTAATATAGTATGCAGCTTGAACGTGTGTTAATCCAGGGCCAGAGAGAGAGGCCTAGCCATACGAATAAATCTGTTAATGACAGGAAGTTAACCATTCGTCTTTCCTCTGAGTTGCACTTTGGATGCTTTAGGTGAATATACTGCACTGTGACGCATAGAGCAATTTGCCCCTATGTCAAAACAAGTTATAGCGGTGGATTTCTCTGCATTTATTTATTCTGGGCTTTTACCTAGTGTGCATGCTATTGAAATACAATGCCAATGCAACTTTGCTGAACCTGGCTTAGCTAGATGAAGAATGCTAAACTCCTAAATTACAAGCTTTATTTAGGACAGGGAGACCCTTTTCAACAGGGACCATTTACTGCAGTTTTACAGTACATTTAACAACGCAAAAATAATAGGCATTCATCCTACATTGCATCCTACATTTTCTTGACTTCCACTCTGCCGTTTTTCATGGCTCCTAAAGCTGCAGAATGCTCTTGAACTTTAGCTTTTATGTGAGTTGTAATTTGGCAGACAAAATAGAAAATGGTCACATCATTCCCCACTAAAAATGCTCTTGTGTCTTCCTGTTTGTGGACAGCCATGCTACGGGTTATGAAAGTGACCCCAACACTCCCATGGTGTATAGCTGCAGCACCCAGTACCACATCCACACCCACGGCATCTTCAGAGGCATGCAGGTCAGTTCTCTCCTCTCACGGATTCTTCACACCCAGGTCACACTGATTCCTGCTCTCCATACATAACTTTCCTTATGTGCTCAGGGCCAAGGTCAGCACAAGGAGCACACACACACACACACACACACACACACACACACCCACACACACACACACACACACACACACACACACACACACACACACACACACACACACACACACACACACACACACACACACACACACACACACACACACACACACACACACCACACACACACACACACACACTCCCTAAATGCCAGCACAAGGTCATCCTCTACTGCCAAGCCCAGGCACTGCACGGGTGCTGGAAGAGGAGGAGGAGGAGGTGGGAGAGACTAGAGGGGTAGAGTAGATAGAGAGAGATTGAAAGAGGGAAGAAAGAGGAGGAGGAAAGAGCCTGACGCCGTGAGCAGACTGCCAGAACAGTTGTGACATTTAAAAGGCGTCTCAGGATGAAAAGGGAAGAGAAATCACAAAGATAGTTTCCATACGCAGGCCCATGTTAATAAATCATTACATCTTAGTTAGTGTCCGTCGGCAGCTTTAAAGCACAGAGAGCAGAGATTCTCCAGACCTATTCTCCTTCAAAATGGAACGTTCGGTACTTCCTACATCTCTTTCTCCCTTCTCATTGTTCTCAAGTGCAATTAAACCAGGAAAACCTCATTCACAAAAAATACATACTTGGATGAAACATTTGAAATGTATGGTATGAAAAGGTCTATGTTTGGAAAGTCAGGTCTCTTGGTGCTCAGAAAGCCTTTTATTTGACAATCCCAACATTGGCTCTGCCCCCTCTGTGAAGTGTTGGTGTTTAGATAAGGAACAAGGCAGGCGGTACAGCAGTGCTATAAACACTGAAATCATTTACTTATCAATAGGCTGCTAACACTATTATTTAGACCGCCAGTGTCCACAGAGGCCATTACACTAAGAGCCTCCTAATGAACATCAGATGGGTTTCAGGGTCTGGGGGGTTGAAGAAGGGGAGGAGTAAAGGGGGGCATGGACAACTGAGATGGGGTCTGCCTAACGTCCGTGACTAACGGCTTACGTTTAGAGACTAAATCAGTGGCGTGGAGTAAATTTGAGCGCTCATTTTACGGCTAATTCTAGTATAATGAGCCCCCGTTAGTGAGATAATCACACTTCTTTTGCCTTGGCCTTTTTTAATTGGTCATTATTTTTGAGTTACCTTTTGCTGTAATAGACTAGTAGGTAGCTTAGTTACTGTTATCTCTTTGTATGATATGTTGTGGTTCTAAACCTGTACTATTGCTTACTGTGTGTGTGTGTGTGTGTGTGTGTGTGTGTGTGTGTGTGTGTGTGTGTGTGTGTGTGTGTGTGTGTGTGTGTGTGTGTGTGTGTGGGGGCGCGCGCGCGCGCGTGCGCGTCACATTACAGGATGTCCGACGGGTGCCAGGTATCGCCCCAGCCATTGTTCGCTCAGAGACCAATGAGAAGAGGCCATTCATGTGTGCATATCCTGGCTGCAACAAACGATACTTCAAGCTGTCCCACCTGCAAATGCACGGCAGGAAACACACAGGTAAGAGCCAGGGCAACCATAGATCAAACCCTATTACACTAACAGACTAGTGTATCAGTGATCCTGGTCTCGCTGTACCAAAGTCCACTCTGTGTTTCCCTCTGCCCTCCGTCCAGGCGAGAAGCCCTACCAGTGTGACTTTACCGACTGTGGACGAAGGTTCTCCAGGTCAGACCAGCTCAAGAGACACCAGCGAAGACACACAGGTTCGCCCTCTCTTTCTCTCTTTTTCTCTTTCATTTTCTCGTATTTATTTTCCCTCTTTCTCTGTTTGAGCTCCCTCCATCTCTCTGCTCCCTCCATCTCTCTGCCCTTTCTATTGTTAATGGAACACTATAGCTCAGGCTCCCTTTGGAATGGCTTCCCTCCTGGCCTGTGCTCTACTCTGTGTGTCTCTCTCTGTGTGTGCCTAGGGGTTAAACCGTTCCAGTGCGAGACGTGTCAGAGAAAGTTCTCGCGGTCTGACCACCTTAAGACCCACACCCGGACTCATACAGGTAAAACAAGTGCGTAAACTTTTATTTTTACACATCTACTTATCTCTTTTCTGCTTAGAACTTAGTTAGGTACGTTTCATGAACAACCAGTATGTAGAGCTCAAGGCTTTGGGGGAACAGTATTTCAACGAATCAAGGATATGTTATTTTACCAGATGGAAATTGGTTAGATAAAATGTTACTGAAAGTGATCTAAAATGATCATAGGAAATGGATTGGATCCCTTCCTCCCCTTCACTATAATTTAAACCAGATACTACCTAACAACGCTCTCTCTCCCTCTTCTAGGCGAGAAGCCATTCAACTGCAGATGGCCCAACTGTCAGAAGAAGTTTGCCAGGTCTGATGAGCTGGTTCGTCACCACAACATGCACCAGAGGAACCTGACCAAGCTGCAGCTTGCCATCTGAACCAGATCTGAACCAGACCACTCTGCTCTGCATACGCACTGGCCTCACTGCTCTCAAACACTCTGTCTACATGAGACTCTGAATCTCCATCTTGTTCACCGATGCCTGTAGCACAAAGGGGAAACAGCAGCAGAGCAGGTCTATCCACTAGATAGCACAGCCACAAAGTAAAAAATGACTGTGTTGTAAAGATTCATAAAAACAATAATGAGCTTTTTAGTCTTAATTTAAGGTAAGGGTTAGGTATAAGGTTTTAAAGAAGAGAAATTGTAGATATTTAAAGAAGAGAAATTGTAGGAATAGGTGGGGTTTATTACTTTGTGGCTGTGGTAACAGAGCAGGAGGCTGCCAGTCTTGTTCATCTGCATGTAACTGTACAGCCTCACCTACGCACAGTCCTCCAAACAGCGCCATCTAAGGACGGTCCTCTGTCCAGATGCTCTGATCCAGAGGGTTATTTTAGTAAGACATTTAAAGAGGAAAAATAGTTTCTATCTCTTGTTGGTGTTGAAAAAAGTAGATGTGAATGACTTTATGCCTTTTTTTCATTTATAGTGTTACTTTGAGCAGTTTCAGATTAATTTATTATTTTATCATACTTTTGTGAATTAAAATATCTTTCACTGGAATGATTTCTGGAAAGGGGGACATTTTTTACTTTGGTCCAACAGCATGTTCATCGCTTTCGTTCAGTCCACAAATTTGATCTGCACCAGGTAGTTGAATCATAAAGCTACAGTAAGTCCTCTTCGGTCTGTGATGTTGTCTGTAAATATTGTTTCACTTTGACTGTGGATTTTGGGGATGTGAGTTAAAAAAATATATGTATCGTCACACTGGCTATGTGGCCAAGAAGTTGTGTTATTAAATTATGTAAATAATAGTACTGGACAATGGATTGCATTTGAAAAAAATATCCTTGCCATGGAAACATGTGACTTAACTATTATACTTTAGACTAGACCTACTTTGATAGATCCAGGAAATGTTTTTTTAAGTGTCATAAAAAACATTTTTTTTTACTCTGAAATGTATTATCAGTATATTATGGTCTGTTCCCCTCTGTTTAAACTGTACTTTCCCCCACAGTTTTTTATACAGTATATATATATATATATATATATATGCTGATTCTGTTGTTGTTGTTGTTATTGTTCCCCATTGAGTTCTGTATTAAAGTCCTCCAGCAGTGTGTGGCCTGCCTGGGCAGCTGTGTTGGCTCAGGGGGCCAGTGTTGAGTTACTTTTGCCCTCACTAACAGGGCTGATCAACCGCGCTCCTGAGACCCAATGACCAGACCAGAGCCTGACCTTAACCTGACCAGGTCGTGACCGCTCGTAGGTCATCTTACACGAGTCGCCAGAGGAGGCTCATACTGGCCAGAATAAAAGTAGTTAGGATAACAAAACAGAACTCTTTGACTGTAGCTAACATCCGCTGCTTTCTTTATCTCGAACCAGATTATTTTAAAATTCCTTGGCTTCTGAGTGAAACAGGAGACACAGATAAACATAAACATGTTTTCTCTCAAACCCACTGTTGCTCAGCACTCCATCTTAATCAAGCTAGCAATGCACTCTCCCTGCACTTAGAAAAACGACACACTTTTAAGTTGTTTCTCAATCAAGACAAAAATATCCTCTTTCCGTTGTGAGTTTTTTATCATTTGACATCCACATTAATGCACTGTCACTGTGAAAACAACAGACAGAAAGCTTGGTATAGCTTGGTATAATGTCAAAATGTACTACAGCTAGTTATAAAACATCAAGCCTTCCTCTCTCCGAGTGGCTGACTGTATGGTGATGGTGTTTTATCACATTGGGGGAATATTGTTGTTGAGATCCTCTTCTTTCTTTAAGTATTCGCTTGGCCCCAGTGTTGTGTAAATCAGCTTGACTCTCTCACACTATTACTCATATAACAAAAAAACGCTAGTGGTTAATCTCTGTCCCAGATTTGTGCTCCAAGGCCCAGCTCCACAGCCTTTGAAGAGAGGTGACTGTTTTTTGTAACTTTAGTGCAGTCCACTTATAATCGTCACAATAGAGGCTGTATGAAAACCATCCACTTAGAAATAGTACATTCCTTTACACAAATGTGGGGCTTTCTAAGAGGATAGGGTTGAATGGGAAAGAATACGAATGACATCAGTGTACTGTCGTAGGACAACTTTACAGTACATTAAACACTGCATTCAAAGCCTTTTGTGTTCTCTAAGAAGTCATTGTTCATGAGGTTTACCTTCATCATAAAAGGTAATTAACATTTGACATTACTATCTATGGATTTGAAATGCGCTAGTCATCTAGTTTAGCAGTCATAAGATGTACAGTATATATAACACATTACAGTAACACCTTAAACCCTCTGAAGACTCAGAGATCCTGTGACTGTTGAAAAGAAAGTGTGGCTTCAGGTTCAGAACAGAGAGATATGTCTCAGAGGGGTTCTCCTCTATGTCAGCTGACCCAAAGAAACCAAACAATCAACTGATATCTGAAAGAACATGCTAGCATAAACAATATAGTGTACATTTGATGTCTCCATATAGATGTCCCATCTTCCTACAACTTTGACATCCCCTCAGAATCCTCTTTCATCCATTTCCAGAATGCGAAAGCCATGGCACTGTGTCCAGAGATGTGATAATAACACAGAACGTACAACACATCTGTTATATTAACAACTCCTCATCCCAACAGCTGCTATGCAAACCATTCAACTGATACAGACGCTGTTCAGAACATCTACACATTCAACTGATCCAGACGCTGTTCAGAACATATACACATTCAACTGATCCAGACGCTGTTCAGAACATATACACATTCAACTAATCCAGACGCTGTTCAGAACATCTACACATTCAACTGATCCAGACGCTGTTCAGAACATCTACACATTCAACTGATCCAGACGCTGTTCAGAACATCTACACATTCAACTGATCCAGACGCTGTTCAGAACATCTACACATTCAACTGATCCAGACGCTGTTCAGAACATCTACACATTCAACTGATCCAGACGCTGTTCAGAACATCTACACATTCAACTGATCCAGACGCTGTTCAGAACATATACACATTCAACTGATCCAGACGCTGTTCAGAACATCTACACATTCAAACCTGCTCCTCTTAATTTTAGCACACTAAACCAGTCTTTCTATATAGCAGCTAATTATATCAACCATTGCATACTATATTATATCACTTTATATAATATAATATAATATAATACTATATATATATATATATATATATTATATATATATATATATATATATATATATATATATATATATATATAGTGACCTTATTAAACACACAAAATGATTAATTCAAGTTCTAGCTAGGTGATATAGTAAACAGTGTGACCAGTGACCACAGAGAGTGAGTGTGGGGTTGGTGTGTGTTGAGCTTGTAAAGTGCTGGTGGGTGATTCCAACCTGATAAGCCCTTAGCTGCTCTGCTGGTCAAAGCATCCTGCCGTGTCGCTGACACGTTTACGACCCAGACCAGTGGGCCAGTCTCAGCCCTTCAGTCAAGCCTCTGATTTGATAAGATTAACAGGGAGATGGTGATAAATAATGAGGCCTATTAAAGAGTAAAGACACAGGAGGGAATGTATAGGGTCTTAGGCACTCAGCGTCTCATCAGTTTGTTTATTTGGGGAATAGGTAGTGAGACTGGAGGAGTCTGTCGGCAATTAGAGGCTTAAGGCCTGTCGCTGAGAATCTGATCCAAGGAGAGTGGAGAGAATCTGATCCAAGGAGAGCGGAGAGAATCTGATCCAAGGAGAGTGGAGAGAATCTGATCCAAGGAGAGTGGAGAGAATCTGATCCAAGGAGAGCGGAGAGAATCTGATCCAAGGAGAGCGGAGAGAATCTGATCCAAGGAGAGCGGAGAGAATCTGATCCAAGGAGAGCGGAGAGAATCTGATCCAAGGAGAGCGGAGAGAATCTGATCCAAGGAGAGCGGAGAGAATCTGATCCAAGGAGAGCGGAGAGTAGCTGAAGTATCAGTGAGTTGTAAATCTCATGGAGTTACACTCCTACTTCTCACCCCCATCCACACTCACTCTGCCCAAAAACATGTTTACTCCAACCTGCATGGCAACGGAATACATCCACAGAACCTATAACATATAACATCACTTTGAGGTCATAGTCCTTTAGGAGCTCCCTCTAATGTCCTCAATTAACCTTACTTGATTACAAATCATCTGTGGATGCTTTACCTCCTGGATCTAAGGGCCACAATACAATGAAGGATACTTAGTGCACTTTGAAAATAAAAAGCAAATGAAACAATGGACACTAAACACTGCCTTCACTGCAATTTATAGAAGCTCTTTCCAGATAACAAAAGGAGAGGGTTGATCATAAACGAATGCAGAACAGTTTGAGTAAAAATGCAATTAATTCAAATAATCATAAATCCTGTTATGATTATGAGAAATGCATTATTGAAGATAGAATGGAAAATTGAAATCGTTAATAACACTCAAATCCCAGCTTTTTTTCACCAGGCAGGCAGTACAGTAAGCTGAGCCAAATCATGGCTATAAAGGGAGAGAGAGAGAGAGAGAAACGGAGAGAGAGAGAGAGAGGGGGGGGGGGGGGAGAGAGAGAGAGAAACGGAGAGAGAGAGAGAGAGAGAGAGAGGGGGGGGGAGAGAGAGAGAGAGAGAGAGAGAGAAAGACAGAGAGAAACGGAGAGATCGAGAGGCAGAGAAAAAGAGACAGAGAGATTGAGAGAGAGAAGAGAGACGGAGAGAGAGATCGAGAGGAGCGAGAGAGAGAGAGAGACGGAGAGGTGGAGAGAAAGAGACGGAGAGAGAGCGAGAGATGGAGAGAGAGAGAGATCAGAAGAGAGACAAAGAAAGAGAGAGAGAGGGGGAGAGAGAGACGGAGAGAGCGAGAGAGAGAGAGAGAGAGAGAGCAGAAGAGAAACAGAGAGAGAGAAATAAACAAGTGCAAAGGAGCGAGAGAGAGAGAGAGGGAGCTAGTGAGTGTTGGTGTTGTACAGGCCTCTTGGCCACTGGGTAATGCTGTAATGATAGGAGATGATACTGTAGATGTTTGGGACCTGGTACAGCTTAGCGCTGAGTGGAGCGCTGGCCGTTCCCCTGGAGGCTGCATTCCTCCAGCTCCTGCTGCCTGTCTGAGACATGGGCCGAGGCTTGACCAGGCAGCACGGGCCGGGATGAGAACGAGACCGGGGAAGGTGGTTCTGGTATGGGGGGGCTGTAGCTAGTTGAGCCTTACACTGTAGTTGTGCTTTGATATTAATCAAATCAATGAATCACATGCATTTATGAAGCCCTTTTTACATCAGCAGTTGACACAAAGTTCTTATACAGCAACCCAGCCTAAAACCCAGAGAGCAACATTATATTTACATTACAGTTTACATTTCAGTGTCCTTATTACAGTAATTACAGTGTAACATGTATTGTAATTACTCATTGTTACACTGGACTTACAATGTACTTATCTAGGGTTAGTGTTGAGGCTATAGGGTTAGTGTTAAACCGGGAAGTTATCTAGGGTTAGTGTTGAGGCTTTAGGGTTAGTGTTAAACCGAGAAGTCAATAACATTTTTGCAACGTAAGCTTAACTTCCTGAACATTCGAGACGTGTAGTCCACTTGTCACTCCAATCTCATTTGCATTAGCGTAGCCTCTTCTGTAGCTTGTCTACTATGTGTCTGCCTATCCCTGTTCTCTCTCCTCTGCACAGGCCATACAAACGCTCCACACCGCGTGGCCGCTGCCGCTCTAACCTGGTGGTCCCAGCGCGCACGACCCACGTGGAGTTCCAGGTCTCCGGCAGCCTCTGGAACTGCCGGTCTGCGGCCAACAAGGCTGAGTTCATCTCAGCCTATGCTACCCTCCAGTCCCTAGACTTCCTGGCGCTGACGGAAACATGGATCACCACAGATAACACTGCTACTCCTACTGCTCTCTCCTCGTCTGACTACGTGTTCTCGCATACCCCTAGAGCATCGAGCCAGCGGGGTGGTGGCACTGGAATCCTCATCTCTCCCAAGTGGACATTCTCTCTTTCTCCCCTGACCCATCTGTCTATCTCCTCATTTGAATTCCATGCTGTCACAGTTACCAGCCCTTTCAAGCTTAACATCCTTATCATTTATCGCCCTCCAGGTTCCCTTGGAGAGTTCATCAATGAGCTTGACGCCTTGATAAGTTCCTTTCCTGAGGATGGCTCACCTCTCACAGTTCTGGGTGACTTTAACCTCCCCACGTCTACCTTCGACTCATTCCTCTCTGCCTCCTTCTTTCCACTCCTCTCCTCTTTCGACCTCACCCTCTCACCTTCCCCCCCTACTCACAAGGCAGGCAATACGCTTGACCTCATCTTTACTAGATGCTGTTCTTCCACTAATCTCATTGCAACTCCCCTCCAAGTCTCCGACCACTACCTTGTATCCTTTTCCCTCTCGCTCTCATCCAACACTTCTCACTCTCCCCCTACTCGGATGGTATTGCGCCGTCCCAACCTTCGCTCTCTCTCTCCCGCTACTCTCTCCTCTTCCATCCTATCATCTCTTCCCTCTGCTCAAACCTTCTCCAACCTATCTCCTGATTCTGCCTCCTCAACCCTCCTCTCCTCCCTCTCTGCATCCTTTGATTTCCTCTGTCCCCTATCCTCCAGGCCGGCTCGGTCCTCCCCTCCTGCTCCGTGGCTCGACGACTCACTGCGAGCTCACAGAACAGGGCTCCGGGCAGCCGAGCGGAAATGGAGGAAAACTCGCCTCCCTGCGGACCTGGCATCCTTTCACTCCCTCCTCTCTACATTTTCCTCTTCTGTCTCTGCTGCTAAAGCCACTTTCTACCACTCTAAACTCCAAGCATCTGCCTCTAACCCTAGGAAGCTCTTTGCTACCTTCTCCTCCCTCCTTAATCCTCCTCCCCCTCCCCCCCCCCCTCCTCCCTCTCTGCGGATGACTTCGTCAACCATTTTGAAAAGAAGGTTGACGACATCCGATCCTCGTTTGCTAAGTCAAACGACACTGCTGGTCCTGCTCACACTGCCCTACCCTGTGCTTTGACCTCTTTCTCCCCTCTCTCTCCAGATGAACTCTCGCGTCTTGTGACGGCCGGCCGCCCAACAACCTGCCCACTTGACCCTATCCCCTCCTCTCTTCTCCAGACCATTTCCGGAGACCTTCTCCCCTACCTCACCTCGCTCATCAACGCATCCTTGACCGCTGGCTACGTCCCTTCCGTCTTCAAGAGAGCGAGAGTTGCACCCCTTCTGAAAAAACCTACACTCGATCCCTCCGATGTCAACAACTACAGGCCAGTATCCCTTCTTTCCTTTCTCTCCAAAACTCTTGAACGCGCCGCGCTTGGCCAGCTCTCTTGCTATCTCTCTCAGAATTACCTTCTT
The DNA here is from genome assembly GCF_965601325.2 of Salmo salar. NCBI lineage: Eukaryota > Metazoa > Chordata > Actinopteri > Salmoniformes > Salmonidae > Salmo > Salmo salar. The sequence goes on from NC_138300.1 coordinate 109,758,247, forward strand.
GATCCTAATCAGTCAGGTTTCAAGACTGGGCATTCAACTGAGACTGCTCTTCTCTGTGTCACGGAGGCTCTCCGCACTGCTAAAGCTAACTCTCTCTCCTCTGCTCTCATCCTTCTAGACCTATCTGCTGCCTTTGATACCGTGAACCATCAGATCCTCCTCTCCACCCTCTCCGAGCTGGGCATCTCCGGCACCGCGCACGCTTGGATTGCGTCCTACCTGACAGGTCGCTCCTACCAGGTGGCGTGGCGAGAATCTGTCTCCGCACCACGTGCTCTCACCACTGGTGTCCCCCAGGGCTCTGTTCTTGGCCCACTCCTATTCTCGCTATACACCAAGTCACTTGGCTCTGTCATATCCTCACATGGTCTCTCATATCATTGCTATGCAGATGACACACAATTAATCTTCTCCTTTCCCCCTTCTGACAACCAGGTGGCGAATCGCATCTCTGCATGTCTGGCAGACATATCAGTGTGGATGATGGATCACCACCTCAAGCTGAACCTCGGCAAGACGGAGCTGTTCTTCCTCCCGGGGAAGGACTGCCCGTTCCATGATCTCGCCATCACGGTTGACAACTCCCTTGTGTCCTCCTCCCAGAGTGCTAAGAGCCTTGGCGTGACCCTGGACAACACCCTGTCGTTCTCCACCAACATCAAGGCGGTGACCCGATCCTGTAGGTTCATGCTCTACAACATTCGCAGAGTACGACCCTGCCTCACACAGGAAGCGGCGCAGGTCCTAATCCAGGCACTTGTCATCTCCCGTCTGGATTACTGCAACTCGCTGTTGGCTGGGCTCCCTGCCTGTGCCATTAAACCCCTACAACTCATCCAGAACGCCGCAGCCCGTCTGGTGTTCAACCTTCCCAAGTTCTCTCACGTCACCCCGCTCCTCCGCTCTCTCCACTGGCTTCCAGTCGAAGCTCGCATCCGCTACAAGACCATGGTGCTTGCCTACGGAGCTGTGAGGGGAACGGCACCTCCGTACCTTCAGGCTCTGATCAGGCCCTACACCCAAACAAGGGCACTCCGTTCATCCACCTCTGGCCTGCTCGCCTCCCTACCTCTGAGGAAGCACAGTTCCCGCTCAGCCCAGTCAAAACTGTTCGCTGCTCTGGCACCCCAATGGTGGAACAAGCTCCCTCACGACGCCAGGACAGCGGAGTCAATCACCACCTTCCGGAGAAACCTGAAACCCCACCTCTTCAAGGAATACCTGGGATAGGATAAAGTAATCCTTCTAACCCCCCCCTCAAAAGATTTAGATGCACTATTGTAAAGTGGCTGTTCCACTGGATATTATAGGTGAATGCACCAATTTGTAAGTCGCTCTGGATAAGAGCGTCTGCTAAATGACTAAAATGTAAATGTAAATGTAAGTTATCTAGGGTTAGTGTTGAGGCTATAGGGTTAGTGTTAAACCGGGAAGTTATCTAGGGTTAGTGTTGAGGCTGTAGGGTTAGTGTTAAACTAGGGTTAGAGTTGAGGCAATAGGGTTAGTGTTAAACCGGGAAGTTATCTAGGGTTAGTGTTGAGGCTATAGGGTTAGTGTTAAACCGGGAAGTTATCTAGGGTTAGAGTTGAGGCTATAGGGTTAGTGTTAAACCGGGAAGTTATCTAGGGTTAGAGTTGAGGCTGTAGGGTTAGTGTTAAACCGGGAAGTTATCTAGGGTTAGAGTTGAGGCTGTAGGGTTAGTGTTAAACCCGGGAAGTTATTTAGGGTTAGTGTTAAACCGGGAAGTTATCTAGGGTTAGAGTTGAGGTTGTAGGGTTAGTGTTAAACCGGGAAGTTATTTAGGGTTAGTGTTAAACCGGGAAGTTATCTAGGGTTAGAGTTGAGGTTGTAGGGTTAGTGTTAAACCGGGAAGTTATCTAGGGTTAGTGTTAAACCGGGAAGTTATCTAGGGTTAGAGTTGAGGCTATAGGGTTAGTGTTAAACCGGGAAGTTATCTAGGGTTAGAGTTGAGGCTATAGGGTTAGTGTTAAACCGGGAAGTTATCTAGGGTTAGTGTTAAACCGGGAAGTTATCTAGGGTTAGTGTTGAGGCTATAGGGTTAGTGTTAAACCGGGAAGTTATCTAGGGTTAGTGTTGAGGCTATAGGGTTAGTGTTAAACCGGGAAGTTATCTAGGGTTAGTGTTGAGGCTTTAGGGTTAGTGTTAAACCGGGAAGTTATCTAGGGTTAGTGTTGAGGCTTTAGGGTTAGTGTTAAACCAGGAAGTTATCTAGGGTTAGTGTTGAGGCTTTAGGGTTAGTGTTAAACCGGGAAGTTATCTAGGGTTAGTGTTAAACCGGGAAGTTATCTAGGGTTAGAGTTGAGGCTTTAGGGTTAGTGTTAAACCGAGAAGTTATCTAGGGTTAGTGTTGAGGCTTTAGGGTTAGTGTTAAACCGGGAAGTTATCTAGGGTTAGTGTTGAGGCTTTAGGGTTAGTGTTAAACCAGGAAGTTATCTAGGGTTAGTGTTGAGGCTATAGGGTTAGTGTTAAACCGGGAAGTTATCTAGGGTTAGTGTTAAACCGGGAAGTTATCTAGTGTTAGTGTTGAGGCTTTAGGGTTAGTGTTAAACCAGGAAGTTATCTAGGGTTAGTGTTGAGGCTTTAGGGTTAGTGTTAAACCAGGAAGTTATCTAGGGTTAGAGTTGAGGCTGTAGGGTTAGTGTTAAACCGGGAAGTTATCTAGGGTTAGTGTTGATGCTTTAGGCTTAGTGTTAAACTGGGAAGTTATCTAGGGTTAGAGTTGAAGCTATAGGGTTATTGTTAAACCGGGAAGTTATCTAGGGTTAGTGTTGAGGCTTTAGGGTTAGTGTTAAACCGGGAAGTTATCTAGGGTTAGAGTTGAGGCTTTAGGGTTAGTGTTAAACCGAGAAGTTATCTAGGGTTAGTGTTGAGGCTTTAGGGTTAGTGTTAAACCGGGAAGTTATCTAGGGTTAGTGTTGAGGCTTTAGGGTTAGTGTTAAACCAGGAAGTTATGTAGGGTTAGTGTTGAGGCTTTAGGGTTAGTGTTAAACCGGGAAGTTATCTAGGGTTAGTGTTAAACCGGGAAGTTATCTAGGGTTAGTGTTGAGGCTTTAGGGTTAGTGTTAAACCGGGAAGTTATCTAGGGTTAGAGTTGAGGCTTTAGGGTTAGTGTTAAACCGAGAAGTTATCTAGGGTTAGTGTTGAGGCTTTAGGGTTAGTGTTAAACCGGGAAGTTATCTAGGGTTAGTGTTGAGGCTTTAGGGTTAGTGTTAAACCAGGAAGTTATCTAGGGTTAGTGTTGAGGCTATAGGGTTAGTGTTAAACCGGGAAGTTATCTAGGGTTAGTGTTAAACCGGGAAGTTATCTAGTGTTAGTGTTGAGGCTTTAGGGTTAGTGTTAAACCGGGAAGTTATCTAGGGTTAGTGTTGAGGCTTTAGGGTTAGTGTTAAACCAGGAAGTTATCTAGGGTTAGAGTTGAGGCTGTAGGGTTAGTGTTAAACCGGGAAGTTATCTAGGGTTAGTGTTGAGGCTTTAGGGTTAGTGTTAAACTGGGAAGTTATCTAGGGTTAGAGTTGAAGCTATAGGGTTATTGTTAAACCGGGAAGTTATCTAGGGTCAGTGTTGAGGCTTTAGGGTTAGTGTTAAACCGGGAAGTTATCTAGGGTTAGAGTTGAAGCTATAGGGTTAGTGTTAAACCGGGAAGTTGACATGAATCAAGGTTGAGGTAAGGGGACTTCAGGTCTGTTACCCATGAAAGGGACATATCCCCTAGACCAACCATACTCAACTGGCAGACTGCAGATACCCCTGACCTAGACCAACCATACTCAACTGGCAGACTGCAGATACCCCTGACTTAAACCAACCATACTCAACTGGCAGACTGCAGATACCCCTGACTTAAACCAACCATACTCAACTGGCAGACTGCAGATACCCCTGACCTAGACCAACCATACTCAACTGGCAGACTGCAGATACCCCTGACCTAGACCAACCATACTCAACTGGCAGACTGCAGATACCCCTGACTTAGACCAACCATACTCAACTGGCAGACTGCAGATACCCCTGACCTAGACCAACCATACTCAACTGGCAGACTGCAGATACCCCTGACTTAGACCAACCATACTCAACTGGCAGACTGCAGATACCCCTGACCTAGACCAACCATACTCAACTGGCAGACTGCAGATACCCCTGACTTAGACCAACCATACTCAACTGGCAGACTGCAGATATCCCTGACCTAGACCAACCATACTCAACTGGCAGACTGCAGATTTCCCTGACCTAGACCGACCATACTCAACTGGCAGACTGCAGATTTCCTTGACTTAGACCAACCATACTCAACTGGCAGACTGCAGATTTCCCTGACTTAGACCAACCATACTCAACTGGCAGACTGCAGATTTCCCTGACTTAGACCAACCATACTCAACTGGCAGACTGCAGATTTCCCTGACTTAGACCAACCATACTCAACGGGCAGACTGCAGATTTCCCTGACCGACACCAACCAAAATCACCTCCAGTTAATAAGGAACTCTTCAAAAAGCTGCCAGAGAGGTTAGGGGAAAGGTTCACACAGGACACTTCAAACTCCTACCAGAATGAAAACGCTGCCCTGTAGTGCTTTCAATTGGTATGGGTTAGGGTTAGGGTTAGGGTAAGGGTTAGGGTTAGGGTTAGGGTTAGGGTTAGGGTAAGGGTTAGGGTTAGGGTAAGGGTTAGGGTAAGGGTTAGGGTAAGGGTTAGGGTTAGGGTTAGTGTTAGGGTTAGGGTTAGGGTTAGGGTAAGGGTTAGGGTAAGGGTTAGGGTTAGGGTTAGTGTTAGGGTTAGGGTTAGGGTTAGGGTTGAGGCTACAGTTAGATTTGAACTGGGATGTGGACATAAAGTCAATGTGACAGAATTCAACACGATCATACACACAACTCTTATAAATTATTGTGAAACATATGGAGAGGCACTGGGACTAGAAGCTGTAACAGTATATGTGATGGAATGCTTGGTTTAATGTTGGAAGTGCACATCTCTGGTTCAGGCCCAGGCAGAGCTGCGCTACAAACCTGCCCTGTGAGTTAAGGGTGATGGGGGTCTGCGCCGTTCCACACAGTAAAGTAGACAGACAGAAGAAAGCAAACACACAGGAGATGACATACAGCGCTTCATAGGGGTCAATGCTGCAGCTGCACCACAGAGGGCAGAGGGTGGGCTGCTTTAGGTGCACCTCACCACTGGCCCCTTAAAGTGGCAGTTAAATTAACCATTTAGGTGGCAGTACTCTGGAGAGAAGAGAGACAGGTTACTGCCCACACAAGCACACGCGCACGCGCACGCACACACACACACACACACACACACACACACACACACACACACACACACACACACACACACACACACACACACACACACACACACACACACACAGACACGTACACACAGTGCAGCTGTGCTGGCCTTCGATGAGCCCCTGTCTGATAATTTATCCTCCTGGTTTAAGAGAGGGGAACAGAGTGATCTGAGATAGGAGCGTTGATTTAAATACCTTTTAAAATTCTCTCCTCGGGCATATGGCTCTTCCTCTCTCAGAGTGCTGGCTGCTGGTCTTTCTCAGTGCCACTGTGGCACTACTCTCCTCTGATAAATGACTTCATCTGATGGGGTGTTTCCCTCAGACAGCGTTATTCTGTTAGCACTGTTGTAAAACAAACTATGTTGTTGTTGAGATAGAATGGGGAAAAATATGACACGATCAACATGAAAAGTGGGATATAAAATAACATTTTAGAATGGAAAAAATCTATTGTTTCCAGGTTTTATTAAACTTGATGAAATCATGAAAAGCCTTATATGTGGATCTCTTACATCAACAATGATGATGGGATCTCTACTATTAAAGAGCAGATAGATCAGTGTAAAGGTTTGGAGAGGGATGGGTGTGGATTACAAGCTTTGCTCCCATGTCATGTTCCAATACCTAATGGAGTTAGGGCCCAAAATATATCAGTTATGGGCTATCTAGATCCTGTTCTAGTGGCCCATATAGAGTTTCATTAGTCACAAGGAGATAAGATTAAGGACAAAACTTTTATTTTGAAAGGTAAACCCTGCTTGCCTTATCCGGTCCATGATATATTGCCAGACATGGAAAATATGTCACCTAATAAAAACATTAACTAGCCTAGATGTATTATCTTTGGTGAGGAAATCTGATGAAAGCATCTAGCAAAACCTATATTTATACAAAAAAAGTATTTTATTATTAATCTCTGATGTTAAGATAAATGATTTTAATGGCTATCTTGATTATCTGTAAGTAAGCCTACAGGAAGTACAAGTTTATTTTTGTCATTAGTGGAATTTATCTATCAATTTGCCCATGTTCTCTGTGAAAATGTTATTTTTGAAAAAAGGTAAAAGAGTATAGGCTATAGCTCTCTCTAGTGGTTAAAAGCATACAATCACATTTTACCATTTGTTTTCATATCTAAATACAATGCCCATGTCACAGGCCTCTCTTTTTGTTGATGCTATTATTACCAAACCCACAGGGCCACCTAGTGCTAGCAATTGAAATAGATGATCATTTTAAAGGTCCAATGCAGCCATTTTTATCTGAATTTGAAATAATTTCTTGGTATAAATTAAGTACATCACTGTGGTTGTTGCCATTAAAATTGTGAAAATAAACAAAAATTGCTTCTTTGCCAAGAGGAATTTCTCAAACAATACTTTTGCTAGGACTGTCTAGGAGTAGTCTGAGTGGGGAGGAGAAAACTGAAAACCAACTGGTATTGGCAGAGAGGTTTGGAACTCTCTTTCTTATTGGTCTATTAACTAATTTACCACCTGGTGATGTCACCAGGCAGGCCAAATCCCACTACAACAGGCAAAAAATCCAGGCAGTCGTTTCAAACAGCTCTTACACTAAAAGGGCATTATCACAATTTCACAGTATTATTCCAACCTTATAGTGCGGAAATATAAAACAAAGGAATATCTAGTTTTTGACTGCACTGAGCCTTTAATAATAGCAGTTGGAACAGCCAGATAGATTATCATAATGTCATTCAGTAATTTACAATGTAAATATCTTTCTCACTTAGTGGTTGTTGTATATTTTCCCTCATATAATCAAAAGCCCCATGAGGATAAAATGGATGGTTTGGATCAGGAAGGAGTAAACGTGTGGAGTGTGTTTGTACAGAGCTAAGTGAAACTTCCCAGCAGAGTATCACATTTCAGGCCCACATCCATCACTCTACAGACAGCGGTAACTGACAGCCAGCCATTGGCCAGCACCTGGGAAGGTTTGTCTGATTTATAAACTGTCAGTGGGAGCATTAAAAAGAGATTAGCCCCAACAAGGTGATGTGTGATGTAAACAAAGTGAGGAGGCTGCAAGCAGCCAGGGCAACAGTCAGCGGAGAACAGAAGCTAAGGTGCTGATGAACAGTGAGACACACAGTGAGAGGGGTATTGGCTCTCAGCCAGGGATATATTGTTTGGTTGCTTTAGGCTTGTAATCTTCCGTTGGGTGTGTGTGTTCTATTCAAGGATACTACAATTGCAAATACTGTTGGTTAAAAGTAGAGAAATGTATGAACATGTCTTTTACTGAATGAATGCTTACTAATATAACTTCATGTGCATGTACAGTATATATATATATATATATTTACCTTTATTTAACTAGGCAAGTCAGTTCAGAACAATTTCTTATTTTCAATGACGGCCTAGGAACATTGTGTTAAACTGCCTTGTTCAGGGGCAGAACGACAGATTTTTACTTTGTCAGCTCGGGGATTCAATCTTGCAACCTTTCGGTTATACAGTTTTTTTACAATCACTTTGGCACCAATTTCAGAACCTTGATGTCATTTTTCAAAACTCTAGACACAAAACTCACAACCAATGACCAAAATACACATTTTTCAAAACTCTAACACTTTTTCCAATTGCTTGGATACATTATACATACAGCTAAGATCATTTGTTCATTGAACTAAAATCACCTGTTCAAAATGACACAACTTACAGTTTTTCTCAATTGCTAAAACACTAAAACCCATTGGCTGAACAAAGTTCTCAGTTGCCTGGACTCATTTAGCTAATTATGCAGTCTGTTGTCAATACCTTAAACCATTTCACATGGTAAAACACAATTTGCAGATCTCACTTTTCAGCAAAACTCGTAACACATTCTCATTCTCAAAACACATTCTGCACTCTAATGCACATGTCATCCATACTGGTAAACACAAGTGGCAACAATCAAATACAAATAGAGAACACATGTCATTGATTGAACACAACCACTCAAAATGGATTTAACCTGTTTCAAATGATGCGACACAACCAATATAAGCCAGTTCAGAGAGCAAACAGGTTGTTGAAGGTGGGAAGGAGAAAGTCTGAGAATGGATAGAAGAGAGGACGAGGACGTATGCGAGGTGGGCGAAGAGGAGGAGAAGGGCAAGAAAGAGGAAGAGGAGGACGAAGAGGAAGACAAAGAGTGGAAATATCTGATGAAATTCGAGCAACAGTTATAGACCATGTTCTTGTCCATGGACTGACAATGAGGGAAGCAGGACTTAGAGTGCAACCCAATTTGAGTCGATTTTCTGTGTCCACCATAGTAAGGACATTCAGAGAAGAGAACAGGTACAGTATACTACTGTATTTTTGTAATTGCAGATTTACTGTACTACACTATATGCAGCTGTTTCAATAGACATTTGTAAAGTTAATCACTGTATGTATTGTACTGCATGAATATGTTTTGTAACTGCACAACTACTTTTTGTAGAATTGCAAGGCTGCCACATGCAGGTGGAAGGACAGCTATATTCACTCGGGAGCAAGAGGCCGTTATAGTTGGCATGGTCCTTCAAGATAATGCAATACAACTCAGAGAAATCCAGGAACAAGTGATACAAGACAACACACACTTCCAGGGAATCGACAGTGTGAGCATTTCCACAATTGACCGTGTCCTCCATCGTAACAGGATGCGAATGAAACAAGTATACAGAGTACCTTTTGAGCGCAACTCACCAAGGGTGAAAGAACTGCGAGCTCAGTATGTGCAAGTAAGTGTATATTCAGAAACATTTATTGTAATCCAGATTGTCTACAGTACTAACACATACTATGTGAATGACATTACTCTTCAGTACATACAATATATGTGAATCAGAAGTGCATACAGTAGGCCTAATTGTACTCTACAGTATAGCACTGTCTCTGTACGACTTACAAAATCCTACATACAGTATATTGTATTTCTACACATACAATATTTGACTTGGAATCCTTGGACAGACCCCATGAGTTCATCTTTGTCGATGAAGCAGGCTTCAATCTAACAAAGAGGAGAAGGAGAGGCCGAAACATGATTGGACAGCGGGCCATTGTTGAAGTCCCTGGTCAACGAGGTGGCAATGTCACAATCTGTGCTGCTATCAGCAACCATGGTGTTCTACATCACCATGTTACACTCGGGCCATATAACCCCCAGCACCTTCTAACATTTATTGCCAATCTAAGAGATATTTTATTTGAGCAGCAGGTTCAAGAGCAGCAGGGTCAAGAGCTAAATGAGAATCCCATTCCCACCTATGTGATAGTGTGGGACAATGTCAGTTTCCACCGAGCTGCTCAGGTAAGGGAATGGTTTAACATCAATGGGCAGTTTATGAACTTGTACCTCCCTCCATACTCGCCTTTCCTGAATCCGATTGAGGAGTTTTTCTCCTCTTGGAGATGGAAAGTGTATGATAGACTACCCTACACCAGAGTAAATCTGCTGCAAGACATGGATTTAGCCTGTGGTGATATAGGTGAGGAATCATGTCAGGGCTGGATACGGCACACAAGAGGCTTCTTCCCCCGTTGCCTCAGGAGGGACAATATTGCTTGTGATGTCGACGAAGTGCTCTGGCCTGACCCAGCCCAAAGACAAGAAGAAGCACATTGATCACATGTTTACTCCTTAGATTTTTGTCCCTTTTAGTATTGTATACTGTAGTACAGTGCATTGTAGGCTGTATACTGTACAATGGACAAATTGTATGGCCCTGAACTTTGTGCTTTCCATTTATTAACAGTACTGACTGCGCAATAGATTTTGACTGGTTGGAGGTTCATATCAACAAAGAACAAGAATTACAGTATCACAGAGACAAAGGACAAGTTTGTGAGATGCAGGGTACAGTACTGTAAAAATCGGGGTACAAGGAGGAGGAAGAACAAAAAACTAAATTGCAAAGAGCAAAGCAGAGTAGTAATTTCTGATCAATGTTGAGCTACTATGATAGAACCTGTTTTCGTTCATCAAAAGACAATGACGGAAAAATATGAATATTTTTTTCGATTAAAAATTTACTTCTCCCTGAGAATTGTATGTTTTGAACAATGTGTTTTCTATTTTTCGGTGTATTGTTTACTGACTGCTTGAGAGCGTATATCATTTTGATCACTTTGTTTATGATTTGAGAACAGTGTTTGATTTTGAACACAGGTAAAACTGTTTTGAGGCGAATGTTCCATTTTGCGAGAGGAGTCAGAGGTTATGTAAATAGTGCTTGAAGATGAGGTTTTGTGTTTAATGTTTTCAGGAAATGGAGCAAGGTTTCAGAAATTGTGTTTTAGCAATTGAGAAAAACTGTAACATCAAAGTATTACCATTTCAAAATGCAATTCACCCATTACATCTGAGATGACTGTCTATTCATTCCATTACAATGATCTAACTATCAATTGATACAACTGATCAAAATGATAAATGACTGTTGCATTATTCTTAATGCATAGTTTTATGGAAACTGACAAACAATACTCCATGTTTAGATCATGAAAGTTTCAGTATAACGAGATCCATTGACAGCAATTACTGTGGAACATGAACCAATTGGACTACATTATCTATGGATGTAATATTTCATCATCATTCTTTATCAGACACTGTTTCTATGGTCCCATGTACCACTTTTCCAGACCATGTTTTCAGATTTGACCTTACTGTACACAGATTTGACATTATTGGCCACTTTATTAGGTACACCTATCTAGTACTGGGTAGGACCACCTTTTGCCTCCACAACAGCCTGAATTATTCACGATGTTCTACGTTAAGAGATGCCCTTCTGCACACCACTGTTTTAAACAGCTGTTATTTGAGGATTTGTGGCCTTTCTGTTAGCTTGAATGAGTCTGGACATTCTCCTCTGACCTCTCTCATTAACAAGGTGTTTTTGCCCACAGAACTGCCGCTCACTGAATGTGTTTTGTTAATCGCACCATTCTCTTTAAACTCTAGAGACTGTAGTGCATAAAAATCCCAGAAAGGCAGCTGTTTCTGAGATGCTGGAATCACCATGTGTGGCATCAACAATCATACCACGGTCAAAGTTGTTTAGATTACTCATCTTGCCCGTTCTAATGTTTGGTCGAACAACATCTAAAGCTCTCTACTCTATATACTCTATATATTGAGTTTCAGGCTGCCACATGATTCGCTGTTCGAATGTAACCTTCCTTGATGATCTAAATCAGGTCTGTAGAGCTGATGGCATGACCTATGTCATTGTGTGGGATAATGTCAGGTTCCACCATGCTCAAATGGTGCAAGCATGGTTTCAGGCCCATCCACAATTTACCACCCTGTACTTAACCCCATACTCTCCTTTCCTAAAACTCGATTGAGAATTTTTTTCTCCACATGGAGGTGGAAGGTATATGATAGGTGCCCTCACGAACAAGCCACTCTTCTCCAGGCCTTGGATGACGCATGCAATGACATCACGGAAGACCAGTGTCAGGCCTGGATTCGCCATGCCTGAAGATTCTTCCCAAGATGTTTGGCTAATGAAAACATCCATTGTGATGTGGATGAGAACCTATGGCCAAATCCACAAGACAGGGTTGTGGGAAATATAGAAGTACAGTAATCAATCCTTTGTTTTGCTTTTTACAGTAAGCCAGGTGAGGAACACTGCAGTTGATGTTTTACTGTAGTTTTTTTCTTTTTTTGTAGCTAAATATTTTTGCTTTGATTCAAAGAAACCTATGGGTGATTTTATTGTATTTCATCAATAAATGTCATATTTTGTTCAATGATTCCACTGTGTCTGTAGTATTCTCTTTACTAGTCCTTTTACAGTGATGTGCTTATGTGTAGTACCATAATGAAACATGTATCACATATTTTGTATTACAATATTTAATGATTGAACGAACAACTACACAGTGAAACTATCGGTATGTTGTTTGTGGGTGATCTAAATGAATGTTCTTTTGGTATTTCATGATAAATGAGTTATTTGAACCAATGATTCTGCAAGTGCAAGGTTTCTTTAAAGATATGAATGCACAATGCATTGTTTTGAACATTGGACTGCCTGTGTTACTGTCATGGTTGTTGTCGGTGAATGAGGACCAAAACGCAGCAGGTACGTGAATGCTCATCTTGATTTTTAATTACTCTCAAAAATGAACATACAACATAACAAAACACGAAAAACGAACACTCGACAAATAAACAGTCTGGTAAGGCACAAGGCTATACACAGAATAATCACCCACAAATCACACACACAAACACACCCTAATATATGGGACTCTCAATCAAAGGCAGATAGACAACACCTGCCTTCAACTGAGAGTCCCAACCCCAATTAACCAAACATAGAAACACACACACCAGACTAACCATAGAATACAAACACATAGACCATCAACCAAAAACCCGGAAATACTAAATCAAACACCCTTTACACAAACACACCACCCCGAACCACAAAACAAATACCCTCTGCCACGTCCTGACCAAACTACAAAAACAATTAACCTTATACTGGCCAGGACGTGACAGTACCCCCCCCTTAAAGGTGCTACCCCAGAAGCACCTTAAAAAATAACCCCAAGCAACACCAAAAAAAATTCCCCTTATCTAAAGGGAGGGAAGGGAGGGTGGCTGCCGTCAACGACGGCACTGTGCTACACCCCCCCTCCCCAACCCACCTATTTCTGGAGGTGGCTCTGGTTCCGGCCGTTCCAGGCTGTCGGGCCACTCTGGCATCGCCGGGGGGCAGTCGGGCATCGCCGGGGGGCAGTCGGGCCAGTCTGGCATCGCCGGGGGGCAGTCGGGCCAGTCTGGCATCGCCGGGGGGCAGTCGGGCCAGTCTGGCATCGCCGGGGGGCAGTCGGGCCAGTCTGGCAGTTCGGGACAGTCTGGGCAGTCTGGCAGTTCGGGACAGTCTGGACAGTCTGGCAACTCGGGACAATCTGGCCACTCGGGACAGTCTGGCCACTCGGGACAGTCTGGCCACTCGGGACAGTCTGGCCACTCGGGACAGTCTGGGCAGACTGGCAACTCTGGCCACTCGGGCAGTTCAGGGCAGTCTGGCCACTCCGCCAGTTCAGGGCAGTCTGGCCACTCCGCCAGTTCAGGGCAGTCTGGCCACTCCGCCAGTTCAGCGCAGTCTGGCCACTCCGCCAGTTCAGCGCAGTCTGGCCACTCTGCCAGTTCAGCGCAGTCTGGCCACTCCGCCAGTTCAGCGCAGTCTGGCCACTCCGCCAGTTCAGCGCAGTCTGGCCACTCCGCCAGTTCAGCGCAGTCTGGCCACTCCGCCAGTTCAGCGCAGTCTGGCCACTCCGCCAGTTCAGCGCAGTCTGGCCACTCCGGCAGTTCAGCGCAGTCTGGCCACTCCGGCAGTTCAGCGCAGTCTGACCTCTCCGGCAGTTCAATGCAGTCTGGCCACTCCGGCAGTTCAGCGCAGTCTGACCTCTCCGGCAGTTCAGCGCAGTCTGACCTCTCCGGCAGTTCAGCGCAGTCTGACCTCTCTGGCGACTGTTGACTGGCGGGCAGCTCTGACGACTGTTGACTGGCGGGCAGCTCTGGTGACGACTGTTGACTGGCGGGCAGCTCTGGTGACGACTGTTGACTGGCGGGCAGCTCTGGTGACGACTGTTGACTGGCGGGCAGCTCTGGTGACGACTGTTGACTGGCGGGCAGCTCTGGTGACGACTGTTGACTGGCGGGCAGCTCTGGTGACGACTGTTGACTGGCGGGCAGCTCTGGTGACGACTGTTGACTGGCGGGCAGCTCTGGTGACGACTGTTGACTGGCGGGCAGCTCTGGTGACGACTGTTGACTGGCGTGGCTGAGTTGACGCACTTGTAGCCTGGTGCGTGGTGCTGGTACTGGGATTACCAGATTATGTACACGCACCTCCAGGCTAGTGCGGGGAGCGGGAACAGGACGAGTCGGACTGGGTTGACGCACTTCCGGGTCCGCACGAGAGACAGGAGCTGGAAACCCAGGGCTATGGAGGCGCACAGCCGGTCTAGATCTTACCTCCTGCACAACCCGCCTTGGCTGGATGGAACTAGTAGCCCTGTACGAGCGGGGTGCTCGTACAGGGCAGACTGGGCTGTGCAGGGGCCTGATGGTAGCCGTGCGTAGAGCGGGAGTTGGGTAGCCTGGTCCTCGGAGGCGAACCGGCGAACAGATGCGCTGCGCAGGCATCCTCCTACCAGGCTGGATGCCCGCTCTAGCACGGCACCTGCGAGGGGCTGGAATAACGCGCACCGGACTGTGCGTGCGTATGGGTGAGATAGTGCGCTCCTCAGCGAAACATAGCGCTCTCCACCCCATACGCTCCTCCATATAACCACGGGTAGCTGGCTTCCGGCTCTTCTTACGCCTAGCCAAACTACCCGTGTGCCCCCCCAAAATTTTTTCTTGGGGGTGCCTCTCGTGCTTCTCCTTCAGCGCGTACTTGGCCTCATACCACCGCCTCTCTGCCTTGGCTGCCTCAATTTCCCACTGCGGGCGTCGATAATCCCCAGCCTGGTGCCAAGGTCCGGCCCCGTCCAGAACTTCCTCCCAGGTCCATTTCTCCCGCCAGTCCAACTCGAATTCCCTCTGCTCCTTCTTCTGCTGCTTGGTCCTTGAGTGGTGGGTGATTCTGTCACGGTTGTTGTCGGTGAATGAGGACCAAAACGCAGCAGGTACGTGAATGCTCATCTTGATTTTTAATTACTCTCAAAAATTAACATACAACATAACAAAACACGAAAAACGAACACTCGACAAATAAACAGTCTGGTAAGGCACAAGGCTATACACAGAATAATCACCCACAAATCACACACACAAACACACCCTAATATATGGGACTCTCAATCAAAGGCAGATAGACAACACCTGCCTTCAACTGAGAGTCCCAACCCCAATTAACCAAACATAGAAACACACACACCAGACTAACCATAGAATACAAACACATAGACCATCAACCAAAAACCCGGAAATACTAAATCAAACACCCTTTACACAAACACACCACCCCGAACCACATAAAACAAATACCCTCTGCCACGTCCTGACCAAACTACAAAAACAATTAACCTTATACTGGCCAGGACGTGACAGTTACAAGTGATGACCGTTTAGAGTTTTGTGTCTAGAGTTTAGAAAAATGACCATAAGGTTCTGAAATTAGTGCCAAATGGATTGTAAAAAACTGTAAGTCCATCGCTCTAACTACTAGGCTACCTGCCACTGTATAACTGTGTGCATGTGTATATTACTGTATAACTGTGTGTGTGTGTGTGTGTGTGTGTGTGTGTGTGTGTGTGTGTGTGTGTGTGTGTGTGTGTGTGCCAGAGAGCTAAGACGTCTATGTGTGTGTGTATTTGTATGTCTATGTGTGGTGTGTGTATTTGTATGTCTATGTGTGTGAATTTGTATGTCTATGTGTGGTGTGTGTATTTGTTTGTCTATGTGTGGTGTGTGTATTTGTATGTCTATGTGTGGTGTGTGTATTTGTATGTCTATGTGTGGTGTGTGTATTTGTATGTCTATGTGTGGTGTGTGTATTTGTATGTCTATGTGTGTGTGTATTTGTATGTCTATGTGTGGTGTGTGTATTTGTATGTCTATGTGTGGTGTGTGTATTTGTATGTCTATGTGTGGTGTGTGTATTTGTATGTCTATGTGTGGTGTGTGTATTTGTATGTCTATGTGTGGTGTGTATCTGTATGTCTATGTGTGGTGTGTGTATTTGTATGTCTATGTGTGTGTGTATCTGTATGTCTATGTGTGTGTGTGTATTTGTATGTCTGTGTGTGTGTATTTGTATTTATATGTGTGTGTGTATCTGTATGTCTATGTGTGTGTGTGTATTTGTATGTCTGTGTGTGTGTATTTGTATGTCTATGTGTGTGTGTATCTGTATGTCTATGTGTGTGTGTATTTGTATGTCTATGTGTGTGTGTGTATTTGTATGTCTGTGTGTGTGTATTTGTATGTCTATGTGTGTGTGTGTATCTGTATGTCTATGTGTGTGTGTGTATTTGTATGTCTGTGTGTGTGTATTTGTATGTCTATGTGTGTGTGTGTGTATTTGTATGTCTGTGTGTGTGTATTTGTATGTCTATGTGTGTGTATTTGTATGTCTATGTGTGTGTGTATTTGTATGTCTATGTGTGTGTGTGTATCTGTATGTCTGTGTGTGTGTATTTGTATGTCTGTGTGTGTGTATTTGTATGTCTATGTGTGTGTGTGTATTTGTATGTCTATGTGTGGTGTGTGTATTTGTATGTCTATGTGTGGTGTGTGTATTTGTATGTCTATGTGTGTGTGTGTATTTGTATGTCTATGTGTGTGTGTGTGTGTGTGTATTTGTATGTCTATGTGTGTGTGTATTTGTATGTCTATGTGTGTGTGTATCTGTATGTCTGTGTGTGTGTGTATTTGTATGTCTATGTGTGGTGTGTGTATTTGTATGTCTATGTGTGGTGTGTGTATTTGTATGTCTATGTGTGTGTGTGTATTTGTATGTCTATGTGTGGTGTGTGTATTTGTATGTCTATGTGTGGTGTGTGTATTTGTATGTCTATGTGTGTGTGTATTTGTATGTCTATGTGTGGTGTGTGTATTTGTATGTCTAGAGTTTAGAAAAATGACCATAAGGTTCTGAAATTAGTGCCAAATGGATTGTAAAAAACTGTAAGTCCATCGCTCTAACTACTAGGCTACCTGCCACTGTATAACTGTGTGCATGTGTATATTACTGTATAACTGGTGTGTGTGTGTGTGTGTGTGTGTGTGTGTGTGTGTGTGTGCCAGAGAGCTAAGACGTCTATGTGTGTGTGTATTTGTATGTCTATGTGTGGTGTGTGTATTTGTATGTCTATGTGTGTGAATTTGTATGTCTATGTGTGGTGTGTGTATTTGTTTGTCTATGTGTGGTGTGTGTATTTGTATGTCTATGTGTGGTGTGTGTATTTGTATGTCTATGTGTGGTGTGTGTATTTGTATGTCTATGTGTGGTGTGTGTATTTGTATGTCTATGTGTGGTGTGTGTATTTGTATGTCTATGTGTGTGTGTATTTGTATGTCTATGTGTGGTGTGTGTATTTGTATGTCTATGTGTGGTGTGTGTATTTGTATGTCTATGTGTGGTGTGTGTATTTGTATGTCTATGTGTGGTGTGTGTACTTGTATGTCTATGTGTGGTGTGTATCTGTATGTCTATGTGTGGTGTGTGTATTTGTATGTCTATGTGTGTGTGTATCTGTATGTCTATGTGTGTGTGTGTATTTGTATGTCTGTGTGTGTGTATTTGTATTTATATGTGTGTGTGTATCTGTATGTCTATGTGTGTGTGTGTATTTGTATGTCTGTGTGTGTGTATTTGTATGTCTATGTGTGTGTGTATCTGTATGTCTATGTGTGTGTGTATTTGTATGTCTATGTGTGTGTGTGTATTTGTATGTCTGTGTGTGTGTGTATTCGTATGTCTATGTGTGTGTGTGTATCTGTATGTCTATGTGTGTGTGTGTATTTGTATGTCTGTGTGTGTGTATTTGTATGTCTATGTGTGTGTGTGTGTATTTGTATGTCTGTGTGTGTGTATTTGTATGTCTATGTGTGTGTATTTGTATGTCTATGTGTGTGTGTATTTGTATGTCTATGTGTGTGTGTGTATTTGTATGTCTATGTGTGTGTGTGTATCTGTATGTCTGTGTGTGTGTATTTGTATGTCTATGTGTGTGTGTGTATTTGTATGTCTATGTGTGGTGTGTGTATCTGTATGTCTATGTGTGGTGTGTGTATTTGTATGTCTATGTGTGTGTGTGTGTGTATTTGTATGTCTATGTGTGTGTGTGTGTGTGTATTTGTATGTCTATGTGTGTGTGTATTTGTATGTCTATGTGTGTGTGTATCTGTATGTCTGTGTGTGTGTGTATTTGTATGTCTATGTGTGGTGTGTGTATTTGTATGTCTATGTGTGGTGTGTGTATTTGTATGTCTATGTGTGTGTGTGTATTTGTATGTCTATGTGTGTGTGTATTTGTATGTCTATGTGTGGTGTGTGTATTTGTATGTCTATGTATGGTGTGTGTATTTGTATGTCTATGTGTGGTGTGTGTATTTGTATGTCTATGTGTGGTGTGTATCTGTATGTCTATGTGTGGTGTGTGTATTTGTATGTCTATGTGTGTGTGTATCTGTATGTCTATGTGTGTGTGTGTATTTGTATGTCTGTGTGTGTGTATTTGTATTTATATGTGTGTGTGTATCTGTACGTCTATGTGTGTGTGTGTATTTGTATGTCTGTGTGTGTGTATTTGTATGTCTATGTGTGTGTGTATCTGTATGTCTATGTGTGTGTGTATTTGTATGTCTATGTGTGTGTGTGTATTTGTATGTCTGTGTGTGTGTATTCGTATGTCTATGTGTGTGTGTGTATCTGTATGTCTATGTGTGTGTGTGTATTTGTATGTCTGTGTGTGTGTATTTGTATGTCTATGTGTGTGTGTGTGTATTTGTATGTCTGTGTGTGTGTATTTGTATGTCTATGTGTGTGTATTTGTATGTCTATGTGTGTGTGTATTTGTATGTCTATGTGTGTGTGTGTATCTGTATGTCTGTGTGTGTGTATTTGTATGTCTGTGTGTGTGTATTTGTATGTCTATGTGTGTGTGTGTGTATTTGTATGTCTATGTGTGGTGTGTGTATTTGTATGTCTATGTGTGGTGTGTGTATTTGTATGTCTATGTGTGTGTATTTGTATGTCTGTGTGTGTGTATTTGTATGTCTATGTGTGTGTGTGTGTATTTGTATGTCTGTGTGTGTGTATTTGTATGTCTATGTGTGTGTATTTGTATGTCTATGTGTGTGTGTATTTGTATGTCTATGTGTGTGTGTGTATTTGTATGTCTATGTGTGTGTGTGTATCTGTATGTCTGTGTGTGTGTATTTGTATGTCTATGTGTGTGTGTGTATTTGTATGTCTATGTGTGGTGTGTGTATCTGTATGTCTATGTGTGGTGTGTGTATTTGTATGTCTATGTGTGTGTGTGTGTATTTGTATGTCTATGTGTGTGTGTGTGTGTGTATTTGTATGTCTATGTGTGTGTGTATTTGTATGTCTATGTGTGTGTGTATCTGTATGTCTGTGTGTGTGTGTATTTGTATGTCTATGTGTGGTGTGTGTATTTGTATGTCTATGTGTGGTGTGTGTATTTGTATGTCTATGTGTGTGTGTGTATTTGTATGTCTATGTGTGTGTGTATTTGTATGTCTATGTGTGGTGTGTGTATTTGTATGTCTATGTATGGTGTGTGTATTTGTATGTCTATGTGTGGTGTGTGTATTTGTATGTCTATGTGTGGTGTGTATCTGTATGTCTATGTGTGGTGTGTGTATTTGTATGTCTATGTGTGTGTGTATCTGTATGTCTATGTGTGTGTGTGTATTTGTATGTCTGTGTGTGTGTATTTGTATTTATATGTGTGTGTGTATCTGTACGTCTATGTGTGTGTGTGTATTTGTATGTCTGTGTGTGTGTATTTGTATGTCTATGTGTGTGTGTACCTGTATGTCTATGTGTGTGTGTATTTGTATGTCTATGTGTGTGTGTGTATTTGTATGTCTGTGTGTGTGTATTCGTATGTCTATGTGTGTGTGTGTATCTGTATGTCTATGTGTGTGTGTGTATTTGTATGTCTGTGTGTGTGTATTTGTATGTCTATGTGTGTGTGTGTGTATTTGTATGTCTGTGTGTGTGTATTTGTATGTCTATGTGTGTGTATTTGTATGTCTATGTGTGTGTGTATTTGTATGTCTATGTGTGTGTGTGTATCTGTATGTCTGTGTGTGTGTATTTGTATGTCTGTGTGTGTGTATTTGTATGTCTATGTGTGTGTGTGTGTATTTGTATGTCTATGTGTGGTGTGTGTATTTGTATGTCTATGTGTGGTGTGTGTATTTGTATGTCTATGTGTGTGTGTGTATTTGTATGTCTATGTGTGTGTGTGTGTATTTGTATGTCTATGTGTGTGTGTATTTGTATGTCTATGTGTGTGTGTATCTGTATGTCTGTGTGTGTGTGTATTTGTATGTCTATGTGTGGTGTGTGTATTTGTATGTCTATGTGTGTGTATCTGTATGTTTATGTGTGGTGTGTGTATTTGTATGTCTTTGTGTGGTGTGTATTTGTATGTCTGTGTGTGTGTGTGTGTATTTGTATGTCTATGTGTGGTGTGTGTATTTGTATGTCTATGTGTGGTGTGTGTATTTGTATGTCTATGTGTGTGTGTGTATTTGTATGTCTATGTGTGTGTGTATTTGTATGTCTATGTGTGGTGTGTGTATTTGTATGTCTATGTGTGGTGTGTGTATTTGTATGTCTATGTGTGGTGTGTATTTGTATGTCTATGTGTGGTGTGTGTATTTGTATGTCTATGTGTGGTGTGTGTATTTGTATGTCTATGTGTGTGTGTGTATTTGTATGTCTATGTGTGTGTGTATTTGTATGTCTATGTGTGTGTGTATTTGTATGTCTATGTGTGGTGTGTGTATCTGTATGTCTATGTGTGTGTGTATTTGTATGTCTATGTGTGTGTATCTGTATGTCTATGTGTGGTGTGTGTATTTGTATGTCTATGTGTGGTGTGTGTATTTGTATGTCTATGTGTGTGTGTATTTGTATGTCTATGTGTGTGTATTTGTATGTCTATGTGTGTGTGTGTATCTGTATGTCTATGTGTGGTGTGTATCTGTATGTCTATGTGTGTGTATTTGTATGTCTATGTGTGTGTGTATTTGTATGTCTATGTGTGTGTGTGTGTATTTGTATGTATGTGTGTGTGTATTTGTATGTCTATGTGTGTGTGTGTATTTGTATGTCTATGTGTGGTGTGTGTATGTGTTGTAGTTGTTCTTTATAACCACATGAGAGCAGTGTTTGTCTTTGTCAGAGAGTGGGGATGATCAGTGTAGCTGCTAATGGCACTGAGGAGAATCCATAACATCCAAATAGAGTTAGAGAGTGTGTATTAAACATATATGAAGTGTACAGAGTTGTTTTATTTAAACACCTTTACCTCAAATATGTAAAGATTTATTAAACTGCACACCAACTGACACACATCAGTGTTTGGTCTGGAAGAAAATCGCTTGTTTCCCACTTTTGCTTTTACCTGCTGGATATTACCTCAAAATAAACCACTGACATTCTCATCGAAATACACATAGTCCCCCCCCCCCTCACACACACACACACACACACACACACACACACACACACACACACACACACACACACACACACACAGACACAGACACAGACACACACACACACACACACACACACCACACACACACACACACACACACACACACACACACACACACACACACACACACACACACACACACACACACACACACACACACACACACACACACACACACACACACACACACACACACACAGACACACACACACAGACACAGACACATGCATGCACACACCAGCGCACGCTCCCTAGCAACAAACATTTACAGTGCATTCGGAAAGTATTCAGACCCCTTGACGTTACTGCCTTATTCTAAAATGGATGACATTGTTTTTTTTTCTCATCAATCTATACAAAATATCCCATAATGACAAAGCAAAAACTAGTTTTTAGACATTTCTGAAATATCACATTTACATAAGTATTCAGACCCTTTACTCAGTACTTTGTTGAAGCACCTTTGGTCGCGATTACAGTCTCGAGTTTTATTGGGCATGATGCTACACTGTATTTGGGGAGTTTATCCCATTCTTCTCTGCAGATCCTCTCAAGCTCTGTCAGGTTGGATGGGGAGCGTCCTCTCCAGAGATGTTCGATCGGGTTCAAGTCTGGGCTCTGGCTGGACCACTCAGGGACATTTAGAGACTTGTCCAAAAGCCACTCCAGCATTGTCTTTGCTGTGTGCTTAGGGTCGTTGTCCTGTTGGAAGGTGAACCTTCGCCCCAGTCTGAGGCCCTGAGTGCTCTGGAGCAGGTTTTCATCAAGGATCTCTCTGTACTTTGCTCTGTTCATCTTTGCCTCGATCCTGACTAGTCTACCCGTCATTGTCGCTGAAAAACATCCCCAAAGCATGATGCTCCCACCACCATGCTTCACCAAAGGGATGGTGGCAGGTTTCCTCCAGACATGACGCTTGGCATTCAGGCCAAAGAGTTCAATCTTGGTTTAATCAGACCAGAGAATCTTGTTTCTCATAGTCTGAGAGTCTTTATGTGCCTTTTGGCAAACTCCAAGCGGGCTGTCATGTGCCTTTTACTGAGGAGTGGCTTCCGCCACTACCAGAAAGGCCTGATTGGTGTAGTGCTGCAGAGATTGTTGTCCTTCTGGAAGGTTCTCCCATCTCCACAGAGGAACTCTGGAGCTCTGTCAGTGACCATCAGGTTCTTGGTCACCTCCCTGACCAAGGCCCTTCTCCTCCTATGGCTCAGTTTGTCCCGGTGGCCAGCTCTAGAAAGAGTGTTGGTGGTTCCAAACTTCTTCCATTTAAGAATGATGGAGGCCACTGTGTTCTTGGGGCCTTCAAAGCTGCAGAAATGTTTTGTTACCCTTCCCCAGATCTGTACCTCAACAAAATCTTCTCTTGGAGCTCTACAGACAACTCCTTCGACCTCATGGCTTGGTTTTTTTCTCTGACATGCACTGTCAACTGTGGGACCTTTATATAGACAGGTGTGTGCCTTTCCAAATCATGTCCAATCAATTGAATTTACCACAGGTGGACTCCAATCAAGTTATAGAAACCTCTCAAGGATGATCAATGGAAACAGGATGCACCTGAGCTCATTGCAAAGGGTCTGAATACTTATGTAAATAAGGTATTTCTGTTTTTTATTTGGCATAAATTTGCAAACATTCTTAAAACCTGTTTTCGCTTTGTCATTATGGGGCATTGTGTATAGATTGATGAGGATTTTTTTAATTTCATCCATTTTTTATTTTTTTATTTTTTTTATTTAACCTTTATTTAACCAGGTAGGCAAGTTGAGAACAAGTTCTCATTTACAATTGCGACCTGGCCAAGATAAAGCAAAGCAGTTCGACAACATACAAAAACACAGAGTTACACATGGAGTAAAACAACATACAATCAATGATGCAGTAGAAGAATTTTTTTGGGAAAAATAAGACTATATACAATGTGAGCAAATGATGTGAGATAAGGGAGGTAAAGGCAAAAAAATGCCATGGTGGCAAAGTAAATAAAGTATAGCAAGAAAAACACTGGAATGGTAGATTTGTAGTTTGAAGAAAGTTCAGAGATAAAATATAAATAATATGGTGCAAATGAGCAAAATAAATAAAATAAATAAATACAGTAGGGGAAGAGGTAGTAGTTTGGGCTAAATTATAGATGGGCTATGTACAGGTGCAGTGATCTGTGAGCTGCTCTGACAGCTGGTGCTTAAAGCTAGTGAGGGAGATAAGTGTTTCCAGTTTCAGAGATTTTTGTAGTTCGTTCCAGTCATTGGCAGCAGAGAACTGGAAGGAGAGACGACCAAAGGAGGAGTTGGCTTTAGGGGTGACCAGAGAGATATACCTGCTGGAGCGCGTGCTACAGGTGGGTGCTGCTATGGTGACCAGTGAGCGGAGATAAGGGGGGACTTTACCTAGCAGGGTCTTGTAGATGACCTGGAGCCAATGTGTTTGGCGACGATTATGAAGCGAAGGCCAGCCAACGAGAGCGTACAGGTCGCAGTGGTGGGTAGTATATGGGGCTTTGGTGACAAAACGGATGGCACTGTGATAGACTGCATCCAGCTTGTTGAGTAGGGTATTGGAAGCTATTTTGTAAATGACATCGCCGAAGTCGAGGATTGGTAGGATGGTCAGTTTTTTACGAGGGTATGTTTGGCAGCATGAGTGAAGGATGCTTTGTTGCGAAATAGGAAGCCAATTCGAGATTTCACTTTGGATTGGAGATGATTGATGTGAGTCTGGAAGGAGAGTTTACAGTCTAACCAGACACCTAGGTATTTGTAGTTGTCCACAAATTCTAAGTTAGAACCGTCCAGAGAAGTGATGCTGGACAGGCGGGCAGGTGCAGGCAGCGATCGGTTGAAGAGCATGCATTTAGTTTTACTTGTGTTTAGGAGCAGTTGGAGACCACGGAAGGAGAGTTGAATGGCATTGAAGCTCGTCTGGAGGGTTGTTAACACAGTGTCCAAAGAAGGGCCAGAAGTGTACAGAATGGTGTCGTCTGCGTAGAGGTGGATCAGAGATTCACCAGCAGCAAGAGCGACATCATTTATGTATACAGAGAAAAGAGTTGGCCCAAGAATTGAACCCTGTGGTACCCCCATAGAGACTGCCAGAGGTCCAGACAGTAGGCCCTCCGATTTGACACACTGAACTCTGTCAGAGAAGTAGTTGGTGAACCAGGCGACGCAATCGTTTGAGAAACCAAGGCTACTGAGTCTGCCGATGAGGATGTGGTGATTAACAGAGTCAAAAGCTTTGGCCAGGTCAATGAATACGGCAGCACAGTATTGTTTCTTATCGATGGCGGTTACGATGTCGTTTAGGACCTTGAGCGTGGCTGAGGTGCACCCATGACCAGCTCTGAAACCAGATTGCATAGCGGAGAGGGTGCGGTGGGATTCGAAATGGTCAGTAATCTGTTTGTTGACTTGGCTTTCGAAGACCTTAGAAAGGCAGGGTAGGATGGATATAGGTCTGTAGCAATTTGGGTCAAGAGTGTCACCTCCTTTGAAGAGGGGGATGACAGCAGCTGCTTTCCAATCTATGGGAATCTCAGACGACACGAAAGAGAGGTTGAACAGGCTAGTAATAGGGGTTGCAATAATTTCGGCAGATAATTTTAGAAAGAAAGGGTCCAGATTGTCAAGCCCAGCTGATTTGTAGGGGTCCAGATTTTACAATAAGGTTGTAACATAACAAAATGTGTAAAAAGGGAAGGGGTCTGAATACTTTCTGAATGCATTGTACAAACAAACTTACAATCACACTGCAAGTTAAAAGCTCTGTCAATGGTACCATTTTAGATCACGCAATATTTATATCTATAAAGATAATTCGTTTTTTGTTCATTATAAGAACCTAAATATTTTTTAAGCTTAAAAAAAGAATCTATAATGTTACAATAACTGTAGTGAAATGGGGCAGAATAGAATGGAGGAGGTCTGTGGGGTTCTAGCCTACTGCAGAGAGAGGAACATGTCCTGTTCCCTTCACCTCCATCACCAGATACTATCTGAGGTGACAAAACCCATGCCGTCGTGTTTGCAAGTCAAATGAGCCTGCTGTGCATATGCTAATGGCAGCTTGGATTTGCTCGTTCTGTGTTCTCTGTATTGATGGTCATGTCTGATGAGAGTCACAGCGAGGAGTGTGCTGCCCAAATATGTGTTCATCTGCGGAGTTGCTGTGTTTCGTTTGTGTAGCCTGCAGCTTTGGCGACCCTCCTAACCCCCTCTCTGAGGGCCTTGTCAGCCACTAAGCTTTCAGGGGCACAGTGGCGCTGTGACAACTGGCTTTTACATATGCACTGACATACAGAGAACAGTCTCTTGGGCAAATCAGACATTCACAATATATGATAATGATAGATCGGAACTTTGATTTGGGCCAAGCCAATGTGTTAACACTGCATCAAGCCCTTTATTTTAAATGTTTTACTTTTGCTGTTTTTTCCTTTGAGCCGTTTTCTGACTCCTCTGCATCCTGTGTGCTACAGTGGTACATGAAACACGCTGGATGGATGTGCGTACTCTGTGTCTGTGGGGGAAAGAACATACAGCCAAGAGTTTTAACGCTCTCAACTCTGCTGCTCATTGCGACTTGGCTCGGCTTTTTCCAGTTTGGAGGATGAAAAAGATATGTTCTGACTTGACTTTGAATACATAACTCTTAACTGGGTGATCTCATGCATTCATAAGTAGGTACACCTACTTCCTATAAGACTTCTCACAGCCTTGGCCTGGATACAGCATCCTAAATCTGACTCACTCATTAAAAAGGCTGCTGTTGTGTA
Source organism: Salmo salar (assembly GCF_965601325.2). Taxonomy (NCBI): domain Eukaryota; kingdom Metazoa; phylum Chordata; class Actinopteri; order Salmoniformes; family Salmonidae; genus Salmo; species Salmo salar. The sequence continues at coordinate 109,784,588 of NC_138300.1, forward strand.
GTTCCTGTTCTTTGCTGAGAAGTTTTTGTGTTTTTTCTTTTTTTACAGTGAATGGGTCAAATAGGTCCACAGCCAGCACTGAACCCTCAGTTGGGTCCACAGCCAGCACTGAACCCTCAGTTGGGTCCACAGCCATCACTGAACCCCCGTTTCAGTTAATTAACATGACATAGTACACCAGGCATTTAGTTAAGTGGGGAAGTCCATAGCTCAGTTCATTCTGGGTCAGACTCTCGCCTCATGGCATATAATTGGTGAAGGCTGTGATTTACAGATTGAAGGTTGCACTCGCTATCAGAATAATGAATGTTATTCTCCTCATTTATTCCTGTTTGTCCAAGCTCCACCATTATTAGTGTGATGGTCAGCCCAGGGCTCGTTTTCACACAGGTACGTGTGGGAAGGCCAGAGCAGTGGTTAAAGCCATGCAATCAGATTATGCCTTTCCAGTTAGCAGGGCAGTGTGCAGATGGATTTGGGAGGGAATATTCACCAAAGGAAATAGCTGTTGGAATTTGATCGTCCTGGAAAGAGATTCAATGGTATATTTTCCGCTTGACTGATCTGCCCTACATACTGGGAGACACATACAGTATATAATGATTACAATGTGGAGAAAACAAGCCGGCCAGGAGACAGAGATCAAATAAACCTTGTGTTACCGTAAGGCCAAGAACAAACATATACAAAACAACACATGCACTAGTATGTACAATACAATGGTCCTGCGTTTCATTTGGTTGTTAAAATCAAAAATCTTTAAAAGATACTAAAACACCATTGTTGCATACATGCAGTTCTACAGTACTCTATGCCTAAACGCTTGATAGGTTATCATCGTCATTAATAGAGTCTTGAAGAGGAGGCAATCTAAGTCAAAACCAACCATGACTCACTTCCTGACCTTTACCATTCTTAGTAATATTCCCCAATTAGTCCACCCAGAGCATCACACCCGGCTAGAAAGCACTGCAGGTTTGGCGTGAGGCGTCTGTCTAAACGTCTAAATGACAGTGTCCCCCTCTGGTCTAAAACTCCAAATAACGTGAGACTGCTGATGACTCTAGGATTGTCTGCCTGCCTTTTAGGCCAAGGCCTTTGGTCAAAAGGAAATGTACATTTTAAATTGGCCTTTAAATATAACCCACTAATTGTGAGAAGTCGTGTGGCCTTGTATCACCCAAGGATGAATCCCTCATGTCGCAATGTCCAGTCAAATAGAGTGTTTAGTCGCAGATTCCACAGAGTTTATACCAGAGGGGTGTGTCGGAGTGGGAGTAGGGGACACAGGTTCAGAGGGGTGTGTCAGAGTGAGAGTAGGGGACACAGGTTCAGAGGGGTGTGTCGGAGTGAGAGTAGGGGACACAGGTTCAGAGGGGTGTGTCAGAGTGAGAGTAGGGGACACAGGTTCAGAGGGGTGTGTTGGAGTGAGAGTAGGGGACACAGGTTCAGAGGGGTGTGTCGGAGTGAGAGTATGGGACACAGGTTCAGAGGGGTGTGTCGGAGTGAGAGTAGGGGACACAGGTTCTGAGGGGTGTTTCGGAGTGAGAGTAGGGGACACAGGTTCAGAGGGGTGTGTCGGAGTGAGAGTAGGGGACACAGGTTCAGAGGGGTGTGTCGGAGTGAGAGTAGGGGACACAGGTTCAGAGGGGTGTTTCGGAGTGGGAGTAGGGGACACAGGTTCAGAGGGGTGTGTCGGAGTGAGAGTAGGGGACACAGGTTCAGAGGGGTGTTTCGGAGTGAGAGTAGGGGACACAGGTTCAGAGGGGTGTGTCGGAGTGAGAGTAGGGGACACAGGTTCAGAGGGGTGTTTCGGAGTGAGAGTAGGGGACACAGGTTCAGAGGGGTGTGTCGGAGGGAGAGTAGGGGACACAGGTTCAGAGGAGTGTGTCGGAGTGAGAGTAGGGCACACAGGTTCAGAGGGGTGTGTCAGAGTGAGAGTAGGGGACACAGGTTCAGAGGGGTGTGTCAGAGTGAGAGTAGGGGACACAGGTTCAGAGGGGTGTGTCAGAGTGAGAGTAGGGGACACAGGTTCAGAGGGGTGTGTCAGAGTGAGAGTAGGGGACACAGGTTCAGAGGGGTGTGTCAGAGTGAGAGTAGGGGACACAGGTTCAGAGGGGTGTGTCAGAGTGAGAGTAGGGGACACAGGTTCAGAGGGGTGTTTCGGAGTGGGAGTAGGGGACACAGGTTCAGAGGGGTGTGTCAGAGTGAGAGTAGGGGACACAGGTTCAGAGGGGTGTGTCAGAGTGAGAGTAGGGGACACAGGTTCAGAGGGGTGTGTCAGAGTGAGAGTAGGGGACACAGGTTCAGAGGGGTGTGTCAGAGTGAGAGTAGGGGACACAGGTTCAGAGGGGTGTTTCGGAGTGGGAGTAGGGGACACAGGTTCAGAGGGGTGTTTCGGAGTGAGAGTAGGGGACACAGGTTCAGAGGGGTGTGTCGGAGTGAGAGTAGGGGACACAGGTTCAGAGGGGTGTGTCGGAGTGAGAGTAGGGGACACAGGTTCAGAGGGGTGTGTCAGAGTGAGAGTAGGGGACACAGGTTCAGAGGGGTGTTTCGGAGTGGGAGTAGGGGACACAGGTTCAGAGGGGTGTGTCAGAGTGAGAGTAGGGGACACAGGTTCAGAGGGGTGTTTCGGAGTGAGAGTAGGGGACACAGGTTCAGAGGGGTGTGTCAGAGTGAGAGTAGGGGACACAGGTTCAGAGGGGTGTTTCGGAGTGAGAGTAGGGGACACAGGTTCAGAGGGGTGTTTCGGAGTGAGAGTAGGGGACACAGGTTCAGAGGGGTGTGTCGGAGTGAGAGTAGGGGACACAGGTTCAGAGGGGTGTGTCGGAGTGGGAGTAGGGGACACAGGTTCAGAGGGGTGTGTCGGAGTGAGAGTAGGGGACACAGGTTCAGAGGGGTGTGTCGGAGTGAGAGTAGGGGACACAGGTTCAGAGGGGATTTGGATAATGCACACTTTCAATAAGAGGGTGACATCTTAGAGGCCCAGAGATGCACTTTTCCTCTGGAGGGGTTGCTATGATTAACACATTCGCCACAGTGAGAACCGAAAGGAGAATTTTCATTTGCACATAACTCCTGGGCACTGTTACTCTGTCCTGTGTGTACAATAATCACCCCATCACTGCCACTACCACTTAGACTGAGAAGAGACAGACAGAAGCGAGTGAGAGGTAGGGAGGCAGAGAAAGAGAACAAGGACGAGAAAGAAAGAGAGAGAAAAAGAGAGAGAAAAAGAGAGAAAAAGAGAGAGAGAAAAGAGAGAGCGGGAAGAAAGGAGAGAGGGAACACAGTTAATAAGAGGAAGACACTACAGGGAGGGAGGGACTGGGGTTTTGGTCCCGATTGAGGCGTTTGGGATATTAATTAAATGTCTTAAACAAACATCATGGCTGCGGACGGTGTGTGGAGAGAGTGGAGGCAGCGCAGTGCTCCATCTGCCATCTCTATATATGTGTGTGTGTGTGTGTGTGTGTGTGTGTGTGTGTGTGTGTGTGTGTGTGTGTGTGTGTGTGTGTGTGTGTGTGTGTGTGTGTGTGTGTGTGTGTGTGTGTGTGTGTGTGTGTGTGTGTGTGTGTGTGTGTGTGTGTGTGTGTGTGTGTGGAGAGTCTCTCGGTGGAGGGCCAGGCAGAATGGAGCGTTGTGGTAGTTAAAGATCAGGAGCACAGAGGAACAGATGGGCTCCCCGTCTCTCGGGGCAGGCCAACAGCCTCACAACGCCTCCAGCCCTTTATCTGTCTCTCTCTCTCTTCAAGCTGCAAGGAAACAGAGAGAGAGGGAGAGACAGAGAGAGAGAGATAAAGAGAAAGAGATAGACTGATCGAAAGACAGAGATAGGGAGAGAGAGAGAAGACCAAGAGAGGAGAGGAAGAAAGAGAAATAGAGAGAGAAATAGAGAGAGAGAGAGAGAGAGAGAGAGAGAGAGAGAGAGAGAGAGAGAGAGAGAGAGAGAGAGAGAGAGAGAGAGAGAGAGAAATGGGGAGGGTGGTTGCGTGCACTGCTTTCATCATTCAAGTGATGCTTAAGCCAGATTGATTGATCTGCAGGGCCCAATCACAGTGGTGATAGTGCGCTGTAACACTCAATACGAGCATAATTAGTTTTATGTGATCCTGTTGACTTCACACCTCTCCAGTGTATATGCTTCTATTCTGTTCTCTCTAGCTACACTCAATATATATTCCAACCTTTAATTTACTTGTTCTTAACGTCTTTTAGATTCAGTAAATTACTTTGCCCAGAAAGACTTCCATCTAAATCAGTAAATCCACTACTCGCTGTTAACGTGAGCCATCATTTCTCATAGTCACTTTCATTTCTCAGAATCACCTATCAAAACACAGATAGTCCCGTAGGAGCCAATTATCTAGAATGATAATTTGATAGAATGATGAATCCATAGAAATAGAATGACTAGAATGACTAAATTCTATTCTATTTAAATGGATGAATCACTGCCGAGTCCACTCCAGGAAGCCGGTGATCTAGGTTCTTGTAGGTTGGTTCGTCAGTAAAGGGTAATTAAGTTCTCTGTCACTTATAATTTCCAACACCTACTCTCTCCAGGCCTGGAAGGACCTAATGGCTCTCCTCTGGCAGCCCATTTAAACCGCTGTACAGCTTTGACTCAATTAGTGTTGTCAAGAGATAATGACGATGCGCTCCTTTTCCCTTTTAGATGAGTTCCAAGGTAAGAGGGCAGCTTCGTACGGTCTCTCAATCATACTCAAATCTTCTTTAATCTCACTGTGCATATGAACTCTTGTCAAATCATAAAGTTCAGCTAGCCATTAGTTATTTAAAGAGTGAAAAAAGTGAATCATTAACCTTTTAGTTGAGTTGAGTTGCGTTGCTTTCTAGTTCCATTACGATTTGGTTTAATTGTAGCACAATGCTAGCCATGGTCATTTTTCAGGGGCGGCTCACAATTTTTATTTTTTATTTTCTTATTTCACCTTTATTTAACCAGGTAGGCTAGTTGAGAACAAGTTCTCATTTGCAACTGCGACCTGGCCAAGATAAAGCAAAGCAGTTTGACACATACAACAACACAGAGTTACACATGGAATAAACAAAACATACAGTCAATAATACAGTACAACAAAAGAAAACAAAAAGTCTATATACAGTGAGTGCAAATGAGGTAAGTTAAGGCAATAAATAGGTCATGGTGGCGAAGTAATTACAATATAGCAATTAATCACTGGAATGGTAGATTTGCAGAAGATGAATAATGCAATATTATTAGAAATATTATGATTGTGTTAGCTATTTCTGATATTGTTAAGTATGATGCCGTGGCACATGGTTTATGAACTGATACACAAAACAACGCTGGATTCAAAGCTTAGAGTTTTTAAAATTATTATGCAAAATTCTTGCAACCATCTCAGCTCTGCAGATTTTGCTGCGAAGAGACAGAATCATTAGATGACTTATTTTGCTGTTGCCCCTATGTATCTTGTTTCTGATCACAGAACTACTGTGAAAAGAGTTCCATGTATGTAAAACGTGTATAGAATATACATGTAACAACAAAATAAAAAGCTGCAAAAAAGTTTATTTTTTATCTCCGAAGTGGATCCCCCCCTCCCCACAAAAATAACAAAAAGTATGGCACTGACAGCCTACCTCTGGTGGATGAACATAAAATAGACCTATATCAACAGTTGAAGTAAAACATTAGGTTTTTTAACAATACAGAGCTGAAACAAATAGTGTCATAACCTATATGTGAATTTAGTGGACCCAATTAAAGTCCTCAGACTCTGCTTCTCTTTTTGGACAATCTACTTTGTGCATCTTATAGAATGTACTGTTCCATTTCATTGCAACCAAAGGCATATACACACATCTAGCTCAGGTCTACAGAGGGGGAGTTATTAATTGTGTCTGAAATTACTGTGAACAATAATGATCCTATAGTTCACTCATCACCTTGTCTTGTCACCTCACATAAAGCAATTCGGCGTTCATTGAGCCATTCGTCTCGCTCACAAACATAGCAAATTAACCATTAGCGCTGGGAGCTAGCCATTAGCCATTATTTCCATCTGTATGCTGATGCTAATGGCAGCTAAGGAAAATAAGTGTGACATGCGGTGTAAAATAATGATACGCTGATGTGGAGAAGTCCATTTCTTGATGGACAGATCACGAAATGGAAGGCAAATTATGTCTCACTCTCACTCTGCCAGCCCACATGCTTTTAGCCCTCCAGTTAGCCCAGGCTAGCCTGTTTCTTTCCCTAAGAACAGTAGACTGTGGAACAAATTGACCCATGAGATAACACATTAGACTTGCCTTGCCAAACCCCCTGACCTCACAAACTTGCCTTGTACCTCCATTTACTCTCATTACCGGATGTAAACACTTTCACCTGAAAGCTGAAGGAGGTTGCTCATCACCCCACAAAACAACTTCTGTCAACTTCTCACTGACCTTTTCCATGTTGTGTCCATGAGTAAACACCATTTCTCTCTTTGTGAATGTCAAGCTGAAAAAAGGGTGAGACCAGACAGTTAAGATGTAACTCGATCCAGCCGTTGCGTCACCTTAAGTTGAAGAGCATTCTTACAAGCTGATTCCTAGAGAAAAGTTAATGGAACGATGCCAGCCAATGGCCAAAACAGAGCATATGGAATGGCATCCTCAGATTGTGCCACAGTTCACCAAACACTGATCGTCCATCACCGGGATGATATAGGATGTTCCTGGTGTCTGCAGTAATGGTGTTGTCCCTGGGAGGTGTCAGGTAATTAAGCCCTCGTTAGCATATTGAGGGTCAAACAGGGGTCCCAGCCTCAGGCACACTGAGTGACATGATAACATGACATTTACCCCCAGCCGCACCAATGTGTCGGAGGAAACCGTACAACTGGTGACTGAAGTCAGCGTGCATGCACCCGGCCCACCACAAGGAGTCGCTAGAGCGCGAAGGGGACACGGACATCGCGGCCTGCCAAACCTTCCCCTAACCCGGATGACATTCTGAACAGAACCATTCCTTTTTTCATTTCGTTCCAATGTTCAGACCCGCAAAATAAAGTTCAGAAGTGGTTTGAACCCCCAAAAAGTTACTGTTTATATCGTTCCTTTCTGTCCTTTTTAAACCTCTGAAATCGAAAATGTTTGTACATTTATTTCGATTTTAAATTACTTCACCAATCACTGTGGATAGAGCAGCTTGCTACGGAGGGGGCATGCTATAGTTGTTTACATGCATTGGACAGACAAGTGTCGGGTGCGAGATGCGACTGAAATCTTGCAGGTGGGGAGAGAGCGAGAGTGGGTAGAAGAGGAGGCTTGGCTTTAAGTGCTGATCATCTTGTTATGACATGCATTATCTGAATTAGGCCCACAGAATTATACATAAGGAAGATTGGCTTCTATGAAGGAACTTTGAATGTCTTTGTACTTCAGAGAGTTGGCTTAACATTGGACCAGAGTTAGCTAGCTAACAAGCTTGTGTGTGCAGAGTGGCACCGAATTTTTTATTAAAACAAGTCTTACATTTTTGTAGTTAATAAATCCAATGTGAAACTTGATAACTATAGTATCCTTAACTAGCATTAAAAAAGTGAGTTAGTTTAGTTAAAAATCTTTCTCCCCAATTTCTGAATCACGCTTGTAACGTCAGTAGGCCACAGTAGCCTATGCTTCGGAGGGGGAGGGGCAGGTAGTCTACACACGTACGCACAGCGGCAAAGATTTTCATCTGGTAGGCAAACACTGTAATATGTTTCTGCGTGACAGAGTGAGGGCTTTGTATAGGCGCATTGTTGCATTTTTTGTGGGACTGGAAAAAAATTTCCGGAACCTAAAATAATGTTATTAACCGGTTCCCATGCTTTTAAAATAAAGGATCCCGGAACAGTATAAATCACTTTTGTTTCCATTTCTGATTCTGTTCGTTCTTTTCCGGTTTTCAGTTCTGTTCCCTGAACTAGTTCAAATCCCTGATTTCTGGATAAGGACAGTATGTGTGTCTCATTGCAGATCTAATCAATAGCCTATGTCTTTGATTTTATCTTAACAGACTGTAGTCCATTCGTCATGCTGTGAACATTGTGGAATCAGCTCACTTATACTGTACCTGCTTTTGTTAAAATGCATACTCATAGAAAACAGTTTTTAGCTTCACAAAATCTAACACGAAAACTGTTTCAAATTGATGACATTGTTGGAAACATGTTGATTGTTATTGAACTATGTTCTGTATTAAAGGGATATGAACTGATGAACGGTACAGCTTATGGTCAAAGGAGGACAAGTTCTGTCTGATAGATATTGTGAATCTGCCAACACAAGCATCTTCACACTGACTGCACCATGCTGGATATCCGCTGGGCTTTACCCTGCGCTGCTTGTTTGCATCTCCCTATTCTTATTAGAAACGTACAATATGCATGACACGGGATAGGGAATCTTTTATGGATGAGGTGAGGTGGATGGTAGTTGGAGAGCATAGGGGAACTTCTCATTCCCTCAGATTGGGGGAAGATATGAACAGAGTTTATTGTCATGAGTTGGCTGCAGGGTCTGTCACTTTACATTAAAACCACCACATCTGAATTAACACAAATAACAAGGTTCCTGTTAACGTGATCAGATTAATGTCACTTTGGGATTCGTCTTTCTGCATTCCCCTATTAGCATACAGCTAGCTCCCCCATACTGCTCCTCCCCCTGTGTTTATCAAGCAGGTAAATTGGTTGGGATGGCAATGGAATAGAGCTGAAGCAGAGTTGATGTAATCCTATTTAGTCTGTCATTTAATTCAGGGGGCGAGAACACATTTCCTTTTTTTGTGAAACTAAGATTAATTTCGGAGCTGAATAATTCATGTTTTTAGGGCGGTTTGTCAACGTTGCTGAGGGAGAGGAGCAGAAGTCGACATGTCAGAGGGGAAACGGGAAAGGTTACGCTAGCTAGCTACTTTCACTAGATAAACAGTTAGCTACCTCATTCTGAATGGAGGACAATGAGGAAGCACTGAGGAAGCAGGGGATAATGAAAGCCTTTTTTCACTGTCAATAAGAACAAATGGGAGACGTACTAGCCCTAATGGAGGACGTGAGGGAAACACAAGGTGTCACTTTATACCAGGGTCATAGGTCATTGATCTGTTTTGTCAGGGGTCTTCCCTCCGACAGAGCATATCACATAAATAAGGCAAAGGACTAAATTAAGGTTAGAGGTTAGAAAGGTCCTACCCCCTCTTCCATTATCTCAATTACTGACACATACGCTGCTGAGAAGACTACCAAGCTTATTAACCCTGTATTTTCTGAATGCTCTGAATGCTCTGTCAGGCTTCCCCTATGGCAGCGTGGAGGGGCCCCCGTTAGGCAGAGAGGACGCTTCCCATACGGCAGCGTGGAGGAAGCCCTGTTAGGCAGAGAGAATGCTTCCCATACGGCAGCGTGGAGGAAGCCCTGTTAGGCAGAGAGAATGCTTCCCATACGGCAGCGTGGAGGAAGCCCTGTTAGGCAGAGAGAATGCTTCCCATACAGCAGCGTGGAGGGGCCCCCGTTAGGCAGAAAGAACGCTTCCTTTACGACAGCGTGAAGGGCCCCCTGTTAGGCAGAGAAAACGCTTACCCTATGGCAGTGTGGAGGGCCCCCTGTTAGGCAGAGAGAACGCTTCCCCTACGGCAGCGTGGAGGGCCCCCTGTTAGGCAGAGAGAACGTTTCCCCTACGGCAGCGTGGAGGGCCCCCTGTTAGGCAAAGAAAACGCTTACCCTATGGCAGTGTGGAGGGCCCCCTGTTAGGCAGAGAGAATGCTTCCCCTACGGCAGCGTGGAGGGCCCCCTGTTAGGCAGAGAGAACGTTTCCCCTACGGCAGCGTGGAGGGCCCCCTGTTAGGCAAAGCAGAGACCAGCTCTGACAGGTACTTTGACCTGACTGAGGGTGATCTCCTTGTTAATATAGCAAAATGGAAACATGGGATGAGTGACAGGTGAAACAGAGCTCATTTCCCTACGCAGTGGGGCCCAGTGTGCTGCCTCTGCCTCCTTCTTGTGATGTCACTGGAATGACATCTCAGAATCCTCAAATTATATTAGGCCTTAATAACTGGACAAACGCACTCATATAGTACACACATACACACAATACAAACACACACATATTCACACACAATCATACACACACACACAAGGTCCTATATTTCAGTCTTGTGTTTCATCCCACTGATCCCAGAATGGAGCAGAGTAGACAGAGGTTCTCTGTAGGGTGATATTACCCCTGGTGGAACAGACAGACGCCCTCACAGCTTTAAGGGCTTGTTCCTGCTTGTCAGAGTCCTGGCTGGGTGCCCAAGTGACAGACCCCCTTTCTATGTGCCTCAAAGCTCCTTCCACCTTCTCCTCCCATCTCCTACGTCAGTATGAGACAACCTCCCTCATCTCCCCTAAATACACACATACAAGCACACATACACACACACACCACCTGGAGCCAGATGCCCGATCAGCACTCCTCTCCTCCAGTGACCCAACACTCTTGGAGACAGTGCCAGCATGTGAAATTTCAGGTGACAGTCACCTGGAAGTCTCTGAGCCCCAGAACAGCTGTAGGGCCTTGATTACCTCCCCCTGTCTGCACCGCGTCACACCGCATGGCTCTGCACCACCGCCACATCAATCGCATGTCAATCCCACTCAGCCTTAACCATGACCCACTCAACCACACACACACACACACACACCCAGACAGGGGAACACCAGGGAGAGGAGAGGAGAGTTCAAATTAATTGCTACGTAAGGAACATTTTTTAGATAATTATTTGTGCTTTCCTCTCATTGCAGCGGAAAGGATGACCTCATTAACTTGCCGCTTGTACGCAATTCAATTACCAGATATGGAAATACATTTTTGATTACTTTGGAGGCCACAGCTTGATTCATCTCTATTTCAGATGTGGAGTGTTGGGGGGGGGGGGGGGGGGGGGGGGGGGGGGGCATGTTTGAGTGAGGACATCTCTGTTTGTATTTAATCAAAGATACCAGCTTTGGTCGCCATCCTTTGAGAGGGACTCAGGCAGAGAGTATGTCTCTTGTAAGCATGAGGAGAAAGTCAAAGATTCCTTTTCACCCTTTGTAGGAGAAGTCTGGCAGGGAGGCTGACAGCAGGTTACTAAACACACTCCTCCACTACTATCTATCTGGTGTCTATCCACATCTCTCTCCAAGATCCAGCCTCCCTATAGGCCCTCACTTCAACAGACACACATTCAGTCCCTCTAACAGTGTCTACTGTTTCATTCACTTCATGTAGACTACAGAAAGAGTGTTTCTCTCACCCACGTTATCTGTCTCTTTATCTTCTCTGACCTCCTGAAATATATTGTTTTACTGATGAGGAAGCCAAGACTTCTTCAAACAACTGTGTGTATTATTTATCGTTGCAGAGTGGCTCCAGAGTGGAGAGAGAAGAAAGGAGCCCTGGGGTATCCAACTGTTGACCGAAGAGCTGTTGGGGCCGTTGATTCAGACACAGCCCACTGCACAGACAGACCCAGTACTGTTGGGGCCATTGATTCAGACACAGCCCACTGCACAGACAGACACAGTACTGTTGGGGCCATTGATTCAGACACAGCCCACTGCACAGACAGACCCAGTACTGTTGGGGCCATTGATTCAGACACAGCCCACTGCACAGACAGACACAGTACTGTTGGGGCCGTTGATTCAGACACAGCCCACTGCACAGACAGACACAGTACTGTTGGGGCCGTTGATTCAGACACAGCCCACTGCACAGACAGACACAGTACTGTTGGGGCCGTTGATTCAGACACAGCCCACTGCACAGACAGACACAGTACTGTTGGGGCCATTGATTCAGACACAGCCCACTATGTTCCTATGGTCGAGACTGACTGTTCCTATGGTAGAGACTGACTGTTCCAATGGTAGAGACTGACTGTTCCTATGGTAGAGACTGACTGTTCCTATGGTAGAGACTGACTGTTCCTATGATGGAGACTGACTGTTCCTATGGTAGAGACTGACTGTTCCTATGGTAGAGACTGACTGTTCCTATGGTGGAGACTGACTGTTCCTATGGTAGAGACTGACTGTTCCTATGGTAGAGACTGACTGTTCCTATGGTAGAGACTGACTGTTCCTATGGTAGAGACTGACTGTTCCTATGGTAGAGACTGACTGTTCCTATGGTAGAGACTGACTGGTCCTATGGTAGAGACTGACTGTTCCTATGGTAGAGACTGACTGTTCCTATGGTAGAGACTGACTGTTCCTATGGTAGAGAGACTGACTGTTCCTATGGTAGAGACTGACTGTTCCTATGGTAGAGACTGACTGTTCCTATGGTAGAGACTGACTGTTCCTATGGTAGAGATTGACTGTTCCTATGGTAGAGACTGACTGTTCCTATGGTGGAGACTGACTGTTCCTATGGTAGAGACTGACTGTTCCTATGGTAGAGACTGACTGTTCCTATGGTAGAGACTGACTGTTCCTATGGTAGAGACTGACTGTTCCTATGGTAGAGATTGACTGTTCCTATGGTAGAGACTGACTGTTCCTATGGTGGAGACTGACTGTTCCTATGGTAGAGACTGACTGTTCCTATGGTAGAGACTGACTGTTCCTATGGTGGAGACTGACTGTTCCTATGGTAGATATTGACTGTTCCTATGGTAGAGACTGACTGTTCCTATGGTGGAGACTGACTGTTCCTATGGTAGAGACTGACTGTTCCTATGGTGGAGACTGACTGTTCCTATGGTAGAGAATGACTGTTGCTATGGTAGAGACTGACTGTTCCTATGGTAGAGACTGACTGTTCCTATGGTAGAGACTGACTGTTCCTATGGTGGAGACTGACTGTTCCTATGGTAGAGACTGACTGTTCCTATGGTAGAGACTGACTGTTCCTATGGTAGAGACTGACTGTTCCTATGGTAGAGATTGACTGTTCCTATGGTAGAGATTGACTGTTCCTATGGTAGAGACTGACTGTTCCTATGGTAGAGATTGACTGTTCCTATGGTAGAGACTGACTGTTCCTATGGTAGAGACTGACTGTTCCTATGGTAGAGACTGACTGTTCCTATGGTAGAGATTGACTGTTCCTATGGTAGAGACTGACTGTTCCTATGGTAGAGACTGACTGTTCCTATGGTAGAGATTGACTGTTCCTATGGTAGAGACTGACTGTTCCTATGGTGGTAGAGATTGACTGCACTGTGCTGCTTTCCTTCAGCACCACACACATAGGCTTATGGTTTGCATGCTGTATTTCCCATTTGTGTAATGACATCAGTCGTGGTTAATCTTCAGGTCAAGTAGATCCAGCCTGTCCCACAGGATAATGTGTCAATATTGAGAGAGTTTTCCCTCTAAATATAACTGCAGAGGTGCCACTTCAAACAGGTCAGATAATCAGGAGATTTAGTGTGTGTGTGTGTGTGCATGCGTGTGTGTGTGTGTGAGTGCGTGTGTGTAGGTGTGTGCGTACCATTATGTATGTGTACTGTGGTGGCTTTTAGCACAAGCCCTAAACTTAATGAGACGTTAAAGGGTGAGCACCTATGTGATGAGACGTTAAAAGGTGAGTACCTATGTGATGAGACGTTAAAGGGTGAGTACCTATGTGATGAGACGTTAAAGGGTGAGTACCTATGTGATGAGACGTTAAAGGGTGAGTACCTATGTGATGAGACGTTAAAGGGTGAGTACCTATGTGATGAGACATTAAAGGGTGAGTACCTATGTGATGAGACATTAAAGGGTGAGTACCTATGTGATGAGACGTTAAAGGGTGAGTACCTATGTGATGAGACGTTAAAGGGTGAGTACCTATGTGATGAGACGTTAAAGGGTGAGTACCTATGTGATGAGACATTAAAGGGTGAGTACCTATGTGATGAGACATTAAAGGGTGAGTACCTATGTGATGAGACGTTAAAGGGTGAGTACCTATGTGATGAGACATTAAAGGGTGAGTACCTATGTGATGAGACGTTAAAGGGTGAGTACCTATGTGATGAGACATTAAAGGGTGAGTACCTATGTGATGAGACATTAAAGGGTGAGTACCTATGTTATGAGACGTTAAAGGGTGAGCACCTATGTGATGAGACATTAAAGGGTGAGCACCTATGTGATGAGACGTTAAAGGGTGAGTACCTATGTGATGAGACGTTAAAGGGTGAGTACCTATGTGATGAGACGTTAAAGGGTGAGTACCTATGTGATGAGACGTTAAAGGGTGAGCACCTATGTGATGAGACGTTAAAGGGTGAGCACCTATGTGATGAGACGTTAAAGGGTGAGCACCTATGTGATGAGACGTTAAAGGGTGAGTACCTATGTGATGAGACGTTAAAGGGTGAGTACCTATGTGATGAGACGTTAAAGGGTGAGCACCTATGTGATGAGACGTTAAAGGGTGAGCACCTATGTGATGAGACGTTAAAGGGTGAGTACCTATGTGATGAGACGTTAAAGGGTGAGCACCTATGTGATGAGACGTTAAAGGGTGAGCACCTATGTGATGAGACATTAAAGGGTGAGTACCTATGTGATGAGACGTTAAAGGGTGAGCACCTATGTGATGAGACATTAAAGGGTGAGTACCTATGTGATGAGACGTTAAAGGGTGAGCACCTATGTGATGAGACGTTAAAGGGTGAGCACCTATGTGATGAGACATTAAAGGGTGAGTACCTATGTGATGCTTCAGGCAATACAGTGCATATTTTGTTACATCTTTCTGTTTGTTTATTGTGGTGTAGGCCTGTTCCTCACTGTGACTGAGTGGGGTGCCTCTGGGTAAGATGTAGATGAAGTCAAGCAGGCATCACCCACAGATGAGTCTCTATTGTCACTACTGTGTGCTGTACTGTAAAACATGTACTGTAACCATGGTAAAGGTAAAAGGAGGCATTACTATAGCACGTTAAAGGAATAGATCCTACTGTATGTCTCCACCAAAGTCAAATGTGTTGTTGTGAGGGGAGGCTGTGCAGCCAGCCAGCGGTAGGGAATGAACCTCAGTCACCCGCCCCTCTGTCTCTGCCCCATGTTGAGGGTGAGTGTGTCAGGGGCCAGGGGCGGAGAGGGGCTCAGATGGGCCTACTCAGGCTTACTTCCACTTCCCTGTAGCTAACAGGGAACAGAGGAACACCTTGAGTTACAACAAGAACACACAGCCTGAGAGAATGAGAGAGAGAGAACTCTGTCAGTCACACATACATATTAACCCTCTACTAACCTACAGTATAGCATGTCTTTAGGATAGGCCCCTGATAGTCAAAGGTCTGCCCTGACTTATTATGCCCAGGGTTGGCATCCATATTGGAAACATAGAAAGGGACATGGACCAACCAGGGGGTAGGCACTCTGGGCATCTGACATCATCCTGGCCTGCTTTAAGAGGCAACAGACACCTTGCTTTAGGGTTGTATAGAGAACAGAGAGAGAGAGAGAAAGAGAGAGCGAGCGAGAGAGAGAGTGTCTCTGTAATAGGATTACATCTGTTAACATCATGTGAGATAAGATCACAGTTTGTGGGCAGTGCTCCTGGGGAAGAAGGGGGATGAGGAGGCCCCCTCCTCCCTGAATCCCGACGGGAACCAGTCACGCAGGCAAGGAGATAGAGGGATGGGGGAGAGAAATTATAGAGAGGGAGGGAGGGAAGCAGCCTCCAGGCGTTAACCTCATTTGTGACAAAAGCCATGTCTTGGAACAGAGCAGAGAGAGAATCAGAGCAGAGAGACTCTCCAGAGACCAGTCAGCTCCCTGGGCTCATTTCCATGCAGACCTAATGAAAATGTTTGGCTTGCTCTCTTAATTAAAGATCATTCCCATTTACATTCTCCAAAGCTTGTGATCTGTACACACAAGAACTTGTTTTAATTTCTCATTAGGGCCTGATTGGCAAAGTCCCTTTGCATCTTGTGTCATACATCTAAATGCATAGTAAAAGGGAGATATATACATGATAAGATGTTGATGTTTTTGGACAAAATTAAATATTAATTGACTCTGTCACTGAAAGGGTTAGATAAGAGATGGCAAAATAGAGATAGCGCAAAACATTAGGTAGATACAGAGAATGTTTTATAGAACATTAAGCCAGCCAGACATTGTTAGGCTACAATAATAAGCATGTCTACTCTTCCAAATACAGAGGATGTCTTTGTGACAGTACATTAGAAAGGTATTTATTGTTTGACTATACCTGAAAAATGATTGCTGCCAAAATAATGACTTTTAGGATCCTTTCAAATACGTATTTCTGTATGGGACATATCCTTTCAGGATATCTGGCTGCGTCTGGTTACTTTTGGCGTGTTTGCATGGACCATTCTAAAATAACAAAGCTACTGGGAGAAAGGAAGTGAAATGAATGGATCTCCCTCTGTTCTGTATGTATAAAGCCATTCAATGACGTCGTTGAACTCAAACAATAGTTGTGCTACTCATGCTCTGTGCATGTGCATAGTGATTTCCCTGGGGGCTGGGAATAGGACTTTTACCAACATGGTAATTCCATGTGTTAATCAGACACTGGCCAATGGATGGAGGATGTAAAACCGTTTGATTTGGAATCGGCTCCGTGCGACCCTCTCGAAATTGGCTTCCTTCCCCTAAAGATGGTTCAAGTTAATTAAGCACTCAACGGGTTTATGGTGTTTAAATTAAAATATATAGCCCTCATTGTGTAGCTGTCAGGGGAGAGAGCTGCAAGGCTGGCTAATGGGCGTATGAAAATTCATGATGTAAGACTGAGGGGGTGTTTGTGCTGCTAACCCTGGCCTTTTCTCAATTGAATTTGCTTAACTCCTGCATCCTGCGTCCTCTCTCCTCTGTCCTCTCTCGCCTCATTTTGAAGAATATCAAAGGTAATCAAGGAGAGGTGTTGAGGAAAGGGAACGTGGACAAAAATGCGCTTGTATGAAATGAGACTCGTCTCCACTCGCGCGTCATCAGTCGAATTGCGTTTACATGAAATAAATGTGGAAAGTGATTAAAACAGTTTCAGTTAGTTGTGGAAGACATTTATAGACAAAACAATAAGTAGCATATTGTTTTTAAATGTGTGCATGCTTTTCTCCTCTGACAAAATAAAAGCTGATTTAAAGGGGAGTGGCAGATTTCAAAACGCTTCTGCGAAGGACTCAGGTAAAAGGATACAGATGACTATCCTCAATGAAAGGTGGCTATCGAGGAGGGGAGGACACTCTTCCGTTCTCCTACTAATGAACTGACATCTCCTTGACTACTCAACCACTTATCGGTTTCAGGGGTCACGGAGGAGAGAGGATGGACGAGAGAGAGTGGAGGATGGATTTTTACCAAATGAGAAAAGGCCCTCGTCGCTCAGGGTAGTGGTCGTGCATGGCTGTAGTACCTCTGGTGTCCAGTAGGGGGAGTAAAGCTCTGTTCAGGCAGTAGAGAATCAGCTCAGCTCAGGAGAGTGTTGTTGTGACCTTTCCAGATGCTTCATGAAAGATTGATGCTGGAATGTGACCATGTGTCTCCCTGACACACACACATACACACACAGACACAAATACAGACACAAACACATAGACGCGCAGACACACACGCACACACACGCACGCACACACACACACACACACACACACACACACACACACACACACACACACACACACACACACACACACACACACACACACACACACACACACACACACACACACACACACACACACACACACACTCCTTTTAAGCCTTATCTCTCTTTCAAGCGACACACCTTCTTCTCCCAAATGACAGATGAATGTGACTTGTGAAAGTTTGGTGAAAACTTCTGATGTCCATTTAATGTCACATAAAATCAAGTATTTTAGACCCCTAAGTTTACGATTTGTCCATCTCTCATACAGTATTGTGTAACGTGGACTTTGAGTTGCAAATGTGATGGGATTCATACATTCAGATAAAACCAAAATACAGTTGCTTGTTTTCTACTGAGTCGTGGGTAACTCAAAATGAGAAAATGTTGTGATCTGAGAACAAACAGAGTTGACTTTGAAATCCTCTTTTGCCATCCCTGGCATATTTAATGAAAGAGACAACTTGAAACAAAATGAAAGCCAATAGGGAGATAGGACTAGACTAGACGATGCCAGTGTTTACCACAGATCCCATCCTTATGGTCTCTGAGTGTAGCCTAGATGTCCCGCGTGGGGAATTACTATTCTGTGAAATGAGCTGGAAATTGCTTTGGTTCCGATTTTTTTTCTTCTCATTGCCCCATAGACTGAAGCAAATCAACCATCTTAAAATTGTGCAACCTCTACACATTGTATCGATATGGTCTACACTCAGTGCTTGACTTGGACTGAAATAGTTGCTGGTACTCAATTTGGGTGCCAGTACTGTTTATATTTAGGTGCAGGAGCTCCACGAAAGTTTGGAGCTAATATTCTATAAGAGGAACAGGAGGTCAAACAGTAGAACATTTAAGGTGCCGGTACTCAGCTCTGGTGAGCTCCTGCCCAAGTCAAGCACTTTCTACACTACAGATCTGTAAGTGGCTGCTTTCTCAGTTTTTTTTTCTGTGGGTCTTTGAGGGTTTTTATGAAGCAGAAAAGAGGAGGAATGGTCATATGCTAATTTTGTCTAAAAAAGGCATTACTATAATTGCTGGCTGTGAATGTGGTAATATTTTACATGGTAAGTCTTCATTGCTGGTTATCCTTCATGGGGGCTTGAGGAGATACAAATCATCAAGGTTAAGGTTCATGTATTATCAAGTCCCCTATATGAAATGTCTTAATAAACTCAACATTTCTGTTAACATCATTGTCTTTAATTATAGTCTGTAATAGTGTGATAATTCATTTCACACCATTTTTAGGTATTCGTGTGTAAGCCAGTGTATTGGTATGGTATGGTGAATGGAGACCTGTGGTTTAACCCTGGTGAAGGACCACTCCTCCTTCTCCTCTTCCTCCTCCCCTATATGCCTTAAGTGGGTAACGTGGTAGAGGCAAGCTCCGCTGGAGAGGAGAGGAATTGTGTCCGGGGCATGGAGAAGTCAAACAGACACAAAGAAATAACACACATAGACCTGGCTTAGATTAGAGTGTGGGCTGGAGGGTATGGCTATGGAAGTTAGGCCTTGTGTGTGTGTGTGATAATGTGAGTGTGTGTGTCACAAGTGTGTGTGTGTGTGTGTGTGTGTGTGTGCGTGCGTGCGTGCGTGCGTGCGTGCGTGCGTGCGTGCGTGCGAGCGTGCATGCGTGCGCGTGTAAAAAGGTTCTGAGATAAATGTTGGAAGAATTTTAAATATTGCATTTTTTACTTTTGCTAAATGCTGTTAAGTTTCAGAATGTCTCAAACCATCCTGATACCCATTTCTGTGTGTTTTTACACCTTTCCTTGATTGACAGTGGCTGCTGCACCATGCCGTCTTAATGCATTTGGCATAATTTTCTTCTTCTTACATATCTAAGATCCTCAGCAAATGTGGGTATAATGTGACCACATGGTGAACTGGCTGTATTTACAAAACCTTGGTTATCAATGTGTGTAAACAGTTTCATTCCAGTCCCCTAAAACTGCGTTGTAAGCCATTTTCCCCCCTTTTCTCATTTAGTAAATTGACCTTGACTGTGCCAGTACAGTCCTGACAACATTATCCCCCTCTCCCTCCCTCCCTCTCCCTCCCTCTCTCTCTCCCTCTCTCTCTCTCCCTCCCTTCTCTCCCTCTCTCTCTCTCTCCCTTCTCTCCCTCTCTCTCTCTCCCTCTCTCTCTCTCTCTCCCTTCTCTCCCTCTCTCCCTCTCTCCCTTCTCTCCCATGCTCCAAGGTTTAAAGTCCCATCAACAAAATTACCCCAGTATCCTGATTACAAGAGAAACTGCCCTATGCCGACGAGTCTGCAGCATCCAAATATTAATATTCTAATAAAAATATAATTTACTACATTATCTCGCTCCTCAGACAGACTGTGCTATTTTTATGTGAGCGGTGTGATTTACATATACATTGGAGGAAGACCTGTCCACGGTCATTAAATTAGCCCTGGCTGAATAATTAGATAGTCATTTTCAATTTAGGAGCGTGAGGAAAAGATAACCATATGCTCAGCTGTTCAGGTCCCACACTATATTGTCCAGACATATACTTTTTCAGAGAAAACATGACATTTTACAGTGTAACTCTGTTTAAGAGGCCTATGAACACTGACCTTTTATTGACAGCCAATTTCATCCATGTAATTAGACAATGCCATTGCATTGTGGTTGGTCCATCTGAGAGTTCCTGGTTTTGAGGACATGAGGAATACTGTAGGTTTGGTCGAACTTTTGTGAGAAGCCGTCCTGGCTGCTGCTTGCATATGCTCTCTCTCTTTTCTCTTTTCTCTCTCCCTCTCTCTCCCTCTCCTTTTCAAATTTAGAGGAGCTCCGGCTGTGTTGGATTGAGCGAAAGGTCCGCCCTCTCCCTGGTCATGGCCTGCTCCTCTCTCAGTGGGACATGGAAGCACTTAGAGCATGAAACATCCACTGCTTTCTCCTCTGTGCTAAAGTGCAATACAACTTCTATGCATTTGTGTTATAGATTTAACCAAAATTAAACTTGCTTTGAATAGCTGTCACATTTATTTAAACATTTTTTACAAGTCATGAAATCAGTGTGTCAGAATATGATTTGTTTCAATTAGTATGTGCCATTCCTGAACATGTAATAGTAGCATTTCCTGTGAAAGCCCTTGTTCATATCTTTGACAACATAACACGATCCAATGACTTAAACAAAGCTGGTGCAATTTTACAGCTTGTCTGAGAGGTCATAGTTCACCTATTCGCCGAAACGAGAATCTAATTCAATCAAACACATTACTGTGTTATTTTCTGTCATAGCGACTGAAGGATGACGTGCATCTTGGATCAGGAGAAAATAGCAGCTATTGACCTGGTGAGGGCTGCTCCTTTCAGAGCACGTGTCAACAGCGGCATCAGCTACTCAGCGGCAGACTGCTCTCCCCTGTGTTCAGGCTTCAAGCAAGGAGAAGAAGACGAAGCCTGTTCAGCCTATAACAAATGCTGACAACCACCCGGTAATTAGGTGGCGGTAATTTCCCTGAATGGACTTTAATTACAGAGGAAATGGTAGTCCTCCATTGTGTTGGCGGAGCATGTGGAGCATCCCAATGGGCCAGCCTAAAGAGAAATGTGACGCGGGGTGAGGAGATGTGAGAAGCTGTCATCATTTCTCCTCCTCGTGTAGTTAGCAGCCCAGGAGCATTATCAGGTGATTCTTAATCACTGACCTGCAGTAAGCTATTAATTGTAATCCTGCGAATTAAAGATAATTCTAATTAGCTGGCGCTGGGGATATAACTCATGTGTTTTTGCAGGTTTGGGAGACATGGAAGATGAGAGGGACGTGTCCTGTCCATAGCCAGACTCCGGAATTCTGGAAGCCCTCAGATGGTAACAAATGAGGGCTTGGTAAGTGCTTGTGTCAAAAGGTGTATTGGAGGCAAAGTCAGGTGCAGGAGAGCAGAGTATAATGAACAGGCGCACTTTTATTATAGTTCCAAAACGAGAGCACTACATAAATCAAATGCGCTCAAAAAACAGAACATAAAAGTAAAGCGCGTAAACTAACACCACATAACATGAAACAATTACACACAAAACATGATGGGAAACAGAGGGTTAAATACAAGTAGCTTAATTGGGGAAATGAAAACCAGGTGTGTATGGAAACAAGACAAGACAAATGGATATATGAAAAATGGAGCGTCGATGGCTAGAAAGCCGGTGACGTCGATCGCCGAACGCTGCCCGAACAAGGAGAGGAGCCGACATGTTCAGTACACCCCCCCCCCCCCGACAAGCGGCTCCAGCGGCGCGGCTCCAACGGCGCGCCTACACCGGTAAAACTCCCGCAGCAGTTTAGGATCCAAAACATCTGCAACCGGAACCCAGCACCTCTCCTCCGGCTCGTACCCCTCCCACTCCACGAGGTACTGAAGGCTCCCCACCCGACGCCTCGAATCCAGGATGGAACGAACAATGTACGCCGGGGCCCTCTCGATGTCCAAAGGGGACGGAGCGTCCTACCGCACCTCAGATTCCTGGAGCGGACTAGCCACCACCGGCCTGAGGAGAGACACATGGAACGAGGGGTTAATATGATAATCAGAGGGAGGCTGTAATCTATAACATACCTCATTCACCCCCTCGGACCCAGCTGTCCCGGCAGGGCAGGTGGAGGGTCAGGTTACGGGTCGAGAGCCAGACGCTGGTCCCCCTGTGCGAACACTGGGGTCTCACTGCGGTGACGGTCCGCGCTGGCTTTCTGGCGACGCGCGGCTCGCTGGAGATGGACACGGGCGGCCTCCCATGGCTCCTCTGCGCGCCTAAACCAGTCATCCACTGCAGGAGTCTCGGTCTGACCCTGATGCCACGGTGCCAGAACCGGCTGGTACCCCAATACGCACTGAAAGGGGGAGAGGTTAGTGGAGGAGTGGCGAAGCGAGTTCTGTGCCATCACGGCGCAGGGCGCAAACGCTGCCCACTCCCCCGGCCGGTCCTGGCAATAGGACCGCAGAAACCTGCCCACATCCAGGTTGACTCTCTCTACCTGCCCGTTACTCTCGGGGTGAAAACCTGAGGTAAGGCTAAACGAGACCCCCAGACGTTCCATGAACGCCTTCCAAACTCTCGACGTGAACTGGGGACCCCGATCCGACACTATATCCTCAGGCACCTCGTAGTGCCGGAAGACGTGTGTAAACAGGGCCTCCGCAGTCTGTAGGGCCGTAGCGAGACCAGGCAGAGGGAGGAGACGACAGGACTTAGAAAAACGATCCACAACGACCAGGATCGTGGTATTTCCCTGTGAGGGAGGAAGATCCGTTAGGAAATCCACTGACAGATGTGACCAAGGTCGTTGTGGAACGGGTAAGGGATGTAACTTACCTCTGGGAAGGTGTCTCGGAGCCTTACACTGGGCACACACTGAGCAGGAGGAGACATAAACCCTCACGTCCTTAGCCAAAGTGGGCCACCAGTACTTCCCAGTCAGACAGCGCACTGTCTGACCGATCCCCGGATGACCAGAGGAGGGAGACGTGTGGGGCCAAGAGATCAACTGGTCACGGACAGCAGACGGAATGTACATACGCCCAACGGGACACTGGAGGGGAGCTGGCTCTGTACGCAACACCTGCTCAATGTCCGCATTCAGATCCCACACAACCGGCGCTACCAGGCAGGAGGCCGGGAGTATGGGAATCTGATCCATGGGCCGCTCCTCTGTGTCATATAGCTGGGACAATGCGTCTGCCTTCTTATTCTGGGAACCTGGTCTGTAGGATAAGGTAAACACAAAACGGATAAAGAACATGGCCCACCTTGCCTGACGAGGATTCAGTCTCCTTGCTGCCCGGATGTACTCCAGGTTGCGGTGGTCAGTCCAGATGAGAAAAGGGTGTTTAGCCCCCTCAAGCCAATGTCTCCACGCTTTCAACACTTTAACCACAGCCAACAACTCCTGGTCCCCCACATCATAGTTATGCTCCGCTGGGCTGAGCTTCTTCGAGAAGAAAGCACAGGGGCGGAGTTTCGGTGTGAGAGCACGGCTCCTATCCCAGCCTCGGACGCGTCCACCTCCACTATGAATGCCAAAGAGGGATCCGGATGGGCCAGCACTGGAGCCGAAGTAAACAGAGCTCTTAGTCGCCCAAAAGCCCTGTTCGCCTCAACTGACCACCGCAACCTTACAGGACCCCCCTTCAGCAGTGAGGTAATGGGCACAGCAACCTGGCCAAAACCCTGGATAAATCTCCGGTAGTAATTGGCAAACTCAAAAAATCGCTGCACCTCCTTTACCGTGGTGGGAGTTGGCCAATTATGCATTGCTGCAATGCGGTCACTCTCCATCTCCACCCCTGTTGTGGAAATGCGATACCCTAGGAAGGAGACGGCCTGCTGAAAAAACAGGCATTTCTCAGCCTTGACGTACAGGTCATGCTCCAACAGTCATCCAAGTACCTTGCGCACCAAGGACACATGCTCGGCGCGTGTAGCGGAGTAAATCAGAATGTCATCGATATACACCACTACACCCTGCCTGTGCAGGCCCCAGAAAATCTCATCTACAAAGGATTGGAACACTGATGTAGCATTCATCAACCCGTACAGCATGACGAGGTACTCATAATGCCCTGTGGTGGTACTGAACGCTGTCTTCCACTCGTCTCCCTCCCGGATACGCACCAGGTTATACGCACTCCTGAGATCCAGTTTCATGAAGAAGCGCGCCCCATGCATTGACTCAATCGCCGTGGCGATAAGAGGTAGCCGGTAACTGTACTTCACCGTGATTTGATTGAGACCTGTATAGTCAATGCACGGGCGTAAACCTCCATCCTTCTTCACAAAAAAGAAACTCGAGGAGGCGGGTGAAGTAGAGGGCCGAATGTACCCCTGATGCAGGGATTCAGAGACATATGTATCCATAGCCACCGTCTCCGCTTGCGACAGGGGATACACGTGACTCCTGGGCAGCGTCTGCCAGGAGATTTATCGCACAATCCCCCCGTCGATGAGATGGTAATTTAGTCTCCTTCTTTTTCGGCATATTCTGGGGGGATGTGCACGGTGGAGACCTGGTCTGGACTTTCCACCGTGGTAGCACCAACGGAAACCCCTACACACCTCCCTGAGCACTCTTGCGACCACCCCGTGAGAGCCCTCTGTTGCCAGGAAATAGTGTGGTTATGC
Organism: Salmo salar; assembly: GCF_965601325.2. NCBI lineage: Eukaryota > Metazoa > Chordata > Actinopteri > Salmoniformes > Salmonidae > Salmo > Salmo salar. The sequence goes on from NC_138300.1 coordinate 109,809,341, forward strand.
AGAGCCAACCAAGGAAGGCCTAGTACCACAGGAAACACAGGAGAGTCAATGAGAAAGAGACTGATTCTCTCCTCATGATTCCCCTGCATAACCATGGCCAAGGAGATGGTGGCCTCCTTGATTAGCCCAGACCCTAATGGTCGACTATCTAGAGCATGTACCGGGAAGGGTCTAACTATAGGAAAAATAGGGATCCCTAACCTAATGGCTAATGCTCTGTCGATAAAATTCCCAGCTGCGCCTGAATCGTCGAGCGCCTTATGCTGGGAATGTGGGGGAAACTCAGGGAAACAAGCAGGCACAAACAGTTGATCAACAGAGGACTCTGGATGAGTGTGGTGCAAACTCACCTGGGGTGACGCCAGAGTGCCCTGCCTGTTGCCTCGACTCCCAGAGGAACCAACACGGCACCGACCGGCAGTGTGTCTTCTGCGGCCACAGATGGCGCACGTGATGGCTCCTCCTCCAGTCTCCATATGAGCAGCCCCTCCTAACTCCATGGGCACCAGAGCGGTGGTGCTGGACGATGGAACCGACAGAGCCCCCTCTGGACGTCCGTGGGTGACCAGCAGGTTATCCAACCGGATGGACAAATCCACCAGTTGGTCGAAGGAAATGGTGGCATCCCTGCAGTGCAGCTCACGTCGGACATCCTCTCGTAGGCTGCATCGATAGTGGTCGATGAGGGCCCTGTCGTTCCAGCCTGCTTCGGCGGCCAAGGTCCGGAATTCCAGGGAGAAGTCCTGGGCGCTCCTCGTCCCCTGTCTCAAATGGAAGAGCCTCTCCCCCGCCGCTCTGCCCTCAGGTGGATGGTCGAAGATGGCCCTGATGCAACGGGTGAACTCCTCGAAGTGGTCTGGCGCCGTGTCTCCTTCTCTCCACACGGCGTTTGCCCACTCCAGCGCTCTTCCTGTGAGGCAGGAGACGAGGGCGGCCACTCTCCCCCCTCCTGAGGGAGCTGGGTGCACAGTGGCCAGGTAGAGGTCCAGTTGTAACAAGAATCCCTGGCACTGTGCTGCCGCTCCATCATACTCCCTGGGAAGGGAGAGACGCATCCCACTGGAACTCTCTCCGGATGGAACGGATGGAGACAACCCTGGTTGTGCTGGTCGAGGCAATTCCTGTCTCTCCCAGCGGTCCATGGTCTGGACAACGCAATCCATCATGGCACCAAGATAATGTAACATGGCCGAATGTTCCTGGACGCGCTCCTCGACTCCTCTAACCGGGGTACCTGCTCCTGCTGACTCCATTGAAGGTGTGTAATTCTGTCAAAAGGTGTATTGAGGTGAAGTCAGGTGCAGGAGAGCAGAGTATAATGAACAGGTGCACTTTTATTATAGTTCCAAAACGAGAGCACTACATAAATCAAACCCGCTCAAAAAACGGAACATAAAAGTAAAGCGCGTAAACTAACATCACATAACATGAAACAATTACACACAAAACAGAGGGTTAAATACAAGGAGCTTAATTGGGGAAATGAAAACCAGGTGTGTATGGAAACAATACAAAGGAGCGGCGATGGCTAGAAAGCCGGTGACGTCGATCGCCGAACGCCGCCCGAACAAGGAGAGGAGCCAACTTCAGTGGAAGTCGTGACAGCTTGGGCCTACACTGACCGAATTTCATTATTACAATCACTTTCTTCTCTTTTACTCACATTAATATTCTGTTCTTTCTTCCATGCTTTTGTATTTGTATTTAGTAGGTATCCCCATTAGTTCCTGCCAAGGCAGTAGCTACTGTTCTTGGGGTCCAAATACATTAAGGCACTTACATCACACATAAAACCAAAGATAAAACAGTACATCATATAACATTATTACACCACTACAAAATGTATATGCACTACAAAATGTATAATACCACCATACAACAATATCGTGTGTTTAGAGTACGTGTGCTAGCGCGTTTGTGTGCGTATGCGTGTCTTTACATGTGTGTGTGTGTGTGTGTGTGTGTGTGTGTGTGTCTGCCTCTTCACCTGTTCCATAAGGTGTATATATATATCTGTTTTTTAAATCGGATTCTACTGCTTGCATCGGTTACCTGATGTGGAACAGAGTTCCATTTAGTCATGGCTCTCTGTAGTACTGTGCACCTCCCATAGTCTGTTCTGGACGTGGGGACTGCGAAGAGACCTCTGGTGGCATGTCTTGTGGGGTATGCATGGGTGTCCGAGCTGTAGTTTAAACAGACAGCTCGGTGCATTCAATAGGTCAACATTTCTAACAAAAACAATTAGTAATGAAGTCAATCTCTTCTCCACTTTGAGCCATGAAATATTGACATGCATATCATTAATGTTAAAGGGCCAGCTGTGCTGCCCTGTTCTGAGCCAATTATAATTTTCCTAAGTCCCTCTTTGTGGCACAGCAGTCCAGGTGCGACAAAACTAGGACCTTTAGGACCTGCCATGTTCATAGTGTTGTTAAGAAAAGAGAGCAGCGCTTTATTATGGACAGACTTCTCCCCATCTTAGCTACTGTTGTATCAACATGTTTTGACCATGACAGTTTACAATCCAGGGGTACACCAAGCATTTTAGTCAGCTCAACTTACTAAATGATTCATTACAAGATTTAGTTGAGGTTTAGGGTTTAGTGAATTATTTGTCCCAAATACAGTGCTTTTAGTTAGTACTGACTTATTCCTTGCCACCCATTCTGAAACTAACTGCAGCTCTTTGTTAAGTGCGGTAGTGATTTCACTCACAGTAGTAGCTGATGTGTATAATGTTGAGTCATCTGCATACATAGACACACTGGCTTTACTCAAGGGGCCTTGACACCTGGGGAATTCCTGATTCTACCTGGATTATGTTGGAGATGTAACGGTCGTCGTAGGAAGTGGACCAAGGCGCAGCGGGTTGAGTGCTCATTTTAACTTTTAATAAAGAACACTGAAAATACAAACCAAGAAAACGAACGCACAGTAATGCACAAACAACCTCCCCCTATTCCCATAACAAACATACCCCTAATTATAGGACCTTCAATCAAAGGCAACGAGAAACTGCTGCCTCCAATTGAAGGCCCCAATCCCAATTAACTAAACATAGAACTAAACACTCTAGAACAGACATAGAAATACACAACATAGAACCTAACCAAAAACCCCGGACTAATCTAATCAAACACCCCTTTACATAACACATATCCCAACAAACCCCGAACCACATAAAACAAACACCCCCCCTGCCACGTCCTGACCAAACTACAATAACAAATAACCCCTTTACTGGTCAGAACGTGACAGGAGAGGCTTCCATTAAAGAACACCCTCTGTGTTCTGTTAGACAGGTAACTCTTTATCCACAATATAGCATGGGGTGTAAAGCCATAACACATACGTTTTTATCAGCAGCAGACTATGATTGACAATGTCAAAAGCCGCACTGAAGTCTAACAAAACAACCCCACAATCTTTGTATCATACATTTCTCTCAGCCAATCATCAGTCATTTGTGTAAGTGCTGTGCTTGTTGAACGTCTTTCCCTATAAGCGTGCTGAAAGTCAATTTGTTTACTGTAAAATAACATTGTAACTGGTCAAACACTATTTCTTCCAAAAGTTTACTAAGGGTTGGTAACAGGTTGAATGGTCAGCTATTTGAACCAGTAAAGAGAGCTTTACTATTCTTCGGTAGCAGAATTACTTTTGCTTCCTTCCAGGCCTGAGGGAACACACTTTCTAGTAGGCTTGAATTCACTTGAAGATATTTCTACACTTAGAATGATTAGGTTTTAATACTGAAAAGCAAATTGTCTGTGCATGGTGTATCTTTGGTGTATGTAACTCTGGTGTATCTGTCACAGTCTTGGAAATGAGCAGACCAAGGCGCAGCGGATGTTGAGTTCCACATATTTATTACAAAGTGAAACTTTAAGCAAAAGCAAATAAATCAATAAATAAATAAACGAAACGTGACTACGTTGTGCACATGTGTAGTAGAGTGATGTTGTTCCCTTAGATTATGCACCAAGTTGCGCACAAGGACAGTTCAAGTAGGCCAGGTCAAGAGGGGATGTTAATAAGTTAATAGCAATAATAATAATTCAATGTGTTTTCTTTATTTAATTACAGCAGCATAGTTAATGTTATTTTTAGGTGTACAAACATTTTTTGATATCTATATTGTAAATACACCTAATTGTAAAAGTTTGTATATTTTGGTTTGGTCCATCGCGGGTTATCCGTACTTACGTACCCTTTTATCGTTCTCTTTTGCCGGACCTTCAGCTAGCAAGGTATGTTGTCCTTGGCGCCGTAATTTGGCAATATAAAACTGTGGTAAAGTTACATAAAGTGCTGTTACGCAACTATAGGTTTTGTTACAATGTGAACAATTATAAAGATTTATGTTAACAACTTTCACCAAGCTCGCTAATTAGGGTACCTATTGTAACTTGGGAGTATTTGGGACCGTGTTTGAGTGAGTTGCTATGTGCTCACGCAGGTGCCCGAGAGCTGTGACTGCACCGAGGGCTAACATATTGTGTGTTGTCTCTTCGTGTGCAGGTATGTCTTTTATTTTGTTCCGAATATGTTGTATATCATTTTAATTGTATAGTGTGCTGTTGGGCACTGAATGTATGTATGCAGTTCCCGCTCTTTTGCCGGACCTTCAGCTAGCAAGGTGCCCGAGAGCTGTGACTGCACCGAGGGCTAACATATTGTGTGTTGTCTCTTCGTGTGCAGGTCGAATAAAAATGAATCTACCAACAGAATTCCAGTTGTGGCAGTGTCCTAAATAAAAATACACAACGCAGAACGAACCACGCTACAAACTGGTGCCGTGACCTGCCGACTGGTCAGCTCAAGCCGACCCCCGGGAGCTGTGCATGTGGCTGAGGCGCACGACCTGCGCATGCGCATTTGTTGATGGTTTGCTGTAAGCTAATATATACTGTGAACAGTGAATGTGAGTGTAGCATACTCATTAGATACAGGTATTCGTGCTTATTTGTATGTTTTTGATGAATTTGTTTATTGCCATTTTTTTGGTATTTGAATGCAGTAAATTACATTGTATTTTAGTGCTCTGTTGAGCCATGGAAGACTCTCAAGTCCACAAATTTAGTTATGCTGGGGATTTTAGTGTGGGTAGAGGGAGGGGTGTCCTTGCATTTACACCACTTGTACAGTCAGCTCCTGGGAGTAGAGCGTTTGCTAGTCCTGAGTTTGCAAGCGCTGGGAGGGGTAGGCTGTTTGTTCCACCTGACCAGGGTATCCCACCTCTGTCTTTTGATGTACCGTCATCCACAGTCCTCAGTGATAATGGGACGCCTCCGAGTCAGCTTAGTGACATTATTAAGCAGATTGGTTCAGAGATAGGTGAATCTATCAGAGCGAGTTTACTGCAGTCTGGGGTTTCAAGTCTTGCTCCTGCCTGTCCCCCTCACCAACCCCAGCAGTTTCCCCTGCCTGAGCAGTGTGGGTCAACCTTTATTGATGCGTCCAAGCTGAATCTGGTTGTGAAGTCCGATGTTAGTCCTCCACCTTTCTTTAGGGGTGATGGCTCAGATAAGTACTCTGTCCTGGAGTGGGAGGAGTTAATGGGAGTCTACTTAGAGAAGAGGGGTTACACTGGGTCTGAGAATGTTGGGGAGGTGATGTCTAGGCTCATGGGGAGGGCACGGGATGTAACCAAAGTCTGGATGCGTAACAACCCTGTTGTTACCGATGTTAAGGCGGTGTTCAGTGTTCTCAAGCAACACTTTGGGGATACTGTCTGCTCAGGTATGCCATTAGCTGATTTCTATTCAATCAAACCATATGCTAATGAGGGTCCAATAGATTTCTGGATTAGGCTTAACAAAGCTGCAGAGGCAGCCAAACAGTACCTTGTGAGTGAGGGCAGGACCCTACCCAATGAGTGCTCAGAGTTGGCAGTCATGTTTGTACGCAACTGTCCTGATAAAGAGTTGGCCCAAGTGTTCAAGAGCAAACCCCTTCGTGACTGGACAGCCAGTGAGGTACAGAATCAGTTGGATGAACTGTTAAGGGAACGTAAAGCATGTAGAACACAACTTTCACAGCAGGTGGTGGCCATCTTTGACTCCCCCCAGGAGGGAGTGGGTCCTGTGAACAGACCTAAGGTGTCATCCTTTTCTCAATGTGGCCGTGAACCAGACCAGGCACCATCTATATCTGAGGGTGAGACATTAGAGAAGGTTTTGACTTTGTTAGAGAAGGCTCTGGTCAGCAATACTCAGTCTGTGAACAGAGGGCCCCGTAAACAGTTCCACAAACGTCAGCGTGAGTGCGCCGTCTGTGGAAGCACTAATCACTGGACCAAAGCTCACTGTCAGATGCACCAGCTGTGCTTCAAGTGCTTCTCTCCGGGCCACATGAGCTTTGACTGTAGTGAGGCTGGGCAGCGACAGAGCCCTGGATGTGGACAGACTGGCAGGTCTCAGGAAAACTAGAATGCCTCCATTCTGAGGAGGGCAATGTGGGGCAGTCTTGTTTTTCCTCCACTGATGATGATATCGAATCTGTTTATTCTTACTTTTGTGAGTCAGTACCCAAGAACAACACAGTCATTTTTCAGAACACAATGAGAATTACTCAGAATGACAGTTTGTTTTACACCTCTGTGCTAGTACAGGATAAAGTTGAGCTGAAGGGGATGTTAGATAGTGGGTCCATGGCTACTACTCTGCACGCAGATATTGTACCTCGGTTGAGGGAGGCAGGAGTGGTAGAGGGGAACTTTCTAGCTCCTTCAGATATCATCCTGGTGGGTTGTGGTGGGAAGCAAACTTGCCCAGTGGGCATGTGTGATTTAAAAATTCAGCTTTATGGCTTCAGCTATGTAGTCCCAGTGCTTATTGTAGATGGGCAGGTTGATGAACTCATTGTGGGCACTAATGTGTTGAAGTCTTTGATTAGACAGTTCAAATCAAATGACAGCTACTGGCGGGTGGTGGGTACACCAGGTTCCTCTAGCCAGTGCGATGACAGCCACTTCCTGCGTCTCCTGTCAAATCTGGAGAGATGGAGAGGAGACTCCATCCCAGATAAAGTAGGCACCATTAAGTTGAAGAGAGCAGTAACGCTCCAACCCATGAGTGAGCATCTGGTGTGGGGCCGCCTACCCCCAAAGACAAAACTCTCTATGGGCAGTACTGTTGTTGTCGAGCCCAGCACGTCTCGGTGTGTGAATCGACACATACTAGTGGGGAGAGTAGTTACGCCTCTGTGGGGGGATGGATGGCTACCTGTGAAGATAGTGAATCCAACAACATCACCAGTTACCCTGAGACGAAATGCTAAAGTGGCGGATGTGTATCCTTGCATTGCATTAGAGGATTTTGATGATGTCAAGCAGCAAGCAGCTTACCAGAACGTGGCTAAAGTTCAATGTGACAGCTCACACGGCAGTCTGACAGCTAAGAGTTCAGTTGGTGGCAGTGTAGTTCATGGCAACAGTACACTGAGCAATCTTGGACTTCAAGGCCTGTCTGTTGAGGAGTGTCCAGTTTCACAGTTCTGGAAGGATAAACTTGTCAATTTAATTGGGAAGTATGACACAGTGTTCTCTAGACATAGCCTAGATTGTGGTGAGGCAAAGGGGTTCTGCCATCGCATACGGCTGACTGATGACCGCCCATTTCGATTACCTTATCGTAGGCTTTCTCCAGCTCATTACCAAAAACTCAGGGAAACACTGGATGATATGGAGGAAAAGGAAATCGTCAGAAAATCCAGCAGTGAGTATGCCTCACCTTTGGTGCTGGTATGGAAAAAGAATGGGGACTTGCGCCTATGTACTGACTTTAGGTGGTTAAATGCACGCACTGTAAAGGACGCTCATCCCCTGCCTCATCAGGCTGATGTACTGGCCGCGCTGGGAGGTAATGCCTTCTTCAGCACAATGGACTTGACGTCAGGGTATTATAACGTGCCACTGCATGAAGAGGATAAGAAATACACTGCCTTTTCCTCTCCTTTAGGTCTGCACGAGTACAATCAGTTGCCTCAGGGCCTATGCAACAGCCCGGCTACGTTTATGAGAATGATGCTGACCATCTTTGGTGACCAAAACTTTCTAAGTCTCCTTTGTTATTTGGATGATCTGATGTTTTTTGCTAAGACTGAAGAAGAGAGTCTGCAGAGACTTGAGATGGTTTTTCAGCGGTTGCAGGAGCACAATCTTAAACTGTCTCCGTCTAAGTGCAAGTTTTTGAGGAGGTCTGTTAAGTTTTTGGGTCACATCATTTCTCAGGAAGGTGTAGCCACTGACCCTGCTAAAGTTCAAACTATTTTGAACGTGACTGAGAGCAAGATGATGGAAGCTGATGGTGTCACTCCGTCTCCTAGCAAAATCCGTTCTTTTCTTGGTATGGTAGTATACTATCAACACTACATTGAGAATTGTTCCATGGTTGCTAGGCCGTTGTTTCAGCTAGCTACAGGTCAGAAGAAGCCTAGGAGAGGCAAGGGTAGGAGGAGGCCTGGTCCCTCTCGCAGGCTCACTGCTGCAGACTGGACTGCCGAATGTCAACTCGCTTTTGAAGCTTTGAAATCAGCACTAGTTGACCAGGCACTGCTGGCTCATCCAGATTTTTCTCAGCCATTTTTACTTTCTGTGGATGCATCTACTAGTGGTTTGGGAGCGGTACTATCCCAAGTGCAAGATGGGACGGCAATAGCCAGGCCAATAGCTTTTGCTAGTAAATCTCTTAATCATGCACAATGCAAGTATCCTGCTCACCGGCTTAATTTATAGCCATGAAATGGGCCATTCATGATAAATTCAGCCATTGGCTGCGAGGGCATAAGTTTACTGTGTGGACCGACAACAATCCACTCAAATATATTCTTACAAAGCCGAGACTTGATGCATGCGAGCAGAGATGGGTCGCAAAGCTGGCACCCTTTGACTTTGATATCCAGTACATACCAGGTCCCAAGAATGTCGTTGCTGATGCCTTGAGCAGAGAGCCATTTGTTCGCTCCACAGTTTTGCACCGACTGACAAGAATCCAATATGATGTCCTGCTGGAGGAAGCCAGAGGTCTTCGAGTGGGTGATGTTCAAGACATGTTCCGCCTCTCCTGTGAACAGCCCGAGGCTGGCTGTGGAACGTCTATGGCTCCTGGGAGTGAGTTAAGTAGAGCTGGAGACGATGTCGGTGGGTTGGTTTCCTGTGAAGAGGTGTCTGCTGTCCTCCATGCTCACCGCCGATGGGATGATGGTGCCACGGTGAGGGCCATTTCACATGCGCAGCACCTTGAGAAGTTGATGTCCATGGGTCAGAGCCCTTTACCTGTCTTTACACACAAGGAGCTGTATGATAACCAGTCACTGGATCCTGTCATCAGCAGAGTCATGTTCTTTGTAGATAGAGGCCGGCGCCCATCTAGGAGAGAGCGAGTCCTTGAAGCTAATGAAACAGTTTATACTCTAAGACAGTGGGGAAAACTCACCACGCGGTTAGGGATTCTGTATCGTGTCTCAAAACACCCAGTGAGTAAGAAGAAAATATTCCAGTATGTTGTACCTGTGTCTTTGAGAGGCCTTGTGTTGAAGGGAGTTCATGATGATGCTGGTCATCAGGATCAGCAGCGCACATTGTGGCTTACGAGACAGCGGTTTTACTGGGACTCTATGGAAAAGGATGTCAAGGAATACGTGGCCCACTGTAAGAGATGCGTGTTGAGTAAAGCACCTGAGCCTGAAGCAAGAGCTCCACTTGTCTCCATTGTGACAACGGCACCTTTGGAACTTGTGTGTATTGATTTCTGGACTGCAGAAGATTCAAACAACAAGTCTATTGATGTGTTAGTAGTGACTGATCACTTTACTAAGCTGGCATGTGCGTATCCGTGTCCAAACCAGTCTGCTAAGACTGTGGCTCGTGTTCTCTGGAATAATTTCTTCTGCGTTTATGGGTTCGCTGATTGTATCCATTCTGACAGGGGTGCTAACTTTGAAAGTTCACTTATTGCAGAATTACTTCAGTTATCTGGTGTTGGAAAGTCCCACACCACACCTTATCATCCCATGGGGAACGGTCAAGCAGAACGTCTAAATCGCACGCTGGGTGGGATGATTAGAGCTCTGCCAGCTAGGTCCAAGGCTAAATGGCCTCAGATGTTGAACACATTGACATTCTCCCATAACTGCACTGTTCACGAGACTACTGGGTTTCCGCCCTTCTTCTTGATGTTTGGACGCACCCCTAGGCTGCCAGTAGATGTTATGTTTGAAAGTGTGCTGTTGGATGGGGACACGGTCGATGTGGATAAGTATGTCCAGTCTTTGGGTGAGGATCTGAGAGAAGCCATAACATTGGCTCAGCAGCATGCAAGTAAGCAACAAAAGAGACAAGCCGAGGTCTACAACAGACGGTCGAAGGGTCATTCGGTAGAGAAGGGAGACAGAGTTCTACGTGTTAACAAGGGAGAGAGGGGCAAGAAGAAACTGGCTGATCGCTGGGACAGTGCGGTGTACATAGTTGTTGCGAAGAACAGCTCACTGAACACATATCGTATACAGCACCCTACCACTGGACGCATCAAGACGGTGCATAGGAACCTGATTATGCCAGTCAACTTTCTGCCTTTGCCTTCTTGGGAGGAACCTGAGAGTCACGGATATCTATCAAGTGGTGACGTGTTCTCTGAGATGTCTGCAGCGTCCAGCAAAATGGATGGGAGTGACGCAAGGACTGTCCACTGGGTAGCAAGCCTTCCTGAGTCTTCTGGGAGGATATTCCAGGAGGATGGTGTAGTCCCAGTTGATGGAAGGGAAGTGGAACGGCCATATGACGTCCCCTTGAGTGAGGTGTGCTCAGTAGAAGTGGACCAGAGAGAGATCCCCAAAGCCTACAAGAGTTCTGATGGCGAAACTCCATTCAGTGGGGATGGTGCTGTAACAGATGTTGTTAACTTGGTTGAAGATGGTTTGTCAGTGTGGTCTGTGGCAATCTACCAGGATTCTGATCAGTCGTCTGACACTACTAGTGTTGAGTCTGTAACTGAAAGTGTGCTGGCTCCGGATAGGCCGAGTTGTAGTATTCCCCAACCTGAGGTTAGACCTCTGAGCACGGTTAGTGCTGTCCGTGACATTCCTGCTAGGTTTTTGGGTGAGGGTGTTCGGACTAGACTAGGTAGATTTATTAAGCCAGTGAATAGGTTAATCCAAACTATGTCTACACAGGAAATGAAACCGTTCTTGGTTTCTCAGTGACGGTAGGATATTGCCTACCTTTTCATTTTTTGGGGTGTATATGGTAATCTAACTGGGTCTTAGAGTGATTTGTGGGTTGGTCTAATATTTTTGACAATTCATGTAACTTTGTGTGTAGTTCATCAGCATAAAATGTATTTGGCATTTTTTGTATACGGTTGAATAAGGGATTAGCTACCTCTTATTTTTCCTAATCCTTCGCGGGATAGCTTTCCAGCTGATCGACCATTTGTGGGTCTAGACTTAAGGGACTACACTGGGTTACTCCGTCGCTCTGTGGGTGTGAATTTTTTTTTCTTTCTTTGCTTTGTTACCTTCGAGATAATGTGTTTTGTTTTGTGCATATAATCTAGTGTAAAACAGTGGGGGTGAATGTAGTAGAGTGATGTTGTTCCCCTGATTATGCACCAAGTTGCGCACAAGGACAGTTCAAGTAGGCCAGGTCAAGAGGGGATGTTAATAAGTTAATAACAATAATAATAATTCAATGTGTTTTCTTTATTTAATTACAGCAGCATAGTTAATGTTATTTTTCGGTGTACAAACATTTTTTGATATCTATATTGTAAATACACCTAATTGTAAAAGTTTGTATATTTTGGTTTGGTCCATCGCGGGTTATCCGTACTTACGTACCCTTTTATCGTTCTCTTTTGCCGGACCTTCAGCTAGCAAGGTATGTTGTCCTTGGCGCCGTAATTTGGCAATATAAAACTGTGGTAAAGTTACATAAAGTGCTGTTACGCAACTATAGGTTTTGTTACAATGTGAACAATTATAAAGATTTATGTTAACAACTTTCACCAAGCTCGCTAATTAGGGTACCTATTGTAACTTGGGAGTATTTGGGACCGTGTTTGAGTGAGTTGCTATGTGCTCACGCAGGTGCCCGAGAGCTGTGACTGCACCGAGGGCTAACATATTGTGTGTTGTCTCTTCGTGTGCAGGTATGTCTTTTATTTTGTTCCGAATATGTTGTATATCATTTTAATTGTATAGTGTGCTGTTGGGCACTGAATGTATGTATGCAGTTCCCGCTCTTTTGCCGGACCTTCAGCTAGTAAGGTGCCCGAAAGCTGTGACTGCACCGAGGGCTAACATATTGTGTGTTGTCTCTTCTTGTGCAGGTTGAATAAAAATGATTCTACCAACAGAATTCCAGTTGTGGCAGTGTCCTAAATAAAAATACACAACGCAGAACGAACCACGCTACACATGCACAAACACAAAACAATATCCCACAAACACAGGTGGGAAAAATAGCTACTTAAATATGATCCCCAATTAGAGGCAACGATTATCAGCTGCCTCTAATTGGGAACCAAACCAAAACACCAACATAGAAATGTTAAAGTAGAACACCCCCTCGTCACGCCCTGACCTACTACACCATAGAGAAACAAGGGCTCTCTATGGTCAGGGCCTGACAGTATCGTTTAAACATTAATTAGGAACATGGTATTACACATTTTTTGCAGTACAATCTGGAATCCATGCTTAATCTTCAGTAAATGTTAACCTTTTACTGCAGTAGGCTAAATCAGGGCCACACAAAGTGATTCTTGGTAGACTTAAATAAATCTACTTTGAAACAAAAGTATACACCTCACACACATGGTTATGGGCTTAAAAAAAGAAGACACCTGTATCATGTCAAATATAGAGTAGAAATGTATTACATTTTGATTTTGCATCCCGATATTACACTTTATATACATCACTAAAGACTAAAATATAACAAAACTGTTTGACATAGAAATACCTGATTTTCGTCATTTAAAAAAAATATATTATGAAATTAAGATAAAGATGAATAACATTCCACCCATTAGGCCAGAGACGGCGCTTTTGGTCATTGAAAGGGCTACAGTCTTTACTATATACTTTATCAATGTGGATATCTCAAATACATAGTACCACTTTGACTATATAGTGGTGGTTTCCTGGACACAGATTAAGTCTAGTCTGGACTAACAAACAAACTTAATGAAGAATCTTTGGCAATGTAAACAAATGTTTCCCATGTCAATAAAGCCAATCTAAATTAAATTGAATCTCCACTGAAAAGGCTTTTTAGTACAGGATTAGGCTTAATCTGTGTCTGGGAAACCGCCCCGTAGAGTTCAATGACCTTAATAATGCCTGAAAATGTCTCTCGGAGTACCTCTACAACCTTTAAAACTGACCAAATAGAGGTTCTCCAGCTTTGACCTTGGTGTGCAGAACTGTCTTGAGAGAGGGTGTGCCTCCCCTTCTGACCATTATGGATGAAACTCAGAGGCTTTTATCTAGCTCTATAAATATTTACTGAACCTATCTGCTCTCACCCCTACTGGAGAGGGACTGCTTGCCACGCAACCCCAGCTCTGTTTGGGGCAGAGCCATTACCTGGCCAGGCTAAATGCTCCAACTCCACTTACATGTACCTAAATACCCTCCCTGTCTGAATCCCTCTGGGTGTAGGTAGGGCTCTTCACGGCTGGCTGCCGGCCTGTCTTCAAGGTCACACCAAAGGTCACACCACTGTAAACATCTATCACATCTCCTCTCACTCTTGAGAAGTGCCACTTTCTTGCTGGGGGAAAGGTGACATTCAATGGGTCCACTGAGATGGGCCTAAGATGGATAGAAACCTGCTGAACTGGTAAAGGTATTTAATCAACATACACAACTGAAATGTTTTTAATCTCTTATTGAGGCATTTGTTTTTACATAATGCCCAGTAAAACAGAGTTTTGCATATATAGAGTGCCATAATCAGCTAAAATAAGATTTAAAAAATCCCCCTTGCCATCGGATCCTCTGGTAATTAAAACACTGCATAATCTCAACTGTTTTAATTTGACTCATATTCAATTTTTCCCTTCTATCTAATTCAGCTCACTGACACTGGCTGTCAAGCAGACACATTATATGACATAAAGCATCGCTAATCACTTCCGTGGAAGAGAGCTTTTAAAAAATAGGGTGAGTAATGAGCAGAGATGAAGGAAATATTACTATCAGAAGCCATAATGAGCAGAGAGGAAGGAAATATTACTATCAGAACCCATAATGAGCAGAGATGAAGGAAATATGACTATCAGAAGCCATAACGAGCAGACGAAGGAAATATTACTATCAGAAGCCATAATGAGCAGAGAGGAAGGAAATATTACTATCAGAGGCCATAATGAGCAGAGAGGAAGGAAATATTACTATCAGAAGCCATAATGAGCAGAGAGGAAGGAAATATTACTATCAGAAGCCATAATGAGCAGAGAGGAAGGAAATATTACTATCAGAAGCCATAATGAGCAGAGAGGAAGGAAATATTACTATCAGAAGCCATAATGAGCAGAGATGAAGGAAATATTACTATCAGAAGCCATAATGAGCAGAGAGGAAGGAAATATTACTATCAGAAGCCATAATTAAGAGGTTGACATGAGACAATGGCGCCACTGACATGATGTTAGCAGCCTGGATAAATGTGTTCCCTATCAACATGAATACTTCAGACCGAGCAGGAGTGCCTGTGTGTCTGTGTGTGTGTGTGTGTGTCTGCGTGCGTGTGTCCATACGTTTGTGCTTGTGTTGGGGGGTAGAGGAGATGGGCTGTGAGAGTGGTGGAGACTGAAAAGCATGAGTGTAATTTAATGAAGGAAAACGTATAATCCGAACCATGCATAGTTCCTTTTAGAGTAGGATCTGGCTGTGCCTGTCGCTAGCTCTACCCTGGAGCCAAACAAACCCTATCCATTCTGATTTGTGTTGAAACAACATACAGATATGCATAGAGGTCATTTTACTACATGTGCGACAGTAGTTAGATTGCCATCTAAGCCAAATTAAATGGCACAAGGCCACTTATGGTGGTTCTAGCACAACTCAGGATATGACCTAGATGCAGACACAGGAGGCGGATGGTTCAGTTC
Organism: Salmo salar; assembly: GCF_965601325.2. NCBI lineage: Eukaryota > Metazoa > Chordata > Actinopteri > Salmoniformes > Salmonidae > Salmo > Salmo salar. The sequence continues at coordinate 109,824,463 of NC_138300.1, forward strand.
TCAGGTCATTTATTATAATGTCAGCCACTCGTGGGCTTTTCCTGAGCTAGCCAGCTGAAGTGTCTCCTGGGCTACAATCACCTATCCTGACCCTTTTTCCCCATCGGGTCTTCACGACTGGACCACCGACGTTATCTGCCTGAGGGAGTTATCCAACTGGCCCCTCCGTCGCGACGTAACCTGATCGCCCATCTGCGGCCGGCTAATCGTTAATCGTTAGCTGTCTTATCGGCTGCGATCTGAATAGGTCTATCGGACACTTTTCTTGGGCCACTATAACTAACTATTTTGCCAACTTGGACAGGTCCCCCCTTCCACACGGAACCCCACTAACCCACAGACGGAAACGCACGAGGTGGCTAAAAACAGACCTCCCTCCATCTTCCACCAGCTTGCTACCTATGGCCCGGCTAGCTGTCTGAATCTCACTGGACCCTTTGATCACTCGGCTAAGCATGCCTCTCCTTAATGTCAATATGCAATGTCCATTGCTGTTCTGGTTAGTGTTTATTGGCTTATTTCACTGTAGAGCCTCTAGCCCTGCTCATTATACCTTATCCAACCTCTCAGTTCCTCCACCCACACATGCTATGACATCTTCTGGTTTCAATTATGTTTCTAGAGACAATATCTCTCTCATAATCACTAAATGCCTAGGTTTACCTCCTCTGTATTCACATCCCACCATACCTTTGTCTGTACATTATACCTTGAAGCTATTTTATCGCCCCCAGAAACCTGCTCCTTTTTCTCTCTATTCTGGACGTCACAGACGACCAATTCTTATAGCTTTTAGCCGTACACTCATACTTATTCTTCTCTGCTCCTCTGGGGATGTAGAGGTGAATCCAGGCCCTGCAGTGCCTGGCTCCACTCCTACTCCCCAGGCGCTCTCTTTTGATGACTTCTGTAACCGTAATAACCTTGGTTTCATGCATGTTAACATTAGAAGCCTCCTCCCTAAGTTTGTTTTATTCACTGCTTTAGCACACTCTGCCAACCCGGATGTCCTAGCTGTGTCTGAATCTTGGCTTAGGAAGTCCACCAAAAACTCTGAAATCTTCATCCCTAACTACAACGTTTTCAGACAAGATAGAACGTCCAAAGGGGGCGGTGTTGCAATCTACTGCAGAGATAGCCTGCAGAGTTCTGTCCTGCTATCCAGGTCTGTACCCAAACAATTTGAACTTCTACTTTTAAAAATCCACCTCTCCAAAAACAAGTCTCTCACCGTTGCCGCCTGCTATAGACCCCCCTCGGCCCCTAGCTGTGCTCTGGACACCATATGTGAACTGATTGCCCCCATCTATCTTCAGAGCTCGTGCTACTAGGTGACCTAAACTGGGACATGCTTAACACCCCAGCCATCCTACAATCCAACCTTGATGCCCTCAATCTCACACAAATTATTAATGAACCCACCAGGTACAACCCCAAAGCCGCAAACACTGGCACCCTCATAGATATCATCCTAACCAACGTGCCCTCTAAATACACCTCTGCTGTTTTCAACCAAGATCTCAGCGATCACTGCCTCATTGCCTGCACCCGTAATGGGTCAGCGGTCAAACGACCTCCACTCATCACTGTCAAACGCTCCCTAAAACATTTCAACGAGCAAGCCTTTCTAATCGACCTGGCCCTGGTATCCTGGAAGGATATTGACCTCATCCCGTCAGTAGAGGATGCCTGGTTATTTTTTTTAAATGCCTTCCTCACCATCTTAAATAAGCATGCCCCTTTCAAGAAATTTAGAACCAGGAACAGATATAGCCCTTGGTTCTCCCCAGACCTGACTACCCTTAACCAACACAAAAATATCCTGTGGCGTTCTGCATTAGCATCGAACTGCCCCCGCGATATGCAACTTTTCAGGGAAGTTAGAAACCAATACACACAGGCAGTTAGAAACGCCAAGGCTAGCTTTTTCAAACAGAAATTTGCTTCCTGCAACTCAAACTCTAAAAAGTTCTGGGACATTGTAAAGTCCATGGAGAATAAGAACACCTCCTCCCAACTGCCCACTGCACTGAGGATAGGAAACTCTGTCACCACCGATAAGCCCACTATAATTGAGAATTTCAATAAGCATTTTTCTAAGGCTGGCCATACTTTCCAGCTAATTACCCCTACTGCATTCAACAGCACTGCACCCCCCACAGCTACTCGCCCAAGCCTCCCCCATTTCTCCTTCTCCCAAATCCATTCAGCTGATGTTCTGAAAGAGCTGCAAAATCTGGACCCCTACAAATCAGCTGGGCTTGACAATCTGGACCCTTCTTTCTAAAATTATCTGCTGAAATTATTGCAACCCCTATTACTAGCCTGTTCAACCTCTCTTTCGTGTCGTCTGAGATTCCCATAAATTGGAAAGCAGCTGCTGTCATCCCCCTCTTCAAAGGAGGTGACACTCTTGACCCAAATTGCTACAGACCTATATCCATCCTACCCTGCCTTTCTAAGGTCTTCGAAAGCCAAGTCAACAAACAGATTACCGACCATTTCGAATCCCACCGCACCATCTCCGCTATGCAATCTGGTTTCAGAGCTGGTCATGGGTGCACCTCAGCCACGCTCAAGGTCCTAAACGACATCGTAACCGCCATCGATAAGAAACAATACTGTGCTGCCGTATTCATTGACCTGGCCAAAGCTTTTGACTCTGTTAATCACCACATCCTCATCGGCAGACTCAGTAGCCTTGGTTTCTCAAACGATTGCGTCGCCTGGTTCACCAACTACTTCTCTGACAGAGTTCAGTGTGTCAAATCGGAGGGCCTGCTGTCCGGACCTCTGGTAGTCTCTATGGGGGTACCACAGGGTTCAATTCTTGGGCCAACTCTTTTCTCTGTATACATCAATGATGTCGCTCTTGCTGCTGGTGAATCTCTGATCCACCTCTACGCAGACGACACCATTCTGTACACTTCTGGCCCTTCTTTGGACACTGTGTTAACAACCCTCCAGATGAGCTTCAATGCCATTCAACTCTCCTTCCGTGGTCTCCAACTGCTCCTAAACACAAGTAAAACTAAATGCATGCTCTTCAACCGATCGCTGCTTGCACCTGCCCGCCTGTCCAGCATCACTTCTCTGGACGGTTCTAACTTAGAATTTGTGGACAACTACAAATACCTAGGTGTCTGGTTAGACTGTAAACTCTCCTTCCAGACTCACATCAATCATCTCCAATCCAAAGTGAAATCTCGAATTGGCTTCCTATTTCGCAACAAAGCATCCTTCACTCATGCTGCCAAACATACCCTTGTAAAACTGACCATCCTACCAATCCTCGACTTCGGCGATGTCATTTACAAAATAGCCTCCAATACCCTACTCAACAAGCTGGATGCAGTCTATCACAGTGCCATCCGTTTTGTCACCAAAGCCCCATATACTACCCACCACTGTGACCTGTATGCTCTCGTTGGCTGGCCTTCGCTTCATAATCGTCATCAAACACATTGGCTCCAGGTCATCTACAAGACCCTGCTAGGTAAAGTCCCCCCTTATCTCCGCTCACTGGTCACCATAGCAGCACCCACCTGTAGCACCCGCTCCAGCAGGTATATCTCTCTGGTCACCCCTAAAGCCAACTCCTCCTTTGGTCGTCTCTCCTTCCAGTTCTCTGCTGCCAATGACTGGAACGAACTACAAAAATCTCTGAAACTGGAAACACTTATCTCCCTCACTAGCTTTAAGCACCAGCTATCAGAGCAGCTCCCAGATCACTGCACCTGTACATAGCCCATCTATAATTTAGCCCAAACTACTACCTCTTCCCCTACTGTATTTATTTATTTTATTTATTTTGCTCCTTTGCACAATATTATTTATATTTGAACTTTGAACTTTCTTCAAACTACAAATCTACCGTTCCAGTGTTTTACTTGCTATACTTTATTTACTTTGCCACCATGGCCTTTTTTGCTTTTACCTCCCTTTTCTCACATCATTTGCTCACATTGTATATAGTCTTATTTTTTTCTACTGCATCATTGATTGTATGTTGTTATACTCCATGTGTAACTCTGTGTTTTTGTATGTTGTCGAACTGCTTTGCTTTATCTTGGCCAGGTCGCAATTGTAAATGAGAACTTGTTCTCAACTTGCCTACCTGGTTAAATAAAGGTGAAATAAAAAATAAATAAATAAAATAATACGGGGGGCAGGCAAAGCGCAGGTTGAGGACAAGCAGAGGTTCGTAATCAGGTCAGAGTCTGACAGGTACAGAACGGCAGACAGGCTCAGGGCCAGGGCAGACAGACGTTCATAAACCAGGTCAGAATCAGGCAGGTACAGAACGGCAGGCAGGCTCAGGGTCAGGGCAGGCAGAAAAGTCCGAACCGGAAAGGATAGAAACAAAAACTAGAGAGCAGGGAAAAACAGGAAACACGCTGGGACGACCTGACAAAACAAGACGAACTGGCAACAGGCAAAAAGAAAACACAGGTATAAGTACACAGGGGATAATGGGGGGAAATGGGAGACACCTGGTGGGGGTTCGAGGCAAGCACAAGACAGGTGAAACAGATCAGGGTGTGACAGTACCTCCCCCCATCTAGGGGGCCACCTGACGGGCTACCCGGGCACATACCTGGCGGCAGAACTCAGCGATGAGGGCTGTGTCCAGGATGTTCCAGAATGTTCCTAGCAGTGACCCAGCACCTCTCCACTGGGACATAACCCTCCCAGTCAACCAGGTACTGGAATCCCCTTCCCCGAGGTTAAATACCCTACGAGAGCAGGGAGCAGGGGTCCGGTGGCGGTCCGCCTGTCGCCGATACCTGGAGGTGGTCTTGAGAAGAGCAGACCGGGCTCTCTTCCAGGTACGGCGACAGCGGTGGATAAACATCTGGGCCGAGGGTATGCCGACCTCTTCCTCTTGCTCCGGGAAGAGCGGGGGCTGATATCCCATGGAACACTCGAAAGGCGAGAGACCAGTGGCTGAGCAGGGAAGGGTGTTGCATGCGTATTCCACCAACACAAGTTGCTGGCTCCAGGTGGTGGGGTTGGCAGAGACGAGGGAACAAAGAGCCGGAGATTCGAATGAAACCCGGAGGACAGGCTGGCCAACGTCCCAATGAGGGTGCAAAACACATTCCAGAACCAGGACGAGAACCGCAATCGGAGACCATGTCCACCGGAAGTCCATGGATCCGGAAGACGTGCTGCACAATGAGCTGGGCCGTCTCCTTAGCTGAGGGTTACTCGGGAAGGGGAATGAAATGGGCAGCTTTGGAAAACCTATCTACCACCGTAAGGATAGTGGTGTTGCCATCTGATGGAGGGAGACCAGTGACAAAGTCCAGGGATATATGGGATCAGGGGCAGTGAGGAATAGAAATCAAATCAAAGTTTATTTGTCACGTGCGCCAAATACAACAGGTGTAGACCTTACAGTGAAATGCTTACTTACAGGCTCTAACCAATAGTGCAAAAAAGGTATTAGGTGAACAATAGGTAGGTAAAGAAATAAAACAACAGCAAAAAGACAGGCTATATACAGTAGCGAGGCTATAAAAGTAGCGAGGCTACATACAGACACCGGTTAGTCAGGCTGATTGAGGTAGTATGTACATGTAGATATGGTTAAAGTGACTATGCATATATGATGAACAGAGAGTAGCAGTAGCGTAAAAGAGGGGTTGGCGTGTGGTGGGTGGCGGGACACAATGCAGATAGCCCAGTTAGCCAATGTGTGGGAGCACTGGTTGGTCGGCCCAATTGAGGTAAGAGGTACATGGATGTATAGTTAAAGTGACTATGCATATATGATAAACAGAGAGTAGCAGCAGCGTAAAAAGAGGGTTTGGGGGGCACACAATGCAAATAGTCCGGGTACCCATTTCATTACCTGTTCAGGAGTCTTATGGCTTGGGGGTAAAAACTGTTGAGAAGCCTTTTTCTCCTAGACTTGGCACTCCGGTACCACTTGCCATGCGGTAGTAGAGAGAACAGTCTATGACTGGGGTGGCTGGGGTATTTGACCATTTTTAGGGCCTTCCTCTGACACCGCCTGGTGTAGAGGTCCTGGATGGCAGACAGCTTAGCCCCAGTGATGTACTGGCCGTACACACTACCCTCTGTAGTGCCTTGCGGTCAGAGGCCGAGCGATTGCTGTACCAGGCAGTGATGCAACCAGTCAGGATGATCTCGATGTTGCAGCTGTAGAACCTTTTGAGGATCTCAGGACCCATGCCGAATCTTTCTATTTTCCTGAGGGGGAATAGGCTTTGTTGTGCCCTCTTCATGACTGTCTTGGTGTGTTTGGACCATTCTAGTTTGTTGTTGATGTGGACACCAAGGAACTTGAAGCTCTCAACCTGCTCTACTACAGCCCTGTCGATGAGAATTGGGGCGTGCTCGGTCCTAATTTTCCTGTAGTCCACAATCATCTCCTTAGTCTTGGTTACGTTGAGGGATAGGTTGTTATTCTGGCACCACCCGGCCAGGTCTCTGACTTCCTCCCTATAGGCTGTCTCGTCGTTGTCGGTGATCAGGCCTACCCCTGTTGTGTCGTCTGCAAACTTAATGATGGTGTTGGAGTCGTGCCTGGCCATACAGTCGTGGGTGAACAGGGAGTACAGGAGGGGACTGAGCACGCACCCCTGGGGAGCTCCAGTGTTGAGGATCAGCGTGGCAGATGTGTTGCTACGTACCCTCACCACCTGGGGGTGGCCCGTCAGGAAGTCCAGGATCCAGTTGCAGAGGGAGGTGTTTAGTCCCAGGGTCCTTAGCTTAGTGATGAGCTTTGAGGGTGATATGGTGTTGAACGCTGAGCTGTAGTCAATGAATAGCATTCTCACATAAGTGTTCCTTTTGTCCAGGTGGGAAAGGGCAGTGTGGAGATTGCATCATCTGTGGATCTGTTTGGGCGGTATGCAAATTGGAGGGTCTAGGGTTTCTGGGATAATGGTGTTGATGTGAGCCATTACCAACCTTTCAAAGCACTTCATGGCTACGGACGTGAGTGCTACAGGTCTGTAGTCATTTAGGCAGGTTGCCTTTGTGTTCTTTGGCACAGGGACTATGGTGGTCTGCTTGAAACATGTTGGTATTACAGACTCAATCAGGGACATGTTGAAAATGTCAGTGAAGACACCTGCCAGTTGGTCAGCACATGCCCGGAGCAAACGTCCTGGTAATCCGTCTAGCCCCGCAGCCTTGTGTATGTTGACCTGTTTAAAGGTTTTACTCACTTCGGCTACGGAGAGCGTGATCACACAGTCGTCCAGAACAGCTGATGCTCTCATCCATGCCTCAGTGTTACTTGCCTCGAAGCGAGCATAGAAGTGATTTAGCTCATCTGGTAGGCTCGTGTCACTGGGCAGCTCGCGGCTGGGCTTCCCTTTGTAGTCTGTAATAGTTTACAAGCCCTGCCACATAAGATGAGCGTCCGGTGTAGTATGATTCAATCTTAGCCCTGTATTGACGCTTTGCCTGTTGGATGGTTCATCACAGGGCACAGCAGGATTTCTTGTAAGCTTCCGGGTTAGAGTCCCGCACCTTGAAAGCGGCAGCTCTACCCTTTAGCTCAGTGCGAATGTTGCCTGTAATCCATGGCTTCTGGTTGTGGTATGTATGTACAGTCACAGTGAGGACGACATCCACGATGCACTTATTGATAAAGCCAGTGACTGATGTGGTGTACTCCTCAATGCCATCCGAAGAATCCCAGAACATGTTCCAGTCTGTGATAGCAAAACAGTCCTGTAGTTTAGCATCTGCTTCATCTGACCACTTTTTTATAGACCGAGTCACTGGTGCTTCCTGCTTTAATTTTTGCTTGTAAGCAGGAATCAGGAGGATAGAGTTGTGGTCGGATTTACAAAATGAAGGGCGAGGGAGAGCTTTGTATGCGTCTCTGTGTGTGGAGTACAGGTGATCTAGATTTTTTCCCCCTCTGGTTGCACATTTAACATGTTGATGGAAATTTGTTAGTACTGATTTAAGTTTCCCTGGATTAAAGTCTCCGGCCACTAGGAGCGCCGCCTCTGGGTGAGTGGTTTCCTGTTTACTTATTTCCTTATACAGCTGACTGAGTGAGGTCTTAGTGCCAGCATCTGTCTGTGGTGGTAAATAAACAGCCACAAAAGTATAGCTGAAAACTCTCTAGGCAAATAGTTTGGCCTGCAATTTATCACAATATACTCTACTTCAGGCGAGCAAAATCTAGAGACTTACTTAGATTTCGTGCACCAGCTGTTGTTTACAAATATGCACAGACCGCCCCCCCCTCGTTTTACCGGAGTGTGCTGTTCAATCTTGCCGGTGCACCGTGTATCCCGCTAGCTGAATATCCATGTCATCATTCAGCCACGATTCCATGAAACATAGGATATTACAGTTTTTGATGTCCCGTTGGTAGGATATTTGTCATCGTACCTCATCTAGTTTATTGTCCAATGATTGCACGTTGGCGAGTAGTATTGACTGTAACGACAGCTTTCCCACTCGCCTTTTCCGGGTCCTGACCAGGCATCCGGCTCTTTGTCCTCTGTACCTGCGTCGCTTCCTCTTGCAAATAACGGGGATGTCGGCCCTGTCGGGTGTTTAGAGAATGTCTTGTGTGTCTTGTTTGTTGAAGAAAAAATCTTTGCCTAATCCGAGGTGAGTGATCACTGTCCTGATATCCAGAAGCTCTTTTTTGCCGTAAGATACGATTGCAGAAACATTATGTACAAAATAAGTTACAAATAACGCGAAAAACACCACATAATAGCACAATTGGTTGGGCGCCCGTAAAACTGCGGCAAGCCAGAGCTTACCGCAGGGTCTTATTCTGAGCACACACAGTCTAGGCGGCGATGAATGTGGGGACGTTAGGAACCATGGTGGGCCACCAAAAACGTTATCGTACAAAGGCCAGGGTCCGACGGGAGCCAGGATGGCAGGCCAGTCTGGAGGAATGAGTTCAACCAGGACAAAGGAACAGGCAGAGTCCGGGACAAACATCCGGTTAGCTGGGTCCCCCTCCCCCGGTGTCAGGCTGGGAACTTTGCTCCTCACGGACCTGGTTCTCTATATCCCAGTGTCATGACTGGCCTGTTCGGGTCAGGTTACCATGGACCACACTCCTACAGCGACATCTCTCACACCCACTAGAGGGGGAGAGATCGAGAGGTATGGATGTGGGCGGTTTTATGACACCTCACGCTCATTGAAAATCTTAAGGCAGCAGACAAAATCCCTTTGTCCTCTCACTGTGGAGGAATGGAATGTATGATGGGCCTATGGAGAACCTACCTCAGAATAGTAACATGGGACAATATGTTTTGTCAGCCAAAATGGTGGCAATGACAATAGATGGAATATGAAAAAGAATGTCGTTTTTGTTGTTACTAAAAGTTAAATGACGACAATATAACGAAAACATTGTAACTTAAAGAGTCTTCACAATATGTACCTGATGTTTGCATACTGTACATTGTGTGCAAAATGTCCAGATCAAATAAAATGTTTTTGTAAAGATGAAATGTGAAGTTAGTTGTCTAAATTGGATCTGAGTAAAATCCAGACCTTGCCTCGTAACTGGCGGCGCCCAGAGAACTTGCCATGAAGACAGAAATGCCCCTTTCTGACCCAATTGTATAAAACATGTGAGTTAATAATTAACATATCGGACTAGGTGACCACGAGCTGCAGCCAAGGTTCGAGGTAGTCGCAAACCCAAAACACAACACAAGGTTGAAGAAGACAAAGGAACCTTTTAACAGTCTATACTACGGATGAGTAGCTGTGTCTAAGAGCGTGATTTCAAGCAGGACATCTGGTTACCACTCGCCAAGGAATCGTGTGTCTACACTGCTTCCATTCCTGCACTGGAGCCCTGAGGTGCACGACTGACCGTACTCAGAAGACCCCATTTCAGAACAAGGGCGAGGAAACAGACCACTAAGCGAAAGACACTGACATTGTGTGGACAATCAGAGAGTTACACCCAGTAACAACAGAGGTCCCGCCATCAGAGGAGAAGGAGGGACTCGATCCATGAGGAGATACCCCATCGGAGACCATCGACACATAATTACATCTTTATATTCTGACCCAAAAGAGCGGCAGTTCGGGGCAAGGTTAGGGCTAAACTAAGCATCGTTTACAAATGTACCCAAGTGTGCTTTTCTCTCTTTCTCTCTCTTTTGAAATCCCCATTTTGTGTAACATGTGTCATATTGTGTTGGCCCACCAGGGACCTGTTTAATTGTCCTAAATTCTCATCAATAGCCTAGACTGTGTGTTTGTGTATCTTATATTATCATTTTAGCTTGTTACTAAATAAATAATAAACTCAATTGGTGTGGACGGGTTTATTAAGTGGGACTCGGGTTTGTGTAGATTCCTGGATTATGCGACGTTCAGCATGAGACTGTAGAGGAAATTAATTAATTAGCAACTGTTGTAAAATCGATATTCTGATATTCTTTGAGTTAATTTGGGAAATGGAAACTCAATTAAACCCAACTTTCCCATGATGCCCCTGGTTACTGAGTTAATAATTACCCTATTCACTTAATCACGTAATTATGAACAGTTAATCATTCGATGAACAGCAGTCATCACATTAATCAGTACAACGTCACGACATATATGGCGCCCCCTGTGAGGAATCTAAGATAAAACTAGGCCACACTTTTGGGTTAATTCCATACCTAATGTGTAGCAAGATACATATATACCAATAGCTATAGGCAGGATTATTGTTGAGAGGGGCGTGTGTGTGGTTTTCCTTTTCACCCAGATACTGGTAGGGAAAGAACCTCTCCTGTGTTGTATATCTGACGAAAGTCAGTGTGTGGGGGGGGGGGGGGATTTACTGAATGCTACGAGCTAGGGCATATGTACCAGCCGATGCAGGCAATCTGAGAATAATACTAGTTGGGCCCAACGCAGTGTTATTTCTGTCTATCACTTTCAGGAGCGATTAGACTCAGTCATAAGCAATTTCTAGAGCAGAGGACATATGAGCCAGCCATTGCAGAAATTTGAGTAGATATATTTGTTTGACCTGAAGCGAAGTCATTATCTCTCTACCTTTCGCGTTTTGGTAACGTGAAGAGCTCAAGGGTTGAACGTGAGACGTCACTTAGTAAACCTGTTCCCTTGTTAGAAGAAACTTTGCTTGTGCTTGGAAGTGGAAATCCCGCACAAGTGAAGCTAAACATTGCACCAGATTCTAAGCTAACAAAGCGATGCTAAGCTAACAAAGGGGAACAGCCATTTTTGTTTTCCACTTTGTTCAAAGCGAAATCCTGCGCCGGGTGGGAATCCCGTGTGATTTCAGCTTGTGCTATCAGTGACCTCTGGTGGAGAATCACCAGTAATTGTTTTTAAATAATTCAGGTTACACTGTATGGTGTCCAACAAATCTCAACTGATTGGATACCATTGTCTCGTTCAATTTAATACATAAGTTAACTTTTTAAGGTATAGGGGGCAGTATTTTCATTTTCGGATGAAAAGCGTGCCCAGAGTAAACTACCTAATACTCGGGCCCAGAGTCAAATATTTGCATATTATTAGTAGATTTGGATAGAAAGCACTCTGAAGTTTCTAAAACTGTTTGAATGATGTCTGTGAGTATAACAGAACTCATATGGCAGGCAAAAACCTGAGAAAAATCCAACCAGGAAGTGGGAAATCTGATGCTTGTAGTCTTTTCAAGTCATTGCCTATCTAACACACAGTGACTTAGGGTTCATTTTTGCACTTTCTAAGGCTTCCACTAGATGTCAACAGTCTTTAGAACCTTGTTTCAGGCTTTTGCAGTGAACAGAGAGCGAACAAGAAGGCCGGGAAGTTGGTGACTCAGAAAATGACATGAGTTCAGTGGCGCGCATTTACGTGATGAGGTAGCTGTGTTCCATAACATTTTTCAAGACATTGGAATCGTCCGGTTGGAATATTATTGAAGTTTTATGTTAAAAAGGCCCTAAAGATTGATGCTATACAACGTTTGGCATGTTTCTACGAACGTAAATATAACTTTTTTTGACTTTTCGTCGTGAAATTTTCGGCACGCTTCCTACATTTGGAGTAGCTTTCTGAACGCGCAAACAACAAGGAGGTATTTGGACATAAATTATGGACTTTATCGAACAAAACAACATTTATTGTGGACCTGGGATTCCTGAGAGTGCATTCTGATGAAGATCATCAAAGGTGCGTGCTTAATTTTAGCTGTATTTCTGGTTTTTGTGACGCCTCTCCTGCTTGGAAAATGGCTGTGTGGTTTTTCTTGTTGACGCTCTGTCCTAACATAATCTAACTTTATGCTTTCGCCATAAAGCCTTTTTGAAATCGGACAATGTGGTTGGATTAAGGAGAAGTGTATCTTTAAAATGGTGTAAAATAGTTGTATGTTTGAGAAATTTGAATTATGAGATTTTGTTGTTTTTAAATTTGCCGCCCTGATATTGCTCTGGCTGTTGATAGTGTGTACCGCGGGTGGGACGCTAGCATCCCACGTAGCCCATAGAAGTTAATTCGCCATACTACATTTTCAGGTCGTTTATTGGGATAATACACAAACTGATGTGTTCCAACCATTGAGACATCGTTAAACCTTTCCACATTAACTTAAAGCAATGTTTCAAATCAAATCAAATTGTATTTGTCACATACACATGGTTAGCAGATGTTAATGCGAGTGTAGTGAAACGCTTATGCTTCTAGTTCCAACAATGCAGTAATATCCAACGAGTAATCTAACCTAACAATTTCACAACAATTACCTTATACACACAAGTGTAAAGGAATGAATATGTACATAAGAAAAATATATGAATGAGTGATGGTATAGAGTACAGTATATTCATATGAGATGAGTAATGTAGGATATGTAAACATATAAAAGTGGCATTGTTTAAAGTGGCTAGTGATACATTACATCAAGATGACAAGCTGCAGTAGGTGGTATAGAGTACAGTATATACATATGAAATGAGTAATGTAGGGTATGTAAACATATACAAGTGGCATTGTTTAAAGTGGCTAGTGATACATTACATCAAGATGGCAAGATGCAGTAGGTGGTATAGAGTACAGTATCTACATATGAAATCAGTAATGTAGGGTATGTAAACATTATATGAAGTGGCATTGGATACCATTGTCTCGTTCAATTTAATACATAAGCTAATTCGCCATACTACCTTTTCAAGTCGTTTATTGGGATAATACACAAACTGATGTGTTCCAACCAATGAGACATCGTTAAATCTTTCCACATTAACTTAAAGCAATACTTTCAGGTTAATTCAAGTTTAATTCCCAAATAGCCTAGACAGGTATGATTCATCAATAACATTGATTAATCTATTAAATTTGCTTTTACCAGCTCATTGGTGTCTACGACCACATTTCTAACAGTATTGTGAAATTCCACCTTCGCTGGTACCGTGTCAATTTTAGCTGGTGCTACCAGTCACCTCTGGTGAAGAATCACCAGTAATTGTTTTTAAATAATTCAGGTTGCACTGGATGGTATCCAACCATTCTCAAATGATTGGATACCATTTTCTTGTTCAATTTAATGCATAAATTAAATTGCCCAATACTACATTTTCAGCTCGTTTCTTGGGCTAATACACAAACTGACGTGTTCCAACCAATGAGACATTGCTAAACTTTTGCACGTTAACTTAGATACAGCAATGCTTTCAGGTTGATTAAAGTTGAATTCCCAAATAGCCTATACAGGTTTGATTTATCATTAAAATGTATTAATCAATGAAATCTGCTTTTGCAAGTTCATTAATAGCCCAACATCCACATTACTGGCCCAGTCTTGATGTTTCATTGATGTTTCTAAACTGATTTAAATCGTGTTTGCAGCTTCCAACTCAAAACCCAAACTTTACATAAATTGAAATAACTGATCATCATAATAATAAGCAAGCTATCAGATGGGTTGCCACCCGTACGCAAACAAACTCTTGACCAAGTCCGTATTCCACAGGAGCAACTCGTTTTAGCCAAAACTAAATACGATGAAGTCCACGCAAAACTAGATGAATCCGACGAGCTAGCTAAAAACAGGGGCGAGCGACTTGATGCCCTGCAAACGGTTTTGAATGAAACCACTCAACGCAATAATGTTCTATTCCAAAAGCTGCAGACCAAAGACGATCAGTTATTGAACACATTGACCAAGTTGGATGACAAAACAGCAGAACTCCTCGAAGTTGCTGATTTAATGAAGGATGAGAAAGACCAGGTTAGAAAGTTGGAAAACGTGACCTCTAAGCAAAAGGAGGACATCACTGGATCTCTCACTCCACACTCGAGAACTCTCCCTGCAAACCATGACAGATAAGTATGAGGCAGAGCGGAGAAAGTGCGACACCTACGTGTCTAAAATAAACACCCTCAACTCCCAGGTGGACTCTGCGATGCAGCAGAATACCACCCTTAGGTATCATCTGGAGGAACTCCAGAACAGTCATGCGCTGTCGCGGGATGACCGAACCAAGAAACCTAGCTCACATCCGGAGCTCAGGGAACGAGGGAATGTAGACGACAGGAGATGTCAAACCTCACCTCTCTCAGAGGTCCCTCAATCTTTTCCTCTTGGCCATTCAGCCCACAGTGACATGGTGCCTCCTCGCCAACACAACTACAGCTTGGCTTTTCCTTTTGGCCTTTTGGCCCACAATCCCCCACAGGAGTGTGCAGATGCTCCCCGCGCACTTGGCGGGGATTGCCTTCACAAAATCGTAAAGAACTTCCGCCTCTTTGACCCCGTTCCAGGAAAGCCAAACGACACTGAGACATTCTTAGCAGACATAGAGGATGCCTTGGATGGCAATCCAAACACTACAAATGCCGACAGGCTCTACCTGTTGAAGTGAACGTCCAACAGACACGTGCCAATGTTCATCCGTCTACAAGAGCAACACGTGCAAAATGACTACGCTAAACTTGCCACGGTTTTGGAAATAGAATTCAGTGATTCTGCGACTCACAAACATGACAGCTTGTTGGCTAACAATATCAAACAAGCTCGAAATGAATACCCACATGCCTACTATCATAGGCTTTGTTCAGCTTACTTTGGCATGCTCACTGAAACAGGAATGGAAGACTTATTACCAATCAAGCAAGTGGTTCTGTCAAACATGTCTCCCAACTTCATCAACTACTTGGGCCCTACTGCCAACGTTAGTTTGTCTATCTCGACATTCTGAGAGCTTGCAAGCACCGCCTTTGAAACATCAAAAGCAAGCCGGGCTAAGAGCCCGGAAAGCTTGATTTTCGAGCTTGCGCGGGAACAATCACTCCAATTGGAAGGTGCGGCATCAGTGACAGGTGCGGTAAAATATGATGCACAAAGGCGGTGGCTACCAAGTAACCACACTGATAACCACTGAAGTAACAATAGCTATGATGAACGTCCCCAACCTAACAGGTCCCGTAGAGATCGGATCGACCTGGCCGCTACGTCCCTGCACCTTACCCTCACAAAGGGTCAGGACACAAGGGTAACAAGCGTAACAAGGGCAACAAAGTGTTCAACAACGATCTAAATGCTAACCGAAAAAATATCGAAGCTCTGATAAGAGATGTACTGCAGTGGAAGAAATTTGAGAAAGAGGACAAGGATAAGTCATCATGACTAGGCGCAAAATTGTTGGAGACTGAGTCCACCGAAATTCACACCATTCACGAGGACGTCAACATTCCCATTACCCCCGCTCTCACTCAAATCCCTGTCCAGGGACCACTCGTTCTAGACACAAGCTCGCAGGTTTTGTCTACAGACTTTTGATACAGATGTGGAGATGCACAAGGTAAGCAGCATTGCAACAGATGATTCCTATCCCATTCCGATAGAGGAACCACTGGGTCACGATGGTGGGTTATCTGTCTTGAAAATCGACACAGATAACTAACTGCTCCGTTCTTCCAATCCACTCCACTTTGTTTGGGATATGACAAGAAAAACCAACTCGAACAGGCCATACCTTAAAGCAGTCTTAGAGGACTGTTTGACCTGTGATGCTCTGATAGATTTGGGTTTGACAATTTCCCTCATATCTGAAACTTATTGGTTGAAAACAGAACGTTGCGATACGAAACATTGAGGTTTCCCTCAAGATACCTCGCCTCTAACCAAGCGATTAAATTCAACTTCAAAAGCATGTCACTGATCCACCATGTGTACATGACTAGCCTTGACACTGAACGGATGCTGATTGGGATAGATTTAATTGACCGTTTGGTACCACTAATGGATTGGAAAACCAACCAAATCTGGTCAAAAATAACTTCGCCAACTCCGTTGACTTCACAGCATTCTTCCAAGGCTACATGCCATACATTGTGCAACGACGTGGGTTCGACATCAGCAACTGTCGCAACCCCGGCGAACTTGGTCATGAGTCCGCCATTGGTGGCAAATGACAAGGTGACAAGTTCAACTCGGAACTTAACCGAACATGAGGTTTTCCTGTGTGGCTTGGGTGATTCACCAGCTGACACTTACCACCCTCCTCTGATATGTGGCATGTGCTTAAACAGCACTATGGTTGAGGATGCCATACTGGCAACCTGGTCAGAAAAATCTGCAATCAGTTTGGAAATGTTCAATGCAATTTCAAAAACGGCTAACTGCCATCCCCTTGTTCCAAAAACATTCAGATGTACACTGGGAACTACTCCCCAGACGACACTCACCGCTATAGGGATGTGTGCACTATCAATCCGCATTGGAACCAAGGAAGTATCTCACTACCTACTGGTTGTCATGGACCTCCCACATACTGTACAGTCTATGTGAGAGTGGACATTTTGGTAAGATTGGGTGTTAAATTCGATACTGTACACCAAGTTCTTTGGTCTTTGTGCAGCCAAACCAACATGCCTTGTCTTTTGACCCGGTGTGAATGGCATCCGGGCAGACTATTCCTGAAGTTTGCAAGGTGATAACTGAGTCCGCCATGGTGATTCCGGCAAGAACCACAAAGGTTTCTGTAAGACTGAACCTGGCGCTCGGATACCGGATGGAAGTCACCACTGCGTTCTTCCAACCCTCTCCGCAACCTTTTGACTTGGGGCTAACTATCAATGGCAACCCGCTGTTGGGACTAAACGCTAGATCCACTTACCTCCTGGTACAAAATCTGACTCAAGCGGATATTTCCATTCCTCAGCACACTTGGCTAGGAACATTGATTCCTTCCATGATTTTGAAATTGTTGTTCCCGTGATTGGGCCTATTCCATCCTTCCTAGACCTAGGTGGCGAGGGAGGTACGCTGTTTACTTTTCCGTCAAAAGCAATCACAATAACTCCCGTATTGCTACTTTCAGGCTGGATGTCGATTCTGACAACAACCTGTTAATATACTCCATCATCACGAAGGATGATATCGCATCTCCTCCTGCATGTGAGGTACACTATTGTGAGGTAACAGCCAATGATTCTCCCATCAGTGACCTGCCGTCCCCACCCGATGAAGACCTGTACAATGTCACCAAACCATATCCTGGTTTCCATGCACAGGTAGCACAACTACTGTCGGAGGCTGATGCACTTGTAAATGACACTGAATGGGATCAGTTGAAAGAATTGTTTAACAAACACAGTGAGATCTGGTCTACAGACTCGCTGGATTGCGGTGTTACGGGCATTCATGTGGTGCGTATTCCTAAACCACCTGGAGCAGTTCCTATGTTTGTGAGACAATACAAAATTCCGCTTGCAGCGTACGCAGCGGTACAAGAGATTATCAACTCCCTATTAGCTAAATGGATAATCAGGGAATGTAACAGTACGTACAGCTCTCCCGTGTGGCCCGTTCTGAAACCAACAGGTAAATGGTGTCTTACCGTTGACTATAGACAACTCAACAAGCTGGTTCTGTTGTCTCGTTGGCAAATTACACAGCTCGACCAAGAGTTGCCAAAGGTGGCAAACGCCAAGTACTTCTCCACTGTTGACATGGCGAATGTTTTCTAGACCATGACAATCGACCCTTGTGACCAACACAAGTTGGCTTTCCCTTTCTTGAACAAGTGCTTCACGTTCAACCAGTTGAATCCTGTGGCGCGTTATTCAAATACCTTAGATATGATATTACTTCAATTTTTCAAAAATATGACTATTTTACACCATTTTAAAGATAAGACTCTCGTTAATCTAACCACACTGTCCGATTTCAAAAAGGCTTTACAACGAAAGCAAAACATTAGATTATGTCAGCAGAGTACCGAGCCAGAAATAATCAGACACCCATTTTTCAAGCTAGCATATAATGTCACATAAACCCAAACCACAGCTAAATGTAGCACTAACCTTTGATGATCTTCATCAGATGACAACCCTAGGACATTATGTTATACAATACATGCATGTTTTGTTCAATCAAGTTCATATTTATATCAAAAAACAGCTTTTTACATTAGCATGTGACTAGCATGTGACTAGCATTCCCACCGAACACTGCCGGTGAATTTACTAAATTACTCACGATAAACGTTCACAAAAAGCATAACAATTATTTTAAGAATTATAGATACAAAACTCCTCTATGCACTCGATATGTCCGATTTTAAAATAGCTTTTCGGTGAAAGCACATTTTGCAATATTCTCAGTAGATAGCCCGGCATCACAGGGCTAGCTATTTAGACACCCAGCAGGTTTAGCACTCACCAAAGTCAGATTTACTATAAGAAAAATGTTATTACCTTTGTTGTCTTCGTCAGAATGCACTCCCAGGACTTCTACTTCAATAACAAATGTTGGTTTGGTCCAAAATAATCCATCGTTATATCCAAACAGCGGCGTTTTGTTCGTGCGTTCTAGACACTATCCTAAAGGCTAAATAAGGGTGACGAGCATGGCGCAATTCGTGACAAAAGAATTGTAAATATTCCATTACCGTACTTCGAAGCATGTCAACCGCTGTTTAAAATCTATTTTTATGCCATTTTTTAAAAAAAAACCGATAATATTCCGACCGGGAATCTGCGTTTAGATAAACAGACAAAGGAAAAGAAACCATTCGGTCGAAGCGGGCACGCGCCTAAGCCCATAGTACTCTGAGTTGCCACTTGCCAAAAGCGATAAAGTGTTTCAGCCAGAGCCTGCCTCGATATCGTTCAACGTTTTCCCGGGCTCTGAGACCCTATGGAAGACGTAGGAAGTGTCACGTTATTGCACAGATCCTGAGTCTTCAATAAAAAGAGCCAAGATGAAACACTACTTCTCAGACAGGCCACTTCCTGCTTGAAATCTTCTCTGATTTTGGCCTGCCATAGGAGTTCTGTTATACTCACAGACACCATTCAAACAGTTTTAGAAACTTTAGGGTGTTTTCTATCCAAAGCCAATAATTATATGCATATTCTAGTTACTGGGCAGGAGTAGTAACCAGATTAAATCGGGTACGTTTTTTATCCAGCCGTATCAATACTGCCCCCTAGCCCTAACAGGTTAATAATTACCTGATTCAACAGTTAATCATTCGATGAACAGCAGTCGTTACATTAATCAATACAACGTCATGTCACCAATGAGTGCAGCCGCTAGACAAGAAATAGGGAAGATAGATAGGGAGGATGGCCTCGGGCTCCGACGGTGTAGCAGCGGGGCTAAAGAGGGGTGAGAGCGCATCAGGCTTCACATTCTTGGACCCCGGGTGTTAGAAGATGGTAAAGTTGAACCGAGTGAAGAGCATGGCCCATTGAGCTTGCCTAGATTTGAGGAGCTTGGCGGTGCAGAGATTTGACAGGTTCCTGTGATCAGTACACACTAAAAAGTGATGTTCAGCCCCCTTTAACCAGTGCCTCCACTCCTCCAATGCCATCTTCACAAGGAGTAGTTCTCGATTTCCCACGTCATAGTTCCTCTCAGCTGGGTTAAGACGATGGGAAAGGAAAGCGCAGGGATTCCATTTTTGGTCCTGGGCACAATGCTGGGACAGGACGGCCCCTACACCAATGTCCGAGGTGTCGACCTCCACCACAAACTGACGGGACGGATCCTGATGGATTAAGATGGGAGCAGTAGTGAACCGATGCTTGAGGTCCGAGAACGCCCAGTCAGCTGCTGGAAACCACATTAACGGAACCTTGGGAGAGGTGAGTGCTGAGAGGGGGGAAGCCAGGGTGCTGTAACCACGGATGAAGCTGCAGTAGAAATTAGCAAACCCCAGGAAACGTTGCAGCTGCACTCTGAATGTGGGTTGAGGCCAATCCACCACCGCTCTAACCTTGTCAGAGTCCATCTGAATATTTCCAGCAGCAATGACAAACCCTACAAAGGAGATGGTGGAGTGATGGAATTCACACTTTTCTGCTTTAACAAAAGCTGGTTCTCCAGGAGACACTGAAGGACCTGTTGGACATGAAGGAGATGTTCTTGAGCTGACCGGGAGAAAATTAGGATGTCGTCAAGGTAGACAAACACGAACCGGTTCAACATGTCACGGAGCAAATCATTGACCAGGGCCTGGAACATCGTGGGGGCATTGGTCAGTCCAAATGGTATAACAAGGAACTCGTAGTGCCCGCTACCCATGTTAAAAGCTGTCTTCTATTCTTCTCCTTCCCGTATCTGAACCAGATAGTAGGTGTTCTGAAGGTCCAACTTTGAGAAGATTGTCACCCCCTGGAGAGGCTTGAAAGCCGAGGAGATGAGCGGTAGAGGGTAATGTTTTTTAACCGTGATGCCATTAAGGTCCCGGTAGTCAATACACGGGTGCAGGGTTTTGTCCATTGCCGGTGAGAGATTTGGACTGGTCACCCCACAACAGGACGGCATGGAGAGGGGTATGAGTAATGAAAGATGGGAAACTCCCTGTTCGGCTAACCAACGTACTCGTACCTACTTGATGAGCCTGGTCTTTTAATGGACAGATACAGTTAAGGTCAGAAGTTTGCATACACTTAGGGTGGAGTCATTAAAACTCATTTTTCAACCACTCCACAAATTTCTTGTTAACAAAGTATAGTTTTGGCAAGTCGGTTAGGACATCTACTTTGCACATGACACAAGTAATTTTTCCTAGAAAATAAAGGAAAGCCGCACACTCTAAGAGCTCAGATGCAAAAATTTAATCACCAACGTTTCGACAGCGAAGCTGTCTTCATCAGGGTATCATCAAACACTGCGAGATGAGTCATTTATATAGTGTCAAGAGACACACAGGTGTTTGTAATCATGGCCAAGTATGGCCTAATATCATTGGTTAACTCAAATATTTAAAAAAATGGCATACAAAGAACATACAAAAAGACAAACAAATGGATAGCATACGATCATAGCATTTGTAGTCTAAAATGTATCTAACAAACAATTACAATGGCAAAATCACAATTATCACAGGAATGGCTTCAGATCAAAGTCTATGTTGAGACCGAAGGGAGCAAGGGTCTTTAAATTAAAGATCCAGGCAGCCTCTCGTTTCAACAATAAATTATCAAGGTCACCCCCTCTCCTCGGGAGGGTGACATGTTCAATACCAATATAACGCAGAGACGAAATCGGATGGTTGGCTTCCAAAAAGTGGGCCGCAACTGGGTAAGTTAAGTTTTTGCACCTAATGGTGCTACGATGCTCTGAGATACGTACTTTTAATTCACGCTTTGTTTTGCCCACAAGTAATTTTTCCAACAATTGTTTACAGACAGATTATTTCACTTATAATTCACTGTATCACAATTCCAGTGGGTCAGAAGTTTACATACACTAAGTTGACTGTGCCTTTAAACAGCGTGGAAAATTCCAGAAAATGATGTCATGACTTTAGAAGCTTCTGATAGGCTAATTGACATACTTTGAGTCAATTGGAGGTGTACCTGTGGATGTATTTCAAGGCCTACCTTCAAACTCATTGCCTCTTTGCTTGACATCATGGGAAAATCAAAAGAAATCAGCCAAGAACTCAGGAAAAGAATTGTAGACCTCCACAATTCTGGTTCATCCTTGGGAGCAATTTCCAAATGTCTGAAGGTACCACGTTCATCTGTACAAACAATAGTACGCAAGTATAAACACCATGGGACCACGCAGCCATCATACCGCTCAGGAAGGAGACACGTTCTGCCTCCTAGAGATGAAAAGTGCAAATCAATACCAGAACAACAGCAAAGGACCTTGTGAAGATTCTGGAGGAAACAGGCACAAAAGTATCTATATCCACAGTAAAACGAGTCCTATATATCGACACAACCTGAAAGTCTGCTCAGCAAGGAAGAAGCCACTGCTCCAAAACCGCCATAAAAAAGTCAGACTACGGTTTGCAACTGGACATGGGGACAAAGATCATACTTTTTGGAGTAATGTCCTCTGGTCTGATGAAACAAAAACTGCTTGGCAATAATGACCATCGTTATGTTTGGAGGAAAAGGGGGAGGCTTGCAAGCCGAAGAACACCATCCCAACTGTGAAGCACGGGGGTGGCAGCATCATGTTGTGGGGGTGCTTTGCTGCAGGAGGGACTGGTGCACTTCACAAAATAGATGGCATCATGAGGAAAGGAAAATTATGTGGATATATTGAAGCAACATCTCAAGACATCAGTCAGGAAGTTAAAGCTTGGTCGCAAATGGGTCTTCCAAATGGACAATGACCCAAGCATACTTCCACAATTTTGGCAAAATGGCTTAAGGACAACAAAGTCAAGGTATTGGAGGGGCCATCACAAAACCATGACCTCAATCCCATAGAAAATGTGTGGGCAGAAATGAAAACACATGTGTGAGCAAGGAGGCCTACAAACCTGATTCAGTTACACCATTTTTACATTTTAGTCATTTAGCAGACACTCTTATCCAGAGCGACTTACAGCAGTGAATACATACATATCATACATTTTTTTTCTCCGTACTGGTCCCCCTGGTCCCCCCTGGGAATCAAACCCACAACCCTGGTGTTACAAACACCATGCTCTACCAACTGAGCCACACGGGACCGTCAGCTCTGTCAGGAGGAATGGGCCAAAATTCCCCCAACTTATTGTGGGAAGCTTGTGGAAGGCTACCCGAAACGTTTGACCCAAGTTAAACAATTTAAAGGCAATGCTATCAAATACTAATTGAGTGTATGTAAACTTCTGACCCACTGGGAATGTGATGAAAGAAATAAAAGCTGAAATAAATCCTTCTCTCTACTATTATTCTGACATTTCACTCTTAAAATAAAGTGGTGATCCTAACTGACCTAAAACAGGGACTTTTTACTAGGATTAAATGTCAGGAATTGTGAAAAACTGAGTTTAAATATATTTGGCTAAGGTGTATGTAAACTTCCAACTTCAACTGTAGATATGCAATGTCCTGATGTTCCACAATACAGACAGCTCTTGGTGATTAGTCTGTGTTAGCGTTCAGCAGGAGACAATTTGGCCCTGCCCACTTGCATGGGCTCCGGAGGAAGTGAGTCACAGCCCTCTGTGATTCCCGAGGGAACTTGGCTGACATCGGCTTCTCCCGGGGACTTCCGGGATTCCTCGGAGGTGGGGTGGGCGCTGTGGACAAGCGAGTGTGTCCGGGAGCAGACCCCCTCTCCCTCCTACATTCCTGTAGCCACCCATCGATCCATATGGTCAAGGCTATGAGAGAGTCGAGATCCATGGGGAGCTCCCAGGCTGCGAGCTCGTCTTTAACCACCTTCGATAATCCATGCAGGAACATGTTGAACAGAGATTCAGGGTTCCAGGCACTCTCTGCGGCCAAAGTGAGAAAATCTACTGCGTAGTCTGCCACAATACGGGAGTCTTGATGCAGTTGCAGTAGCTTATGAACAGCCTCTCTCCCGGACAACGGAAAATCAAACACCTTTCTAACCTCCACCACTAACACCTCCAGACTGAGCCAAACGGTGGATTGTTGCTCCCACACCACCATAGCCCAAGCAATAGCCCTCCCAGACATCAGTGTTATTTAGTATGCTATCCTCAAGCAATCCGAGGGAAACGTGGTAGATTGGCAGAAGCACCGTTGGTAGAGGGGTAACTGACAGTCTGGGGGGTTACTGTTGTGGCTTGCTGCTTAGTAGATAACCAACAGAACGGTTCCAGCAACGCAGTGAAAGCGTGGTCATGGCCTTCCGTCAA
This sequence comes from Salmo salar, assembly GCF_965601325.2. Lineage (NCBI taxonomy): Eukaryota > Metazoa > Chordata > Actinopteri > Salmoniformes > Salmonidae > Salmo > Salmo salar. The sequence goes on from NC_138300.1 coordinate 109,848,525, forward strand.
GGTCTGGAGTTTTTCCATAAGATCTTGAAATACTTCCTTGTGTCTACCAATGGTGACTCCTTGAACGGAGACAGCATTGCGGTGCTGGTCCGAGTCTGCTGGGCCAGTCATGGCCAGTTCGTACTCTCATGACTCAGGATATGACCCAGATGCAGACACAGGTGGCGGATGGTTCAGCTCTCAGATAATTTATTATAACACAGGGGCAGGCAAAGGGCAGGTCGAGGACAGGCAGAGGTTCATAACTAGGTCAGAGTCCAACAGGTACAGGACGGCAGACAGGCTCAGGGTCAGGGCAGGCACAGGCTCAGGGTCAGGGCAGGCACAGGCTCATGTGCAGGGCAGGTACAGGCTTAGGGTCAGAGCAGGCAGAAAAGTCAGAAACGGAAAGGCTAGAAACAAAATCTACAGAGCAGGGAAAAACAGGAAACACGCTGGGACGCCCTGACAAAACAAGACGAACTGGCAACAGACCAACAGAAAACGCAGGTATAAGTACACAGGGGATAATGGAGGGAAATGGGAGACACCTGGGTGTGACACGTTTATAGGATCTGTATTGTGCCCAGGCTGAAATGTTTCTGTGTTGTCTTAAGAAAAATGCTAGAAATATGACCAAGAGTAATCGAAACAACCTTTATCGTTGACACCATGAACATGTACTTTGATGCACAAACAAAGAGTACAGTATAAACATTAGGAGTTGTCATTTCATTGGGTATCAGGTGAAGTTTGTCTGGTTCAATGTAAAAAAAAAAACATGCATGTGCATACCTATGGACATATACTGTATGTGTGTTTGCATTTAACATGACAGCGAGACCGTATTCTCCTCTGACATATGTTGGGACAACTGATGTGTTCTTCAGAGAAAGTCACAATGGCATTTGGTTGAGCGGACCCCAGTTCCCCATCTGAACCCATCCTCTACCGTACAGTATTGTACTGTATCTCCTGGGTGTCTATGGTGGCCCAGAAACCACTCATTGTCCGAACAGTGATAATATTAATCTCATTAACCCACTGTGATGTAGACACAACAGGGCTGGGTCCCCAGGGGCCACGCTGTAAAGCACAGCTAGGTAAACGCTATTGCGCAAAACACACGGCCGCTATACGTAGATGTAATTGTGATTGATGCATGATTTGATATGGCCGAGTGTGTCTCTCATTTCCACAATATGGAAATGAGAGACCATGAAATCTAAAAGAATAAACAGACACAATAAGGCCTAAGGTCTCAGTTGTCAATATATAGATGATAGACTTTCATCAACTCCTAGTTTCCTAAGGAGTATATGGCTCTACAGAAAGGATAACAAACCTGCCCTAATGTCTTGAAATAATTCTTCCTCTAACAAGATTACCGTAATCCAATTTGAGTTAGGGCCGCAATATTTTCAGAGTGGCATGTGGTGATTAAATGGACTGAATTTAATATAATTTGAGCCATAAAAGTGTTATAAAGGCTTGCTAAAGGAATTCAGTAGGGTTAAGAGGTAAGGATGAGCTGGCACGTTCATAGCGAGGTATAAATTTACCTCTGTTCCAGACAGATCACCTCTCCGAGGACTAACATGAAGTGCAAGGCTTCCCTGGCCCACCGGATTTTATATCTCTGACCTTTTAGTAAGGAACGGCCCAGTAACATGGCCATGTCTTCTACTCAGGGGTTCACGAGGCCTCTCAGGAAGTAAAGGTCACCCAGGAGGGTCATGCAGGGCAGGCATTCCTCTCAGACCAGGAGAAGAGGAAGCAGGCAGGGCTGCCCTGTATCAACTGTTTGTTTTCTGCTCACACTACCTTCACATTCTCTTTTTTCATCTTCTTTCTTCATCACACTTTGCACTCTCTTTTTTTCTTCTTTCCATTGCTGCCACCTTCCTGCTCAGCCACCTCTCTTTTCCTCTCCTCTCTCTGGTATTCTCTCTCTCACCTTTACTCCTCCTTCCCTCCTCCCTCCTCTCCACTTCCCTCCATGACTGCCTCCCCCTCTGTAATGTTGCCTCTAATGAACAGAGCACTGCTTCAGCCCAGCCATTTCAGAAATGTTAATCTCATCAAAACTCAGCTTCTTTTTTAATCACTACAGTAAAATGGAGGTAATCACAAGATCCTCCTTGTGACATTTTCAAGCTTCCCTCTGTCTGCTCCACTTGTGAGAAACAAATGACGGGATGGGCGAGATTGAGTTTTTTCACCAAGTCATTACTTCTGTCACCGGCGCCCATTTCCAAATTGAAAAATCGGAAACAATAAATGATGGCGAAGCAGTTAATAACTGTTAAGAAATCACATTTGGAAAATTGCATTTAAGCAATAACCTTTTCTCCCTGTAATTACATGACAGAAAGGTCCCCGCTTTTAATTAAGTCAGCCATTTATAGTTATGAAGCCATACTTCACTATGCAGATTAGTGGCTGATAGGTCACAGAACACCCCGACTGCTTTTTTAGTGGAGTTGATCTGGTAATTACTCTGCTGTTCCACAGTGACCACACTGAACCTGAGCCTCCACATTACAGTCCCCCACCACACACACACACACACACACACACGCACGCGCACCCACACACACACACACACCCACACACCACACACACACACACACACACACACACACACACACACACACACACACACACACACACACACCACACACACACACAACACATACATCTAAAGGCATGCATACACACACATACACATTAACACACATGCACACTCGCACACTTGCACACACACACACACACGCACGTGCGCGCGCGCGCGCTCCTCACGCTCTATGATTGTATCGCCGCGGCCGTGTCAAGCATCTTTAAATTAAAACGGATTTCAAAATGAGGAGCATCAACGGAGGGAATAATGTTCGAGGAAATATGCGTGGCTAGATGTATGTGTGTGCATGCTCATCTTTGTGTGTGCATGTGTGTGTGTGCACTTGTGTGTGTGTATGTGAGATGAATAGCCCCTGGGACAGCAGGGGAATATATCATTGTTCTGCAGGGGACTATATTTCTGGTGCTTAAGGGCTTGAATCAATCCCTAGCGCTGAAGATCAGCGCTGTAGAGCGACTGAAATTTAACAGTACTTTCCGATTGAGCCAACATATGCAGCGTTTACAGTGAATGCAGTCTCCACAAACTAGAATGATGCCTTTACATTTCTATCACGCTGTAGTGCAGGTCTTCAGCACTATGGACTGAATCGAGCCCTAACTGTTGTTGGCTGAGGATTTATGGAGAACTTAAATGCTAATGTTAGTGTATTTCTAAACATATGATGGCGTTTCATCTGTATTTATTCCCACTCGTTGAGTTATTGTCATGTGTCAGTGTGCAGCGGGTAGGACGGAGTCAGGCGCAGGACACAGAACTGAGTAAAAATGTACTTCACTCGAATAAATCACGAACTAATTCCATACAGGGAAAACAATCCAGCTCGACACAAAAGAGCGACCACTTGACAAAAAACAATACACGCACAAAACCATGTGGGAACCAGAGGGTATAATAGGGAATAAATTATAATGTAATGGAAACCAGGTGTGTACAATTAAGACAAAACAAATGGACAAAGAAACGTAGATCGGTGGCGACTAGAAAGCCAGTGACGTCGACTGCCTAACGCCGCCTGAACAAGGAGAGGAACCAATTTCGGCGGAAGTCGTGACAGTACCCCCCCTTGACACACGGCTCCAGCAGCGCTTTGACACCGGCCTCGGGGACGACCCGGAGGACGAGGCTCAGGACGATCCGGGTGGAGACGGTGAAATTCCTGCAGTAAGGAAGGGTCCAGGATGTTCTCCACCGGCACCCAGCATCTCTCCTCCGGAACGTACCCCTCCCACTCCACGAGGTCCTGAAGGCCCCTCGCCCGACACCTTGAGTCCATGATGGCTCGCATAGTATACGCCGGGGCCCCCTCGATATCCAGAGGGGGCGGAGGAACCTCCCGCACCTCAGACTGCTGGAGCGGACCAGCCACCATCGGCCTGAGGAGAGACACATGGAACGAGGGGTTAATACGGTAATCTGGGGGGAGCTGTAACCTATAACAAACCTCGTTCAGTCTCCTCAGGACTTTAAATGGCCCCACAAACCGTGGACCCAGCTTCCGGCAAGGCAGGCGAAGGGGTAGGTTTCGGGTCGAGAGCCAGACCCGGTCCCCCGGTGCATACACCGGGGCCTCACTGCGGTGGCGATCGGCGCTCGCCTTCTGCCGCCTGATGGCCCATTGCAGGCGCACATGGGCAGCGTCCCATCTCTCCTCCGAGCGCCGAAACCATTCACCCACCGCAGGTGCTTCGATCTGGCTCTGATGCCACGGTGCCAGGACCAGCTGATAACCTAGTACACACTGAAAAGGAGACAGGTTAGTGGAGGAGTGGCGGAGGGAGTTTTGGGCCATCTCTGCCCAGGGGATGAAAGCCGCCCACTCACCCGGCCAGTCCTGGCAATAGGACCGCAGAAACCTACCCACATCCTGGTTCACTCTCTCCACCTGCCCGTTAATCTCGGGGTGAAAACCGGGCCTCCGTAGTCTGTAGGGCCGTAGGGAGACCGGGCAAAGGAAGGAGACGGCAGGACTTAGAAAACCGATCCACAACGACCAGGATTGTGGTGTTTCCTTGTGACGGAGGAAGATCCGTCACGAAATCCACCGATAGGTGTGACCACGGCCGTTCTGGAACGGGTAGGAGTTGTAATTTCCCTCTGGGCAGGTGTCTAGGTGCCTTGCACTGGGCACACACCGAGCAGGAGGAAACATAAATCTTCACGTCCTTAACTAAAGTGGGCCACCAGTACTTCCCACTAAGACAGCGCACTGTCCGACCGATGCCAGGATGACCAGAGGAGGGTGACGTGTTGCCCCAACAGATCAAACGATCGCGGACATCAGACGGAACATACAGACGCCCAACTGGACACTGGGTGGGAGTGGCCTCTGTACGTAACACCCGCTCGATGTCCGCATCTACCTCCCATACCACCGGTGCCACCAGGCAAGAAGCCGGAAGTATGGGAGTGGGATCCGTGGACCGCTCCTCTGTGTCATACAGTGGGGGGAAAAAAGTATTTGATCCCCTGCTGATTTTGTACGTTTGCCCACTGACAAAGAAAGGATCAGTCTATAATTTTAATGGTAGGTTTATTTGAACAGTGAGAGACAGAATAACAACAAAAATATCCAGAAAAATGCATGTCAGAAATGTTATAAATTGATTTGCATTTTAATGAGGGAAATAAGTATTTGACCCCCTCTCAATCAGAAAGATTTCTGGCTCCCAGGTGTCTTTTATACAGGTAATGAGCTGAGATTAGGAGTTCACTCTTAAAGGGAGTGCTCCTAACCGCAGCTTGTTACCTGTAAAAAAGACACCTGTCCACAGAAGCAATCAATCAATCAGATTCCAAACTCTCCACCATAGCCAAGACCAAAGAGCTCTCCAAGGATGTCAGGGACAAGATTGTAGACCTACACAAGGCTGGAATGGGCTACAAGACCATCGCCAAGCAGCTTGGTGAGAAGGTGACAACATTTGGTGCGATTATTCGCAAATGGAAGAAACACAAAAGAACTGTCAATATCCCTCGGCCTGGGGCTCCATGCAAGATCTCACCTCGTGGAGTTGCAATGATCATGAGAACGGTGAGGAATCAGCCCAGAACTACACGGGAGGATCTTGTCAATGATCTCAAAGCAGCTGGGACCATAGTCACCAAGAAAACAATTGGTAACACACTACGCCGTGAAGGACTGAAATCCTGCAGCGCCTGAAAGGTCCCCCTGCTCAAGAAAGCACATATACATGCCCGTCTGAAGTTTGCCAATGAACATCTGAATGACTCAGAGGACAACTGGTGAAACTGTTGTGGTCAGATGAGACCAAAATAAAGCTCTTTGACATCAACTCAACTCGCCGTGTTTGGAGGAGGAGGAATGCTGCCTATGACTCCAAGAACACCATCTCCACCGTCAAACATGGAGGCGGAAACATTATTCTTTGGGGGTGTTTTTCTGCTAAGGGGACAGAACAACTTCACCGCATCAAAGGGACGATGGACGGGGCCATGTACCGTCAAATCTTGGGTGAGAACCTCCTTCCCTCAGCCAGGGCATTGAAAATTGGTCGTGGATGGGTATTACAGCATGACAATGACCCAAAACACACGGCCAAGGCAACAAAGGAGTGGCTCAAGAAGAAGCACATTAAGGTCCTGGAGTGGCCTAGCTAGTCTCCAGACCTTAATCCCATAGAAAATCTGTGGAGGGAGCTGAAGGTTTGAGTTGCCAAACGTCAGCCTTGAAACCTTAATGACTTGGAGAAGATCTGCAAAGAGGAGTGGGACAAAATCCCTCCTGAGATGTGTGCAAACCTGGTGGCCAACTACAAGAAACGTCTGACCTCTGTGATTGCCAACCAGGGTTTTGCCACCAAGTACTAAGTCATGTTTTGCAGAGGGGTCAAATAATTATTTCCCTCATTAAAATGCAAATCATTTTATAACATTTTTGACATGCGTTTTTCTTGATTTTTTTGTTTTTATTCTGTCTCTCACTGTTCAAATAAACCTACTATTAAAATTATACACTGATCATTTCTTTGTAAGTGGGCAAACATACAAAATCAGCAGGGGATCAAATACTTTTTCCCCCCACTGTACATCCGGGACAGTGCGTCTGCCTTAGCGTTCTGAGAACCTGGTTTGTAGGATAGGGTGAAAACGAAACGGGTGAAAAACATGGCCCACCTTGCCTGGCGAGGGTTCAGTCTCCTCGCCGCCCAGATGTACTCCAGATTGAGTTGTTTAGTCCAAATGAGGAAAGGGTTTTTTGCCCCCTCAAGCCAATGCCTCCACGCCTTCAGAGCCTTGACAACAGCCAACAGATCCCGGTCCCCTACATCATAGTTTCGCTCCGCTGGGCTGAGCTTCTTCAAAAAGAAAGCACAGGGGCGGAGCACAGCTCCAATCCCAGCCTTGGACGCGTCCACCTCTACTATAAATGCCAAGGAGGGATCAGGATGAGCCAGCACGGGAGCCAAGGTAAACAGAGCCTTCAGGTGACCAAAAGCCCTGTCAGCCTCAGCTGAACACTGCAGTCGCACCGGTCCCCCCTTCAGCAAGGAGGTAATGGGAGCCGCTACCTGACCAAAGCCCCGGATAAACCTCTGGTAGTAGTTGACAAACCCTAAGAACCACTGCACCTCCTTTACCGTGGTTGGAGTCGGCCAATTACGCATGGCTGAAATGCGATAATTTTTCATCTCCACCCCTGATGCGGAAAGGCGGTACCCTAGGAAGGACAAGGACTGTTGGAAGAACAGACATTTCTCAGCCTTGACGTACAGTTCATGCTCCAACAGTCGACCAAGCACACATGCTCGGCGCGTGTAGCGGAGTATATTGGAATGTCATCTATATACACCACTACACCCTGCCTGTGCAGGTCCCTGAAAATCTCGTCTACAAAGAATTGTTAGACTGATGGAGCATTCATCAACCCGTACAGCATGACGAGGTACTCATAGTGCCCAGAGGTGGTACTAAATGCCGTCTTCCACTCATCCCCCTCCCGGATACGCACCAGGTTGTAAGCGCTCCTGAGATCCAATTTTGTGAAGAAGCACGCCCCGTGCAATGACTCTGTCACACTGGCTATGAGAGGCAGCGGTACTTCACCGTGATCTGATTTATACCTCGATAGTCAATACACGGGCCTAAACCTCCGTTCTTCTTCTTCACAAAAAAGAAACTTGAGGAGGCAGGTGAAGTGGAAGGCCGAATGTATCCCTGCCCCAGAGATTCGGAGACATATGTTTCCATAGCCGCCGTCTCCTCCTGTCACAGAGGATACACTTGACTCTTGGGAAGTGCTGTGTCTACCAGGAGATTTATCGCACAATCCCCCCGTCGATGGGGTGGTAGTTGAGTCGCCTTCTTGTTACAGAAGGCGAGAGCCAAATCGGTATATTCAGGGGGGATGTGCATGGTGGAGACCTGGTTTGGACTTTCCACCATAGTTGCACCTATTGAAACACCTGCACACCTCCCTGAGCACTGACGTGACCATCCCTTGAGAGCCCTCTGTCGCCACGAAATAGTGTGGTCATGATAGGCCAATCAGGGAAGACCCAACACCACGGGAAACGCAGGAGAATCTATCAGGAAGAGACTAATTCTCTCCTCATGACCCTCCTGCGTTATCATACATAGTGGAGCTGTGACCTCCCTAATCAACCCCGACCCTAAAGGACGACTATCTAAGGCATGTACAGGGAAGGGCACATCAACAGGAACAATAGGGATCCCTAATCTAAGTTCAAATGAACAGTCAATAAAGTTCCCAGCTGCGCCTGAATCTACTAGCGCCTTATGCTGGGAATACGGGGAAAACTCAGGAAATTCTATACACACACATGTGCGCAACAGGGAGCTCTGGGTGAGTCGGGTGCCTACTCACCTGGGATGATCCACCAGTGCCCTGCCTGCTGCCTCGACTCCCTGGGGAACCTCCCCAGCACCGACCAGCAGTGTGCCCTCTGCGGAGAGGCACCAACTTCGGCGGAAGTCGTGACAGTTATGTAGCTCATAAAAATAATATTAAATACAGTTTTGGACAGGAGTTTGGATTTATTAATACTGCTCTGTGATTCCCAGAGAACATTGATTATACATCTGTGGGGTTGCTTTGGAAATGCTCATTTTGAAAGTGTTCCCCAGGCTTTATGAACCCCTGAATGTTGCATCCTTTAAAAGGCTGCATAATTGTCCATTTGGAAGGAAGGGTGTTAATTCAACATTTTGGTGGCCTCTGGGAACATGACATTCATTAGGCCACATAAATATGTATCCAGTTCAAATGTGTGTAATAAAAGCTGGCAGTGGCCAGACACTTCATTTGAGGATTAAGAAGAGTGTTTTGATGGGCTGGGCTAATTGTGGGGAAGGAATACTGAGGAAATGTGATGAAGATATAGTACAGTACTTAACTCTTCTGTTCAAGTCCTCATCCATGGTGATGTCATACTCCAAACATCTCCTATGTAACATTAAATACTTGATCGGATCAAGGAAATTATTCTTAACTTTGTCATCAAGTTAAATGTATCACCTCTCATTTCTTGCTCATATAAAAATGGCCAAATACTCAAATGTTTCTAACACTGTAGGTTTGGAATTTCAGAAAGAACCTAAGCTGTAGGCTATGCTCCATGGCTAAAGGTACAACCTGACTCATACATAAAAAGTACATCTCATTTATTCATAGAGCTACAAATGTGTTCATGCTGAAAATTTGTATTTTGCATTATCTACCAACAACATTTAACCTCTAACCTACAAGACAACCTCACTCACCCAAACAACCCATGCCCACCATGGTAAACAATGAAAGGTGGAGGTGGGGTGGGCCGTAGGTACGGAGTGATGTTGGAGAGGGTGCGTGACTCATGTAACAGATGGTTGTTGTGAATGCTGAACAGTCCCGTCTCCGTCTCGTGACTGACAGGCCCGAAGGGCCCTCAGCTCTACAGCTCCTGATTTAAACCTGGCCTTACAGACAGTCAGACAGTCAGCCAGGAGAAGAAGACATCCAGTCAGCTTCAAGTGGAAACCAAAGCTCTGTTGTGCCTTCTGTGAACACATCTCTCAGTAACACAAACATCTCTTTCCATGTAGCTCAAGTGAAAGGGCAATCCATCTTGCGGCACAGCCGGTCTGCTACGGAGATTTTAGCCTGACAGTTGAAACTTGAAAGAAGAACCTGCAAATGCTTGTCTGCTTGCAGTGAGACAGGGGGCTGCAGCTGGCGTTGTGGGCGGGCGGGGACCATATGCTTCCCAAAACCATCATGTTTGTCTTCAGATGCTCAACTCCCATGATCACTGATCAATGGAGCGTTACGCCATGAGCGCATGTGTGTGTGTTTGTGTGTGTGTGCTTGTGTGCATGTGCTTGCATGTGTGTGTGTGTTTGTGGGGTGAGAGTTAACACTGATCATTCAAATATTCTCAAAGGATTGAGCAGTGAACCCCCTAATGAAATAGTCCAATTATGTCCATAAGTCTACAATGGTGAACTTCCTCATTGTCAAAACTCTCAGATCAAAGGTAAAAGTACTGAAAAGCACCATTCATTTCCCACAAGCGAAGCTTCATCCCACATCACACATGAGATCATGATCTGGGATAGTCTCCAACCACACAATCACACGTCTCTTCCCTGTTCTACCCTGAGAGCCAGCCAGGGTAAAGTCTTCCCTGTTCTACCCTGAGATCCAGCCAGGGTAAAGTCTTCCCTGTTCTACCCTGAGATCCAGCCAGGGTAAAGTATCTTCCCTGTTCTACCCTGAGATCCAGCCAGGGTAAAGTCTTCCCTGTACTACCCTGAGATCCAGCCAGGGTAAAGTATCTTCCCTGTTCTGCCCTGAGAGCCAGCCAGGGTAAAGTCTTCCCTGTTCTACCCTGAGATCCAGCCAGGGTAAAGTATCTTCCCTGTTCTGCCCTGAGAGCCAGCCAGGGTAAAGTCTTCCCTGTTTTACCCTGAGATCCAGCCAGGGTAAAGTATCTTCCCTGTTCTACCCTGAGATCCAGCCAGGGAAAAGTATTTTCACTATGTGAGGCTGTTCTACCCTGAGATCCAGCCAGGGTAAAGTCTCTTCCCTATGTGGGACTGTTCTACCCTGAGATCCAGCCAGGGTAAAGTCTCTTCCCTATGTGGGACTGTTCTACCCTGAGATCCAGCCAGGGTAAAGTCTCTTCCCTATGTGGGACTGTTCTACCCTGAGATCCAGCCAGGGTAAAGTCTCTTCCCTATGTGGGACTGTTCTACCCTGAGATCCAGCCAGGGTAAAGTCTCTTCCCTATGTGGGACTGTTCTACCCTGAGATCCAGCCAGGGTAAAGTCTCTTCCCTATGTGGGACTGTTCTACCCTGAGATCCAGCCAGGGTAAAGTTTCTTCCCTATGTGGGACTGTTCTACCCTGAGATCCAGCCAGGGTAAAGTTTCTTCCCTATGTGGGACTGTTCTACCCTGAGGTCCAGCCAGGGTAAAGTTTCTTCCCTATGTGGGACTGTTCTACCCTGAGGTCCAGCCAGGGTAAAGTCTCTTCCCTATGTGGGACTGTTCTACCCTGAGACCAGCCAGGGAAAAGCTCTGTGATACTCACAGGCTGCTGTGTGCGTGGGGCTAGCATACACATCTGGGTGTTGCTGATCAGCGCTCCAGAACTGGGATCCAGCATGCCTGGAGCAGCTGTGCTGTTGGTGTTGAAGGTAAACGTGAGTGATAGGATCAGAAGGCCGTATGCTGATGAGCACACGGTAGCACATGGTAGCCGGGCGCACCAGAAGGCCCTCAGCAACCCTCAGCAGCCACACGCCTTTCAGCATGGCTGCATCAAACACGCCTTTCAGCATGGCTGCATCAAACACGCCGTGCCCAGGTTCTAACACACACCTTTGTTCGTCCTCACCTTTTGTTGTTTGGCCTGGATGCATATGTACATCGGTGGTTGATCGTTTTAATGTAATTCCTTGAATGCATTGGTTTAAGTGTCCTTGTTGTGAATCTCTTCCTCAATCTCCAAAATCTTTCCTTTAAAGTCATGACTCAAAATGTAATGATATTCAAAATGGGGGGGGGGGGGGGGGGGGGGGGGGGTAAACATCTGTAAACGCATACAAATGTCCAAAGGAAACGTAATAATAAATATAGTTTGTCACTGCTGTTTGGTACTGGATGCACTTCCAGATGGTGTACTGTGGTCATTTACATAGTGTAAAGGAGCATCCAGTCCAGTCCAGACTGATCCGTATGGACGTGTGACAGCATGAAGGCAGAGAGAAACTGCTATTGGACTAATGAGGTCAACCTTCCTGTCAGATCGATGGAAGCATGGGATTCTTCCCCTGAACAGAGTTGTTCTCTCTGTTTTCCTGACAGAAACCTCCATCATCGTCACTCCTCAGCTAGTTATACCAGAGCCACACAATAGAGCCACAACACAAGCTAGCTATACCAGAGCCACAACACAACACCCTCCGAGATGAATTACAAATGGTCATCATTAATGAGATTCCTCAGCGCCTGTGGTTCTCGTCCTCTCCAGAGGTCACCTCTCATTGGGAAGAGTGCACACTCTCACAGAGGCCAGCATCAGCGGCCCAATCCCACTTAGTTTCTACCAGTCAGGTATTCAGGTTAGTGTCATCATGAGGACGGTAGGAGGGAATGTCGCTAAATGAGTCCCATAGTCAGTCAATTCTACCGTCTGTGATCAGCTCTCACATCCATCCCATACTGTTAAAGTAACATATCCACTTGTTTCCAGAACATTGTTTTTTATGAAGGCCTGTGTAGTGTTACTATTAGCAGTCGTACAGTATCTGAATCATACCTGTTTGAGAGAACAAAGCAGATGAATACAGAGCCCACAGTCCCCAGTGTATTACCATGCCTCAGCAGCAGCGTTAAAGCATCGCTTGCTTTAGTGCTGAGAGGCAGGTTTGTATGGTGGGCTCGGTCAGTGGGGCCTGACTGCTTCATTAGTCCCTGTGGCTATGCTGAGCTGGGTGCTCTTTGTGACATTTCCCATCTTGCCTGAAATGAAAACCCACTCAGCAGCTTTTGCTCCTTTCCTCTCCTCCTCTCCCCCCAGGAGCCATAGCACTGGAACCAAGACCTGTCACAACAGAGTGCCTAAAACAAACCTCTCCACACTGCATGGGCCCAGAAAAATGCCCTCAACTAAAGGGAACTAAATAGCACCAGGCGGTGCTAACTGTAAATGACTCATGAGACCACAAGACCATACTGCACATTACTGCCATAGAACCCACAGTCATTGCATAGAACACACACGTACATACATGTTTTTAGCACTCCTCCTATTAATCCACAAAAAGAAGATCAAATCATTTTGCATGTGCACCTTTATTTCAGCAATAAAACCTGGTAAAAAGGGATATTACAGAACATCCTGCATTAACATCAGTAACAACATTACTGTGGGTATAGGCTGCTAGAGGCAAAGGGCACAGTTACAGCTCTTCCCAACCACAGCTGCACCAGTCCTCCACACCATGCCAGGCAGTTCTGTACCAGTCAGCTCTGCCCTCATGCCTGCAATCTCTCCCATCTGTCACACACACACACACACACACACACACACACACACACACACACACACAACACGACATAGACAACATGTATACTCAGAAATACCTTGTTTGCACAGGCCCCTGCAATTGCATCTCAGATAGCCCTGTAAAATACGAAACAAAAACTGGAACAGCATGATATGGTGCAAGGGAAAGTAGCTTTTTCTCCGGAGTTCAGAGGTAGGTTAAGAAGCGGAGTAGAGGAGAGTGGTTCTGGAGGGAGAGATGGCTTTAGGCTGGCTGCACATCCATGTGCCTGTGTCTTCTCTCCTGCACCAGGACTGTTGGGGTTGTTGGTGGTGAGGCATATGCTGCCTGGCAGGGGAATCTGCTTTTGTTCCAAGTCTTTCTCTCACTCCCTGGCTGTATACATCTCTGGCACAGGGTGAAATAACATTACTGTGACCTTAGACGGTAACCTGGAAGAACCTGGAGGAAACTTCAGCACCAATAGATCACACAGGACTGATTAGACATGAGAAAACTTATCTTCCTTTCAAGAATTCAACACTGAGTGAAGGGATGGTAGAGTAGTGATATCACCTTGTCAGCCTAATGAGTGGATAATTAGGTCCAAGTTAATGGAATTAAACACTGCAATCTAATTTAATCAGAATGTGTCTCACTTTGTTCTCTCTTTTATTTCTGAACCAGATTATTCCTGATCCTGAAGCCGAGGATCGTTGGGCTGCTAAGCCTTCTCTTTCGATGCTGCATTCAATTCATCAGTGGTGACGATTCTGCATTTCCAAGCACTTAAGAGCAATGCAATCAATGCAGGATGGCCACATTAGGGCAAGCTGATCAAGGGAGATAGTGAGAGTACTGTCAGAGACAGAGAGGCATGCAACTCTGATGATGTGGCTTGCAGGACAAAACCATGTGTGTGGCGGGGGGAACAATTTGGACTGGGCTGTTATGGTCAAATCTGCTGCAAAACGTCTCGCCGCCAGCAGTGTTTGGTTGTGAAAATTAGCATGTGTTCATCAACCTCGTTTGTGACATCAGAGAGACAGGGTAGGAGACAGAAAGGGAGGAGGAGGGTGCAGTCCCCTGGGGCACTGGGGATGGGAGGGGCACAGGATGGTAGGTGGGGGTTAGGAGGTTGGGTAAGTCTTCTGGTCTATACTGGCTGCTGTGAGATGTCAGTCCCATCTAGCACAACCCTGTGCCACAAGGTGAGTCAGTTAGACTGACACATTTGTTCTTTAGACTGACACATTTGTTCTGCTTTTATGTCAATACAAATACTCGTACAGTCATTTACCTACAAATGATGCATTCTCTTCCACTGAAACGATTCAGTATTAAGCAGAAATGACATCTACAATGGTGTGCTCATATTCCTAATGTAAAGACAATAGGTATAGCAGGTGAGAATAGAGATGGCATCACACATTGATTCACCCGTTAAAAAGCCCTTTCTGTAACAATGCCCAGACCAAAGCTCCGTCTTCCACATTTCCATATGGCATCCTAGAGAACTGGAGCAAATTACGCTGACGATCAAGATCGGCATCAATTGTGGTAGGATGTTTCACTGGGGTTTTGGGAAAGGACTTTAAGAGCAACTTGGATGGGTGACATTAAGAGATTGCAATTGCCTGTTAAAGTGTCCCATGTGTCAGTTAGTTGTAGCTGCAGTAAAAAGCAGACAGGAAGGAAGGAGTAAAGGGATGTCAGTGGCTGCCAGTCCACTCACAAACATCAGATGTAGCTAGCGTTTTACTGCCGAGGAAACGAATGTCTTCTGAACCATATTTCACTTTCATTCGACACAGATAAATGCACTCTATGTCTCTTCACACAGATTTCACCACAGGTAAACATAATCATGATGATGTTATTTGTTGTCACAGTAAATCCTAGCAATTAAGTTAGTATTCAATGCCGTTGTGTCGTCGGGAGTTTTAACCTTGCTAATGTATGACCTTGGGTTCACTGGTAACATGAATCTGCATTTCTATTGTCGAATACTTCTACAGAGTCTAAATGAAATCTTTCTGCTGCAATGATTTCACAAATTTCATTAACAGAGTCCATCAGTAGGAATATGACAAACCTAATTGGAAAAATATTGTGTATGTGTGTCCAGTGAAAGATAAATCTTTTAATTACATTTTCTTTGAACCAAATGTGTTTATTATGGGTGAATAATGATTAACCTTTCAAATGGGACTGACATTTCCCTTTTTCCTCCAAATGCAGAATTAATGTACATTTTAAAATCATTAGTTGAATTTCCAGGATGATACTTTGGTTCTTTTGTCTGTTGAACTGTTATGGATGTTACAACCCTTCATATTGTTTGCCTTCTTCATGGAGACTTTAAAAAAAAAATAATAATCATTAAGAATTTTTAGCCAAGCGTGCAGCACCTCATTTAGCAGAGCATTCTTTTCTTATGTGTGCCTGACAGGCAATCAAAGTTTTTATCAGTCCAGAAAATCTGCAATTTAGAAATATACTTGCAGCAATCAGATAACCCAGGATTGGCATGTTGGGGGGAGAGATAGAGGATTGAATGAAGTGGAGAAGAGCTAGGCATGGTTTAGACAGAGCAAAACAAAGAGTCAGCTTCTTCAAAGTGATAGGGTGATAATAGGTTCTTGTTATTAACCTACTGCCTAACAATCTCTCTGCATGAAAACAACTTAATTTCATCTACAAGTTGCAGTGAATAACAACCATAGAGTTAGCCATTTCAGGCTGGCTGCACATCTGCCTGCATATGTTCTCAGAGGAGGTCTTCCTAATCATGCCATCTCTCTCAAGCACAATTACAATGCTCATAATGAAAGGGCAGTCGAAGTCCAGAAATGTAGGCTATCCCTACCCTGTGTAACTGGTCTAAATATGTCTGTGGCCCCATGGGGCATCTCCGCCAGGCTATTCAGGCAGGCCTTTACTTGTTCATATCAATATTCACAATCCAATAAACTATTGGAGTTAAAAGTATTTGATATGTTTTTAAAGTGTTTCTATCCTCGGACGCGCGCGCGTGACACACAAACAGAGACCGAGCTGCGGACCCGGTTGCTTAATACTCTGGACAGTAATGTGGCGAGGAAAAACACGGGTCCATTAAAACATCTCCCACCCTTCCCTGACCCTCATTAAAAACACGGCCAGTCTTGTTAAAATACAAGCCATATTTGCGCTTAATGATCTCGAAAGAAATGTAATTGACTGTGCATTACCATCCAAATGGCCTCCCAGCACACGATGTGTACCGTACATATTTCTGGAGCGATGGCTGATCAATTCAACATCAACTGTTTGCGTATGAAGAAAGTGTTTGACAAAATAGAACCATGGATCTGACCCCTCAGTCCATTACTCATTACGTAACAGTTCCAAAGATACAAACGGAGAAATAATATTATGTTACATAATATAATATACAATAATAGCCTATTGCAGTAGACTACTAGGCTACTAAACAGTGATGGCTCTGAAGCCGCGACCTAAAATGAGCTGTCCTTTCAGCACCACATAGTGTCTTTCAGTCCACAACTCAAGTAATTCAAAAGTTTTTGTTAAACGCCAGTGGTCGTTTGGTTCTAAAGAAATATAAATTTGTGCGAATAGCTTACTCACAAGTTTGAACCTGTGCCAAAAACGTTTTTTTTAATTTTTTATCCTTGTGTCGTTTCTCAGTTCCATCAAAACGTAACTATTAAAAACTAAAAACCACAAAGAAAGTGACGTCAGACTATTTTAATCGTAGGCAATTGAAGCCATCCCATGGATTTATGCTATTTTCTACCGCTAGAGGGCATTCCAACATTATGCACCAGTCAACCGCTGCTGCGTGACTGTCAGAAAGTGACAGTGGTGGAGGAACCCTGCGTTCGACGGAGGCAACCGAACAGTTTACCATACTGCCACGGATTCTCAAGTGAATTTTCAAAATCATTCGACCACAAACGTTAACCTTACTAATTACCTTACTATGAATAATACTTTGGTGAGCCTCAGAAAAATGCACAGGAAATGCACAGTAAATGCACAGAAACTGGGGCTATTGCTATGCCAAGTAGACTAAGCGGAGAGCTTAGTGAAGCAATAAGCAACGTTTTTATCCACAAAGTTATTTGTTTTCTGAAAGAGTTATTGATCTCTCTACTTCGGTAAACTGCTTTGGTGGGCCTATAGGACAATCAACTGAGCCTATTTTAAAAAATGCGGATTTTGTTCTATGCCGTAGTGTGTTTTTAGCACTTGATTGTGGCCCTTGATTTGTGGAGAATTTTCTGAAGTGTTGTGTAAGCGTTACGGATTGTTGAGTGTCCTAACTTTCCATCTGTTGTCTATATTAGAGCTAATCAAAGTCCTTAGACCTGTTCCTGCAGACAATACAAAAATAACAACTTTTATTTACAATTACTATTCCTTGATAAGCAGTGGCATGTTTATCCTGTCTGTTTTGTGCATGTGAGAGCGTGGACCCAATCCCCTGAATATATGCAATAATTATGGGACAAAGAGAGAGGAGTCTCTAAACATCTGTAAACACTGTGTTGATTGTATGTGGCAATGGAGCATCCAGCCACAAAATGTTTCTGATTTTACAGTTCTGTGGAATCATTTGTGTTTTCAGTCAATGTGCACGCACAGATCATTAACAAGGTATGTATGTCCAGACCATATTTCCCCCACGTAGAATAAAATGGTTTTCCCAAAAGTTACTCATGTTATTCATGACAATTTTGGAAACTAATGGCTGATCCTAGTTTGAGAAACATGCGGGCAGCCCAAACTTACGCGAAAATCTCTCGTTGACACATGAGTTATGCGCAATTACGCGCGCACGTTTTACTTTTTTGTGTCTATAGACAGCCACTGTCGTGGAGTAAAGTAGTTAACATTTATTCAAACCAGTTTAACGTCATTCCTGTTTAATCGTTTGGCCTCTACCATACATTAGCAACAAGCTGATTTAGTGTAGCTGTAAAAAGGCGGACACAGTCATGGCACAGTGGTCACCATTTTGGATTCTATTTGTATCATACAATAAATGTCAGTATTTGCATTGAGTATGGTCATGCAGCTGAGATGTGTTGTTAACATGATTATGGGTGAATGACCATGTTATCATGTGCTGCAGCCAGAGGTGAGGCCAGGATCCGATGCTGGATGATATGATCCAAAATAGAGAATGACATGTGTAGTTACCTGACCCCAATGCATTAGATAGTATTTTGAGATTGTTGAATATGGAGCTACAGAAAGCTTATACAAGTGTGTATCATACAACATGAATGTGTATTGGCAGTGTATAGGCCGCTGAGGGGTGCATAGAATAGTAATACTCAGGCTACTATACAATCTTGGTTCCCTTTAAAAATATATATATATTTGCACACGCTTAATAAAAGGAGAAAAAACGGCAAAGTGATTAAGAAATTCAGAATTCGAGGAATTACAGCATTTCTAAACAACTTGGAAAATGTATTTTATGACAAATGTTTAAATGTATTATAAAAATATTGGTTTGTATTTCCTTGTTACATTTTTATAATAAATAAATTATTACTGAGCATTATTATAAAGAAGCAAATATGCCACTGCTCACGTGGTCCGCTATCTCCCAACGATCGAGTTGTGCCATTAAACTAACGCGTTGTGACTGCTCCTCTCTCTTGTGACAAAGTCCTACAGCTGCTTCGAAATCAATAGATGTCAAAGAAATATCAAAACTATCATGACGAAGAACCTGCATGACTAACGAAAAACGTGCCCCAATTCTCAAGACAACAGATTAATTCAGCTCAATTTTTGTTCGAATTGTATTTAGTATACATTGTTTCATCCCGCAGATAATGGCAGTCAGTCACATATGTTGGGGTTGTAGTGTAATTTGTAATGTTCTTCATGTGGTCTACAGCTTTGAACCATCTTTAATTAAAAACATAAATTAAGGGTGTATCAAATACCATAACCAGATGGTTTTCTGTCAACAATAGCCTAGACGAAGTGAGGACTTATGCTGACATGTCACTAGGCGGCCATTCATGCTCATTCAAAGTGAGAAAAAAGCCTCTGAATTTAAAATGAAACAAGAAAAAAAAGTATTTATTGGATTTCATTAATAAATGAAATTAATTGATTCAAAAATGTCCCCCAACCAAGGGAACGTGTGTGTGTGTGTGTGTGTGTGTGTGTGTGTGTGTGTGTGTGTGTGTGTGTGTGTGTTTACCTACCTATGAACTACAGTTAACACTCCATGGGCTCGATCATAACCAAATAAAGGGATTCTGATTTTCCCATGCATTAACAGGAATTCCATTCTATATAGGATATAGTCTATATATTCTTCAATTATCTTCAAAAGATCTACTTTTTATCAAAATGTATATTCTACAGAAATGGTCATTCTCCATGTAAGTCTATTTTCCAGACGGTTTGTCGTTCTTATTGTCTGATTTAGTGTGTTGCTGTTTTACATACCATGCGTACCTCTGTTTATTCTAATTACGCACTTATAAATGTCTTTTCTCATATAAACATAGTACTATTTGGTAACTAAAGGGAGAGAGAAAGGAGATAAAGAAATGGTTGTTTAACTCTAATGTAGCATGACTCCTTTGTTTACTATGTAGTAGCTGAGAATAAACCGGTTTTCTTGGGAGAGATATTGGTGTCATTTCATTTGAGCCATGCTCTACCCCCTTTCTGTGGCACACAGCACGCACACTTTGCTTTCACTGTATTCTACTGGACTGTAGCACCTGGAGCTGCCTCGACGGGGAAATTAGCATTGATATGGATTTAGTTGAAATGCAATCTTTTAAATCTTTGCGAGAGGGAGGAAAATAATTACACTTTCAGCAAATTGCCAGGGGTCACTGTCGTGGTGGACCCAACATGCTGATTCCCTCACAATAGAGTGTACATGGAGCAAAGCACCGGCTGAGATTGCAGTGTTAATGGAAGAAGTCGCTGGGGAATGGGGAGTGGTGGGGGGTATCAAGCAAAAACTAATTCAACGCTCAAAGCATCTAGGCTGAATTTGGTCTGCTTTATATTATCACTGAGTCTAATTTAGGGGAATGGACTCGTGATCACTGCAAAGGAGAGGATGAGATACTCGGCTTGAGGATTTGCTTTGTGTCCATTATACATGAGAACAGGTGATTTGTTCCTAGTCAGCTAGAAAACATATTACATTCACTTTATATACAAGGCTAGCAAGCAGTTTTGCTGAGCAACATTGTAGTAGGCTTATATAATATCAGCTTGAAACTTAACTTATAGATGCTCATATGTTCATGATCCTTGTGTCCTGTTCTGTCCAGGCCCCATCCTGTAAGTTCCAAACACAATCTTTTTCCTGGCTAAACTAAATTCTAGGCCTATGCTCCACACTCAGAAGAGATATTAGCATAATGCCACAGGTGGTAAATCAAGTTAAGGCAAATACAAAGCATACCTGGTAGATAATGTAGGCCTATGTGGAGAGTGAGAGAGAGAGTGAGAGAGAGAGAGAGAGAGAGAGAGAGAGAGAGAGAGAGAGAGAGAGAGAGAGAGAGAGAGAGAGAGAGAGAGAGAGAGAGAGCGAGAGAGAGAGAGAGAGAAAACAGCCTTGGCCTCTAGCTTGGTCTGTCTCATAGGTGGGGGCATAGTGGAATGCTGCACTTTGTATGGATTTATGATCAGACCACGAGATCAAGGTCAGCCTGCCTGATGTTACTGATCAAATGAGAAAGGAAATAACCATTTATGGAGTGGAATCTGGACCTGATACTTTAGAACTATGGTGTGGGGTGCAAACAAGTTGTGGATTCAGCACATGGTGATCAGATCAATAGTGTTCCTAGTTTCTGTAGCAAATATAACCTATTTTAGTGGCAAATATAACCTATTATAACATATCACGACCCTATTCAAAATCGCAATCTAATTTTCACTATAGTGGCAGAAGGGAACCAACCGAGGTAAACTGCAATCCTCATGGCTTAATTAAGTAAATAATTCCATCTCTCTAATTCAGCGTGCTGGAAGAGAACATTCCACCGACACAGCTCTTGCCTCTGCATGAGCATAGCCCTCATGCCTCATTATACGCCATGGGTTATTTAAGCAAGTCAAAGTGTTATCTGACACGTATGGGATACCGTTTGTCAAATCGGATCGAACAATACAAATCATTATCGGTGAAAGGCGTTTGAAAATACACTTGTATTTGATTAATTATGTGCGTTATGGCCATTAATTTCGGACTGCGGAGAGAGGGGTGTAATCACATGTTTAAACACTCCGGCACTTAGAACGGTGTTGGACGTCCGCGTTGAGACTGATTCGTTTGTTAAAGGAGATGTGTCCTCATTTGTCTTGTCAACATGGCTGGTATTCTCGTTAGCGTGCATGTTCCCCTTGTCATCGTACGTGCCATATATGTATTCACTAACTCCCCACTTTTGTGGCGTGGAAATGACAAATATGTTACTTTTTCCCCCTGTACGGTTTGGTTCATTATTGTAGCCAGGACGTTGCATCAAAGTCATTGTGAGTGGAGAGTAGTTGGAAGGTGTCAATGTCAGTATTTTGCTTCTTCCCTGTCCATATTTAATCTTATTACCAGGGCCAAGGAGTAAGAGCCAATCCTTCTGTTATATTCTCAAGTTTAAAAAAGCATCGAGCATGGACGCTGGCGGGATCAGCAGCAAATACATTTCTATGAATGTTATCAAGGGTTTTGTTGTAGGAATAATCAAATGCATGTTTTGAGAATGTTTTGTGCGAATGAAGGAATAATCTTGTTGTCCTGTTAGAGAAGAGGGTAGGTTTACTGATGGAGGGTCTTCCCGCCAGATGTACTTTCAAATACATTGTAGATCGAACTCTGCCTTGTCACGTCGAGAAAAAGTGTATTTCTAGCATGCAGGACGTGGCTGTCGACTTTGAACAAATTGCATCCAATCACCCCGAGGGAATGCAGCTAATGTCCCAGTCAAGGCCTGGACTAGGGGAAGAACAACAAATGAAACACTCAGCTATAGGCTTATTAGAATATTTAACAGAGAAGAGAAACAGAGAAAAATTTGAAATAGAAACAGAGAAAAATAACAAATATAAAAGTACAATTGGCCTTAATCTAAATAAAGTTATTAGTAGTTATTTTATGTTATTTTCTGGACCAGTATTTCCACAAGTAATTTGCTTTATATGTTTGGTTAAAGGTTAAGGTAAACGTCATAACTGAATGGTGACACATACTTTCCAGTAGACTGTAAAAGAGAGTTGATTGCCAAATTAATATTTTATCATTTATATCCTCAAAGATTAACTCCCCTGCTTTTTTGAATGCTACTTCCAACAATCTGATAACAAGCAAATATTATTACAAGTATATTAGGGCACCCAAACCATATGGACAGACTTGCTGCACAAAAACGTCTAGGCCTACCAGAAGAAAAATAAAACAGAATTGAACACAATATCATTTTTAAGCATACCTCACTCCATTAAAACATCCAACAGTTATTCCAGTCGATCCGTGGGCAATCAACTCACAGCTGTACTGTGGTAACATGGTCAGTCCCTGGACTTTTACAATCAGACTCGCCGCAAACAAATGCTTCGGGATGTAGGACACGTGTTATTGCTACCACCACTCTGGCTAGGGAATCAAGGCAGATCATTAATGTATTTGTTTTTCATTTTCTCAGTTTGAGTGAGCACAAGATTGGATTCCCTGTAAATGAATGGTGCCATTGCATGTACAAATGTTTTCCTAACCCTCTTTATTAGATGTTTTTATATACATATTTGTATTTGTATTTATAATATTAGCATTATTATAACATATTATTTGTATTAACATTATTATTATTTTATGTTTCGTAGAAAATACATTTTTTCATTTTCACCTATATGCTGTGACCTACAACACACACACACACACACACACACACACACACACACACACACACACACACACACACACACACACACACACACACACACACACACACACACACACACACACACACACACACACACACACACAACAGAGGGCCAAGATGAGTAAGGAAGGCTGGCCAGATTTAAGTTTCCGCCTGATCGGGTTCTGGAAAGGGGGCTAGCAGAGAGAGGGAAAGACAGCACCTGGAGCGGCTTTAGCGTCCCATCTCCTTTTATTGACAGCCTGATAAGCGGGCCGGAAGCCGTGTGGTTTCTAGCGGTGAGCTAGAGAACCCTGCAGTTGCAGGATTTCACACAGTTCCTTAATGGTGTCGCCACTAAACAATCAACCAAACTGTACCATATACCTCACTGCTATTCCATGATTTTAAAGAAATATTTAATTTTGTATGTCTTTTTTGCGCTTTAGGCTATTTGTGTATTGTGCACGCGAACCTTATTATTTTGGGTTAATAACATTGATGACTTGTGGTCCCCATATCTCCAAGAGGTCAGAAAGACATTTATTTGACCTATGCTCATTTCGTTAGGTTTGTCGAGACAAGACAAACTAAGCTGCATTACATTATTAGAGGTAGCAAAATGTCCTGTAGGCTAGATGTTAAGAAGCAATAGCCCACTTCTGTTGAATATGTTCATGTTTTCTTAACAAGACCTCTGTTAGCTGAATGAGACATAATATTTCAAAGAGCACAACATTAGTCTAGGCTAAGACCTAGTTTACCAAATAATGAACCAGTCAGTCAAACGTTTGGGCTTAATTGGTGTCAATATCCTACTTTGTTTTAGGCTATTTTCTGTACTGCTCTTGTTTAGGCTGCAGAGGGCTGTAACTTACATCCAAAAATATGACTATTCTAACTTGACACTGAACACAATGCATCAGACATTAGGGGATACCTAGTCAGCTGTACAACTGAAATGTGTCTTCTGCATTTAACCAAAACCCTCTGAATCAGAGAGATGCCGGGGGCTGCTTTAATCGACATCCACGGCGTTAACTGCCTTGCTCAGGAGCAGAAAGACAGAATTATTTTACCTTGTCAGCTCAGGGATTCGAGCCAGCAAACTTTCAGTTATTGGCCTAACGCTCTAACCGCTAGGCTACCTTGACTATTCTATTTTCACACTCTGAACACAATGCATCAGAAATTATGACTATCGAACTTGACACCGAACACAATACACACGCCTTAGGCTACATCAACCAAATCAGCTAGAAAGTGACTAAATAGATGAAATTCGGAGATAAATAGGACATTCGCTCATCAATGCATTCTGTTTGATTGGCATACGAGTGGTTATTCTCATAAGAAAGTGTATTGGCTGGAATATATCGCATTAGCATAAACGTAATGCACAAGTGGGTTTGGACATCTCCCGCGACTTCCTAGTTAGCGGAGTGATAAGTGGTGTCCAAAGTGACGTGTAGCGTCACTGCGGCCAATCACTGCCAAGTTGTGGATGATATTATGGGAAAGTTGGTGGTAGAAGCGACAGGGTCATTTTATATGATCATCGACTTGGAAACAGACCTGCAATTCAATACATGAAAACCATGGACTCTAAATGTCACATTCTATACATTCTTTCTCCTGTTTTATAATGATCAACACTGACTGGAAACACAAGTGAAGTGGATCTGTACTTTCTTCCAGGTAGGACTTTAAAAATATTTATCTGTCCACCATTACGCTTTATATTGCGTTCCTGGCTTGTTTGCTTGGATATATGAATCCTTACTATTCAGCAAAGCCGTCTGCAAACATATCTTTCCTTTGCATAAGTGTTCCCACTGAGCTTCGAGGAAACATGTGTATTGAACCCGAGGTAAGTCTTCATGTGATAGTAAGTAGGGGAATGTTGTCCAGATTGCTTATACAGTTAAACAAGCTAGACAATGGATTTAAGAAATGTAAACGTAACCTTTGATGGATTTAATCCAACTACAGTTTTACGTAAGCATGTTTAATGCTTAGGCTAATAATATAAATAATAACAATTATAATAATTATTGTTGTGTTTCGTGTGTTATTAGGTTTTAGAGTTGATATAACCGTAGGCTATTTTTCTAGTTGTATGCCCTTTTAAATTGTTAAAAGCATGTCAGTATGACAACACGTCCGTGAGTGTAGTGTATGTACACTGCAGTTTACCTCATGACTAAATTGATCAATTTCCACACCTTCCTATTTAGGGGCATTTATAGAGGAATATGTTTATGCTGCTGTCAGGAAGTAAATAATCTGGCAATGAACCATTTCATGAAATATGACAAGATCTTTAGTTGCACTTTACATTCGGAATATGGGCCTGCATCACAATTAATAAACACATGGGCCTGCAGGTATAGCCATAACAAAACATGTTACTACCCCCCTCCATACAGGAGTTAATGCTTAGACCTATATGACAAAACATTCAGCAGTAGATAATTTATGTCAAGTATAGCCTAGCTGCAATTTATCATTTGTTAGCTGTGATACTCCAAGATCAAGTGCTAGTCTACTAGTTAGCTGTTGAATAAAATAATAAACCTCATAAAACCTCACGTTCCCCACAACCGATCCTCTCCATAACTTCTTATAAATCAGTGGCTGTGTCAACCAACTTTATTCGCTTCGGCTGATACTTTTGTCTCTCTCTCTCTCTCTCTCTCTCTCTTTCTTTCTCTCTCTCTCTCCCTGTCCTGTTTTCAATGATGACGTCAGCCACATTCAGTGCCACCTCCCCTTATGATTTTTGAGGGGGGGTCAAAACTTTTAGGGGATGCTCAAAAACCACGTTGCCCGAGGGAAAAAGAGCGACAAGATTACAGTATTTTCCCATGGTCTGAGAAAGTACTTTGTGCTAATCCAAAACTGCGCTAATTGATAGTTTTCCACATAGCAATTGCAACTCGTGGATGTTGCCTGAGTTGTTCCAATGAATGGATTTACATTTGAAATGTTATTGTTTTTCACTTGCTGATTTCGAGAAATGTATTCTGAAGTCAAGTAACAAGATAAACTCAACCACAAGACAACAACAAGGCGGATTACATCTTTCCAAAGAATGAAATGATCCATAGGTGCTATTGTTGAGCATTGTTACAACAGTTTGATCTGGGATCTTCTCATTGAATGGAGTGAAGCAGAAGGAATTGTGGTTTGTACATTACAATATAACAAGTGTTGTTAGCAGTGCACTGCATGGTTCTTCAGTGGGTTTATGGACATGAAAGACGACTTTTTGGTAGCCTAGTTTTAGGGTAAACTTATAATGATGTATTTCGCCCATAGATGTGCATCAAAGCAATTATAACTGCATTTTCAACATGCGTTGACAGTGTCGTGTTTTGTTTATTTGCATGCATAAAATGTTTGGCCTATGCTGTGCATGCTCAGAAAGTTTCATCAAATATCATATACAAACGTTAGTATTTATTTAACCTTCATTTAACTAGGCAAGTCAGTTAAGAACTAAGTCTTATTTACAATGACGGCCTACCCCGGCCAAACCCTAACCCGGACGACGCTGGGGCAATTGTGCGCCGCCCTATAGGAATCCCAATCACGGCCGGATGTGATACAGCCTGGAATTGAACCAGGGTCTGTAGTGCCTTAGACCGGTGTGCCACTCGGGAGCCCGAGTGAGCCCATCTTAAAAATCTTTGATTTTGACATACTATTAACCAATATTTTACTACACAGAAACCTTAAAAGCAGTACAGCCACAGTGTAAGGGTGGCCTATAGTTTCTGCAGCCTACACATAAATATAATCTTGCTCTTATACAAAGAATGTAATTAGAATAATTTGCTAATTTATTCCTGATTCTAAGACACATATAGCCTACTTTACTGCATCTAACTATATATTCCACGTATGACAGCAGAGTTCCTTGGAATAAAAAAATAGCCACATTGGTAGCCAAACTTCGTTAGCACTTCTGCGCACTGCAAAAACAGTGTGCCAAAATGTGTAGGCAACAGTAAACCGTCCACATCATAAGAATTTGCAGCAAGGATTGTAGAGGAGTGGAATGAAAGTTTTGTGCAAATATTAGGAAGTGACAGAGTTTCACCAAGGGACTCGAGATGACAGTGCATGACGGTCGCGGCAGCTCATTATCCTAGCCGCCCTTTCATTGCGATGCAAACTCTTTGGCAGTGTCGTTTGTCTTCTCATTGTACTTTAGTTGGGAATGCAATGGTTGTCAGGACTTATTCAGTTTATTGATGAGCTCTGACTTTTAGCACTTTTCACATGTCAAAGGAAGTCAAGTGTATGCATCCACGATTTCATTTTATGCTCTTCGCCTCCAGACACTTTTCTCCCCTCTTGTAGGTTACCCCACCATGCCACAGCCCCCCTTGTTTCTTATCCCACGACCCGGAATCTATTCCATTTGAATAAATGATGGGAACACCCATAGCCGAGACTGGTACTCCAAGTGTAAAGTCAAATGCAGGCACAGAGGGGTTGATTTGGAGTGTGTGGTGTGCGTTAATGGACATGCATTCAACAAATGTAGGTCTGCTGTGTGGCCATAACTGCAAAGTAATTTGCTTATATTTACGTCCTGTGTTATCTGTCCTTTAGAAGCTTGGACGCTGCGTCTTGGCTATGATTTGGTCCATTGAAAATGAAGTAAGATTATCGTTCTCGCTATTATATTCATTTAGTCCATAGATATTGTTTGTAATTTAGGTCTAAACAACCAAATATACCATGTGATGTCATAATCAACAGCGACAAGTGCAGAAAGTTTGCAATTATGACACTGCACTCCAGGCTGCTGCTTAAAGATCGCTTTCAGAAGTGATAGCCAGATCATTCCTAAACTGAATCTTTCAATCCAGCCTTTAGAGAAAATATATATATATAAATGTTAATATTACAAATAGATAAGCTATCAACTTATGTAGGCTAAATTAGTAAAGTGGTGCTTTGTTGGTCTTCATCAGTGGATTATCAGTGTAAACGATAAAGATGGACTGCAAATTGTTAATGTTGATCAATTTGAGGTCGGCGCGCACCATGTGTTCATTTATAACTTCAGGTTCATCGTTAGTGTAGGAAAGCTTGTCTGCGTTCCACGATGGTGGAGCCCTGTGAGTTGCACTTGCCATTCCTTATCCAATGGTTAGCCTTCAATAGCATCCAATAGCATTTCTAAAGGAAATGTTCAGTGTGTATGTGTGTGCGTGTGTGTGCGTGCGCGTGTGTGTGTGTGTGTGTGTGTGCGTGCGTGTGTGTGTGTGTGTATGTTAGAGAGGGAACAGTGAATTTGCATGTGCAGAGTTATTAGTAGGTTTGAAAAGCTAGCACTGGCTCTGCCCCGTTTCCCGCTCTGCACGGCGGAGTAGGAGGAAGTGTTTCGCTGGAAGATGATGACAAGAGGTCAGGCACTGCTAATCGGCCACTGAAGAGGAGTGGAGGCGAGGCACAGACCAGGAACACATACATTAATACACTTGTACCATCACCAATCAGCATAGGTGCGCTGCTCTGCGCTACTCTCTCCCTCTCCCACTTTCTCTTTCTCTCCCTCTCCCTTTCTCTCTTTCTCTCTCTCTCTCTCTCTCACCAACTCACGAGCGCACATTTTCAGTCTCGCGCAGCCCTGACAACCCATTTTATTGTCAATCTCTGCTTCCTTCGCAGGGATTTCCATCTCTATTCAAGACCACTTGGAACATATATACAAGACAAACTCTTCGCAGGGGCTATCCAGCACTGTGGCTCCGTCTCATTTGTGCTCATACTTATCAACTAAGGCTTTGGCTGCAGTGTACACAGGATGCCTCAAAAAGGTAAGCTCTGATTTCTTGGCACTTTGTACCTAGCCTACATTTCAGACAGCACGCATTATTCACTCGTATAGCCTATAGCGTACACATTACACCATTTTAGAGTGAAACATCAAAAAGTAGGTTAAGTGTTGGAAATGCTAATTAAACTCCAAGTTAATACGTTTTTGTAATTTAGGAAGAGCCCGAACGGCTCAAAAGTTTTTAGTGCTGGTCATTTAACAAAGGAACTTTGGTACGCAGACTAGTGGCAGCCAAATTTGAACATTTAGGTTCGCATCCTTATGTATTTATACTGTGCTTTTGCTTGTATTCCGTCGGTGCTTGCCGTTATCTTAATGCTTATGCTTGACAAGGAAGAGTAAAAAGTCAGGCCAAGACAGTGATCAGTCCAAAGAATGGGGACGTGATGATGCGATGAGCAAGGGTGTCAAGTTGAATCATACAGTCGGCCTCACCCGGGCGCCATCACAAAAAAAAATGCTCTTTTAACTTTTTACTAAGTTTGGCAAATGTTTAATCCTTTTCAGGATACATTTTCCTCTATTCAATGACAATTTAAATATTATGCTTACTGAACTCAAATAGTAATGTTTTTAACATGCAGGATATATATGTGAAAACAATTCAGAGATAAACTCGAATAGATTAGACTATTATAGCTATTTCTCCACACAAAGTAATAATGATTAGATTAAGTGCATAGTTACGTTTTACGTACTACAAATATAAGAAAATACAGAAAAATCACAACTTCAAAACCATTGTTTATATTAGTGGTTAATTACCTAATATGATTTATAACATTAGGCTATGCATTATGCTTTTGGCTCTTCCAGTACGATATTGCTTTAGTCTATTAGCAAAATATATGGTAGCTATATATAGTGGTAGATATATCAAATGTTACTGTGTTCAACTTCCTGCCAGGACATTGTTCATTTATGGAGTTTTTCTGCATATAAATGAAGGGAATAATCAGGAATAATATAGTCCTTACAAGTCTGAAGATGCATGTTCAATTAAAATTGTTGTAGTTGTGAATTAAAACGGGCAAAATACAGATGAGGCCTTCCTCTTTTACAGACTGCATCAAATAAATTATACAATTCTAGTTAGACTTGCATAATAAGCTCATTATTGGCACCTCATGACATTAAAAAGTGTGGTTTACAAGTAGACTGCTTCCGGGTTAAGTTTATGCTTAGTTAATTTCTATATCAAATGAGTTGAATGATTAAAGGTTAATGGATCATTTTACACATACAATCAAAAATAAACCCGAAACCCTTTACTTTTCACTTCCCCATTTTCCCATTGCATTATTGCATTTGAAAAGAATTAGAAGAGAGAATGAGAAAAATGAAATACATGCTTTGTAGCTACACCTGTCTAATTATAAACGTATATAATCAGTGAACCAATAGTGCATTTAATTTTCCTAACTTTATTTTAGAAAATGATTATAAATTATAAGTTATGATGATGAGTTAGTTGAATTTACAGCTTCTTTAGAATATCTTCATACATATGAATAGCAGCTTGGCTCTATGATTGGATGTAAGCTATAGGCTATTTATTTGTGGATGCACACTGTAAATACACACACAGTCAGTCCATTGCCTGTTTAAGAAGGAGAAGATAAAAAGGGAGAAAATCAAAGCGTGGACTATTTCCTTAGTGGCCTCCTTTTCTGCAAATGTTTTGAATGGGCTCTTTATGGCAATTGTCTTTTTCCAATTGAGCACCCCACTGAGCTGTTGTATATTTTTTTACAATCCTAACGACACACACCAGCAACAGCATTACCTCCAGATATTTAAAACAAGAAATTGCGTTTCTATTTTCCAAGTCGAGACAAACAAAAAAGCAGAGGGATGCGGGCACCGGGTCACGGCAAGCAGCAGTGTAACTGTGACGGTGTGAGAGGGTGTTGTGCTGGGCATGGTTGCAGTGGGAGGGGGTTGCTCCCTACAGCTCTTTGTATTCCTGAGAGTTGTTGGTACGTTTAGTTCGAGGCTGTGTAGCTAGTTAGTGAGCCTGAGTTATGCTCTCTGGGTTCTGGTGTAGAAGCAGAAAGGACGCCATTGTTGAAATCCTGCAGGCTTTGTTGGAGAGCCTTCACCCCCTCCCGATGTCACTTTCCAAAGCAGCCAAGCGAGGTAGACAGCGTGTGTCACTAGACGACTACATATAAAGACATCTTAAAAGTATATTACTGACTAAAGTTTTCACAGCCAATATACTAACAGTAATATTTTATATCTTAATATGCAAATGTATTCAAAATTCCTTAACTTTATTTCTTAAAGGTAGCCAGCTTACTCTCAATACACCTAAAATACACTCAAAAGCTGATAATAAACTATTGAACGTTTTCTAAAATTACTGCAATGCTATTTATCTCATGAAATGAGTTAGAAAATATTGCAGTAAGTCTGACTTAATAAAACGAAAGCTCAGGTGCCTACTAATAAAATGTTTTGCTTTGTCCATAGGGAGAATATATTAACTAGTGAGAAGCAGATGAGAGATTCTTTAAATTGTTTTAAGCGGACAGTCCACACTGTTTCCAGGCAAGTTTAAATACTGAATATATATATATATTCAAAAATCTATAGAACAACAAACGATATTATGCTCTCATATTATGAAATATGAATGAATAATCGCCTAATGCATCCTGAGGTATTCATGAGTAATATAGTTCCCACCGTATTGTCTAATTGCACCAAATCAATGTCTGCGATGTGTATGTACCCTGAGTACTGTAATATTATTAGCAATACTGATCATTGCTATTCTTTCCCCATGACTAATAGAATACTATAACCGGGCCACGTGGGAATCTGGCGTCGCGTCCATGATGCAAAACAGTAAGTGAATGTTTTTTTCAGAGTAACTATATACACTGAGCTGTAAAGAATCATGTGGCACATAACATTTATGCTGCATATGTTGGTTTGCATGTTTGTGTAGAATAAGGCCAAGATTTTTCGACATGTTGACATTTTCTGAATTAGGAATGTTTTACATATGCTCATTCTCATATTTTCATCCACACAGTTGTATTTGTATCAGTGGACTTTGGCTAGTATGCTTCTATTAACCTGTACGTGTAACAACTGAAACATAGCCTAATACCTGCACCTGCACTATGACGAACTATCAGAGAAGAGGATAGCAGGAAGTAGAAGGCCTGATGGTTGTATTTATTGGCTAAATACATACAACTTCCAAATAAGTTGTGTTGTCACACATAGGCCTACACAATAATAATACAACACCAATAGAAAGAAAGAAAGAAAGAAAGAAAGAAAGAAAGAAAGAAAGAAAGAAAGAAAGAAAGAAAGAAAGAAAGAAAGAAAGAAAGAAAGAAAGAAAGAAGAGGAAAAGTGTATTCTTGATATGATAAAATAACATTTCAGAAACGCCTGTTGGGGTGTGCCAATTCACATTGCCCATTATATATGCACTAATGGACATTGCATGCATCTCATGGAGAATATGTCATGTTTATGAAAATGTTATTCCTTCTGTATAACCACAGTGTGAGGGTAATGCTTTGATGAGACTTTCAGAGTCTTTTTTTATGAACGCATTGGGACTATAAACGTTAGAGCAGTATTTACATATTTAAGATGCTATTTAGTAATTCATAATTCATAATTTTCTATCGTTGACAAAGTGACAATAAAATACATATATTTTCTTTTTTAATGCTGGACAAGAGGTGTATGACTATAACGAAGGTGTGTGGAATGGCTTACTCTCATTCTCTTAAAATCAACGACAAGTTTGTGCTGCAGTGTGCTTTCATATTTATGCCAATACGTTATGTTGTCTTGGCTTGGCCTTGCACTTCATGTATATTTTTATATCAGGCCTAAATTTAACAAGTTATAGACGTAGGATCAGAGGGAAGATGTGACGCATACACTTGAAAGACCTCCAACCAAACAAAGCATTTGAATCTAGGTCAGTTTAAGTGGGCCATATTCAATAATTGAACGGTGATGTGAAGTCCCATATTCCCTCTCACGTTTGAAAAGAAAACTGAGTTCTTCAAATAATTGCAATATACGAGTTTTTTCTTTGCATGAAAAAAAAATACCGTATCAAAATGTACATTGTGTCTGTTCCATACTTTTTAAATGGACCTACTGGCTACCAAAATATTAGGGCTATATATTATCCTGTAATCAAGATTGTATAGAACTATGCCTTCATTTATCTCTTGTTACATTTGTACATTGTGATGGCAATGGACTGTGGTGATCTCTTGAGCGAAATACTGAGCAGATATGATTCGGGTGAGGCCTTCAGTTTGTCTAAAGGTCGCGCTGGCTCTGCAGGCTTTGTGCTAATAACTCCTGGGTGTACATGGAACTGAGCGTCCAAATTGACGCCATATGTTTTCCTATTAATTGACTTGCAATAGAATACAAGGCGCATAATCATTGCCACCAGGCGAGATCGACACCACTCACCGTGGGGAATTATTTAATGATTGAGATTTAACCTTTCGAGTGAAAGTTAGATTGGATATTCTTATCTCCGTGTGGCAGTGATCAAGTGAATTTATATGAGCACTAGGCCTATACGGGAGGCGCGTTCAAAGCCAATAAATGTTCAATATGCTTTTCCCTGCTGGCCTATCAAATGCACAAACACAATTGATTTAATCTAATCCTGGAATTAACCTCAACATAGCGATGGATTTGCTCTTACAGCAGTCTTCTCCTGAGCGGATAGCCTGTATTTACACCCTGATTTTGGCTAGAATTGGAGAATTTAGCACAATGGCAGTAGACAACAAATTCACAAGCAGGTGTAGTTTTCTTTTTTAAGGCCTAATGTAATATTATAATTGATGTAGGGCTTACGTATTATTTAATTATTATTTGAAAACACAATAACAAAACATATATAAAACAAGGGAGAGTGCAAACATCTACAGCAGACTCATAATAACAAATATGGTTTGTCGCTTGAAAAAAAAAAGATGTCACTTTTGATATGTTAAGAGCAACGCGCGCTCCCATCCTCGTGCCCGCGCACAGCCCCTTGGCTACCATAAAATGAAGCTTCCCTTGAAGGGTAAATGAGTAGAGTCCAATTTAGTCTGAGTGATATCCAAATGCAGACAGAAAGGGTCGTTTTATCATGCTACTATTTGTCGTGACGATGCCATTTTCAAAAGCAGAGCAGTGTCATAAAGTGACATGCCTGCCACAAGTGCTCCAACTGATCTTTTCAATTAGCCTTCCATGCATGATCCAGGGCGACTTCCGCCTATTTCCAGAAATTAACATCAAACTTGACGTGTAGCTAGCTTTACTCTAAAGACAAATGTCAGCCAGGCTCATCATATTTTCCCCCTCTTCTATATTTGGAGCTTATTTATTGCTAAGGAGCTTGTGCTCTTGGAGTCAATTTAACGGGAGGCTTCGAAGGGAAGGGAGCGGACAACTAGAGCAAACGTAGGCGGCTACAAGGAGGCTGCTTTTCTATTGGACTTCAGGTTTGGTCTGGTTTTCTGGGCTATCCTAAGCTGGATATTGTTAATGAACTCGCATGAAACCTGTTTAAATGAGCGTTTATGGTGTTTTAGCTGGTGTAACATCAAGTTGATATAAAGTTGGATTAAGTGACGATTTGTTTTTAGTCTTGAAATTATACTGTAATTACTACTTTATACTGCTCTGCCGCAAATGCCATTACGCTATTTGATCTTAAAGATTTGCAAAGATGCGCAAATCTCGGATCAGTGGGGTGGAGATGTTTTGGTTGAGATCATACCACACCGCTAGTCAATGTTCTGCTCGTGTGATTAGAACAAGATTGTAGAAAATAATGACATCGGAAAGCATTTCGAACATATGACAGATGAACAATGGCAATCATTACAGACTGCAAATTCCAGCGTGATTTTCCCGATGTTTGGTGCTGAATGTCCAGTTTAATTTATTGTCTCCTGTTCTGTTTGATAACTTTTATTTTGCATAGTTAACATCTAAACGCTTGCATCGGAGACATCTGTATTGAAGAGGCTGCTGTTTAAAAAAAAATCACAGCTCTTGATTAATGGCTTAACTAAAGAGAGTGCATCCCCTGTCTCTGCCCAGGTCACAGCGGAGTGAATCAGCTCGGCGGAGTGTTCGTCAACGGCAGACCCCTGCCCGACACCACCAGACAGAAAATAGTCGAGCTTGCTCACAGTGGCGCGCGGCCGTGCGATATATCCAGGATTCTGCAGGTGATAACACTGCATTCTTCTCTCTGTCTGCATCAGTAAAACGCGTTAGAATAAGATTCCTAATGCGTGATTTTTATTTAGAATATATACCAACTCAATGCACATCCAACTATTGTCAGTTCAAACCATTTTAAGTTGCAGTTTTGAAAATATAATATTACGCACGAATAAATAGGCTACTTCATTGTAGCGATGAATTATGGTTTGTGGTGATACCAGGACATGTTAGGATACAACCTGCAAACACAACCATCCAGTAGATGCCGTGATCCAGTGCAAATTAAATTACCGTACCATTCAAGGTATATTTCTTGTGTTATAGACCCATGGTGATGCAAAAGTTCAAGTGCTGGACAATGAAAACGTAAGCGTAACAATGTTTGTAGTATAAACATATATTTCACATTAGTCTTAAATAATGTATGTGATTTGTGTCTATTGTTTTCTATTTAGGTGTCAAACGGCTGTGTGAGTAAGATTCTGGGCAGATACTATGAAACCGGCTCCATCCGACCAAGGGCGATCGGGGGTAGCAAACCAAGAGTAGCAACTCCCGAGGTGGTCGGAAAAATTGCAGTATACAAGAGGGAGTGCCCTTCAATCTTCGCGTGGGAAATTCGTGACAGACTGCTATCCGAGGGGGTCTGCACAAACGATAATATACCCAGTGTAAGTTCAGTGAGTGTAAGTTATTAGTCATACCATTTTATAGGCCTACACGCTTAACATATTACCGTGAACAACTGACCTCCATATTGGTTATGATTATGCACCTGTTTCAGAATAATTACACAAATTGAAAAAGTAATTTATATTTTGTTAATCTCCCATTTCGATAGAGAGTGTCTTATTCAAATACATATTGTGAATGTGAGGGTATGCATGCACTTATGTGACAGATCACTTGCAAGCCAATGTGCCGTCACAACAAGGGAAACAAGCGCCAAGCGCGTTTAATTAATGTAAAGGGTTTTGGATTTGTCTTTCAGGTGTCGTCGATAAACAGAGTACTGCGCAACCTGGCTAGCGAGAAGCAACAGATGGGCGCAGATGGCATGTATGAGAAGTTGAGAATGCTGAACGGTCAGACTGGGACGTGGGGGACCCGGCCGGGCTGGTACCCCGGAACCTCAGTGCCAGGACAGCCCAACCCAGGTAAGAGAATCACTGCATTGGACGAGTGAAGTGCGGGTCTTTATTATGTTGTTTTTATAACGATTAATTACTATTATTATTATTATTAGTAGTAGTAGTAGTAGTATTGTAGGCTCTACCATTATATTATGCGTATATTATTACAATAGTGTTATTACCAAAATAAACAATAATATTAAAATTTTATTTTATCGTGTTACAACATTATTAGGCTAAATTATTGTTACATTGTTTAAAGTAACATGGGAATAAAAATTACTTTTTCGAAAATCATTGAGTTCAGTTGATATTGTTTATCACTAACGCGTCTGGTTCATTAGACTTATCTGACTTATGCATGGAACTATAATTCATTTGCTGGTCTATATGCAGAGAAGTAACCAAACACTTTTGGGAAACATAGATGAACGTCTAATTCTGATGTGAGAGTGTGAAAGCTTGTTGAGATTCAAAGATTACTTGGTTTGATTCGACTAGTTATTACACTGCAAATTCTTGACATGTTTTTCTATCAACTTTTTTTACAATATGGTTGTAATTTCACAATTTAGTCTTCACGATTTAGTCTGCACGATTTAGTCTGCACGATCGATCCATTCCTAGGCCTACTATATTTTGCATTGACCGAGGATGAAAAATATCTGAAGCTGTGTGCGGAATATCTGTACAAAGGATGTTTCTGTTACACGCAAGAATTTGTTATGGGAACAGTTCTGTTGCAATGTAATTGCTCATTAGAGAACGTTTTGTTTCTCATTAAGGGCGACATGAATAAGCGTCTAGTTTGAGGAGACAGCTGTAGAAATGTTCCACGGGAGACCTCTGGACACGATATGGCATCACTTGCCAATTAGACACGTCAGTTTTAAGAGAACTAAACAATAAAGTATGGACACTGTAGATATACAAATAATCGTGTTTTCCCCCTCATAATATCTGCAATTTTTTGTTTGTTGGCATCTATATCTGTCTCGCGAATTGCTTTGATGGGCCTACATTTTTATTTTTTCCACAATACATTTTTTTCCAACTCTAAAAGTCCTATTGGCTTTGGAGCTCTTGGTAGAATGAGATAACCCCAACAATTACATGAAGGTGGATGAAAGGTGAAGATGAAAGGTGACGATGACAGGTGATGATGACAGGTGATGATGACAGGTGACCAAGTGTCATGAGTAACAAATGGTAGCCTATTTTTTATTAGCAATAATATATATTTATTTTATTGTATTTTTTGTTATTATTATAGTAATTATTATTAACTAGGCACTACTGTTATTATAATAGTATCATAATAGTATTAAGTATATAATCTAGATATATATAATCTTATCACAATGATAAGGGATAATATTATTATATATGAATAATAACGCTGCTGTTGTTTGTACTTCAAATGTATCTCTTTTATCCTGTCTATTCAAAATGTGTGTGTAAACAACACAACCAGCTATACCAACATCGCATGTTCACTTATGTTCTGCCATAAGTGTCTATACTTGCGTGGAGTGCGATTTCAAGGGCATTAAGAATCCATTACTCTGGAAGCATACGGTTGGGTGAGGTCTCAGAGGGGGACAAATATGGTCTCAATCTGATAAACGCCATGCAACAGTGAATAAAATAACGAATTCATCAGAGTGACAGGGCCTAAAAAGAGAGAACTCTTTCATAAGGAGAGGGTAAAAGCTCTCCCTAGCTATTTCGTGTTTTTAGGGATCAACGTGACAGTTTTTCTGATCTTCTTTTTCTTTCTAGAGGACTAAAGCTGTCTGTCTATAGGGTTTAAGCACTTTCTCTTTCAGGGGGTCCCAGAATGTTTTAAGTTTCTATTTAAGGTTCTCTATATTTTGGCTTGTTTTACGCCTCACCGATTGCGACACGTGATACTATGGAACCGTATATTTCCCAGCGTCTTTCATTAATGAAAACAAATCCCAAATCTAGCGACAGTTGATCTGGCTGAGGGATAATGGGACGCACATTCACTCCTTTTGACAGATTAGCTACAAAACTATAGCGCACTGGCCACTGATAAACTTTATTTTTGGAGAGACTTAATCGTTGCGTATGTTTACACCTGGTTCTGAATAATGCATTTCGTTTTGAAACTACAAATCTGTCAGAAAGACAAACACATAACGTCAAAGCAGAGTGAACAAGATACCCACATATGATGATGAGTCACTACTGATGTGTTTTTCAAATATATCAAGATTATATTACTTATATTCCTTACCAATACAGTTTATGACTAAACTGAGCAACCTGCCGGGCATGTAGAAAAAAAACACGAAATGTAAAATGGTAATCACCTGCACAATAAACTGTCAAAGCAGATTTATCTAGGCCCACATAACCAGTCTATATCATCTTGCTACATAGACATAATGTAATGGAGCAAAGGGATGCTGAATAAAGTGTTTAACAACGCCACTCACTGAGGCCCCCTAACTCACAGTTGGTTTCCCTGTCCCCTTTATGTAGGCCTAACAAACAGGGGCTGAGCAAGTGATGTCTCATTCAGTATGTGCTGGGTGATTTGCTTCTATGGCCTAAAGAAGGTATAAATCCTAACTGGTGTTGAACAGGGCATCCTAGGAGACAGTGATTAATGATAGCAGTGCATAAAGGTTAACATACTAAGCTGAAAAGTCTGTTGACTGGAATCCTCAAGCTACAATGAAGGGAACTGAGTGCCTCGAGAGAATCCCTTTGTTGCCTTTTCCAATTGTGTCCTCAAAATTCTGCCCACGAAAGTTTGCCAACCCCTCCATAGACCGTGAATTGAATAGTTTCCCTTATGCTCTTGGTTTTGTGTGGTCGTGAAAAATAGCTTTTATTCAAGTGTTGGGGGTTATTTCAAAGGTTGCACAAACACCCATGTGGAAAAAGCTAACATTTAAAAAGGGAACATTTAAAATGGGAAGGTTTGGATTTTAAAGCATTTCAGGGGATCTGAATAGGTTCTACCTCATTTTGTTGTATTTCAGCACGACAGGCATTGTTACATGGTCATAAAAGATCTAAGCCAAAAGGAATATTTTCCCACCAATTTTTATAGCCTTTTCTATAGCCTGACGTGACTAATAATATCTGGTTGAAATAATACAATGAATTGTCAAACCAAGTCAATATCAGCTGGAAGAAGCAGAGAACTCAAGAAGTCTTAACATTTCACTTATTTTAAGATAACATTTTACACACAGATGGGTTTTGGGCAAACGCTAACATGATCACATTTACTTCCCAACAGGTGCACCTCATGCTATGCATGGAAGCTGAAGAAGGAGTGATAGCTTGTATTGATTGATTGATTCTGTATGTTTCAGATGGTTGTCCACAGTCAGACGGTGGAGGTGAGAACACTAATTCAATAAGTTCGAATGGAGAAGACTCGGATGAGACCCAAATGAGACTTCAGCTCAAAAGAAAACTGCAAAGGAACCGCACTTCGTTCACACAAGAACAGATAGAAGCGCTTGAGAAAGGTAAATCATACCGCCACTGTCACATGTTCTTGTCCAACTGTCGGCCAAAGCAATCTCATTAATGAGCTGGTGATACTAAATTAGTCTATTTTACACAGAAGTAAAGCATCAAGGCTGACTCATAACTAGGTCTATTTATTTTGAATATCACCACAGATGACTGTTTTCAGAATAATTTATTCACTGCAAATTATCAGTTTTTCAACAACTACATTAGTCTGAATGATTTTTTTAGGCATATGTTATGTATAGCGCATTTAATGACTTCCTTTGTAGTTCATACTAATGTTGTTTTTGTTTCAGAGTTTGAAAGAACTCACTATCCAGATGTTTTCGCAAGGGAAAGACTTGCTGCAAAAATTGACCTCCCAGAGGCCAGAATACAGGTACAGCAACCTCTCCTTGTGCCCATTAACATCACCTTGAATGTAGGGATGTTATAACCACATTCACAGAAGTGACAGCAGACAAATCCAACACTAACCTTTGAAACATGACTGTGGTTTCAGGTGTGGTTTTCAAATAGAAGGGCAAAGTGGAGGAGGGAGGAGAAACTACGGAATCAAAGACGACAAGCCAGTAACTCCTCCAGTCACATCCCTATCAGCAGCAGTTTCAGCACCAGTGTCTACCAGCCCATCCCACAGACCACAGCACCAGGTTGGAGTCAGTGATCTTTATCAAAACGTTATGTTACATCAGATACATTCCACCGTCATGTATTGCCTGTAGGGTCTATTTTTGTGATTTTACTAATGTAGCCTAATCAGAATGGAGAAGAAACATTTAATGTACGAATATGTGTGAGAGTCAGGAGAGCCACACAATCCATTCTATGTTCCTGCATGTCAATGATGCAAATGGCAATCAGGCGCTGACTGGTATCTTAAATACCTGTCTATATCCTCCCCCTGCAGTGTCGTTCTCGTCAGGATCCATGTTGGGAAGACCAGACACAGCCCTTACAAACACATACAGTGCCCTGCCACCTATGCCAAGCTTCACCATGGCCAACAACCTGCCTATGCAAGTAAGTACATCACTGTCAGATCCAATAAGAAATGCAGTATTTTGGCGTTGTTTTTGTAATTACTTAGCATAGCATCTAAATGAATGACCATGATAAAGATATGTTGTAAACCTATATATAGTATACGGCGGCAGGTAGCCTAGTGGTTAGAGTGTTGGACTAGTAACCGAAAGGTTGCTAGATTGAATCCTTGAGCTGACAAGGTAAAAGCTGTCGTTCTGCCCCTGAACAAGGAAGTTAACCCACTAGGCCGTCATTGTAAATAAGAATGTTTTCTTAACTGACTTGCCTAGTTAAATAAAGGTTAAATAAATAAATAAAAATACATACTTGTCACACAAGTTAATGCTGTAACTTGCAATGCTGTATTAAATACTATGATGAATTTCTAGCTGAAATATGATAGACAATATTTGTGTTCCCATGCTTGACGTGGCCCATCCCTTAGTAGATACAGTAGGAGATGTTGCTAGGTGACAGAGAAGCAGGTGAATCTGACTGTACTGTGTGCTGTCCCCTCAGGCCCCTGTGTCCAGCCAGACCTCCTACTCCTGCATGCTGCCCACCAGTCCCTCAGTCAATGGACGGAGCTATGACACGTACACCCCTCCTCATATGCAAGCACATATGAACAGCCAATCAATGGCTGGTTCAGGAGGCAACTCAACAGGTAAGCAGAGAAAAATGCATGACAAAATAAACAAAATCCAAGAAATTACAAAACACCATTTGCAAATGTTGGTAGGCCTTCAGAAAGTGTTCCCACCCCTTGACTTTTTACACATTTTGTTGCATTACAACCTGAATTTAAAATTGATTACATTTTGATTTTTTTGGGTCACAGACACATTACCCCATAATGTTAAAGTGGAATTATGGTTTTAAAAATGTTTACACATTTTAAAAAACTGGAAAGCTGAAACTGGAGAGGAAGGAAACCACTCAGGGATTTCACCATGAGGCCAATGGTGACTTTAAAACAGTTACAGAGTTTAATGGCTGTGATAGGAGAAAACTGAGGATGGATCAACAACATTGTAGTTACTCCACAATACTAATCCAATTGACACAGTGAAAAGAAGAAGCCTGTACAGAATAAAAAATATCCGCAGCAAGGCACTAAAGTAATACTGCAATAAATGTGGCAAAGCAATTCACTTTCTATCCTGAATACAAAGTGTTATGTTTGGGGCACATCCAATACAACACATTACGGAGTACGAATCTCCACATTTTAAGCTTAGTGGTGGCTGCATCATGTTATGGGTATGCTTGTAATCATTAAGGTCTGAGGAGATTTTCAGGATAAAAAGGAAATGGAATGGAGCTAAGCACAGGCAAAATCCTAGAGGAAAACCTGATTCAGTCTGCTTTCCACCAGACACTGTGAGATGAATTCACCTTTCAGCAGGACAATAACCTAAAACACAAGGCCAAATCTACACTAGAGTTGCTTACCAAGAAGACAGTGAATGTTCCTCAGTGGCCGAGTTAAAGTTTTGACTTAAATCTGCTTGAAAATCTATGGCAAGACCTGAAAATGGTTGTCTGGCAATGATCAACAACCAATTTGACAGAGCTTGAAGAATCTTGAAAAGAATAATGGCAAATGTTGCACAATCCAGGTGTGGAACGCTCTTAGAGACTTACCCAGAAAGACTCATAGCTGTAATCACTGCAAAAGATGATTCTAACATGTATTGACTCAGTGGGTTGAATACTTATGTTTTCGAGATAGATTAGTGTTTTATTTTTCATAAATATTTTACAAATGTTTAAAAAAAAAATCTACTTTGACATTAGAGTATATTGTGTAGATCGTTGACAAAAAAAATACAATTAAATCCATTTTAATTCCACTTTCTAAAACAACAAAATGTGGGAAAAGTCAAGGGGTGTGAATGCTTTCTGAAGGCACTGTATTTTGATAGATAGGTAATATAGATGTTCACATGTAAAAAAAAATATATATGTACATTTTTGTAATGAATATTGAACATGTCAATTATATGGAGATGCTTGTTTACAATAATTCTGTTATGAGAATACTGGTGTGTTTGCTAAAACTTCAATGAATGTTACTGAGCAGACACTAGAAGGTACTGACTGTATGGTGCCAGAACTGATCCATCGCTCTGTGTTTGTTGTGTCAGGTCTCATCTCTCCTGGAGTATCTGTTCCTGTTCAAGTCCCAGGCAGTGAAGCAGACATGTCGCAGTACTGGCCCAGGCTACAGTAGAGACTTTCAACGTGTGACTCCTTGGATATTGTCTCGAAAGAAGAAGCTGTCCGGCAGTATTTTATAACAGAACTGAGAAAATACTCTAAAAGAGACTATTTTGTACTGGGATTGGGCCATTCTCTATCATTCTTTGGCCACAAAGACTTGAAGAAGAAAAAAAGAGAAAGGACTTCTGTAAAGTGCCCGGTGTAACATCGTAAATGGGGGAAAAAAACTAGCTGTTTTCAGTTTCCAACTTATGTCATTTTTGGTGTATTTGTATATGGCCAGTTGTATGTCATGATGAAAAAAGAACAACGTGGATGGACAGTGAAACTGAGTTGGTCCTTGCTTCTGCTGAAAAGAAGATCATTTGTGAAGAATTTCCTTCCATGAATAATTTTTATCAATGTATATCAAGAAGCTCTCCCAGTCTGTGTACAGAATGTGGACTCTGGTGAAACAAGTTTGTGTCATTCCAGGTACCAGTTGGGTATGAGAAGCCTGTTTCTCTATTCTTTTCTTTTCAAAAGCTTGCTGGCAGAAACATTGTAAATGGAAAGCATTAACCGCTGAAATGGAGTTAAAAAAAACTTTTGGTAGCTAAAAACGGTAGATTGTGTCTTCGATATAATTCAGTTTGTTATGTCGAAATGTAAGTATTTGTCTTCCCTAGCAGTCTCCCGGAACAATTTCTATAATAAAGTTAATTTCATTTATATTTCTCAGAATATTCTATATGTTTTACACATTTTAATTTCATTTCATTCAATCGGGTACAAGTTATTTGTTATAGTTGTACTTAAGTGTTTTACTTGACTTTGTGCTACTAAAATACTCTCACTGCAACAATGCATAGAAATGCAAGGCCTGCCAGAGTTTAAAGCCTTTTGAGGTTTGCATCTATACATATCCAAATTAACCATTGTTGATTGTACAAACAGACCAAAGCCTTTGTATATCATTTATTATACAACCTCCATTTCCTTTTGTAGTCTTCTGTTGCCAATTTTGTAAAGATTTTGGTAACTTTTAGATAGGTACAGAGTTTTAAATGTTAGTCTATCAGTTGGTCTTTCACTCATGAGCAACAATCTTTCCGTACAGTGGATGACCAGAGCTCACAACAATCTTTCCTTACAGTGGATGACCAGAGCTCATTTCTCACTCTCAGTTCCGTGCTAGCCTAGACTATTGTATGGATGGGGAGTCAAATTCAATTGTATTTCAAATATTTCCGTATACATTTATTTAAGCATTCTTGTATTTTGTCAAAATATAAAAGTAATTTTGTACAGTATGATAGTGTCTAAGTGGGAGCTTTATGTTGCTAACTAATTCTATCAAAACAACATGCTATTGATGATGGTAATGAGTGTATGTGCTGCAACATTCAGGACCTACACCATTGGTAATCAAAACGTTGTCATAAGATCATCATACAGCCATAATTATTTCATGCAAGTAGACATCATTCATCTCATATGAGGGAAAAATACGTTGATCTTACATAAAGACTATGGGAAGACTGTAGTATTACTTATATACAACAAGAACCTTCTGAAAATGTAGCTGTTATAGTTTGGAAAATATTTTATATTACCCAATGGTCAATAGTACTTGGATAACTAGTGGTCCCTATGAATGCCACATTCTGAACAATCACACTCCAATGCTAAACCACCAAGAGTAGGATATACAGCACAAACAGGTCTGGGTTCAGGCTAACGATTGTCCTGCTCTTCCTACACATTTGTGGGTATTTCATTCTTAACAAGCCACATGTAGTACCTGATATAAAGA
Organism: Salmo salar; assembly: GCF_965601325.2. Classification (NCBI taxonomy): domain Eukaryota; kingdom Metazoa; phylum Chordata; class Actinopteri; order Salmoniformes; family Salmonidae; genus Salmo; species Salmo salar. The sequence continues at coordinate 109,893,375 of NC_138300.1, forward strand.
AACCTGAGTAAGATATCCACATTGGAAAAAACGTTTAGAGAAAGAAACCATTTAGAGGGAGAGAGCCCATGTCACAATGCCTGCTATGCTGTGCATAGAGCTTTACATTGTCTATTTTGAAGACAATTATGCTCCCAAGCCTTCATATGTACATTACAATATCATGACAATTATATGTTTCCAAGCTTCATCCGCTCATTACTTAGTTCTTGGTATAACTAGTAAGTTCTTGGTATAACTTAGTACGTTTACTCAAACTATGATTTAGTGCACACATATCATCTTTCAGAATATACACTTATAACAGCATCATCTTTCAGAATATACACTTATAACAACTATCATCTTTCAGAATAGATACTTATAACAGCTATCATCTTTCAGAATATACATTTATAACAGCTATCATCTTTCAGAATAGACACTTATAACAGCTATCATCTTTCAGAATATACACTTATAACAGCTATCATCTTTCAGAATAGATACTTATAACAGCTATCATCTTTCAGAATATACATTTATAACAGCTATCATCTTTCAGAATAGATACTTATAACAGCTATCATCTTTCAGAATAGACACTTATAACAACTATCATCTTTCAGAATAGATACTTATAACAGCTATCATCTTTCAGAATATACATTTATAACAGCTATCATCTTTCAGAATAGACACTTATAACAGCTATCATCTTTCAGAATATACACTTATAACAGCTATCATCTTTCAGAATAGATACTTATAACAGCTATCATCTTTCAGAATATACATTTATAACAGCTATCATCTTTCAGAATAGACACTTACAACAGCTATCATCTTTCAGAATATACACTTATAACAGCTATCATCTTTCAGAATAGACACTTATAACAGCTATCATCTTTCAGAATATACACTTATAACAGCTATCATCTTTCAGCACATCAGATCACTTATAACAGCTATCATCTTTCAGACACTCGATACATTTATAACAGCTATCATCTTTCAGAATAGACACTTACAACAGCTATCATCTTTCAGAATATACACTTATAACAGCTATCATCTTTCAGAATAGACACTTATAACAGCTATCATCTTTCAGAATAGATACTTATAACAGCTATCATCTTTCAGAATAGACACTTATAACAGCTATCATCTTTCAGAATAGATACTTATAACAGCTATCATCTTTCAGAATAGACACTTATAACAGCTATCATCTTTCAGAATAGACACTTATAACAGCTATCATCTTTCAGAATAGACACTTATAACAGCTATCATCTTTCAGAATAGATACTTATAACAGCTATCATCTTTCAGAATAGATACTTATAACAGCTATCATCTTTCAGAATAGACACTTATAACAACTATCATCTTTCAGAATAGACACTATTTAAAACAATTATGAGGGTTCTCTCCAGGGTTCTCTCCAGGGTTCTCTCCATGGTTCTCTCCAGGGTTCTCTCCAGGGTTCTCTCCAGGGTTCTCTCCATCATAACCTTCAGGCCTCGCTTTATTATCTAGATCACTTGACTTAAGATAGCTGCAATCAAGAATCCATACAATGATGCCAAACTCTCAGTAATGAGGCTAAGTTTCTGGACCATGGACTTTCCTCAAGTACATCTAACACTGAAATACACCTATTTTCCTATGGATTGACCTTCTGTCTGTTCGAAAGAGCAGGTATACATTTGTGATTGGGTTCCCCTCTAGCTCTAGCTAGTGTAGGAGTTGAGGAGGTTACAGATGTAGGATATTCATTTGAGCCAGTTTGCTACAGCAGGAAAATATTCCTGCAGCATCAGGAAATGTGAATGATCATGTCAATTATAATTCATACTTTTTTTTTGTAGGGATTGATAAAACATTTTTGTGAGGGAAGATCAAGCCTGAAATTTAAAAGTGGAAATTACAAATTTCAGAGGCCTTTTGAAATCTCAAATCCACTACACATTTTATGCAGGAAAGCTCTTCTTGAACAGGGTGATTAAACTAAGATCCTACACCTGTATGAGGAGGTGAGGTTTAGAGTGGGACAAAGATGATAAAGAGGGAGGAACAGACAGGGGGCTGGCAGGGGAACATGACTGTTTGGAGAGCAGCCTTCAGGATGCAGGCCCAAAACAGACAGTGGACTGGGAGAGGATTCTTCTTTCCTAAAGGGGGAAAGGGGGACTGGCTTCACAACTGGAATGCAATCAGCACCAAATAACCAGGGACTGTCTAGGGCTCCTTCTCTGTGGTCTCTTTTGCCAGTCATCCATTGGTACATAGCAACCATTATTCTCCTGTAAGGATTCAAGCCATGTCAGTATTGGTGCCTGGCCTCAATCTCAGTTGTGACGCTGTACAGAAGGATTGTCAGCCATTGGGCTCTCTAACATAACAGAAACAACGCACTTCACCCGTTTGAATGGTTGAGTTAGTTGAGTCTCTGCTTAAGAATCTCTTCTGCAGTGTTCCAGGTAGAGCAGATCTGTGGATGCAGAGAGGGGTTGATGTGTCACCGATCGTAGCTGCTGTTCAGCAGTCAACTAGGAGCCACTGGACATTGACAGAAATGGGAATGTATCTCTTTCATACTTTTATTGGTGACAGTTATAAAAGTGAGCCAGTTTGTGGTCAGGGAGGAGAGAGACTGTTCCTTTGAGCTGTCTGATGTATGAGACAGAGTAGAGAGGAGAGGAGACCCCAAAGAGACACAGGTAATGCTCGGAAGCACAATGTCAACTGATTTATATTTCTTCTACATAACAAGACGTAAATGACATTGATGACACTAGGTTGGAACCAGTGAGGCATCAACACACACCGACAGTCATTATTATAAAAACAGCAATGCTGGGAACATTCAATGTTCAATGAACATGTTCTTTATCTCTTTTTGACTAACATAATAAATCCCATTTCCTAAGGCACTGTTGGTGGTAGCTGTCCAATGAGGCTTAAAATATCTGATTGACAGCACTGGCATGAATATCATAATGCCATTTATTAGTATGTAATCAACAGTGGAGCCAATCAGCCAATCATAAGCGATGGACAAGTGGCAACCAGTTAGAATGAGTCAAAGGAGTGAAACAAGGGGCAACCTTGAACATGATAGTTTCACACCCACCAGACTTACATCGGTAGACTTTGCATTTGTAGAGCACACAATGTGACACGTATCACCTAGCTGTGCGTGCGATTCAGTCAGATATGGCTGTGTCAGGACAGGACCAATGTTTCTGCTCAATGGAACACAGAGCTGATAATATTCATGTTGAGCCGCTAGCACTCCCATCACAAAATATTGAAATTAAGCAGGAAATGCTGCATTGCTGTACACGTTTGCCAGAGTTTGAGCTTATTCGTTCTCGTGCCGTCACAGAAGTGTTTTGTTTTTGTTGGTGAACGTCTCTGATGAAACCTGAAGCAAGTCACCTGAAATAAGGCCTTTTCTTATGGGCTTGTTTTTGTGCTGGTCAAACCTTCCTAGAACTTCCAAAGACTTGTACGATGTATTATAGGTGTTTGTGTAGATCCATTGCTGTACTCTTGCAGAGAGCCATATTGATTGTGAGAGCATGGAATGGTAGTTTGGTGGTCTAGTGACAGAAGTGGTTAAAGAGAGAAGGCAGAGATAATCCAGGTGGCTTCTACCTGTGGCTATATTCCTATAGGCCTCTACTCTGACTGCAGCCTGTTGGATTCTGCCAAATAGAGTTTTCTGCTCAAATGACTAGTCTGGAGGCAATGTTTCTACAGAGAAGGAGGAAGATAGTGGAAGAGAGGAAGCGAGAGAGAGAGGGAGGGAGGGAGAAAGAGAGCAGGAGAGAGAGGTAGAAGGAGAGAGCGAGAGAGCAAGAGAGAGGGAGAGCATGACAGGGAGAGAGAGAGCGAGAGGGGGCAAGAGTGAGAGGGGGAGAGAGAGAGAGAGAGAGAGAGATTGAGAGAGCTATTGCATTTGTATTTGTATTTAGGCAGCAGCTACCATTCCTGGGGTCCAAACACATTAGGTAGGACGTGAGGAGGTTACAGATGTAGGATCTTAATTTGAACCAGTTTGCTACAGCAGGAAAATAATTCTGCAGCAACAGGAAATGTGAATAATTATAATTAATGGAATTTAGTGGTTAATACATTATTAACACATTATTCGTAAGGGGAAATCAAGTCTGAAATTTAAAAGTGGAAATTACAAACTTCAGAAACCTTTTTAAACCTCAAATACACTACTATTTAAAAATGTCCTGCAAGGTTCTCCCTGCAACAGGGTGATCAAATTAAGATCCTACATCTGTAGAGGAAGAGCGAGAAGGATAGGGAGAGACACTTTGTCACAGATTTAGCTTTTAAGGAGTATTTAAATATGACAGGACACAATTATCCTCGGCGATGTCATCCGCTGCAGATGTGCTCGCTGAAATAATTCCACACTGTTCCTTTCAGCGAGGCGTGCGAGCTAACTCATCAGAGAAACAAATGTCAACCCGTTCCGTCGTGTTTATGCAGCTGTGTCTAACATAATAAACAAAAATAAGATCATTTGGAATTCAGCACAAACATAGAGATCAAAATGCCTGATTTTACTGCCACTAACATCCCGTGAAGGCAGGCAAGGAATGCTCAAGCGTTTCATTACGCTACTGTGTTTATGCAAAACAGGTAATTTTCCAACCAGGTTTCTACTTAACAGACCAAGAGGAAAGCAACCTATTCCCTGGAATTGGCAAGAGGAGGGAAACACACGTAGGTTACCCATCTTATACATGCTGCAGCTTTCAGTGTTTACATATACAGGTTGGAATAACATTTTAATGTGACAGAGGCCTTTCTGTTGAATACAGCAATGGAACAAGTCTCTCAAAGTATAAACTTAAGCTCATTTCAATGTTCTGAAAAAGTATTGTACCAAGCATAGGTCAACAAAACACATCAGAATAAGATGCCAACACAAGTGATTAAGCTTGGTACACATTCTGTTGCATGTGCTCTATGTGTGTGTGGACACACACATAGAGTTATAAGTTATAAGCCAAACACTTACATTGATAATCCTTAGTGAAACCACACTCAGACTGAGAGTCATTGGAGTGTAGAGGAGGTGTTCCATGCTAACTCCACACCAGCAGCTCTAATCCTCCCCCGAGCAGGCCAGTGTGCCAACAGTCCTAACAAAGGGCCGTTTAAGCACTGCTCTGTGTGTAAATCCACATAAGGTAACGTAGAACGTGTTAAAAGGGGTTAAGAGTGTCACTTGATGAACAATGCTGTGGGATGAGGAGGGGATGAGAAGGGTGCTTTTCTCCCTGCTGAGGGGTTTTCATAAGAGGACTTGTAATTTGCAGTAAGAGCCACTTCATCCGCCCCCTTACCCAACACCACCTCAGCCCTCCAGCCGTGCAGATAAAGGACAGCTCCTGTCCTGTCCACACAGGCATACTTATCTCCTGGCTAATGAAAGTGCCTGATGACCCTCTCCTTTGTGGGTGTTTACAGGGACACAAGTGAAGAGTGGAGCTCCGAATAGAACCGCAGCCACTAGAGTGGAACTGAAGTGACTCTTCAGTCCCTGATCCCTTTCTTCTCCAAGACTCCTCTACACACTACACTGGCTGGTTGAATGGTTCTCCAAGACTCCTCTACACACTACACTGGCTGGTTGAATGGTTCTCCAAGACTCCTCTACACACTACACTGGCTGGTTGAATGGTTCTCCAAGACTCCTCTACACACTACACTGGCTGGTTGAATGGTTCTCCAAGACTCCTCTACACACTACACTGGCTGGTTGAATGGTTCTCCAAGACTCCTCTACACACTACACTGGCTGGTTGAATGGTTCTCCAAGACTGCTCTACACACTACACTGGCTGGTTGAATGGTGGGTCTGATTTACGGGTTTGTTTACACAAGAACAAGTGGAGATTTGTCAAATTGGATGACAAACCACTTCTGGAACGCTTAATTTACTGGAAATTGAATACTGTACATCAAGGGTTGATTTGAGTGCAGTCGTGGTCTAGGCTGTGTATCAGTCCAGCTAGGTAAGTGACAGTGGTGTAACAGTGAGGTGACATCAGATGATGGCGGCCGGCTGGGGAGCAAGGTCAGGGACAGACCAGAGGAGGGATGGATGGAGGGAGAAAGAGGGGGGACAGACACATTTGTAGCAGATGGAGTGGGGGAGGGGGAGGGGGGGGACGATTGTCTCGAGATCTCCACTCTTCGCCCACTCCTGCTTTCATGAGCCTTTTGAATCGGGGCCCAGAGAGACAGACAGAGAGCGTGCATCTCTCTGGAGCCTGGCCGGGCCTGGCAGATCCTGGCAGCGGTGGACAGGGGGGACTGAGGGAAGAGTCCCACTGTCACAGCCGTCCCAGCCAAGGGGCCTCTGGGAGGTGGCGGGATGGCAGTTGCCCTCCTTTGTTCCGTTCTTCCCACCTGTGGATGGAGGAGGAGGAGGAGGAGGCAGGAACCTGCTATAGATACAATACTTTGTAAACAGATGTGCCCCGTAAGCAGTTCTAAGTTGATATGAAAAACAAGTCTAACTAAGTAAAACTTGATTATATACTTAAGGCATATAAATGGAGCTTTCTGTTCAACCATATAAGTCCATTTCATATCTGAGGGGCATTCATTTTCCTTTTTTTCTCCGGGTTTAATATTTTTCTGCAATGCTTTACCATGTTGTACTGCCACTGTTGGTTTACAAACGAGCCCTGTGGTTAATGTAAAGTATTAGAGCATGTGTTCTCGGTCATGATGAAAATCCCGATCTACATACAAGTGGGAGTGGAAGCGATGTGGATTGCGTGTAAGTGAAGCCAAGATCAGGAGGGATCCAATATAAAGACTTTGGCTTAGATTAAATCAGATTAAGCGTTAACCGGCGATAGCAGACAACCGCATAGCGGATGTTTTGGCAGTGTTGGAGGTGGAACTGCATTGGAGCCGTCAAATCGGCGATCAGCTGCTTTTGCGATCATCGTCACAAAGACACACCCCCCCCACTCGCGTTAGAAGTTCAGAAGGAGAAAGTGTAGATTATATAGAAATAATTGAAAATTATTCAAATAAATAATGAGGGTTTCTATCATCATAATGGAGGTGTAGATTACATCTAACATTCCAGTCTTTGGAAAAGGGCTGCATGGGATTACAGACTCCGTACAGCCAATGGCAACGTCCGCTTTAGGTATAATGCCAGGAGTCACTTGTAGATTTGACAGCTCTAATGCAGTTCCACCTCCGACACCGCCAAAACAACCACTGTGCGGATGGCGGCTAAAGTGGGTCTAATTGAATAGAGCTCAAGTGAGGTTTAAATGTGTATATGTCACTTAAGCCAGTGAATCATTTGTGACCTAAATAAATGGAGATTAGGAAAATAACCTCACTATAGTATCAAAGGAATTCCGTTGGCTGGGGTTTATGGCTAATAACTGAAGTATTAGGTGCTAATTCAATAAGTCATTTTTTCCTGGGAGTTTTGTCTCCAATTCTAAAACCATACTAGAAATGTTTGAAGAGGAAAAAACATCATATATACAGTCGGAAGTTTACATACACTTAGGTTGGAGTCATTAAAACTTGTTTTTCAACCACTCCACAAATGTCTTGTTAACAAACTATAGTTTTGGCAGGTCGGATAGGATATCTGCTTAGTGCATGACACAAGTAATTGTTTCAACAATTGTTTACAGACAGATTATTTCACTTATAATTCACTGTATCACAATTTCAGTGGGTCAGAAGTTTACATACACTAAGTTGACTGTGCCTTTAAACAGCTTGGAAAATTCCAGAAAATTATGTCATGGCTTTAGAAGCTTCTGATAGGCTAATTGACATCATTGAGTCAATTGGAGGTGGACCTGTGGATGTATTTCAAGGCCTACCTTCAAACTCAGTGCCTCTTCGTTTGACATCATGGGGGAATCAGCCAAGACCTCAGAAAAATAATTGTAGACCTCCACAAGTCTGGTTCATCCTTGGGAGCAATTTCCAAACGCCTGACGGTACCATGTTCATCTGTACAAACAATAGTATGCAAGTATAAACACCATGGGACCACGCAGCCGTCATACCGCTCAGGAAGGAAACGCGAGAAATTGCCAAGAAACTGAAGATCTCATACAATGTTGTGTAATACTCCCTTCACAGAACAGCGCAAACTGGCTCTAACCAGAATAGAAAGAGGAGTGGGAGGCCCTGGTGCACAACTGAGCAAGAGGACAAGTACATTAGAGACTCTAGTTTGAGAAACAGATGCCTCACAAGTCCTCAACTGGCAGCTTCATTAAATAGTGCCCGCAAAACACCAGTATCTACGTCAACAGTGAAGAGGCAACTCCGGGATGCTGGCCTTCTAGGCAGAGTTGCAAAGAAAAAGCCATATCTCAGATTGCCAATAAAAAGAAAAGATTAAGATGGGCAAAAGAACACTGGACAGATGAACTCTGCCAGCATCCCGGAGTCGCCTCTTCATTGTTGACGTTGAGACTGTGTGTGTGTGTGTGACTATATATGTATGTGTATGTGTGTGTATATATATATATATATATATATATATATATATATATATATATATATATATATATATAATCGATAAGATTTAAGACGGGATAAACTGCGTTCAATAGCGGATAAAAATGAAAGTGGAGCGAGCTTCAGGTCACGCGCCCCAACCAAAACAGTCCACTTCGCTATCCACTCAGAAAGGAAATGGCTACTTCTTCATTTTTCAAAAGAAAAACATCAACCAATTTCTAAAGACTGTTGACATCTAGTGGAAGCTATAGGAACTGCAAGCATATTTCTATTAAAACGGCTTGCCATGGAAAACCAATGGAAAACAGATTGACCTCAAAAAATGTTTTCCCTGGATGGATTGTGCTTGGGGTTTCGCCATTATTCAAACAGTTTTAGAAACTTCAGAGTGTTTTCTATCCAAATCTACTAATAATATGCATATCCTAGCTTCTGGGCCTGAGTAGCTTGCAATTTACTTTGGGCACGCTTTTCATCAGGACGTGAAAATACTGCCCCCTATCCCAGAGAGGTTAAAGAAAGGAAGTGAACGAGAGCGAGAGAGGGAGGGATGGAGAAAGAGAGAGAGAGATGTAGAAAGAGAGAGAGAGAGAGAGAGACAGAGAGAGAGAGAGAGAGAGGGAGGGAGAAAGAGAGAAAGAGAGAGAGAGAGAGAGAGAGAGAGGGAGAAATAGAGCTATACTAAGGGAGCTTTGACAACTAAACTCTAACTTCATTAATCCAAGCCCTACCTGCAATCCGAACCTCTTTGACTCCAGCGAAAGATGCAACTCCTACCCTAACATTAGCCTGAACCTAAACCCCTAACACATACCTCACTGTAAACCGGGGGTAAGATTGCCATCACAGTAATTCTACCCTGCTGTCTACTCAAAGACGTCTGGTTCTTAAATCATCTTGAGATGGAACTCAACTCCACAGTCGGTCACACATACAAGGTGTTGTTCTGGGGCTATTCAAGGTGTTGTTCTGGGGCTATACAAGGTGTTGTTCTGGGGATATTCAAGGTGTTGTTCTGGGGCTATACAAGGTGTTGTTCTGGGGCTATTCAAGGTGTTGTTCTGGGGCTATTCAAGGTGTTGTTCTGGGGCTATACAAGGTGTTGTTTTGGGGTAAAAAAAAAAATATTACACGCAAGTCCATAAGTAAATCCATATTCTGTTTAAAGGTCTATATGTTCTACTTAGCTGGCAGTCTGCCTAGTCCAGTCTATTGTCTGTAGGTTGGGATGTAGGCCTGGTACAGACCTGAGGGGGTGTGAGGCAAGCTGGGCACGACAGGACAGTGAGTGTTCAATATTTGATCATAGCGAGCACTCACCGAGGGGCTGGGGGGAGGAATGAAGACAGCACAGCGTGTAGGGGCAAAATACATGTAAGCGTTGCCTTCACATTAAATACACTGTCTTGAAAAACTTGTAGCCCCACGTATTATAACAGGCTACTGTCTCTGAGAGGTGAACAGTCCCCTCCTCATCTACCCATTTCCTTTGATTCAGCTCAACTAGTCATTTATTAGTATAGATTCACTCTATATAATAGCGCTACAAACAGTGTCTCTCATTATATAATTATTTCAGTACAATCAGCAGCCTTATTATTCTATCAGGTTAGAAAAAGCGTTTATGTTTTTTGTAAATAATTTTCTTTAAACAAAACAAAAAACACTGCACTGTTCTGATCTCATCTACAATTGGTTAGGATTTGTGATATACTAAAAAACTACAAATATTCTCAGGCCACTTAGCTATATTTGTCTCACCAGAAATCATCGATAAACATTTCTCTCTGCTTAAATGTTCTTGTTCCTTTTAGTAGAGAACATGCACAGCCTTGTGCAGAACAGATCCTCTGATTGGCTGTCCGCTCTACGTGTTGCTCTAGCCTGGAGACATCAGCTTAATTAGCCGTAAAATGAGCAAAAGCAAATATTTAGCAGGTTTAAAGAGGAGTGTGGAGCCCAGCCGCACAATGGAGATGCACCTTGTATTGGATCTGCTGGAGTAGTCTGACAGCCACTATACAGATGACAGGATGGTGACAGGACAACCTCAGGATGAGTGGGCCAGCATGTACATCAATACGGTTATTAGCTACTGTAATCATCTCATTGCAACCCAATCTCTTAGATCATTTGTCAGTATTATGCCATAATAGCATCAAATATGTTAGGTATGTTGACAGGCTATCCAAATAATCAAATCAGACGTTATTTATTTGTCACATGCGCCAAATACAACTTACCCTGAAATGCTTACTTTGTAAATTTTTCAACTAGGCAAGTCAGTTAAGAACAAATTCTTATTTACAATGACGGCCTACACTGGCCCAATTGTGCAGCCTGGATTTAAACCACGGTGTCTGTAGTGACACCTCTATCACTGAGATATAGACCGCTGCACCACTCGGGAGCCCTAAATGGCACAAGCCCTTAGAGTTAAGAAAATACTTACTAAATAAACTAAAGTCAAAAATAAAATAAAAAGTAACACAATAAAAGAGCAATAACGAGGCTATATACAGGGGGTACCGGTACTGAGTCAGTGTGTGGGGGTACAGGTTAATCAAGGTCATTTGTATCAATCAATTAATCAATCACATTTATTTATAAAGCCCTTCTTACATCAGCTGATGTCACAAAGTGCTGTACAGAAACCCAGCCTAAAACCCCAAACAGCAAGCAATGCAGGTGTAGAAGCACGGTGGCTAGGAAAAACTCCCTAGAAAGGCCAGAACCTAGGAAGAAACCTCGAGAGTAACCAGGCTATAAGGGGTGGCCAGTCCTCTTCTGGCTGTGCCGGGTGGAGATTATAACAGAACATGGCCAAGATGTTCAAATGTTCATAGATAACCAGCAGGGTCAAATAATAATAATAACAGTGGTTGTCGAGGGTGCAACAGGTCAGCACCTCAGGAGTAAATGTCAGTTGGCTTTTCATAGCCGATCATTCAGAGTATCTCTACTGCTCCTGCTGTCTCTAGAGAGTTGAAAACAGCAGGTCTGGGACAGGTAGCACGTCCGGTGAACAGGTCAGGGTTCCATAGCCACAGGCAGAACAGTTGAAACTGGAGCAGCAGCACGGCCAGGTGGACTGGGGACAGCAAGGAGTCATCAGGCCAGAGGCATGGTCCTAGGGCTCAGGTCCTCCGAGAGAGAGAAAGAAAGAAAGAGAGAAAGAGAGAAAGAAAGAAAGAAAGAAAGAAAGAAAGAAAGAGAAAAAGAGAGAAAGAGAGAGAGAATTAAAGAGAGCATACTTAAATTCACACAGGACACCGGATAAGACAGGAGAAATACTCCAGATATAACAGACTGACCCTAGCCCCCCGACACATAAACTACTGCAGCATAAATACTGGAGGCTGAGACAGGAGGGGTCGGGAGACACAGTGACCCCATCTGATGATACCCCCGGACAGGGCCAAACAGGCAGGATGTAACCCCACCCACTTTGCCAAAGCACAGCCCCCACACCACTGGAGGGATATCTTCAACCACCAACTTACCATCCTGAGACAAGGCCGATTATAGCCCACAAAGATCTCCGCCACGGCACAACCCAAGGGGGGGCGTCAACCCGGATAGGAAGATTACGTCAGTGACTCAACCCACTCAAGCGACGCACCCCTCCTAGGGACGGTATGGAAGAGCACCAGTAAGCCAGTGACTCAGCCCCTGTAATAGGGTTAGAGGCAGAGAATCCCAGTGGAGAGAGGGGAACTGGCCAGGCAGAGACAGCCTGTTCCTTGTTCCAGTGCCTTTCCTTCACACTCCTGGGCCAGACTACACTCAATCATAGGACCTACTGAAGAGATGAGTCTTCAATAAAGACTTAAAGGTTGAGACTGAGTCTACGTCTCTCACATGTGTAGGCAGACCATTCCATAAAAATGGAGCTCTATTGGAGAAAGCCCTGCCTCCAGCTGTTTGCTGTAGTGACTCCTGTATTTGCACATGTAGGTAGGGGTAAAGTGACTACAATAATACCCCTTAATAATATCAACAGTAACAATATCCCAGGTCTGGAGTTGGTTTTACCCATTACTTCCCTGTTACAGTAGCTCTGTACTGTATGTTAATACATGTGGAGCATTAGGACAGTATTTCATTCATGCAGGTTTCTCAGACAGGGCCTGACTGGGCCTGGAAGTGACAGTATTTAAGAGCAGAGCTCTGCATGGAGATGGCTGGAACTCTGTCCTCTGACGAGACATTTCCAAACACACAACTTGAAGTTCAAGCACAGTTTAAATTAGCTGTGTTTCACAGCTGAAAGGCCACCCAGGGGTTACTGTGTCAGGCAGCTCCAAAAAGAGGGGCCCTATCTGACAGAGCCTTGGTGGGAGGAGTGCCCCAGCTGGTGGGGGATATAATGGCAGACACATCATGTAGAGTGTTGGTCCCATGTTTCATTAGCTGAAGTGGGGGATCCCGACAATTTTCCATGTGCACAAAAATTATTTCAAATTATGGGCGCGGGTTTGTTAAGGTATACAGCCAAACAATGCGTCAATAAAGAAATGAAAAACAAACCCCATTATGTAATAATAAATTATGTAGGTCTATTTGTGTGTGCATGTGCTGAGAAGAGGAGTGGATCTCTTTTCTAAGACCCTCCAACACAAAGGAGCTATAATGTTAACTAGGCCTTTTGGTGAGCACCAGTGAGGTGGAAGGAGCCATGAATCAAGCTTAGAGAGGGTGGGTCATGATGGAATGAGTCAGGTCCGGGTGAGAGGACCACTGGGATAGGGAGGGAGTGGGGTCCAGGAGAGAGGACCACTGGGATAGGGAGGGAGCGGGGTCCAGGAGGAGAGGACCACTGGGAAAGGGAGGGAGCGGGGTCCAGGAGAGAGGACCACCGGGATAGGGAGGGAGTGGGGTCCAGGAGGAGAGGACCACTGGGAAAGGGAGGGAGCGGGGTCCAGGAGAGAGGACCACTGGGATAGGGAGGGAGTGGGGTCCAGGAGGAGAGGACCACTGGGATAGGGAGGGAGCGGGGTCCAGGAGAGAGGACCACTGGGATAGGGAGGGAGTGGGGTCCAGGAGGAGAGGACCACTGGGATAGGGAGGGAGTGGGGTCCAGGAGAGAGGACCACTGGGATAGGGAGGGAGTGGGGTCCAGGAGGAGAGGACCACTGGGATAGGGAGGGAGTGGGGTCCAGGAGAGAGGACCACTGGGAAAGGGAGGGAGCGGGGTCCAGGAGAGAGGATCACTGGGATAGGGAGGGAGTGGGGTCCAGGAGGAGAGGACCACTGGGATAGGGAGGGAGTGGGGTCCAGGAGGGGAGGACCACTGGGATAGGGAGGGAGTGTGGTCCAGGAGAGAGGACCACTGGGATAGGGAGGGCGAGAGGACCACCGGGATAGGGAGGGAGCGGGGTCCAGGAGAGAGGACCACTGGGATAGGGAGGGAGTGGGGTCCAGGAGGAGAGGACCACTGGGATAGGGAGGGAGCGGGGTCCAGGAGAGAGGACCACTGGGATAGGGAGGGAGTGGGGTCCAGGAGGAGAGGACCACTGGGATAGGGAGGGAGTGGGGTCCAGGAGGAGAGGACCACTGGGATAGGGAGGGAGTGGGGTCCAGGAGAGAGGACCACTGGGATAGGGAGGGAGAGAGGACCACTGGGATAGGGAGGGAGTGGGGTCCAGGAGGAGAGGACCACTGGGATAGGGAGGGAGCGGGGTCCAGGAGAGAGGACCACTGGGATAGGGAGGGAGTGGGGTCCAGGAGAGAGGACCACTGGGATAGGGAGGGAGTGGGGTCCAGGAGAGAGGACCACTGGGATAGGGAGGGAGTGGGGTCCAGGAGGAGAGGACCACTGGGATAGGGAGGGAGTGGGGTCCAGGAGAGAGGACCACTGGGATAGGGAGGGAGCGGGGTCCAGGAGAGAGGACCACTGGGATAGGGAGGGAGTGGGGTCCAGGAGGAGAGGACCACTGGGATAGGGAGGGAGCGGGGTCCAGGAGAGAGGACCACTGGGATAGGGAGGGAGTGGGGTCCAGGAGGAGAGGACCACTGGGATAGGGAGGGAGCGGGGTCCAGGAGAGAGGACCACTGGGATAGGGAGGGAGTGGGGTCCAGGAGAGAGGACCACTGGGATAGGGAGGGAGTGGGGTCTGGGGGAGAAGACCACTGGGAATAACCCATCATAAGCCACTGGTGACCTTTAAAAAGAAAGCTCGTGCCAAGATGACATCACTCCTGAGAGAAAACCCCACCACACTAGGGATTTTGCAGGCCTGCACTGAAAAGGTGTTGCCTATAGTAACCTTCCATACCATAGCAGGCATGCTGGATGCTAGTGCCTATTGTCCCCCCCACTTTAACCATCCTGGACTGGGCCTCACATTAGCACACAGCACCTTCATGGCTCTGGATTCAGCTACCCTACTCATCTACTCTGTCATTTAGCAGCGTTTATGTTTTTTTTTCTCAGGACTCAAATGGTATACTCTTGGAATAGTTTACACTTTCCAGTACTGAAATTCATTGAGTATGTTGCAATCTATTACTTTCCCATTGCTATAGTCAGACTGAGCTGACTAATCAATGGTGGGAAGAATTAGGCTTTTGCCTCAGTCTGAGTTAGAGTCCTCCCTGTGTTGCTGTTGCTGTGGGCTAGCTCTTCTGTTTAGCCTGAGTTAGTCCTCCCTGTGTTGCTGTCCCTGTGGGCTAGCTCTTCTATTTAGCCTGAGTTAGTCCTCCCTGTGTTGCTGTCCCTGTGGGCTAGCTCTTCTGTTTAGCCTGAGTTAGAGTCCTCCCTGTGTTGCTGTCCCTGTGGGCTAGCTCTTCTGTTTACCCTGAGTTAGTCCTCCCTGTGTTGCTGTCCCTGTGGGCTAGCTCTTCTGTTTAGCCTAAGTTAGAGTTCTCCCTGTGTTGCTGTCCCTGTGGGCTAGCTCTTCTGTTTACCCTGAGTTAGTCCTCCCTGTGTTGCTGTCCCTGTGGGCTAGCTCTTCTGTTTAGCCTAAGTTAGAGTTCTCCCTGTGTTGCTGTCCCTGTGGGCTAGCTCTTCTGTTTAGCCTGAGTTAGTCCTCCCTGTGTTGCTGTCCCTGTGGGCTAGCTCTTCTGTTTAGCCTGAGTTAGTCCTCCCTGTGTTGCTGTCCCTGTGGGCTAGCTCTTCTGTTTACCCTGAGTTAGTCCTCCCTGTGTTGCTGTCCCTGTGGGCTAGCTCTTCTGTTTAGCCTAAGTTAGAGTTCTCCCTGTGTTGCTGTCCCTGTGGGCTAGCTCTTCTATTTGGCCACCAGTAGGTGAGTCCTGGGTCCATTCATTCAGACACCTTTAAGGGTTTATAGGGTGTCACAGCAAATGAGGCATCAACCCAACCAGCCTGTCAAAAATTCACAGCCTGCTCTTTTTGCACATTCCCAAGGTCTCTCTCCATGCAGTTGCCTGTTGCATGGTCTTTTGCCATGCTGTTGTTGTTTAGAATCTGTTGAGTTTGATGACTTTTCTTATATTATGTGTGTTAGACAGGTTGACTATCTGTCTCAATAAAATTCAACTCAGACTTGATTGCCCCATAATGCTAAATTAAATCCTCATTATAGTTATGGAATTCTGGGCGTTAATGGAGAACTGCTGCCCAGCATTAGTCCTGGGAGAATTACAGTAATTGCTCTGAGACCCCAAGCCCGGCCCCTGACAGACTTTAGGTACATTGGACATGTATGTGGTGTGACGCACTATGAGTCAGTGGAGTGGTCCCTGGTGTCGGTATGGTGCTGGAGAGAAGAGCACTGTTCCGATGCACTGTGTCTGTCAGAGGTGATCTCACTCTGGGTAAGGACTGCTAGAGCAGGACACTGCTGATGAGGAGGACAATGCACAGTCTATTTGGTCAAAATGACAGAATCGTGGTCATCTCACTAGACAGAAAACATTGCTCTGTATTTAGAGTTTTATTAGGATCCCCATTAGCTGTTGCCAAGGCAGCCGCTACTCTTCTTGGGGTCCACACAGAAAACAAATGTTTGGAAGGGGGTGTGTGTGCTTCTGTGTGTGTGCTTGTGTGTATGTCAGGGTTTCCATTCAGAAAATGGACAACGTGATCAGGAAGAATTTAATTTGAGAAATGAACCGGACCCATAGTCATTGGGTGAGTAACCCATTAGGTTGTCCACCCACGGTGCTCAGAATGACAGACATGTATGGAAATTCATCTTAACAGAACATGCAACTCCTGTAACGAAGCAGCCAACAAAACATCATTTGCCAAAACGCAATATACAGGAAAACACTATTCAAATCAAATCAAATTGTATTTGTCACAGGTGTAGAAATGCTTACTTATGTACAGGGGTAAGAGGTAATTGAGGTAAATATGTACATACAATGAGTGTACAAAACATTAGGAACACTAGCTCTCTCCATGACATAGACTGACCAGGTGAATCCAGGTGAAAGCTATGATCCATTATTGATGTCACTTGTTAAATCCACTTCAATCAGTGTAGATGAAGGGGAGGAGACAGGTTAATGAAGGACTTTTAAGCCTTGAGACATTTGAGACATGGATTGTGTATGTGTGCCATTCATCGGGTGAATAGGCAAGACAAAAGATTTAAGTGCCTTTGAACGTGGTATGGTAGTAGGAGCCAGACGCACCTGTTTGAGTGTGTCAAGAACTGCTACGCTGCTGGGTTTGTCACGCGCAACAGTTTCCTGTGTGTATCAAGAATGTTCCACCACCCAAAGGACATCCAAACAACTTGACACAGCTTGTGTCAACATGGGCCAGCATCCCTGTGGAACACTTTCAACACCTTGTAGTGTTAATGCCCCAACGAATTGAGGCTGTTCTGAGGGCAAAAGAGGTACAACTCAGTATTAGGAAGGTGTTCCTAATGTTTTGTAAAGTCAGTGAACAGGTAGGGATAAAGTGACAAGGCAACAGGATAGATAATAAACAGCAACAGCAGCATATGTGATGAATCAAAATAGTTAAATAGTTAACCAATAGCTACATGGACTAACTATTTAGTCTCATGGCTGGGGGGGTAGAAGCTGTTCAGGGTCCTGTTGGTTCCAAACTTGGTGCTTCGGTACCGCATGCCGTGTGGTAGCAGAAAGAACAGTCTATGACTTGGATGGCTGGAGTCTGACAATTCTTAAGGCCTTCCTCTGACACCACCTGGTATAAAGGTCCTGGATGGCAGGGAGCTCGGCCCCAGTGATGTACTGGGCCAAACGCACTACCCTCTGTAGCGGTTGGATGCCAAGCAGTTGCCGTACCAAGCAGTGATGCAGCCAGTCAAGATGCTCTCAATGTTGCAGCTGTGGAACTTTTTGAGGATCTGAGGGCCCAATGCCAAATCTTTTCAGCCTCCTGAGGGGGAAGAGGCGTTGTCATGCCCTCATCACCACTGTGTTGGTGTGTGTGGGCCATGATAATTCTTTTGTGATGTGGACACTGAGGAACTTGAAGCTCTCGACCTGTTCCACTACAGCGCTGTCGATGTGGATGGGGGAGTGCTTGGTCCTCTGTTCCTGTAGTCCACGATCAAGTCCTTGTTCTTGCTGACGTTGAGGGAGAGGTTGTTGTCCTGGTCTCTCCAGGTCTCTGACCTCCTCCCTGTAGGCTGTCTCATCGTCGTCGGTGATCAGGCCTACCACTGTTGTGTTGTCTGCTAACTTAATGGTGGTGGAGTCGTGCACGGTCACACAGTCGTGGGTGAACAGGGAGTACAGGAGGGGAATAAGCACGCATCCCTGGGGGCCCTCGTGTTTAGGGTCAGCGTGGTGGATGTGTTGTTGTCTACCCTCACCACCTGGGGGCGGCCCGTCAGGAAGCATTCTAAACAGGGCACCTGAGAGGTTCAATATGTGACAGAGATGAAAATGTCAGTTAGAAACGTAGAAAGAGAGGGAATCTAAAGTGGATGGGTTGCTGATATGACTAGGATTGTGCCTTTGGCTTCTGGATAATGAAAGAACGTTGATTTGAAAACCAATAGAACGGGAGAGAAATGCTGGTTTCAGTGGCATACGAGGAAGTCTTTATAAAATAGTTTTTCCCACGTTTCAATGGTGGAATTTTAGCTAGGTTACTTTGAAGCAAGTTAAGACATGCCTCATAATATGAAGTAAAATGTTCAGGTTTCAAACAATGAAGTACATGTTTTCAAAATGCTTACTGCCTCCAGCTGACATTGTAAAATGGTGGGTGACGCGCTTATAGCCTGCCTACCTTTGCCTGTGCACCAGAATGGCGAATGGGAGGCGCACTTCAATTACCAGTTGAGAAAGTTGCTCTTTTAAATCGTGGCCATCATAACAGTTTTTAAGACGCGATTGCATCTAGAATTGTTTCACTCCAGCTGCAACAAGCAGAGGAGCTGCAGCAGCTCTAGCACTGAGGTGATATTCCGCTCAAAATAGGCCCAGTAAGCAGTGCGATTGTGATAAATAAGATACATGATGACTAAAGAGAATACACACGCACCAATTAAATTCTACGAATATGTGCAGATTAACCTATAGACCGATAAACATGACGGTCAAATGTATTTCCATCGACTAATAGAAAGTATTGTTTTGCAAATTTTTTTTTTCTTCTCCCGGTTAATTTAGTCTGCAACAATTTAATTGATCGGCTTTTCATTTTTTTTATCTGCCAAAAGCCGGCAATTACCGGCTAACGGTAATGTTGAGGGTTTCCCTCACACAGGGGTACCAATTATGTAGTGTAGTGTCCGCTTTAATACATAGTAAGTACATATAGATAGATATTGATCCAAAGGGAAATGTAACCATGTATAAAGGAGAGAGGTGATCATCAGGTTATCAGTGCAGCTTTCAGCAGACAGAAAGTTCTCATTCACCTCCCTGTGTCTGTTCTGTGACCAGTCTCACACACAAATACACCTCTCCTCTGTCTGTCTGCTCTGTCTAGCCTCATTAAAACCCCTCTGGCTTCACCCAGTCTCCAACTAAAAGCTTTTAAAAAAGACCACAGCTAGATCAACCAATGAATTAAAGATAAGCAAATAAATACTTTTAGATAATTCCCTAACATCTACTGAATGTGCTGCAAATACATGAATATGTCTGAACTTGATATTCTACATTTAGCAGTACAAGAAATCAAGAGTCAACCTACAAAAGCATTCATTTTTCTTTACAAGACCATCCCTGAACAGTGAGGTCAGTTGCACCAGTCTATTTCTCTCTCCAACACCGCCCTTCATCTTCTTAGTGAACTGATCCACCAACTCTGATGCCTCTGACGCTTCATTGTTCAAGCCCAGCATCGCCAGCACCATAAACACTTCTTCACAGCCCCGAATACCAACAGTCCTCTTTCTGGGAAACTGTTTCTGAATCTAATAATTATCCTCTTCATCCTCTTAATTCAGTCTTCAGTGTGTTTGGCTGTGGACTGGGCTGACTGGGCTGTCTGCCAGGCTGGGGCAGAGTTAGAGTTGTCAGGAGGATTACAGTCATACGCAGCACTCAGCAGGAGGCCGAGCAGCCCGCAATTACCCAGGCCTGCGCGGCGCCTTTGATTTAGAGGAAACTTTCAGAAAATGGCTAAAACGTTGAATAATATGCCATTAGCGACTCCCAGTCCAGTACAGAAAAGAGTCCCCCCCTCTTTTGGTATACACTCCAAACTGTTTGTTGCAAAGACCGCCATACAATTAGCTACCGGCTGGAAACAACATGAACATCTAACAATGTTTTATTTCTATTTGTATTCATTTATCCACCGACTAGGCTAAACACCTGGGAGTTGAGCAACCATTTTAATTTATCTTTCCAACTCAGTGGAAGTTATAAAAACCTCTTTGAGAGTTGTTAAGAGGAGTAATCACTTTCCTCCCCCAAAAATATATCCGTATATTCTATTGTGATGGAGCACTGAATTAAATCTTTTCAAACTGAATCTTTTATATGATGGCCTGGATTTTTAAATGAAAATGGGGGTCAACTTCTCTCATTTTCCTGACAAAGGAGTGAAAGAGGGGACTGAGCGGACTTGATGGCTGCAGCAGAAGGTGATGTGATAAAAAGGAGACTGCGAGCGCCGCTCAGCTCACATCAATGCCGCATTGTGAGCTCTGCCTGAGACAAACGAGCACTGGCCACAATCTGAACGCTGTAATTAAATTTCACACAATATGAGGCAGCAAATGACATGTAAATTATGAATGGTGGATTCCTTGATTTCCATGACAGTGTTAAATAAGGGAGGTGTAAGTGAAATCATTAGATAATGCCGGTTGGGGGGGAGGGAGGCTTTTCAAAGGTCGTCTTCGAGGGCCTACAGCCAGCTCTGCTACAAACGGTGTAGTCGGAGACCATTTCAAACGGCACTGGGACAATGAGGAACCCGGCCTTGATTGTGTTTGTCTATCTAGGTATAAAATAGACATTATGGGCATATTGTCCTGCCCACCAAGATGCTCCAGCTTGCTCTGAAGGGAAGTGAGATAAGTGGATGTACTTCACTAGTTCCTTGTTTCTCTCACCAATTACCCCTAAATAAATAGACACAGCCCACTGGCACCAACAATGAAATATAGCTTGAAAGGGAAGAAAAGACCATTTTAAAACCATTGGCATGCATATAAAAGTACTGTTGGGTAATTGCAGGGAGAGAAGGACACAGCGGAGGAGCTGGAGCTTTTCATTCACTGTTTCCTTCAAAAGGAAGAGAACATCAAAGAAGAAAATAACTGACCCCAGTTCAGAAAAGTGGCTGCTTCATCCACAAAGAGTGACCGTTTTATCCAGGCTTGAATATCAGTCTTATAACACTGTACAATGCTGCACAACATCTTCACATTAACTCCTCAAACCACATAGAATTGAGATCTCTCTCACTAACAAACAAAAATCAAAATTCCAAGTGATACATTTAAGTCAAAATAGTTACAAAATGTAACTATTTTGTTGTAACTACACAAGCAAGGAAACTTTTAAACAAAAATGTGCTAATAATGCAACATAAGTTGTCAAGATCACAAGTTTGATCTTGTGAAGTGAAGCTCCCAAAAAATGATTAAAAAGTCATGTGAGCTGCACTGTAGGCTATCATATACAGCCCTAGCCTACTTAATTAGGACAAGTCTCCTTTGAGCCTACTCTGAGGAAAGAAGAGAGAATAGGCAAGCCCACAGTGTTTGTAAGGAAGCTCATTAAAAATACAGAATGCTGCAGAGAGAGAGAAAGAGAGAGAGAGAGAGATAGAGAGGGGAAGGAGGGAGAGGGGGCGGGAGAGAGAGGGGAGTGAGGGAGAGGGGAGTGAGGGAGAAAGAGGGAGGGAGAGAGGGGAGGGGGAGAGAGAGTGAGGGAGGGGCGGGGGGAGTGAGTAAGAGGGAGAGAGAGAGAGAGGGACAGAGAGAGGGGGGAGAGAGAGCGTCTCTCCCCACACAGCATCTTTCTGCTTGAGTAGCTCCAAGAGGCCTGCAGGACAAATCTCCCTCTCTCGTCTCAAGTAGTTGTCTTGCACCCACCGCCGAAAGAGAAAAGAGCCACAACTTGTTAGTCAACAGCAGCTCTGAGGGGCTGGGGAGGGGTGTAGAGGCAGGGGTGTAGAGGGAGGGGTGTAGAGGGAGGGGGGAAAGCCACTCTGGATCCACATACTGCACACGGTATTCCAGAGAGAAAGAAACCTCCTCTTCCGTGTATCATATCAAAACAGCACAAGATATTTGGGTATGTTGATGGAAAAATCATGATTGAGATGAAGATTTTACTTTATGTTACTCCACAGCAAAAGTTTGAAGTGTGAAAATAAAATAATTTAGCAGAAATAGCAATTAACCATAGAAAACCATAGAATCATCAAATATAAGTATTACTTTTTACTTATCTAAAAACAGAAAACGAAGGACACACAGGCTATAAATTCTGAATAATCAAGACTGTTGAACACACAAAACACTGTAATAAAACACTATAAAATCTACCAGTCGTTATCAATGTCTCATCATGACTGTATGAAAACAACACAGATACTTCCCCTGCACTTCAGATAAACCAATGTGACTTTCTATTTAACCATGAGTATCCCCACTTCTCCTCTCATCTCTGTGTGTGTGAGTAGAGTGGAGGGGAGAGAGAGTGGCCCCGGAGCCAGCCCTGTCAGCTCCTAGTGCTCTAGGGCTGGCCTGCACATGGATTAACCCTGATAGAGCCCTGGCCCCCAGGCCACATGGCTGTCCTGAACCGACTTCAGCTAGAGTTCACCCTTATAGACTCAACACCAACTCTCCTCTCCTCTCTGGGCAGGCCCACAACCACTCATATACACCCATGCATATACACTCACACCAATGAGGCTATGATTGTCAGTGAAGCCACTTTGCCCTGCTGTGTGGCTAATGGCTACAGATCCACAGAGATGGCTTCTCGCCCTGTCTTTGAATAGAAAACACAAATAGCTGTATATTATTCAAAGGCAATATTAAAGAAATGCCTGATTATCTTTCCCCTGGTAGAGTTCGAAAACATTAAAACAATGTCAACCGCCGGCTTTTGAAAAGAGGAAAATTAATTATTTCAAATACAAGCGCTCCTTTTATGAGCGCAGACTTATTTGCATTGAGGAAAATTCAGCAGAAGTAATTGATGCACACTGAATGAACTCAATTTTAATTCCAAATTTCCTCAAAGTCCCCAGGCACACGTGTGTTGGATGCAAGCGGCCAAATAAACAGACGTAATATGAAAAGGGAACACGAGGAGGGAATATTACAACAATCAGAGGACAAAAGGAGCGCAAAACAGTTTGAACGCCGCAAATGAATGATGAAGCCTTCATTCAGCCACAGCAGATATACTATGGCAAACTGACAGTTGATGTCTTCATATAAATGTAAGAATTTACATTCTAATTAAAAATAATTTACATCTTAATCACTGTGGTACTCATTGTTCAGTATTTTCCTACAGTAATGAACAACAACACTATTCTGCTTTTTCAGACAGAAACTGAACAGGCTATTCACTTCTGGGAATTATTTGAATATTGTTTGCCCATATTTAAATGTATGTAGATGAATTTCAAGAGGTATAAAATATCTTACACAATTTTGAAGGTAGATATTAAGACCCATTATAAAATATAGGCTGCATACTAAATGGAATGAGTTGGTAAATCGTTGAATTATATATTTCGAGATAGCAATGTCCTGGAAATTCAAAATGTAAATGAATGAAAACAGTATACTTTCCCTAAACAGTTCCTCCTACAAACAAACAAGTTGAGCATGTTGTATTATGTTCCTCATGTGAGCCCATCTCCTGAAGATCAGCCCTGAACTCTAACATTCTCAAAACAGAGCATAGCATTCCATCTGCTCTGTAATCAGGCGCTCCTGGCGACTCCTGCTGCACCTTTACATGCTGAGAGAGGGCTAAGGTAGAGGGAGAGAGAGAGGGAGAAAGAGAGAGACTTGGAGATGAACTCTGAGGCAGTTTATGAGAAAAAAAGAGAAGAGCAGGAGGACATCTTCACAGCATCAAAGGGCCCCACACCCTCTTCCCAGAGGCCCACACTCTAAACTGGACCTGGCCTGGAGAGAGAGGCTCCTGACATGCAACCCTACAAGCACTGATGGAATATACATGGTCAATGACGCCCTGCTTTTTAATACCCTCGTTCCACTGAGGAAATTGATGCTTATTTTATACCAGACGCCAGGGCTCTCCGTAGACACATTTTGGAGAAGATAAGACGTGTCTTAATTATCAGTAATGAAGCAGGCATAAGCTGCTCACTTAGATATAATATGCTAAATGACCTTTTTGGCTGGCAGGGATGATAAAAGGTATCTGTTTCATGAATCATGCCTCATTTAGCCGCTGGTCTTTGTGTGGCCTACTGTTTGGAGGATGACTTTTAAAGTCAAGCGTAAATGGTGTTAAAGTGTATTAAATTGATTTAGCTTTTTGGGACTGATGGTACATTATTTCTGCAGTACTGAAGGAGTTGGTTATCTGAGGGTTGGTATTAGAGGAGATACGGCTGGGATGTGGCCCTCTCCTGTCTAGTTGTATTTTTCCCCATCTTCTGAAACCCTTTCTAACTTCTCTCTCACTTTCATCAACACAGTGCATTGAAGTAAATCATTTTGGATCCCATTTTAAAAAATTGGCGAAAATGGGAAAAAGGCAGATCCTTAAGAGGGTTTAAAGGCAGGAGAGAGAGCCTGGTGTGATGGAGTGGTGAGGGGAGCCAGAAAGTCTAACATATATACAGTAGGAGGACGGTTCCCTACTGAGTTCTATTGGCTAGCGACACAAAGGAACTTTTTTCTGACATGAGTTGACTCAAACAAATGTAGCTTAACAACATTATCAATAATATCGTAAACATTGTTGATAAAGAAGCATTCAACACACCACAGTCTAGACTTATATGACCAATGAAATGACACCACCAACACACCAAGTCGCACAAACAGCGACGACAATTCTCCTACAAAACGAGTTGGCTTATTCTGTGGAGAACTAGGGGAGAGTGTGGAGAGTGTGTTGGACGTGACAAAGGCGCAACCCCGAGGGAGACAGTGGCCTGTAAATGAACATCTGTTCTGGCTCAACATTCAGCTGAACTGGCGAGCTGTGGCAGAGGTGCCACCAGAAGCATTGTGCCCGCCGCAGCACAGTGGCAAGCAAAAAGAAAGAGGAGGGAAGTGGGCTAAAAAAAGAAGAAAATTGGAAAATGGGGTGATGATGGAAAGAGACAGACAGGATCGAGAGGGAAAAAACAAGTGTGTCTGAGACTACTTGGTCAACGTTTACCCTAGGGATAGAAAGAGAAACAAAAAGACAAGAGGGAGAGTGAGAGCACATGAGTTTAGGATTGTAAATTCAAGATTAGTGGGGGTAGAGGAGTGTGTGGCTGGGAAGGAGTGTGTGTGTGTGTGTGTGTGTGTGTGTGTGTGTGTGTGTGTGTGTGTGTGTGTGTGTGTGTGTGTGTGTGTGTGTGTGTGTGTGTGTGTGTGTGTGTGTGTGTGTGTGTGTGGGTGTGTGGGTGTGTGTGTGTGTGTGTGTGGGGGTGTGGGGGTACAGTATGTGTGCATGAAGGATGTCTCAGTAGGACTGTTCCAGTAAAAGCTCTGCTGTAGAGAGTGAGTTGGGATCACGTCTGGAGAGGCTTTCTTCTTCACTGCTACACATGCTCAGTGGATTGCGTTTCAGGGGCTCCAGCACGCA
Organism: Salmo salar; assembly: GCF_965601325.2. Taxonomy (NCBI): domain Eukaryota; kingdom Metazoa; phylum Chordata; class Actinopteri; order Salmoniformes; family Salmonidae; genus Salmo; species Salmo salar. The sequence goes on from NC_138300.1 coordinate 109,919,088, forward strand.
ATCTTAGCTATTCACTGAATACGCAATCTCACCAGACAAATTTCTTCAATCCGCCACAATGCTTGAACAAACGTGCCACTGAGGAGGCTCTCCTGTAGACTTGACAGGAGAACCAACAAGAGCCTCCATGCTGTGGCTGAGCTGAGGTATTGCCCCAGAAAGGATCCACACTAAAAACAACATGGATGATTTATTGAGCTAAATGTGAGCACATGATATAATGTGACACGTGGTATGTTCAGTCATTCACGTGGGTTCAGTATGTTTCTATATGTTGCATGAGGCGGTGCCTCAACGTTAAGTCACACAATGAAAAATGGATGACAGCTCAGGGACCTAAGGAGGGGTTGTCAAGTCATCACCTGCAGGCATGCCATCATTACATTTGTCCATTATAGATTGTAACAGAGATAATTATTAGGCTGGGAATGGTTAAGACAATGATTTCTCTCAACAGGCGTAATAATAGACAGGCTATGTCAATGAAAGGAAATGTTTTTTTTATTTCAGTCGGTCATTGATGAAAAATACATAATTTCTATACTTTTGATGCTTAAGTACATTCAGATACACAAGGCTTAAGAGTTACGTGCGCTGTTATATCACAATTATACAGTATGTGGGCGTCAGGGTATCATACTGACAGAATATTCACAATAGAAAAAAGTCCCTCACTTGGGTCAAGGGTCGCATTACCTGTTATATTTGCATGCACTGAAGATTAAGTTACATGCAATGTTCTAACAACTGACCTATTTTAAGAAGTAAAACTGATCATTTTCAGAAGTAAAACTGATCATTTTCAGAAGTAAAACTGATCATTTTCAAGGAACTTGCTCTGACTGAGATAGAGGTACTTTTTCTGAAGAAGAGGGAAATTCTATAACCTAATATAAATGCTCTTTAGAATTTGTCTATTACATAAATTGTAATTTTGCAGAAATGTTAAAGCTCAACAATAGAATAAAATGACTAAAACAAACTATATGAAAACTCAATACCTAGAAGAGAGGCTGTGTTACTAGTAGACTACCATTAGATTGTATTGCTAAGTAACCCATTCGGACAAGACAAAAAGGCAGTGAAGAAAGAAAGAAGAATTTAACTGCATTTTCCCCCACTTTCTGTCTTTAAAATGGTTCTGGGCTACGGTCTCGCTAATATAAAAATACACCAAAAAGGCCGTAAGTTTGCTTGGCTGAGATGATCTGCTTTGACAAATTTAACAGCTCTTTTTTCCCTCTCTTAATGCACTTGTCACTCAGTATTAACTGTTCTCATTAATGACAATGGGAAAGTTTATCTTAGGCACACATTTAAAATCATCTGCCGCTTACAATGGAGCTCAAAAATCTCCTACAAAATAGTAGGATCTACTTACACAACCCTTTTTTTTAAGTAGTGTTACTCTTTATGCCAGTCCGTGAATAATCTATTCACCACAGTAAAGTACATTCTTCGGTGATCAATACACATTATCTTTGCTCAGATACATCTCTATACAGCCCCATTGAATAGCTAGCCACCTGTGTGGTTTGGCTGGATGGTGGCTTTCTGGGCTCAGGAATGAGGGATATTCCAAACCTTGTGTTCAGTGGCTAACTGAAGTGTGCTGCTGCTTCATTGCAGATGAAATGTTGAATAAGCAAATATTGTTAACATTTTCTGTATCAATATTTACCCTTACTAAACAGTTTAAAAAAGTGTTTTTTCACATTGCTAACTTACTTGGTACTTATTATGTTTCATAACACGTCTCTAACACAAACTAGTAAAATACCAATTTTTGCTTGTCCATATGCATTGTTTATTATTAACTGTTTAGTGAAAGCAATGCCCTTCTCAGAGGGCAGGCTTACTTTAGAATCCAACACTCCCCTGCATTTCCCTGAGCAAAACTCAGTTTGGCATTTACCATGGTGAACAGCACCTTAACGGAATTTAATTACTTCCAAGCAATTCACTCTGCGTTTAAAATGCATTCATCGTGTACGGTGAGTCTACTGTGACCACCACCAGAGTATGGTACTATTCTCTGAGCAGCAGCACTCTGCAAGGGACATTACATTTATATCAGCAGACAGACCAACTACTAAACACACTATACTGAAGCACAAAATAAAGACTTACTGGGACCTAAACAGGACCTGTACCAAAACAACAAGACTCTTACTAAGACCCAACAGAACAGTTATTTGTTATTTGCTATTACTTAAAACTCTGTGTTGCTTCAGAAGCACACAGCAAATACAAATACTATTTCCTGATGTGGCTTGAATTAGATTATTTGAAATGTTAATTATGTGGATTCAAATCTGAAAATACACATAGTATTATATGATAAATGTTTATGTAATTATGAGCTGTTGAGTTCTCTCCAAAATGAAGAACTATAAAATGCAGGGTTAGATACAACATATTGCAGTCACTGGCCCTGTCCTCTACCTTGCACACAACTCTACCCGAGAGGTCCTGTTAGAGCAGAGCAGCGTCAATCCAAACAAATAGCCTGGCCCTTCCCCCTGGCCCCTGGCCCCTGGAACCTCCACTACCCCAACAGACTGTCACTGTGCTGTCTGTGGGAAAGTTAGTTTTAGCTCAGATGCCGGGGGAGACAAAGCAGGAATAGCTCCTGGCTATGGCCCTTTTTGTGCAGGATCAAAATTCCACCTTTAGACAACCACCTTTTGACAAGGGCTGCCTCCCCCTTTTACTTGGTCCTGAGTGCACTCGCAAATAAGGAGCCATTTCATACACAGACACCATTTTATGTTAATTTCATAATCATGGATCAACACTACAACATTAACTGGTTGTGGGTGAGCCACAATCAACAAAGGACAAAGGAATAAAATGGTGCTAGTTGTTTATAGACCTCTGTCTGCATAGCCAGAACAACAGACAGGAGAGGTGCAGCGCTACAATATTCCATCATGTTAGAGGATTAAAAACAACAAGAACATTCCTAAAATGCCTTGAGACATGCCATGATACACACTAATCCTAACTGTCAAAATAGGACCACAAGGGCTCCCGAGTGGCGCAGCTGTCTAAGGCACTGCATCTCAGTGCAAGAGGTGACACTACAGTCCTTGGTTTGAATCCAGGCTGAATCACATCCGGCTGTGATTAGGAGTCCCATAGGGCGGCGCACAATTGGTCCAGCATCTTCCGGGTTTGGCCGGGGTAGACCATCATTATAAATAAGAATTTGTTCTTAACTGACTTTTTATTTTATTTCACCTTTATTTAACCAGGTAGGCTAGTTGAGAACAAGTTCTCATTTGCAACTGCGACCTAGCCAAGATAAAGCAAAGCAGTTCGACACATACAACAACACAGAGTTACACATGGAATAAACAAACATACAGTCAATAATACAATAGAAAAAGTCTATATACAGTATGTGCAAATGAGGTAGGATAAGGGAGGTAAGCCATAAATAAGCCATGGTGGCGAAGTAATTACAATATTGCAATTAAACACTGGAATGGTAGATGTGCAAAAGATGAATGTGCAAGTAGAGATACTGGGGTGCAAAGGAGCAAGATAAATAAATAAATACAGTATGGGGATGAGGTAGTTGGATGGGCAATTTACAGATGGGCTATCTACAGGTGCAGTGATCTGTGAGCTGCTCTGACAGCTGGTGCTTAAAGCTAGTGAGGGAGATATGAGTCTTCAGCTTCAGAGATTTTTGCAGTTCATTCCAGTTAAATAAAGGATAAATAAAAAACCTCAAGCCTCAGGTTTTAATGAGAGCTCAATATCTCATCATGGTGGAGGCCTATCAGAGGGCTGTAATCCACTAGTGTGAAATGTTGTTTTGTTTTATTTCAGGTCAAATACAGCTTATAGTATATTCTGATGGCTAATAATTACACTATCATCCAAGTAACTAAATATACCTAGTATTACTCTTTAATAGTATCTCTCTCTAAAATGCTAAATAAGAACAAGCTAACTTTACCCTGTGTGATATATGACCTCCTTGACCACCTTTTCTATAGCATTTAAAACATACAGTGCCATGAAAAAGTATTTGCCCCCTTTCTGATTTTCTCTATTTTTGCATATTTTTGATACTGAATGTTATCAGATCTTCAACCAAAACCTAATATTAGATAAAGGGTGACCTGAGATTACACAATTTTTAAAAAAAATTATTTTATTTATTTAATTAAGAAAGTTATGCAACACCCAATGCTCCTGTGTGAAAAAGTAATTGCCCCCTTACACACAATAACTGGCTGTGCCACCTTTAGCTGCAATGACTCCAGCCAAACACTTCCTGTAGTTGTTAATCAGTCTCTCACGTCGCTGTGCAATTTTGTCCCACTCTTCCATGCAGAACTGCTTTAACTTGGACGAGATGGGTCCCATTATGCCTGGCGAAAACCAAACACTGCATTCGACAGTAAGAACCTTATACCAACAGTCAAGCATGGTGGTTGAAGTGTGATGGTTTCACACTTCCACCAATGTATCAATGTTTAGAAAAAGGTTGAGAGGATGGCAGTAGAAAAACATTGCTTTTCAATGTATATGTCTTGCAAAAGCCCTTACGTAAAGAAGTGAATACAGGATTTAAGTGTGTGTGTGTGGGGGGGGGGGGGGGTGTGTTTTGATTCAGCTTGAAAGTTATCCACTTAGCAGGAGAGGGAAATGTAATAAAGTCATCCCATCCAGGCCCCCTCCCCAGCCCCACTTTACTGCACAGTCACAGAAGCACTTGAAATAAAACCTCTACATAATAGATGGTTATTTGATGTATGTTCTAAATAATTTGCTGCGCTGAATGTGCAGTGTGGGGTCTGTTTGCGTGAGATGTCGTGGCCTACACTGAGAACGAGCATTCCACTGAAACACAACAGGGTGAGAAATTCAGAAAGGTGGGCCGTCCATAATTCATGTCAAATATTATTTAAAGAATCGCTGCAAACTGTGATGTTGGGGGAGGGGGATCTGCACTTAACAGATGTATAGAATGAACAAAGGATCTTTAAAAGCTCTGTGGTGTGAAAAGATGATTGGGTTTTTTTTTAACACTCAATTGAACCGATGACCAAATCTAGTCTCTTTGTGAGTCTTCACAGATGACGTAGCTAGCTCCGGTAGTTCAGGTAAGGCTGTAGATTATGGGCTCTCTGCTTGGCACGCAACCTCTCACGCACACAGCCACCTGTTCTCAACAATACAGCAGCCATTTGAGCGGTGAGGGTCTGAACACGCTGGTGACTTGCCACTCTTTAATTGCTGCTTCTCGACGGAGGCTAAAAGCATTAGCGGTGAAGAGATGGCCTTGGTAAAGAGGAGGGCTCTCTCCTACCCTATTCACGCCTTCCCGAATGTGCTGTGGCTCTAATTAGTTATGACCTGGAAATCACTTAACCAGTCATCTGACTCTAAGCACCACTCAAAATAGCAGCCTGCCATGCTTTGCGTAACAAACTGCGCAATAGGCCCATCAACATTCATCCACTCAGCGCTAGAATTGTTTAAGGGGAAAAATGTACGAGATACAGTTTCAACATTCAGAGACACACGCAATCTAAAACCCTTTCTTAGCCCAACCTACCTCCACTATGCTCTTTCCTCTCCTCTTTTGCCTAGCAGGCTGATGCCAACATGTTTCAGGTCAGTTTTCAGCCAATATGAGTGGGGATGGAGTGACAGCACCTGACAAAACAGCTCAGAGAAGAGTAGTATTCCAAGTGACAAGAACCTGAACTGGCGACCCAAACTCCTGCCGCTCGGGTTGTAGGGGAGAACTTCAGACATTAGGAATTGTTCACAATTGGTTGTAAGGGGAGGGATAGTTATAAGAGCAGAGCTCTAGAAACACTTAACAATTAATTTAGGAAGAAAAGGTGTAAACGCATTATGCTTGTCATGCTCCATCATATTTTGCTTTCAATCCGAACTGAGAGGGCTCCAAAGTTATGGACAGAGAGTGAATGGATGTTGAAGAGCCAAAACACTGCTACACTAGCAAACCTTTCATTTATTTTGGTACTGTTACGATGGTAAGGCCCAGGAGTTTTTTTCTGAGAACATGGCCTGACCAGGTAAAACTCTGGGCACTTGTTATGACCTGATCTGGTCACAGGGTTAGGTCACATGGCCAGGATAACTCCTTGTCCTACTAATGATGTAGCCTCTAATCTGAAACTAGCACCTCGAGCACAGGTAAGAAAATAATTTACATTCCTAAACAAAGTCAGGTTAATTTGACACAGATCCTAATGCTCAGTCTTAACCCCCGACCCCGTCATGTTTAGTCTTAGTGTTGGGACTTAGAAGCACTTAAGTTTTCTATAATTGCCTATCTGTTGCATTCTTACCCTTGGTGACCCAGGTGAGCAGCTGCATTGTGAAATTAATGACGGACAGGAAAGAAGCCCAAATCTTCAGCCTCACTACACCTCATACCTCACCTGCCCTGACTGATACAGCCACAGCCCCAGGCTTAACGCTGCCTACAGGGACTCCTGGGTAATGAGTCCTCGTCAACCTGTATCTGAACTCTACTGTACCTGTCTGTCTGTTTGAAGTTTTGGTGTCGTTTGAAGTTTGAAGTTTTGGTGTCGTGTCATATGAAAGTGGTGATGCAAGTTTACTTCAATATGCTCATCATATGAAAGTGGTGATGCTCATTACTTCAATATGCTCATCAACATAACAATTATATACATTATATATTATATACATTATATACATTACATGATGTGCACAATTGTACTTACAGTAACAGTCAAAAGTTTGGACACACCTATTAATTCCACAGTTTTTCTTTATGTTTACTATTTTCTACATTGTAGAATAATAGTGAAGACATCAAAACTATGAAATACACATATGGAGTCATGTAGTAACCAGAAAAGTGGTAAACAAATCAAAATATATTTTATATTTGAGATTCTTCAAAGTAGCCACCCTTTGCCTTGATGACATCTTTGCACACTCTTGGCATTCTCTCAACCAGCTTCATGAGGTAGTCACCTGGAATGCATTTCAATAACACAGGTGTGCCTCATTAAAAGTAAATTTGTGGAATTTCTTTCTATCTTAATGCGTTTGAGCAAATAAATTATGACAAGGTAGGGGTGGTATACAGATAGCCTTATTTGGTAAAAGACCAAGTCCATATTATGGCAAGAACAGCTCAAATAAGCAAAGAGAAACGACAGTCCATCATTACTTTAATAGGGCTAGGCCCCTTTTTTCTCCATTTCCGCTTGAATGACGTGCCCAAAGTAAACTGCCTGTAGCTCAGGCCCTGAAGACAGGATATGCATATAATTGGTACCATTGGAAAGAAAACGCTTTCAGATTTGTAAAAATGTTGAAATAATGTAGGAGAATATAACACAATAGATATGGTAGGAGAAAATCCAAAGAAAAATCTACCAGATTTCTTTTTGAGAGACCATCCTCTTAGAAATGCAAGAGATAGCTCATATTGTAAAATAGCTCCCTGGATGCAATTCCTATGGTTTCCACAGGGTGTCAGTAGTCTATGTTCAAGGTTTCAGGCTTGTAACTTCAAAAACAAATAAGAAATAAGAGTTTCAGTAGAAGGACACAGTCCTGGAAATCCATGTTTGCATGAAGAAATTATGCACCTGCTAAAATCGGTTTCCTATTGAACATACTTCTTTCCGAAATAAATATTATAGTTTGATTACATTTTAGGGTATCTGAGGAGTAAATAGAACATTGTTTTGACTTGTTTGACAAAGTTTAGGGGTAGATTTTCGGATTCCTTTCTCTGCAAGTAGAACGAGTGGATTACTCTAATTGATGGCGCAAACTAAACAGACTTTTTGGGATATAAAGAAGGATTTTATCTAACAAAACAAATAAAAACATGTTATAGCTGGAACCCTTTGGATGACAAATCAGAGGAAGATTTTCAAAAAGTAAGTGAATATTTAATCTTTATATGTGAATGTATGAAACCTGTGGCGGTGGAAAAATATTTTGATGTGGGGTGCCATCAAGAATGTAGAACGTTTCAAGTGCAGCTGCAAAAACCATCAAGCACTATGATGAAACTGGCTCTCATGAGGACCGCCACAGGAAAGGAAGACCCAGAGTTACCTCTGCTGCAGAGTATAAGTTAGAGTTAACTGCACCTCAGATTACAGGCCAAATAAATGCTTCACAGAGTTCAAGTAGCAGACACATCTCAACATCAACTGTTCAGAGGAGACTGTGTGAATCAGGCCTTCATGGTCGAATTGCTGCAAAGAAACCACTACTAAAGGACACCAATAATAAGAAGAGACTTGCTTGGGGGAAAACAAAACACGAGCAGTGGACATTAGACCAGTGGAAATCTGTCCTTTGGTCTGATGAGTCCAAATTACAGATTTTTGTTTCCAACCGCCATGTCTTTGTGAGACGCAGAGTAGGTGAATGAATGATCTCCACATGTGTGGTTCCCACCGTGAAGCATGGAGGAGGAGGTGTGATGGGGTGGGGGTGCTTTGCTGGTGAAACTGTTTGTGATTATTTAGAATTCAAGGCACACTTAACCAGCATGGCTACCACAGAATTCTACAGCGATACGCCATCCCATCTGGTTTGCTCTTAGTGGGACTATCATTTGTGTTTCAACAGAACAATGACCCAAAACACACCTCCAGGCTGTGTAAGGGCTATTTGACCAAGAAGGAGAGTGATGGAGTGCTACATCAGATGACCTGGCCTCCACAATCACCCGACCTCAACCCAATTGAGATGGTTTTTGATGAGTTGAAACTCAAGAGTGAAGGAAAAGCAGCCAACAAGTGCTCAGCATATGTGGGAACTCCTTCAAGACTGTTGGAAAAGCATTCCAGGTGAAGCTGGTTGAGAGAATGCCAAGAGTGTGCAAAGCTGTCATCAAGGCCAAGCGTGGCTACCTTGATGAATTTAAAATGTATTTTAACTTGTTTAACTCTTACATCTAGACGTTCCGCTAGCGGAACACCTGCTCCAATATCCAATGATAGGCGTGGCGCGAATTACAAATTCCTCAAAAATACAAAAACTTCCATTTTTCAAACATATGACTATTTTACAGCAATTTAAAGACAAGACTCTCCTTTATCTAACCACACTGTCCGATTTCAAAAAGGCTTTACAGCGAAAGCAAAACATTAGATTATGTCAGCAGAGTACCCAGCCAGAAATAATCAGACACCCATTTTTCAAGCTAGCATATAATGTCACAAAAAACAAAACCACAGCTAAATGCAGCACTAACCTTTGATGATCTTCATCAGATGACACGCCTAGGACATTATGTTATACAATACATGCACGTTTTGTTCAATCAAGTTCATATTTATATAAAAAAAACAGCTTTTTATATTAGCATGTGAAGTTCAGAACTAGCATTCCCACCGAACACTTCCGGTGAATTTACTAAATTACTCACGATAAACGTTCACAAAAAAAAATAAACAATTATTTAAAGAATTATAGATACAGAACTCCTTTGTGCAATCGAGGTGTCCGATTTGAAAATAGCTTTTCAGTGAAAGCACATTTTGCAATATTTTGAGTAGATAGCCCAGCCATCACGGCTAGCTATTTTGACACCCACCAAGTTTAGCCCTGACCAAACTCCAATTTACTATTAGAAAAGTTTGATTACCTTTGGTGTTCTTCGTCAGAATGCACTCCCAGGACTTCTACTTCAATAACAAATGTTGGTTTGGTTCAAAATAATCCATAGTTATATCCAAATAGCGGTGTTTTGTTCGTGCGTTCAAGACACTATCCAAGGGTGACGAAGGGTCACGCGCACGACGCATTTCGTGACAAAAAAATCTAAATATCCCATTACCGTACTTCGAAGCATGTCAACCGCTGTTTAAAATCAATTTTTATGCAATTTTTCTCGTAAAAAAGCGATAATATTCTGACCGGGAGTGGTGGTGTTCATTCAAAGACGAAAGAATAAAAACATGGAGTCGACTCGTGCACGAGCCTGAGTTTCATAGTACTGTGACCGGCCACTATCCAAACGCGCTACTGTTTTTCAGCCAGAGCCTGCAAAGCCACGATTCAGCTTTTTGCCGCCTTCTGAGAGCCCATGGGAGCCATAGGAAGTGTCACGTAACAGCAGAGATCCCCTGTATTGGATAGAGATAATCAAGAAGGCCAAGAAATGGTCAGACAGGGTACTTCCTGTACAGAATCTTCTCAGGTTTTGGCCTGCCAAATGAGTTCTGTTATACTCACAGACACCATTCAAACAGTTTTAGAAACTTTGGAGTGTTTTCTATCCAAAGCTAATAATTATATGCATATTCTAGTTTCTGGGCAGGAGTAATAATCAGATTAAATCGGGTACGTTTTTTATCCGGCCGTGAAAATACTGCCCCCTAGCCATAACAGGTTAATACTTTTTTGGTTGCTACATGATTCCATATATGGTATTTCATAGTTTTGATATTGGTATTGGTATTTCAACATTATTCTACAATGTTGAAAATAGTGAAAATAAAGAACAACCATTCAATGATTAGGGTGTCCAAACTATTGACTTGTACTGTATATCCTAAGGGCTACTTTCATGCTTCTTCATTGGCTAGCTATGAGTGAGAAACCCAGTACAACTGCCTCCCACCTTCAGGAGCCATCAGCCTGCTCAACCCCTAGCTACCTTCCATTGATCAGCCGCAGCCTGTCAATCATGTCAGACGGAACATCACACACTGCTGAGGCTCCAAACACACAGTCACACGAGAGACCTAAACCAGATGCGCTTGATATGCTCTCAACCTGAATATTTGTAATATTAGTCTGTCTGATATGCTCTCAACCTGAATATTTGTAATATTAGTCTGTCTGTCTGTCTGTCTGTCTGTCTGTCTGTCTGTCTGTGTGACCATCACAGGTCTAGTTGGAAATCTGATCTTTATCTCCCTTGTCAAGCTCAGCCAGCCTGGCATGAGTTACAACCCAACAGGACCTGAGATAAAGCAGGGAGATCAATTCAAAACCAGACAGGCCCCATTAATGAGACAGTAGTAGATAAAGAGAGAGAGAGAGAGAGACAATGCAGCCATTCTGACTGGATATTCTTGTATCAATAAACTACATTAGCTGATTACAGATTGATAACACAGTGGAACAGTTTCATTTCTGTGGTTAACACCCCCCCCCCCCCCCCCCTCCCACACACACACACACACAAATCTCAATTTATGTTGGGTACTACACAGTACACAGGCTTCAATTGTGTGATGGGTTACTTACATTAAAAAAAAATGTTTCCCAGTGTACAGGAAGCGTGATATGGCGACCAAAAACCACATACATCTGGCCATGTAGACATCCTTTCCTTTCGGTCAACAATCAGAAAATCAAAGGCAATTGACATGACTCAACCCAAACCTTAATACCACATGATGGTATGGTGGTAAACTGGGTTTGTGCGAAGAGCACTGTGGTTGTAGCTGAGAGATTAGCGACCGGGCCAAAGTTGGCCTCCAATCCTTGACCTGCTGATGGCCCTGGGCCTTTGATGCGGGCCCATCATACCTGGCATGGCAGCAGTGGGAACTAGACTGGTGTCAGGTCTAATCAGCCAGCCTGTCTCTGGACAGCTAACCCAGGTCCGCGCTAATTGGCCCAATTGAGGATTATACCCCTTTGCTGCAGATTCAAGTCAATAATTTAGTCAAATGGTACTTTTTTATCTCTCTCATTAAGATGCCTAAGTTGAGAAGAAATGGGATCAGACAGGGTTTTATTCCTTAGAAGGTTGACGTTTTTGGAGAGCTGTGAGGATTGGCTGAGCTATTCTACTGAATCATTCCAGGACATTACCTTTATTTAATCCCAAAACATCTCTGTGATGATGGAATGGTTGACACCGTCTTGATTATGGCTGGCATACAAACACACATAACAGAATAAAAATAACTATTAATGTCTATGCAAGAAGAGGGTCCCAATGCTCCCTCATTTGGGGGAATCCCGTGTGCAAACACCAGTAACCTAAAGTGAATTGGCTCATCGTGTATCTACACAGCAGAAGTGCAGAAAAGAGAAATGTGAAAGACCCACACTTTTCCCTGGCAAAATAATAATTTTAACATGGGAAGCTAAGCTGCCCTAACTGACAATGAAAGCACAAAGAATTACAATGTGGTCCAGAACTCATTGAAACCCACTACATAAGCACAACTAAAGGCCATAGCAAACATCCACGTGGATTTTTATAGGGCTCATGAACCATTTATTACGTGCCTGTTAGAGGCTTAGGGTTAAGGCTCGAGGGGTTGGCTGGGTGCCACAGTTTCTCTTTACAGAACGCCCCAACATGAAACAATGGGTCTTCCTGACCAACCATTAACAACATCTCCACATGAGAAGCTCATAATGGCCAATAATGACTGTTAACCTCTAATGATCATTTGTGGAGGGCAACTTAATTTGTCAGTGGAAGGAGCGTATGTTGATTTATGGAGGAGTGGAGGGCACAAGGTGGATCCTTTAGTGGCAGTCGCTAGGGGAGACACAGAGGGGAGGGGAGAAGAGGACACTTAAGTTGCTTAATGAAATGGACGGCTAAAGAGGTCAGCAGGTCACAGAGGGGGCACAGTGGTCACTTGAGGGTGAAGTCCCAAACACCAAAGCAGTGCCAACCCAATTGAGCAGCAAGCACATGAAAGGGGGCAGGGCTTAGTGGACTATGCTAATTCAGTGGTGGGTATTCTTATGTCAAACGGGCCTGGCTTAAAGCCCTTACTTTCTCAGAGAGATCAAATGGAAATAGGCTTGTCAGCGCTGTCCACTTGTTTCACACCTTCTATTATCTTACCTCTGCATTGGCTGGGACAGATACCTAATCACGTCGCCAAAGACTCTCCACTGTCCTCACACACTTTTGTTCCACATGGCTGGCCAGAGCTCGGTATTCAATCGGCGATGAGAGAGAGAGAGAGAGAGAGAGAGAGAGAGAGAGAGAGAGAGAGAGAGAGAGAGAGAGAGAGAGAGAGAGAGAGAGAGAGGAGAGAGAGAGAGAGAGAGAGAGAGAGAGAGAGAGAGAGAGAGAGAGAGAGAGAGAGAGAGAGAGAGAGAGAGCTGCCATTCCAAAAGTTCAGTGGAGGTCAGTCACCAGGTCAGTCAGTGGAGGCGTCTGTCTCACGTGTAGCAGACGTTGCAGAAACAACAGAAAATTACGGACGAGTGAGTGAACCTGGAAGCCCAGATGGGTAAACATGACTTGAGGGGGAAAATCCCCCAGCGCAGCCCTAAACCATATCCCTCCCCCCTCCTTCTTTTGTGCACAGCAAGTTCAACACTTAAAGCAATGAAGCAAACTGTTGGGATTATGCTCAAGTAATGAAGCAGAACAAGATAAACAACCATTCTTGTTGGAGAGGAAGAAAACTAATTGTGTTTGGGGGTTTGGTGGCAGCGGTGGGATCTTAAAAGATGGCTGTGTTGCTGGCTTGTCACAACCACACAGTATTTTGGTGTTTCCCCTCCCTCGCGGACACACACACACACACACACACACACACACACACACACACACACACACACACACACACACACACACACACACACACACACACACACACACACACACACACACACACACACACACACACACACACACTATTTACAGTAAGCATATCTGGCTATCACCTTGCACCCTGCCCAGGGCACGCCTCAGTCCTCTTTATTTTATTAACTGCACCAGTGGGCAGCTACCAAAACACAGAGCAAACGGAACGAACCACGTGGAGAGTTGAGAGAAGAGGGGAAAGCAGGCCAACCTATACAGGACACGGGGGAACGGCCGGAGAATCACAGTCTCCTACCTCCACTCTATCCTGTCCCACAATGTGAAGGAACATTTAGGAAAGCAAAAGCAGCAGTTGGTGTGAGATGAATGAAGGGAGAGGCCGAGGGGAAAAGGGAGGGGTTATGGGAGACGCTGTTCGGTCCGCACAACGTAAAGTTACCCTGGGTCCTGGCAGCCCTGTGCATCTGCTGAGTCCCCTCAGTCTGATATCATCTGACATGGAGGCTGACATGTTTCATACAGCCCTCTACAACTGCTGCTGACACACAAAGGAAACAGAGACGAGTTCACAAGACCACGGGTCAACAAAATTCTCATGCTAAATCAAGAAGGGCTTGTCCCTGAATCAGCACTGTTTGGAAATAAAACTTTAAAATGTATTGTGTAGTTTGATTTAGTATCAACACTATTCACAAATAAAAATGATGTGGTATACAAATTATTGAATTCAGATTTATGAAGGCAAGGTAAAAACATAAAATCCATATATGACTATGGAACAAACAGAATAAAGTTTATTCTATACATTTCCTCATGTCGTTTTAGACAATCACATCTGTCTGTAATAAAATCCCAGCAGTAAACAAACAGTGCTATATTGGCCAGTCTTGATGGGCCAGCCATGATATTTCCACAGCAGATTCCTCTCTCTCACACAACCTGGCTGCATGGGCCTTTCTGCTGGAAACAGGAAAATTGCAAAGGGTGACAGAAAAAAAACAACCCTCATCTAAAAATATCTTGCCTGCATTCAGTAACCTTTAAGCTGTGAGGGAGAGAGAGCTGTACTCTCTCACACACACACACACACACACACACACACACACACACACACACACACACACACACACACACACACACACACACACACACACACACACACACACACAGGCATGCACGCACACAGACACACAAAATGAATCCCTCACTCCTCTGTACATTTTATTTTGAGAGGGGTACACTGAAAAAAAAAGAAACGCAACATGTAAAGTGTTGGTCCCATGTTTCATTACCTGAAATAAAAGATCCCAGAAATGTTCCATACACACCAAAAGCTTATTTCTCTCAAATTTTGTTGATCATTACACAGCTGCACCTTGTGCTGGGGACAGTAAAAGGCCACTCTAAAATGTGCAGTGTTAGCATTAACAGTAAACAGAATTGGAGAAAGATTGACGGGAGTAGAAAAGGTCCTTCTAGTTAATTGATATCATTACTACTAGGGTGTCACGTCCTGAAGAGTATAGGGGTTATTTGTATTTGTAGGTTGGTCAGGACGTGGCAGAGGGTATTTGTTTTATGTGGTTCGGGGGTTATGAGTATTGTAGAGGGGTGTTTTATTTATGTATTACAGGGTTTTGGTGTATGTTCTGGGTTTTGTATTCTAGGTTGGTTTTCTAGTTTGTTTATTTCTGTGGTCTGTGTGGCTCCCGATCAGGAACAGCTGTACGTCGTTGTTCCTGATTGGGAGTCATATATTAGTTGCGTGTTTTCACCTGGGGATTTGTGGGTAGTTGATTTTGCACTGCTTGTTATTATAGCCTGTAAAACTGTTCCTGTCGTTTCTTTGTTTATTGTTTTTCCGTGTTCACATTTTAATAAATAATAATAATGATGAGCACGCAACCCGCTGCGCCTTGGTCCTCTCTCTCCTACGACAGCTGTTACATAGGGTTGCACATTTTGGGGAATATTCAGAGGTGGAAACATTCAGTGGGAATTAATGGGAATATATGGGAATTAATGAGAATATACAGAAATATATGCAAATTAATATTAATACCATTTAAGTGTAGATGATTTTTGCATTGGATATACTTACAATATGATATGGAGACAGGAACATAAACATTTTACCTTATCATAAGTAGACATAATTGCAAATGATTAAAACCTTCCAATAGAAAAAAAACCCAATTTAGTTACAAATTGAACTTTAATTAAATGAGTTGACTCTTCACATGGGATGATTTCACTGAACAACAAAAGAAAGGGAATATTGAATGATCCCCAATTATCCATCGCATCTCCCAAAACGGTTTTCAACATACATCTGTAAAATGATAGTCTAGAAACTAAAGCTTTGGTTGTCTTCCTCTCAGGCTTCCATGTCTTCTCCCTGGACCTCCTCAATGTCCACCTCTTGAACATCAGACTCTGAGGCCTCATCTTCACTGTCACTTTCCAACCTTGTTGAGGATTGCTCATTGTCAGGCTCAAAAAGCCTAAAATTTGCCTGGATTGCCACCAATTTTTCAAACCTTGTATTGGTCAGCCTGTTGCGTGCTTTGATGTGTGTGTTCCCAAAGAAGGACCAGTTGCAATCTGCGGCTGATGTTGGTGGGATTTGGAGGATGATGGAGGCAACAGGGGAAAGAGCCCCTTCCACCAGGTGGCTGATGAGATATGTTGGCACGACTGCAATATTGCATCTCCATCAGAAAGCCCTTGCTTGAAGTGTATTTCGCCAGACTGCCAAGAAACTTGCCCTCATCCAGGCCAAGGTGGCAAGACACGGTAGAGATGACACCATAGGTCTTGTTGATCTCTGCACCAGACAGGATGCTCTTGCCAGCACACTTAGGGTCCAATATGTATGCTGCGGCGTGTATGGGCTTCAGGCAGAAGTCTTCACACTTTTTGATGTATTTCAGAACTGCAGTTTCCTCTGCTTGGCACAACAGTGAAGTGGGCAGGGCAGTATGGATTTCTTCTCTGAGAAGGGACTAGTACACAGCGTTGTACAAGATCTTCAGTTTCTTGGCAATTTCTCGCATGGAATAGCCTTCATTTCTCAGAACAAGAATAGACTGATGAGTTTCAGAAGAAAGTCTTTGTTTCTGGCCATTTTGAGTCTGTAATCGAACCCACAAATGCTGATGCTCCAGATACTCAACTAGTCTAAAGAAGGCCAATTTTATTGCTTCTTTAATCAGAACAACAGTTTTCCGCTGTGCTAACATAATTGCAAAATGGTTTTCTAATGATCAATTAGCCTTTTAAAATGGTAAACTTGGATTAGCAAACACAACATGCCATTGGAACACAGGAGTGATGGTTGCTGATAATGGGCCTCTGTACGCCTATGTAGATATTCCATAAAAAAAATCTGCCGTTTCCAGCTACAATAGTCATTTACAACATTAACAATGTCTACACTGTATTTCTGATCAATTTGATGTTATTGTAATGGACAAAAAACATTTCTAAGTGACCCCAAACTTTTTAATGGTAGTGTATATTTTTTTCTCTTGCTGTGTTTGCTCTTTTCAGTATTATGTCTATCTCCGATAAGCTACCCAGGAAAGGGCTGAAAATAGCCCATATTAATATATGTAGCCTTAGAAACAAGGTTCATGAAATCAATAACTTGATAACATCAGATAACATTCATTTTGAGACTCACTTAGATAATTCATTTGAAGATACAGCAGTAGCAATACAAGGATATAACATGTATAGAAGAGACAGAAATGCTTATGGGGGAGGTGTTGCTGTGTATATTCAGAGCCATATCCCTGTAATGCTTAGAGAAGATCTTATGTCAAGTGTTATTGAAGTGTTGTTGTTGCAGGTTCACTGGGCACATCTAAAGCTTTTCTTTTGGGGTGTTGCTATAGGCCACCAAGTGCTAACAGTCAGTATCTAAATAATGTGTTTAATGCTTGATAGTGTATGTGATGTAAACAGAGAGGTCTACTTTCTTGGGGACCTGCATATTGACTGGTTTTCATCAAGCTGTCCGCTCAAGAGGAAGCTTCTTACTGTAACCAGTGCCTATAATCGGGTTCAGGTTATTAATCAACCTACCAGGGTGTTTACAAACACTACAGGAACAAGTTCATCCACATGTATCAATCACGTTTGTACTAATACAGTAGAACTAAAGCTGTATCCGTACCCATTGGATGCAGTTATCACAATATAGTGGCTATATCCAGGAAAGCCAAAGTTCCAACAGCTGGGCCAAAAAAAGTATATAAGAGATCATACAAAAGATTTTGCTGTGACTCTTATCTGAATGATGTTAAAAATATTTGTTGGTCTGATGTGACTAATGAGGAGCATCTAGATGCTGTACTTGATGAATTTATGAAATTGCTTCTTCCAATTATTGATAAACATGCACCTGTTAAGAAACTAACTGTTAGAACTGTTAAGGCTCCATGGATTGATGAAGAATACAAAAACTGTATGGTTGAAAGAGATGGGGCAAAATGAGTGGCTAATAAGTCTGGCTGCACATCTGACTGGCTTACTTACTGCAAATTGAGAAATTATGTGACTAAACCCAACAAAAAGAAGACGAAACTGTATTATGAAGCCAAGATCAATGATATAAAGAATGATGGGAAAAAACTTTGGAGTACTTTAAATAAAATTATGGGCAGAAAGACAAATTCAACTTTCATCAAAATCAGATGGCTTATTCATCACGAAACCATTTGATGTTGTCAATTATTTTAATGATTATTTCATTGGCAAAGTGGGCAAACTTAGGCAGGAAATGCCACCAACGAACAGTGAGCAATTGTATTCATGCATAAAAAAACAAATAATGAAAGAAAGCATTGCAAGTTTGAATTTTGTAAAGTTAGTGTGGGAGAGGTGGAAAAATTATTGTTATCGATCAATAATGACAAACCTCCTAGCATTGACAACTTAGATGGAGAGCTACTGAGGATGGTAGCTGACTCTATAACCACTCCTGTCTGTCATATTTTTTTATCTGCGCCTAGAGGAAAGTCTTTGTCCTCAGGCCTGAAAGGAAACCAAAGTAATTCCGCTACCAAAGAGTGGTAAATGTGGCCTTTACTGGTTCTAACAGCAGACCTATAAAATTGTGTTTGACCAAATACAATGCTATTTCTCTGTAAATAAATTAACAAAAGACTTTCAGCATGATTATAGAGAAGGGCACTCAGCATGTACTGCACTGACACAAAAGACTTGTTGATTGGTTGAAAGAAATTGATAACAAGAAGATTGTGGGAGCTGTATTGTTAGATTTCAGTGCCCTTATTATTGATCATAACCTCCTGTTGAAAAAATGTGTTTTATGGCTTTTCAACCTCTGTCATATCGTGGATTCAGAGCTATCTATCTAATAGAACTCAAAGGGTTTTCTTTAATGGAAGCTTCTCAAATGTCAAACATGTAAAGTGTGGTGTACCGCAGGGCGCTCTCTAGGCCCTCTACCCTTTTCTATTTTTACCAATGACCTGCCACAGGCATTAAACACAGCATGTGTGTCCATGTATGCTGATGATTCAACCATATACGCATCAGAAATCACAGCTAATGAAGTCACTGAAACCCTTAACAAAGAGTTGCAGTCTGTTTTGGAATGGGTGGCCAGTAATAAACTGGTCCTGAACATCTCTAAAACTAAGAGAATTGTATTTGGTACAAATCATTCCTTAAGTTCTAGACCTCAGCTGAATCTGGTAATGAATAGTGTGACTGTTGAACAAGTTGAGGGGACTAAATTACTTGCCGTTACTTTAGATTGTAAACTGTCATGGTCAAAACACATAGATTCAAATATGGGGAGAGGTCTAGCCATAATAAAGAGATGCTCTGCTTTTTTGACACCACACTCCAAAAAGCAAGTTCTGCAGGCTCTAGTTTTGTCTAATCTTGATAATTGTCCAGTTGTGTGGTACAGTTGTGTGGTCCAGTGCTGCAAGGAAAGACCTAGTTAAGCTGCAGCTGGCCCAGAACAGAGTGACACGTTTTGCTCTTCATTGTAATCAGAGGGCAGATATAAATACTATGCATGCCAGTCTCTCTTGGCTAAGAATTGAGGAGAGACTGACTGCAGCACTTCTTCTATTTATTCTGAAACATTAATGTGTTGAAAATCCACATTTGCATAGTCAACTTACACACAGCTCTGACACACACACTTATCCCAGCAGACATGCCACCAGGGGTCTTTTCACAGTCCCCAAATCCAGAACAAATTCAAGAAAGCGTACATTATTATATTGAGCCCTTATTGCATGGAACTTCCTTCCATCTCATATTGCTCAAATAATCAGCAAACCTGTTTTCAAAAAACAGATAAAGCAACACCTCGCAGCACAACGCCTCTCCCCTATTTGACCTAGATAGTTTGTGTGTATGCATTGATATGTAGGCTATGTGTGCCTTTTTAAAAATGTATGTAGTTCTGTCCTTGAGCTGTTCTTGTCTATTGATGTTCTGTATTATGTAATTCTGCATTATATTTCATGTTTTGTGTGGACTCCAGGAAGAGTAGCTGCTGCTTTTGCAACTGCTAATGGGGATCCTAATAAAATACCAAAATACCAAATACCAAAATGGTATGGGCAGGCATAAGCTACGGACAATGAACACAATTGCATTTGATCGATGGCAATTTGAATGCATAAAAATAACTGAGGCCCATTATGTGGCCCATTTTATTTTTACGTTTCAGACTCATCTTCTGTATTCCCAGTCATGTGAAATCCATAGATTAGGGAGTAATGAAATTATTTCAATTGACGTATTTCTTCATATGAACTGTAACTCAGTAAAATCAATGAAATAGTTGCATGTTCCGTTTATATTTTTGTTCAGTATAATTAAGATATCGATTGACTGACAATTACTGTGGAGTAGAGTTGGAGATGGGGTTGGGGTTGGGGATGGGGGAGGGGATGGGGGAGGGAGAGGGAGAGGATGAGCTAGAGCGGGGCTCGTGTGGCCTCTGAATTCCCTGGAGCCTGTCTGCTGAGGCCAACGTCTGATTGAGTCGTGTCACACTAATCTGTCTTGACAACATGCGAGCAGTTGCCATGTTTCCCTCTTAGCCCTAATGCACTTTTTTGTGTGTGAGAGCGGCCCCCATTCAGTTGAGAAAGGCTGGGTTGGGGGGGGGGACAGGGAGGAGGATTAGGCGGTCTACTGAAAAATGCAGATCTGGAACTGAAACCTCAGTCAATGGTTTTCTTTTGGAGGTTATTTCAAGTCATTGTTCCAATCATTGATGGTATTTCGAAAAATGTTAAAACATGTTTTAACATTTTTAAGATATGGTAAACTGTCGATAATATACAGTGTATATTAAAAAGGAAACTGTATGTTGTGTCTACATTTGGGTGCTTGTATCATGTATTGGAGTGCAGCACAGCACTTGTCTCCCTAGTGAACTAAATAATTCAATAGTGGTGACTGGATCACTCAACTTGGTTACACATTCTGCTATAACAGCTCTGCCCAGAGAAACACAGACAGGTAGACGCTCAATAAAGCAGCACATAGCTGTATATCAACCATCCTACAGGGATATGTCAGGTTATTATTCTCTTACTATGTGACTTGGGGTGGGAGATTAATTGGGGGGAAAGATATCCACATGGTGGGTTCCGTTAAAACAAGACATCCACCTAATAATAGTGTCATCTGTGCTGTAGTGCACTTTGGCAAAAGACTAGGTGCAATAATAGTCTGGAAATCGCACAATTCACACTAAAGTAACTCACGCTGCTCTCTGGGTAGCAGTCCAGTCCCAATCGCTCCTCAGGTCTGGGGCACTCAGGAAGGGTAGCGAGGGAGAGAGGACAAAGGAGAGTTTAGGTGAGAATGCTCTGTGATTCATTTGAAGTGGTGTTGGTGTGTATTGATGTCAGTTTTTGTTGGTTAAGGGCTTGTAAACCACCACTCAGTGGCTCCCGAGTGGCGCAGTGGTCTAAGGCACCGCGTCTCAGTGCAAGATGTGTCACCACAGTCCCTGGTTCAAATCCAGGCAGTATCACGTCTGGCCATGATTAGGAGTCCCATAGGGTGGCGCACAATTGGCCGCCGTTGTAAATTTGAATTTGTTCTTAACCCACTTGCTATTAGTTTCTTATGAAAAAAGTAAGCATTTCACTGTGAGGTAAACTACACCTGTTGTATTTGGCGCATGTGACAAATATGATTTGATTTGACATTTGATTTGTAGTCCCGTGTAGCTCAGTTGGTAGAGCATGGTGTTTGCAACGCCAGGGTTGTGGGTTCGATTCCCACGGGGGACCAGTAAGGAGAAAAAAATGTATGAAATGTATGCATTCACTACTGTAAGTCGCTCTGGATAAGAGCGTCTGCTAAATGACTAAAATGTAAATGTAAATAAAGATGTATGGTGAACACCCACAGTCCACCTGGTGAGGAAGGGTCTAGGCCTTCCCCTAGTCATGTCATGCAGTGGGCCTCCCCTAGACCTGTCATGCAATGGGCCTCCCTTAGACCTGTCATGCAATGGTCCTCCCTTAGACCTGTCCTGCAGTGGGCCTCCCCTAGACCTGTCATGCAATGGGCCTCCCCTAGACCTGTCATGCAATGGGCCTCCCCTAGACCTGTCCTGCAGTGGGCCTCCCCTAGACCTGTCATGCAGTGGGCCTCCCCTAGACCTGTCCTGCAATGGGCCTCCCCTAGACCTGTCCTGCGATGGGCCTCCCCTAGACCTGTCATGCGATGGGCCTCCCCTAGACCTGTCATGCGATGGGCCTCCCTTAGACCTGTCCTGCAGTGGGCCTCCCCTAGACCTGTCCTGCAGTGGGCCTCCCCTAGACCTGTCCTGCGATGGGCCTCCCCTAGACCTGTCCTGCGATGGGCCTCCCCTAGACCTGTCATGCAATGGGCCTCCCCTAGACCTGTCATGCGATGGGCCTCCCTTAGACCTGTCCTGCAGTGGGCCTCCCCTAGACCTGTCCTGCAGTGGGCCTCCCCTAGATCTTTCCTGCAATGGGCTTCCTCTATACCTGTCCTGCAATGGGCCTCCCCTAGACCTGTCCTGCAGTGGGCCTCCCCTAGACCTGTCCTGCGATGGGCCTCCCCTAGACCTGTCCTGCGATGGGCCTCCCTTAGACTTGTCCTGCAGTGGGCCTCCCCTAGACCTGTCATGCAATGGGCCTCCCCTAGACCTGTCATGCAATGGGCCTCCCCTAGACCTGCCATGCAGTGGGCCTCCCCTAGATCTTTCCTGCAATGGGCTTCCTCTATACCTGTCCTGCGATGGGCCTCCCCTAGACCTGTCCTGCGATGGGCCTCCCCTAGACCTGTCATGCAATGAGCCTCCCCTAGACCTGTCATGCAATGGTCCTCCCTTAGACCTGTCATGCAGTGGGCCTCCCTTAGACCTGCCATGCAGTGTGCCTCCCCTAGACCTGTCCTACAGAAGGCTTCCCCCGGACCTGTCCTGCAGTGGTTCTCCCCTAGACCTGTCCTGCAGTGGGCCTCCCTAGACCTGTCCTGCAGTGGGCCTCCCCGAGACCTGCCATGCAGTATGCCTCCCCTAGACCTGTCATGCAGTGGGCCTCCCCTAGACCTGCCATGCAGTGGGCCTCCCCTAGATCTTTCCTGCAATGGGCTTCCTCTATACCTGTCCTGCAATGGGCCTCCCCTAGACCTGTCCTGCAGTGGGCCTCCCCTAGACCTGTCCTGCGATGGGCCTCCCCTAGACCTGTCCTGCGATGGGCCTCCCCTAGACCTGTCATGCAATGGGCCTCCCCTAGACCTGTCATGCGATGGGCCTCCCTTAGACCTGTCCTGCAGTGGGCCTCCCCTAGACCTGTCCTGCAGTGGGCCTCCCCTAGACCTGTCCTGCGATGGGCCTCCCCTAGACCTGTCCTGCGATGGGCCTCCCCTAGACCTGTCATGCAATGGGCCTCCCCTAGACCTGTCATGCGATGGGCCTCCCTTAGACCTGTCCTGCAGTGGGCCTCCCCTAGACCTGTCCTGCAGTGGGCCTCCCCTAGACCTGCCATGCAGTGGGCCTCCCCTAGATCTTTCCTGCAATGGGCTTCCTCTATACCTGTCCTGCAATGGGCCTCCCCTAGACCTGTCCTGCAGTGGGCCTCCCCTAGACCTGTCCTGCGATGGGCCTCCCCTAGACCTGTCCTGCGATGGGCCTCCTCTAGACCTGTCATGCAATGGGCCTCCCCTAGACCTGTCATGCGATGGGCCTCCCTTAGACCTGTCCTGCAGTGGGCCTCCCCTAGACCAGTGGGCCTCCCCTAGACCTGTCATGCAATGGTCCTCCCTTAGACCTGTCATGCAGTGGGTCTCCCTTAGACCTGCCATGCAGTGGGCCTCCCTTAGACCTGCCATGCAGTGGGCCTCCCCAAGACCTGTCAGGCAATGGGCCTCCCCTAGACATGTCATGCAGTGGGCCTCCCCTAGACCTGTCCTGCAGTGGGCCTCCCCGAGACCTGCCATGCAGTATGCCTCCCTTAGACCTGTCCTACAGAAGGCTTCCCCTAGACCTGTCATGCAGTGGGCCTCCCTTGACCTGCCATGCAATGGTCCTCCCTTAGACCTGCCATGCAATGTGCCTCCCCTAGACCTGTCCTGCAATGGGCCTCCCCTAGACCTGCCATGCAATAGGCTTTCCCAAGACCTGCCATGCAGTGGGCCACACCTACAACTGTCCTGCAATGGGCCTACCCTAAACCTGTCCTGCAGTGGAAGGGACATGAAAGGGGACAGAAGCCAGGTCAATTATGGTCCAGATGGGAGAGGGCCTACCCTAGGCAGGTGTGCCAGGGCCAGGGTCCACAAGGGCAGGGAGCCAGGGACATGTATCAGACCAGGGAGGGGTCAGGGTCTAGTAGGGATGCGCTCCCCCTGCTGGCCCAACCTCTCACCTGCTCCTCCCCACAAAAATACACTTTGTAAACATATGACTGGACGGCCTGAATAATTCAACTCCTCTTCAATATTTCACATGCCCCCCATTGCATGTTTGTTGCCCTGGCCCAATGCAATTTTCATGCCAAAATGTTTTTTGTCCTACTTTATAACATGAACATTGCTACTGTGAAGATTTGGGTCCATTGCAATTAGTGTATTTTGGGAAATATGCACCAGGGAGGCATGAAATACAATGACCAATCTACCTGTGCATCTGGTCCCTTGTAGTTAAGATCACTTACATACACACCAGATATGGAGTTTTGTCTTTATGAATGATAGAAAAGCTGGAACAAAGTGGAAAAAGTAGATTTGTTGTGGTAATCAACCATAGAGCAAAAATGAATGTTAAAATTAGACAACAGACTAACATGTATGCCCCCCAACATAAATATTTAAAATGCTTAGAGGTAAATCAAACTCCAGTAACAATTTCATACAATCACTGACACCAGAGGTCAAATTGTCAGTAACTTAAAAAAAAGGTAACTTCTGTTTTGCTTAGTAGTCATACTTCTTGTTCACCCATTCTACATAGGAGTGCCTTCTGTTGGAGTAAGTAAGCAGACTTTTGACGCTGGGATGTTGGCTAGTGCCCAGCTCCTCCCAGAGCAGGACGAGTGAGCTTCTTTCCCCCACTGTTCCTGTGTGAAACCTGGCTGCTGCTCTGGCCCAGGCCCCACCCAGATCCTCCAGCCCACTCAAACCCCACCCTGTCCCACCCTGCCACTCCAGAAGGCCCCAGCCCAGGACCCCGCGGCTGGCCTGCCATTTGATTGGCTGTTCCCCTGCTCTCCCCTACTCTCAGAGGGCTGTGCAGATGAGGCCCAGGCTTGGCTAGGCTACAGCCCAGCAGCTTCATGAGCGAGTTATTATTCAACTTTAAGGTCAATTGTAGCACTAGCAGCTCTGTGAGAAGCTTTCAGCATATAGTGCTGCATGCTGCTGATCAAACATTCATGGGGAGAGCTGGATTAGCGCTGCAGGGTTTTTTATCTTTTACTTTTCATTATCTGTGTTCACTGCAGGACTTAGTTAAAGGAAACTAATTCAACACACACAACACAAGTTTAAGTTACACAGTTTGATTCATTCATGTTTGGGATTGAAAGATTAGATCCCACTTAAATGCAGTTTTAAAAGTTTATTAAATCTGCTCAGGCACAATATTTACCCATCTTTAATTCCAGCATTATGAAAGATCTCAATGGATACATCAATGCCGTTGATGAATACGAAAAATCATCAAATTCATCATGAAATTCATAAAATAAAGAAAAAAGACAACTACACTCCTACCCACCTCACCTCCAATAAACGTAAAGATGTGCTAATTTGACAGACCGACAGATCTTTAGAAACGGTGCTGCTCAGACTAACTGGGCATCTGTTGTGAGTGGGTCCTCCTAGGCTGTCTGAGAGAGGTGAGTATAGGGGTTCCCTGCCTTCTGCCTATAGAACAGTTGTTCCCAAGACATCCATATGCCTTACCAGATGACTCCCTCCCCATCCACAGGGAAAACCCAGACTCAACCAAAAGTTCACACTGTGTACAAACGCAAATAAACATGCAAACAAGTGAGCATACAGACATGCAAACAGAACGGCAGAAAGATTGATGGTAATAGAAAAGGTCCTTCTAGTTAAGTGTTATCATTACTCCGTTGATGCCTAAATCAGGTAGTATTTTATTCAACGGGAGAGTATTGTCAGTAACAAAATATATGGCTCTCACGCCAAATTTGCATTGTCTCTGCCACATTAGTGCTTCCCGTGAGTTCTCCATTCACATTGGTTGCTAGTAAAGGCACCAAGGCTTTACTATTGTAGGAGATAAATATTTAAATACATAAAATGGAAAGTAACATATTGTTTGGAGGAGAGTCATTAGCTCTCACGAGGAGAATAAAATACATTTTATATACAGAACAAAAATATAAACGCAACATGTAAAGTGTTGGTCCAATGTTTCATGAGCTGAAATAAAAGATCCCAGAAATGTTCCATACATATCAGAAGCTTATCTCGCTCAAATATTGTGCACAAATTTGTTTACATCCCTGTTAGTGAGCATTTCTCCCTTGCCAAGATAATCCATCCACCTGACAGATGTGGCATATCAATAAGTTGATTAAACAGCATGATCATTACACAGATGCACCTTGTGCTGGGGACAATAAAAGGCCACTCTAAAATGTGCAGTTTTGTCACACATCACACAGCCGCTGACTGAAAGAATGTCCACCAGAGCTGTTGCCAGAGAATTGAATGTTCATTTCTCTACCATACGTCGACTCCAACTTTGTTTTAGAGAATTTGGCAGTACGTCCAACCGGCCTCACAACCGCAGATCACGTGTAACCACGACAGCCCAGGACCTCCACATCTGGCTTTTTCACCTGCGGGATCATCTGAGACCAGCTACCCGGACAACTGATGAAACTGTGGGTTTGCACAATCAAAGAATTTCTGCACAAACTGTCTCAGGGAAGCTCATCTGCGTGCTCGTCATCCAGGGGCGGAAATCCCGGGGGGGTCCATGTCGCAAGGATCAGTACACAATTCCTGGAAGCTGAAAATGTCCCAGTGCTTCCATGGCTTGCATACTCACCAGACATGTCACCCATTGAGCAGGTTTGGGATGCTCTGGATCGACATGTACGACAGCGCGTTCCAGTTCAGGCCAATATCCAGCAGCTTCAGACAGCCATTGAAGAGGAGTGGGTCAACATTCCACAGGCCACAATCAACAGCCTGATCAACTCTATGTGAAGGAGTTGTCACGCTGCATGAGGCAAATGGTGGTCACACCAGATACTGGCTGGTTTTCTGATCCACACCGTTACCTTTTTTCTCATGACCAACAATGTATTATTTTGCCTTCTTCCTTCACAACTATAAGCTAAAGGTAACCAGAGAGGTATTTAATCCCCACATTGTCCACCTACAGGGCCTTGCAGTCATCTTTTTATCCCTCCTGTTCTGTCATCCCATCCATCCTCTCCAATTAACTCTTAACAGGGAGGACTTTCCCACTGGCCCATGAGGACAGAGGGGTTTTGTGGAGGAGGGAAGATGGAGGGATTTGGAAGAGAGTGAGGGAGAGAGGGAGGGATTGGGCTCTTAAAGAACAGCACAGCAGGAGCCTTGGGAAAAGAGGACCACAGACCACTGCCGGACACCACCACTCTCCAATTTCCTCTGCTTCTCCTTTCCCTCACCCACAGCCTCATTCCCCTTTGTTCTTTAAACCAGTTATTTTATTACAACTATATTACAACTTATGTATTACTCTTTCTGAAATGTACTGGTGTTTTGGAGCCAGCTGGAACAACATGTCTACAGCGAGACATCCTAGGCACGGTAAGATAAGAGGAATCCTGATCTAGTACTTCCCTGCACCTGACTGCTTAAAACATTATACAACATATAACGAAGAAAACATACAATCCTTTTCCTGTTCTTACATTTGTTTTTCAGATTCCCAAGTACACCCAGTTGCACATAACTAATCAGTGTCTTATCAACAATGTTACGCTTGTTGTTTTACAATGCCACTTATTTGATGTTTCCACTTCAGAATGACAGCCGGGCATGTTTTGGGTATTTTTTGGCACACTTGAATAAAAACTCAATGTGGAACAATTGTTCAGTCAAGGAGCCAGTAGACAATGCCATGATGATAGTGTAAAAAGCAGTCTAGACTCCCTTTCAAAATGTCAGATCACTTACAAAAGCAAGGCTCACATTTTTGGCACATCAAGTGTATGCGGCGGCTGAGGGCTCTTGATGAGAGCACTGAGGAAGATGGAAAAAAGCAGCGGAGGGATGGGTGGAAGCCAAAAGGGGACGGGCTGGAAGGCAGGCTGGCAGGCCCCTCTCCTCTGGATGTCCTGTGCCGAAACGTTCTGTTGGGTTCCACTATCGACTCAGGCCTGAAGACAAAGTCTCACCTACTGTACTGTACTACGTGGCGAAACCATTGTTGAAAGCCAAGTAATAAGTCTGGTAGACAAAGCGTCACCTCGCACCAAAGGTGACATATAATAAAAAAGTGACATAGAATACAGAGGTCACATAGTGTCACCTCGCACCATATAATACAGAGATGACATATAATACAGAGGTGACATATAATTAAGAAGTGACATATAATACATATAATAAGTCTGGTAGACAAAGCGTCACCTCGCACCAAAGGTGACATATAATAAAAAAGTGACATAGAATACAGAGGTGACATAGTGTCACCTCACACCATATAATACGGAGGTGACATATAATACAGAGGTGACATATAATACAGAAGTGACATAGTGTCACCTCACACCATATAATACAGAGGTGACATATAATACAGAGGTGACATAGTGTCAACTCGCACCATATAATACAGAGGTGACATATAATACAGAGGTGACATATAATACAGAAGTGACATAGTGTCACCTCACACCATATAATACAGAGTTGACATATAATACGGAGGTGACATAGTGTCAACTCGCAACATATAATACAGAGGTGACATATAATACAGAAGTGACATAGTGTCACCTCACACCATATAATACAGAGTTGACATATAATACGGAGGTGACATAGTGTCAACTCGCACCATATAATACAGAGGTGACATATAATACAGAGGTGACATATAATACAGAGTGACATATTGTCACCTTATACCATATAATACAGAGGTGACATTGTGTCACCTCCTAATGTAGATGTCTGACAGGTCTACGGTCTCTCTTCACAGTTTGGCCAGATGGAGCTGACAGTAAGCACATCCAACACATCTAATGGTAATAACCTTCTCCTTCTAATGTTTGTTCTTTATTGGTAAAGTTGCTAAAGGTGTAAGGTCTCAGTGTCTGTGTACGTGTGGGTGCGTGTGTGTGTAATGCTTCGAAACGAAACACCACCATCTTTCTTGTGACACTTTAGAGAACTGTTATGACATGCCTGTTGCTATGACAACCCCTGGGGAAAAGGGAGAGGAAGGGGTGAGGGAGCCTGTCGAGGACCAATTTACTCCTCATCCAGAGGGATCTACAGTACAGGACTCCCTGCAGTGGATACTACTCTGCTCTGAACCCATTCCAAACATCCACACCATGCCTGGATCCAGAGCCACTGAAATGGGTCAAAGTGCAAACACCACACACACCAGAGAGCTGGCTGTTATTTCACCAGCAAACACTGCAGGCCATAGACGAGGAATCACATTGAACTCATGCCAACATTGTCAGCCCTAACCCTCAACTGAAATTCAATACGTTTTTTGTTTGTTTTTTGTTTGGATAACTCCATGTCTTATTCTTCCTACTATTTGATGAGCAGATACCATGTCAACTAAATCAAAACTTGGAAAGATCAACATTTCAATATAAAGCAGGAAGAGGGAGCAAAGGGATTCATGTTGTTGTATGACAGCTCTGTCCTATAGAAGAGAGACCCCCTCAATGGGATGATCCTCAAGCCTTTTCATAGAGAAACGTCTGGGGACATTATTCAAATTCAGAAGGATCACCAAGTAATGATGTGGCATCAAGTAATTCTCCCATAAATCTGACAAGCTGAGTTGTCTGTCGGGTTCAACGTATTGTCCTCGACCCAAAGTCCACTTTACACATGTCAGAGTTGGTCTTTGCTCTCCACTAACCCAATAATAGAACAATAACACAACAACTGAAGACAACATCCAAAACCAGAAAAGACAACACCACAAAGGACAAAGGAGGCTTTCTTCAAGGTATCAAAGGTGCAGTCTAAATAAAGATTATACCTCACCAATTTCCCCAGAAATGTTTTCACATAAAGTTCATAATGAAGGCCATGTTCAGTAGTAGACAACAAAAGCAAACCTAGTAAAGTTAGGTAAAGAAAATGGCTCGACAGAAGCGTATAAGCCATGAGAGAAACAGGCTAGCTGCTAGTGTATGGGGAGTTGTAGGGCTGACAGTAGTCTGTGGGAAAGAGAAGGGGAAGCTAATGAGAGAGAACATATTGCAGGCGCTCTGTCTTGGCTCTAGTTGTTTACTTGTGCGCTGCCTGGAAACAGCTTGTTCACTGTTGTTGACGGCAGGCAGGCAGGCCCTGGTGGCCCAGGCATGGCAGGCTCCCCTGGGGCCAGAGAAAACAACATTAGTAACTAGATAACAGTGGAGGTCTGTTGGTGGTGGTGAAGAGGTGAGGACCCTCAGAGCAACCTCTCGCCCTCATTAGTTTGAACTGTTAATATAGTATCATAACACTATTTTAACACTACTGTATTATAACACTATATTATAGCACTAGTATATTATAACACTATATTATAACACTATTATATTATAACACTATATTTTAACACTAGTATATTATAACACTATTATAACACTACTATATTATAACACTAGTATATTATAGTGCTATTATAACACTACTATATTATAACACTACATTATAACACTACATTACAACACTACTATATTATAACACTATTATAACACTACTGTATTATAACACTATTATATTATAACACTATATTATAACACTAGTACATTATAGTGCTATTATAACACTACTATATTCTAACACTATTATTACACTACATTATAACACTATTATAAAACGACTATATTACAACACTATTATAACACTATTATATTATAACACTATTATAACACTACTATATTATAACACTACTATATTATAACACTACATTATAACACTATTATAACACTGCTATATTATAACACTATTATAACACTACTATATTATAACACTACTATATTATAACACTATTATAACACTATTATATTATAACACTATTATAACACCACTATATTATAACACTACATTATAACACTATTATAACACTGCTATATTATAACACTATTATAACACTACTATATTATAACACTACTATATTATAACACTATTATAACACCACTATATTATAACACTAGTATAACACTATTATAACACCACTATATTACAACAGTAGTATATTATAACACTATAATAACACCACCATATTATAACACTAGTATAACACCACTATATTACAACACTAGTATATTATAACACTATAATAACACCACCATATTATAACACTAGTATATTATAACACTATTATAACACTACTATATTATAACACTAGTATATTATAACACTATAATAACACCACCATATTATAACACTAGTATATTATAACACTATTATAACACTACTATATTATAACACTAGTATATTATAACACTATTATAACACCACTATATTATAACACTAGTATATTATAACACTATTATAACACTACTATATTATAACACTAGTATAACACCACTATATTATAACACTACATTATAACACTATTATAACACTACTATATTATAACACTAGTATATTATAACACTATTATAACACCACTATATTATAACACTAGTATAACACTATTATAACACCACTATATTACAACACTAGTATATTATAACACTTTAATAACACCACCATATTATAACACTAGTATATTATAACACTATTATAACACCACTATATTATAATACTAGTATAACACTATTATAACACCAGTATATTATAACACTAGTATATTATAACACTATTATAACACCACTATATTATAACACTATTATAACACCACTATATTATAACACTAGTATATTATAACACTATTATAACACCACTATATTATAACACTATTATAACACCACTATATTATAACACTAGTATATTATAACACTATTATAACACCACTATATCATAACACTAGTATAACACCACTATATTATAACACTAGTATATTATAACACTATTATAACACCACTATATTATAACACTAGTATAACACCACTATATTATAACACTAGTATATTATAACACTATTATAACACCACTATATTATAACACTAGTATAACACCACTATATTATAACACTAGTATATTATAACACTATTATAACACCACTATATTATAACACTAGTATATTATAACACTATTATGACACTTATATTATAACACTAGTATATTATAACACTATTTTAACACTACTATATTATAACACTATTATAACACTACTATATTATAACACTAGTATATTATAACACTACTATATTATAACACTATTATATTATAAAACTAGTATACTATAGCACAATTATAACAATGGGCTTATAAGGCCTATTTCTCAAATACATTATTCTAGCACTTTACTGAAGTAATATGTATGAGAGGTATTTGAGGAATAAGATGGTCTCACTTGTGCTATAGAGAGGAAATATTTGCCATCTGTCACACCGATTTAGAGGGCTCCTGCTGAGTTAGAAAACTCAAATTGGTAATTTTTTATTACTTTGCTAAATCACACTTTGGAGCAGTGCTGCTAAATTAACAAACATACTGTAAATAATGTCCTGTACCAGACAAAAGTTAGGACACACCTACTTATTCAGGGTTTTTCTTTATTTTTACTATATTCTACATTGTAGAATAATAGTGAAGACATCAATCATGTAGTAAACAAGAAAGTGATCAAAAAAATCAAAATATATTTTATATTTGAGATTCTTCAAAGTAGCCACCCTTTGCCTTAATGACAGCTTCACACACTCATGGCATTCTCTCAACCAGCTTCACGAGGTAGTCACCAAGAATGCATTTCAATTAACAGGTGTGTCTTGTTAAAATTCTTAATGCGTTTGAGCCAATCAGTTGTGTTGTGACAAGGTAGAGGTGATTTACAGAAGATAGGTGAAAGGATGATCTCCTTATGTGTGGTTCCCACCGTGAAGCATGAAGGAGGTGGTGTGATGGTGTGGGGGTGCTTTGCTGGTGACACTGTTTGTGATTTATTTAGAAGTCAAGGCACACTTAACCAGCATGACTACCACAGCATTCTGCAGCGATACGCCATCCATTGTGGTATGCGCTTAGTGGGACTATCATTTGTTTTTCAACATGACAATGACCCAAAATACACCTCCAGGCTGTGTAAGTGCTGTTTGACCAACAAGGAGAGTGATGGAGGGCTGCATCAGATGCCCTGGCCTCCACAATCACCCGACCACAACCCAATTGAGATGGTTTGCAATGAGTTGGACCGCAGTGATGGAGTGATGGAAAAGCAGCCAAGTGCTCAGCATATGCAGGAACTCCTTCAAGATTGTTGGAAAAACATTCCAGGTGAAGCTGGTTGAGAGAATGCCAAAAGTGTGCAAAGCTGTCATCAAGGCAGAGTGTGGCTACTTTGAAGAATCCAAAATCCAAAATATATTTTTATTTGTTTAACACTTTTTTGATTACTACATGATTCTATATGTGTTATTCCATAGTTTTGATGTCTTCACTATTATTCTACATTGTAGAAAATAGTAAAATAAAGAAAAACCTTGGTACTGTATGTTTGAGAAAGTGGTCACATTGGGATAACATTGCTACTGTAAAGGTGTCCCCTAAACTGCCATAGTGTTATCCTGACAGGGATCCTAGGTATTGATAACTCCATTTAACAAATCAATTTAATGGCCTGAGACATCTAGGAAGTCTCTCTCTCCCTCTGCTCAGCACCAACGCTTAATAAAGGGAGAATTCTGCTGAGACTGTGATGGCTTCATTATGCCTGGCTCAGTTAACTTCTGGAGAATTAATGATTTAATGAAGTTAAGAGATGACACAGCCGCCGTGTTTCAGCGCTAAATCACACATAATGAATATGCCATTAATGAGGGCCACTCAACACCTGAACAACCCCCACCATCGCTTTCCACACACACAATGATAAGCACGTCGCACACACACCCAAATGTGCATACAAACACTCACACACAGATGCAGGTGCGCGCGCAGACACTCACACACTTTTTTTTATTTAGTTCATATACTATTTTTTCTAACCACAGAAACAATGTACTATTTTGTCATTCAGTATCACTAAATGTAAATGAAATAGACAATAATATCCAAAGCAGAGACCTTATGAGAACCCCCTCATCATGAGTCACATCCACATCAGACATCTGTAGTTTATCTGGAGCAGACACTCAATTCTATTGACAGGTGACATTTGTTGAATGTCAAATATATCCACTAACATCTGGGCTCAGCTTATGCTGCAGGTAAAGACAGAATGTCAGCTAGCCAAATGCAAGCCGCCAGATACAAAACATCTATGTCATATTCATTCCATCCTAATAGATAGTCACAGAAAGTGAACATTTCCCTCTGTGTTTAGTTTTGACGAATGGAGAGGGCCTTTCTCTGATTTTTAACCAGGTTTTTCCAGCGTAAGTTGAATTGCTGGCTATGTTTTCATTGTGGCGCCCAGCTAGCATCCAGCAGTGCCATCAATTATAGTGAATTTTAACACTCAATTTTGTGACACAAATACACCTTTAGAATGACACTTGGCCTTATCACTTCAAACAAACACTCGAGGACCCCTTCAAGGAAAAGCATTTTTTGCTTTTGACAAACAAACAATGGTGCCCACTGAGCCTGCTGTGCTAAACATCACTTTGTGGTGCTGAATTAAATGGGAGAAAAGTGCTCAACCTTCTTTCTCCTGTCTCTGTGTTCTGGGGGAGAAAAGCACACATTTCAAACAGTTGCCTTTGTGAGTAATATATTATATCATGGCCTTCCCACTGAGTGTATTTCCTATAGATAATGACACGAGCTAGCTAGGCTATGTGATAATCCATGAGAGCAAACATGTGAGCTAATTAAGATTAGACGGCGAGCCATCAGGGTACAGTGCTGCAAGGCCATTGTCTAGAAAAAAGGGACCCATTTAAACAACAGGGTCCAAATCACCTGGAGAGCAATTTATACCAATTACACCATATCATAAAATAACCCAATTTAATAGCCAAGGAATCAACATGGGGCAATTGCCATGTTAGAAGCAACAGCTAAAGGATTCATTTCTGGTCAATGAGCTGTTATTTTGTCTGGCTGATGAGGGGCCTCTGTCAGGGCTCACACTGTCAGATAAGTGTGGTGTTCTGTAATTTAGCTGGACAGCTCCAGAAAGGCACACATACTAGAATACAGCTGGTATAGTCATATAATATTTTATACCACAGCGTTGTTGAATACTGGCTCTGACTGGCTAGAAGGGCATTCTAGAATGGGCATTAAAACAAGATAACGGGACAGTTGGAAAAGATATCAGGACACCTTGAAATCATGATGCAATATGCTCCTACACATGCAGACCATACTTGTACAAAGTTACAGAAAGCTAAACCAACAACCACACAAACCAAAATTGGATGTATTGTAAACGCAGGTTCAACAAGGACAAACTTCCAGCATTGATTGTTTTTGCAGAGACTTATTTTTTTGGGAGCATCTGATGAGCTAACGTGGTGAGTGACGAACATTAATTTCTCCGGCCCCTACTGTTGCAGTCATGACGCAAGTGGCGTTATGCTGTAAACTTCTCCCACGTTTCTAGTTTCGCCAGCTGTTTTCAGCAACTGATATCTTTGAATTAATTTCTTATATATAGGCAGGTTTGCTAGTGTTAAAGTTGCGTCAATTCGTTTCTGGTATCAGAACAAAATAGTCAGCACATAGTAACTTCTGATTTATTTGTACTTTAATTAATGCAAACACGTGTATGGTAAATGAGTCGTTTGTATATATACGGTCTCTCTGTGACACCTCGCAGGGCAGACAGAGAAGAGAGCGTCACATCCTATTGTTCTCTCTTATATACTCTGACAGTGATAGTTCCCGCTCAATGCTGGAATGTCAGAGGGAGGAGGAGCGTGGTTTAAACTTGCTCATCCTATCGTCGGCGTGCAGGTTGGTCCCAGCCTTGTGACGCACTTCCCGTCGCCGGTTGTAGTTCTTGTCTTCAGCAGTTGACTTATCCGTAGTTTATATACTTAATAATGTAGCATAGCTTCCCCAGTATATTATATAAGTTATGCAAACAAATATCCAGTTTAACCCTAACACTAGCAACAAACTATTTAGCTAAGGTAGCTTCGAGCTTAGTGTTTGATATGCAATGCGATCTCCTCGCAATGAACAGTTTCGAGTGTCCTGAAGAGAATGCAAACTTTTCTAGCTATGCCAGAAAAATCGGGCATCATCATTATTAATTTGGAAAACAGCTTAAACAAACACAAATGCAGCTACTTTAGTGTTATTCTGGCTGCAGAGGTTGTGACTGTGTTAGCCATAGCTAATTGGCTAGCTAGCAAGCAAGCATACATGGCAAAGGAACATATAGGTCAAGTCCATAAATATAGAACTAATCAAACAAACAACTGGGTCACGTCTTTAGCAACCAAAAGATGAGAAAGTATGAATTTGCTTATACAATCTTTAAATATTAACAAAAAAGTTTTTTTTTCTACCGGTAAATGTGTGCTTGAGTATTGTTTTCTTTGACAACTGTTGTATAAGCTGGATAAACAATAATGGTCGATGCAGCTGGATGAGGTGGAGCAGAGTTTTTTACAGAACGGAGGTGTTTATTCCACTTATACCACAGTTGCCAAAGAAAACAATATGAAAGCACACATCTACTCATATAAGTAAAAATTCAAATATTTCCATTTTTATAAGCGAATTCATACTCTACCTACATGTACATATTACCTCAATTACCTCGACTAACCTGTGGCCCCGCACATTTTTTTACATATACATTTTTTTACTTAACACTTCTTTTTCTTAAAACGGCATTGTTGGTTAAAAGGGCTTGTAAGCAAGCATTTCACTGTAAGGTCTACACATGTTGTATTCGGCGCATGTGACAAATACAATTTGATTTGATTTCTCATCTTTTGGTTGCTAGAGACGTGAGCCAGTCGTTCATTCGAGTAGTTCTATATTTACGGACGCGACCCAGTCGTTCGTCCTATATGTTCCGCTGCCATGCTCAGTGGCAACGTTCTTATCCCTTGCTTGCTGCTAGCTAGACAACTAGCTATGGCTACACAACTAGCTATGGCTACACAACTAGCTATGGCTACACAACTAGCTATGGCTACACAACTAGCTATGGCTACACAACTAGCTATGGCTACACAGTCATGACCTCTGCAGTCAGAATAACAAAGTTTATTGCATTGCGTTTGTCTGCATCATGTTATGGGTATGCTTGTCATCGGCAAGGACTAGGGAGGTTTTTTTTTAGGATAAAAAGAAACAGAATAGAGCTAAGCACAGGCTAAATCTTAGAGGAAAACCTGGTTCTGTCTGCTTTCCAACAGACACTGGGAGACAAATGTACCTTTCAGCAGGACAATAACCTAAAACACAAGGCCAAATTTGCTTACCAAGTTGATATTGAAGGTTCTTGAGTGGCCTAGTTACAGTTTTGACTTAAATGGGCTTGAAAATCTATGACAAGACTTGAAAATGGCTGTCAACAACCAACTTGACAGAGCTTGAATAATTTTTTAAAGAATTATGAGCAAGTATGCCAGCAGCATACCACCCTGCATCCCACTGCTGGCTTGCTTCTGAAGCTAAGCAGGGTTGGTCCTGGTCAGTCCTTGGATGGGAGACCAAATTCTGCTGGAAGTGGTGTTGGAGGGCCAGTAGGAGGCACTCTTTACTCTGGTCTAAACAATGCCCCAGGGCAGTGACACTGCCCTGTGTAGGGTGCTGTCTTTTGGCTGGGATGTTAAATGGGTGTCCTGACTCTCTGAGGTCATTAAAGATCCCATTGCACTTATTGTAAGAGTGGTGGTGTTAACCCTGGCGTCCTGTCTAAATTCCCAATCTGGCCCTCATACCATCATGGCCATCTAATCATCCCCAGCTTACAATTGGCTCATTTATCCCCCTCCTCTCCCCTGAAACTATTCCCCAGGTTGTTGCTGTAAATGCGAATGTGTTCTCAGTCAATTTACCTGATAAAATAAAAAGTATTGTACAATCCAGGTGTGCAAAGCTCTTAAAGACTGACAAAGGTGATTTTAACATGCATTGACTCAGGGGTGTGAATACTTAAGTAAATGAGATATTTATGTATTTTCACAAATTTGCAACAATTTCTTAAAACATCTTTTCATTTTGTCATTATGGGGTATTGTGTGTAGATGGGTGAGAGAAAAAAACTAACAATTTAAGCAATTTTGAAATCAGGCTGTAACACAACAAAATGTGGAATAATTCAAGGGGTATGCATACTTTCTGAAGGCACTTTATGCCCAAACAAAACCTGAAATGCATAATCAATTATGAATTATTCTTCAAGATATTATCATACCAACATTAGATTGTAAAATCAGGCATCGTGACCATAAGAGTATAGGCATTTCATTAGGGCTGGATTCTTTTATTTTTTAAAATTCTGAGATTTCAAATAAAACTGGCTTATTGTGGATGGTATAATCCACTCTTAATCTGGATAAGGGGTCCCAATGTGTTTTAGTCGCCACTCATCTTTTCCCTTTGTGTTGAGCTGGCCTCCTTAACGTTTTAGCAGGGCCTTGACTGGCTGAACTTTGATCCGATGTCTTCATTGAGGGGAGCTCCAGGTTGCCCATTTCAGATGCAAATCCTCTGCGAGGCCTATTGGTACGTTGTAAAGGAGGAAAAGCAGGAAAAAAGAGGGAGAGAGAGAGGGTCCCAGAGGGGCTCTGAAGGAATCCTGAGTTGTGGGCAGCGCCCCCTTCCCTCTAATCCACATAGCAATATGGATTAAGGTAGGGGATAACCTTTCTTAATGCAGAAGAAAGACTATAGCAGGGACAAGCTGGGGTGGGCGGCTGGGATTCCTTCATAATAAAACAGTGTGCAGTAAAAGCATGCTCTGTGTCAGGGGACTGTGAATGGGCCTCAATGCAGCTGATTCCCAGGCCTGGTGGGGAAGCTTGCAAAAGCCTACCTAGAGCCAACTAAGCGTGAGTAATCTGCTCTCGCTCAATGGCCGGGGTGAAGCCCATTCAGCGCTCAGGAGTTTAAGAGTTGATACATTTATTATCAGTGGCGATTAGGCTGCGTGCCTGTCACCTTCTTAGAGGAGAGAAGAAAGGAGGAATGAAAGTGTCAGTAGTGGAGATGGTGCTCTCAGAGAGTCTAGCCTACGATAGCCCAGGCCTCTAATTGCTATACTAATGTGTTAGAAACCTCTTGTTTGAAATTATCCAAGGCAGAAAATTGATTTCATGCTGTGACAGTTTATATATTGCCTCAAGTAGACAAATTACTTATTGAAAATGCCACTTTTAATTTTATTTAGAAATACCCTTAACCGCCAGGTTACATACTGTTGGTGGGTAATTAATTTATGGAACTGGTCCTGCAATAATGGTCAGGCCAGTATGTAACAAAATCCACTCAGTTATTGTCTTTTGACACAAGAGCCATATCCATTGTTTTTGGAACTGGTTTTAATGTCCCCAGAGTGAACAGCTTGTGCAATAAATTAAATGCAACAAATGCAAGTTAAATAAGCTTTGTCTCGGAGTATCACACCCACCAGAACAGCCAGAGGGTGCAATGGTGTGGGACAAATCCCAAGTGCTCCCCACACACCCTCCAGCACATAGATAAAACATATTATTAGCTCCATTCAGGTTTTCTTTTACGTTCGGAAAACTGCATGGAAACCAAGAAACTGAAAAGGCGTGTCATGCAACGTATTACAGTGCTTGCTCATATGCCTGTCCAATTGTGGCCAGTAAAGTGAGATTAAGTAGCAAAACAGAGCCAGGACCTGCAAGCATACGTAATTGTTTTAGAAAGTGGCCCATTACTGGGGCCAGCCATGCTGTCAGTCCTCAGTACTGTGGACCTCTCCCCCTCTGTGCTCTTCACTATAAGTCCCCATACCCCCCACCCCATTACACACAATTATACCACACTACACCTTCACCCACTGCAAACATTTCACACAAAAATATGACTCCTAAAGGATTTGAGCAACAGAATGGGATTACTCAGTGCTCCAGTGTTGATCACAAAGTCAATTGCCTGTGTCGCTTTGTGTCTCGGTCATTATGTGTAATTCAGCGAGCACGTGGATGAATGTGTGTACAGTGCTTTCACTCATCTTCATGAGGGGCTCTGTGCTTGACTGGGAGCGGCTGCTGAGGCAACACTCCATTTATCTTAATGGGAAATGAACACGCTAACAACTTTAGTCGCGTCCACATTCAGACATAATTTCATATAAATCATCTGGTATCAGCCCGGCTGATCTACTGTGGCATGCGTTCAGCTGCTGTTACAGTAAAACATACACAATTCTGGGCAAACTGCTGCAGTTAAAGACACCATAGCACAGAGAACTGCAGATTTGCTGCTTTGAATGTGTTCAGGAAATAAATAGCCAGGAAAGTGCTTATTTTGGGCTCTTCATAAAAATTATTAAAAACAAAAACAAATGCGCCTTAACATGCACAAGATGCACATTTTGACACTCAGTAAACATGAAA
Source organism: Salmo salar (assembly GCF_965601325.2). Lineage (NCBI taxonomy): Eukaryota > Metazoa > Chordata > Actinopteri > Salmoniformes > Salmonidae > Salmo > Salmo salar. Next base: position 109,960,002 of record NC_138300.1, read on the forward strand.
AACCTGGAAACCTGGGTAGCACACAGGCATATTGTGTGGCCTGAAGTAATCAGTCCTCATAGATACAGATACGGAGAGAGAGGAGCGAGAGAGAGATGAGAGATGCTTCAAAGTCCCAGAGAGCATCACCTTTCTAATGCAATAACAATAACAAAAACAAGCTATTGTCTCGCAAATAACACCTTAAATTAGTGCAGCCACATTTTCTGACAGCAGCTCCCACTCATTAGTCCAGCTAGGGGCCAGGACCAATCAGCAGCCAGGGCCAATGGGGCCCTGTCGCCAGTCATTAAAATAATTCCTGTTTAAATGCTCATCTAACTCCCAGGGCTGGTCATTGTTACAGTTTGCTGCCTCGGAGTGCGTGTGCGCGCGCGTGTATTTGTGTGTGTAAGGGGGCTAACCTGTTGCTTCTCACATCCTCCCCTAATCCCCCATCCTGCAGCCCTGAGATAGAGGCTGCAATAGGAGATCACACTCTTTACAGTGGTCAAGTTTAATGTGACAAAACAGTGAGGGGGGGGGGGGGGGGCAAGGTGTGACAGGCCTGCTCAACTAATTTCACTGAGCAGCTTGCACGCGTAACTAATACCCTTTTCTCTTTTTAGTTATTACACACAGATAGGCTACTCCCACCAAAATGCCACACACGCAGCCACGCAGCCACCCACACACAACTGCACACTCTTCAGTCTATCATGAAATTTTTTTATAAACATACTTATTTAGGAAATGCATATCAAGGGAAGAAACAAACACACACCACATCACCTCTCCCACACAAAGAGTGTCACGTCACCCCATCTTTTATACAAGAACCAGGAGTCTAGGCTTTGACCTCACCCACTATCAATCAAACCCACCACAATGGCCATACATCTGCTTGCTGATGTGCACCAGCTTCCACCACCCTGTCCCAGCATCCTGGCAAACACAGACACACCGTGACTCCTTCACTCCACTCTATACTCTGGAGTGTCATTAAATGGAAGCCACATCACAGAGCACTATTAATAAGCTTTAGACCCCTCAGATCAGCCCGACTGATTCACTGTGTCAAGAGTCAGTGGCCCAGGGTGTTTACGTGAGACCGTTTATGGGACTAACAAGACTATTCCTCTGGGTAAATGGTGGAGTATAACTATAGCTAGTTAAAGTAGGAATTGGACGAATAGCTATAATAAGCAGGTATGTTTCAATAATTTACCACGGTCACAAGTGCCGTACCAATTAGGTATGTGAGAACAGAGGATGTAAATTTGATCACTCTTTTGTTGCTGAGAATTTTCCAGGTTTAAAAAGGCCATTAATTATAATGCATATAATTCACATTTCCTGTTGCTGCAGGATTATTTTCCTGCGGGAACAAACTGGCTTAAATTAAGATCCTACATCTGAAAATGCCTGGAGCAAGGAGGTGGAGAAATAACATCAATGCCGTGATCCATAATTATAATGTATGTACGAATGGTGGTAGCAACACACCAAAACATTTTCAATAATGTCCTGTAGGCCAAAACGTTCCAATGCCTAATATAATGTTCAAATATTAGCAATATGCCATGCAGTCTTACAACAGTATAAAGTATCTAAGTATTCTATATATTCTTTGGAGCCTCAACAAAGAAACTGTGATTGTTCCAAGATCTGCCAGTCACTCCTGTGTTCCAATGGCACGTTGTGTTAGCTAATCCAAGTTGATCATTTTAAAAGGCTACTCACTTCACAGAACAGCGCAAACTGGCTCTAAAAAGAAGAGAAAGAGGAGTGGGAGGCCCCGGTGCACAACTGATCAAAATAACAAGTACATTAGAGTGTCTAGCTTGAGAAACAGACTCCTCACAAGTCCTCAACTGGCAGCTTCATGAAATAGTACCCGCAAAACACCAGTCTCATCGTCAACAGTGAAGAGGCAACTCCGGGATGCTGGCCTTCTAGGCAGAGTTGCAAAGAAAAAGCCATATCTCAGACTGGCCAATAAAAATAAAAGATTAAGAAGGGCAAAAGAACACAGACACTGGACAGACGAACTCTGCCAGCATCCCGGAGTCGCCTCTTCACTGTTGACGTTGAGACTGTTGTTTTGCGGGTACTATTTAATGAAGCTGCCATTTTGAGCCTGTAATTGAACCCACAAATGCTGATGCTCCAGATACTCAAGTAGTCTAAAGAAGGCCAGTTTTATTGCTTCTTTAATTAGCACAATAGTTTTCAGCTTTGCTAACATAATTGCAAAAGGGTTTTCTAATGATAAATTATCCTTTTAAAATGATCAACTTGGATTAGCTAACACAAAGTGCCATTGGAACACAGGAGTGATGGTTGCTGATAATGGGCCTCTGTACGCCTATGTAGATATTCCATTAAAAATCAGCTGTTTCCAGCTACAATAGTCATTTACAACATTAACAATGTCTACACTGTATTTCTGATCAATGTGATGTTATTTTAATGGACAAAATGTTTTGCTTTTCTTTAAAAAACAAGGACATTTCTAAGTGAGCCCAAACTTTTGAACGGTCCTGTAGGTGAAGGTATAAGTACCACCAGCAGGCATTCACACTCTCTTCCAACACATTTGTCTTTCTCCCAAAACGGTGTAATTTCTGCAGATTGAAAACCCACCGTCTGCGTTCCTTCATCTCATCTCTGACAACAATAGAGACCCTGAATGCTTTCACCCATGATGGATAAATTGGTGGGTAGTGAGATATGATATCTAAGGTAGGTGATGGGTCTGATCTCCATCAGTCTCATAGCAGAGTGGTTATTATGGTCTGTTAGATTGGCTCTCTCACAGTTTGGGAAGAGGCAACGATGTTTGCCATGGGGATCATCCAACAGGGGAAGAGGGATAGTAATGGTCCACAAATGGACATCTGTTGCCAGCTCGCATTGTCACAGACATGATAGGCGATCACCAATGACCGTTACTGATTAGTAACCAAAAATAGAGAAATGGTAATTAAGAGTCCTGATTGAACCATAAATGACAATGTACTGTTTATTCAAAATACACAATTGCCATTAAATATGTAGTTAATCTCTGCTGTTAATCCCCATGCATTTTGGGATTGGGGAAATACCTAGTTGATTGTCAATCATTGACCCAGCCTTGTCTCTCCCGCCAGGGGGTCAATATTACATTTACATTACATTTACATTTAAGTCATTTAGCAGACGCTCTTATCCAGAGCGACTTACAAATTGGTGCATTCACCTTATGATATCCAGTGGAACAACCACTTTACAATAGTGCATCTAAATCTTTTAAGGGGGGGGGGGGGTTAGAAGGATTACTTTATCCTATCCTAGATATTCCTTAAAGAGGTGGGGTTTCAGGTGTCTCCGGAAGGTGGTGATTGACTCCGCTGTCCTGGCGTCGTGAGGGAGCTTGTTCCACCATTGGGGTGCCAGAGCAGCGAACAGTTTTGACTGGGCTGAGCGAGAACTGTGCTTCCTCAGAGGTAGGGGGGCCAGCAGGCCAGAAGTGGATGAACGCAGTGCCCTTGTTTGGGTGTAGGGCCTGATCAGAGCCTGAAGGTATGGAGGTGCCGTTCCCTTCACAGCTCCGTAGGCAATCACCATGGTCTTGTAGCGGATGCGAGCTTCAACTGGAAGCCAGTGGAGAGAGCGGAGGAGCGGGGTGACGTGAGAGAACTTGGGAAGGTTGAACACCAGACGGGCTGCGGCGTTCTGGATGAGTTGTAGGGGTTTAATGGCACAGGCAGGGAGCCCAGCCAACAGCGAGTTGCAGTTATCCAGATGGGAGATGACAAGTGCCTGGATTAGGACCTGCGCCGCTTCCTGTGTGAGGCAGGGTCGTACTCTGCGAATGTTGTAGAGCATGAACCTACAGGATCGGGTCACCGCCTTGATGTTAGTGGAGAACGACAGGGTGTTGTCCAGGATCACGCCAAGGTTCTTAGCACTCTGGGAGGAGGACACAAGGGAGTTGTCAACCGTGATGGCGAGATCATGGAACGGGCAGTCCTTCCCCGGGAGGAAGAGCAGCTCCGTCTTGCCGAGGTTCAGCTTGAGGTGGTGATCCGTCATCCACACTGATATGTCTGACAGACATGCAGAGATGCGATTCGCCGCCTGGTTATCAGAAGGGGGAAAGGAGAAGATTAATTGTGTGTCGTCTGCATAGCAATGATAGGAGAGACCATGTGAGGATATGACAGAGCCAAGTGACTTGGTGTATAGCGAGAATAGGAGAGGGCCTAGAACAGAGCCCTGGGGGACACCAGTGGTGAGAGCGCATGGTGCGGAGACAGATTCTCGCCACGCCACCTGGTAGGAGCGACCTGTCAGGTAGGACGCAATCCAAGCGTGGGCCGCGCCGGAGATGCCCAACTCGGAGAGGGTGGACAGGAGGATCTGATGGTTCACAGTATCAAAGGCAGCAGATAGGTCTAGAAGGATGAGAGCAGAGGAGAGAGAGTTAGCTTTAGCAGTGCGGAGAGCCTCCGTGACACATAGAAGAGCAGTCTCAGTTGAATGCCCAGTCTTGAAACCTGACTGATTAGGATCAAGAAGGTCATTCTGAGAGAGATAGCAGGAGAGCTGGCCAAGGACGGCACGTTCAAGAGTTTTGGAGAGAAAAGAAAGAAGGGATACTGGTCTGTAGTTGTTGACATCGGAGGGATCGAGTGTAGGTTTTTTCAGAAGGGGTGCAACTCTCGCTCTCTTGAAGACGGAAGGGACGTAGCCAGCGGTCAAGGATGAGTTGATGAGCGAGGTGAGGTAGGGGAGAAGGTCTCCGGAAATGGTCTGGAGAAGAGAGGAGGGGATAGGGTCAAGTGGGCAGGTTGTTGGGCGGCCGGCCGTCATAAGACGCGAGATTTCATCTGGAGAGAGAGGGGAGAAAGAGGTCAAAGCACAGGGTAGGGCAGTGTGAGCAGGACCAGCGGTGTCGTTTGACTTAGCAAACGAGGATCAGATATCGTCAGCCTTCTTTTCAAAATGGTTGACGAAGTCATCCGCAGAGAGGGAGGAGGGGGGGGGGGGAGGAGGATTCAGGAGGGAGGAGAAGGTAGCAAAGAGCTTCCTAGGGTTAGAGGCAGATGCTTGGAATTTAGAGTGGTAGAAAGTGGCTTTAGCAGCAGAGACAGAAGAGGAGAATGTAGAGAGGAGGGAGTGAAAGGATGCCAGGTCCGCAGGGAGGCGAGTTTTCCTCCATTTCCGCTCGGCTGCCCGGAGCCCTGTTCTGTGAGCTCGTAGTGAGTCGTCGAGCCACGGAGCAGGAGGGGAGGACCGAGCCGGCCTGGAGGATAGGATAATATCCAGCCAGGTCGCTCAAGATACACTTCGAAATTCAACGTCCGTCCAGGTCACCAGGATGTCGGGAGATGCCTTCAAAACCCACCACTAGGGGCAATGGTGAGAGCTATTTCCATCAAGTAGGCTTGGGTATTGCATGGGCTTTGTGGACGGGGATGGCGGATGGGAGTAAACCGCGAATTCCATCTCTGAGGACTGCGTGTTCAATCCCAGTGCTAGGCACTAATAATGTTTTTAGTTTATTTTACCCCATCCCAAGCCTTAACCCTTAATTTAACCATTCATAACTCTATCCCAAACCTTAACCCTTAATTTAACCATTCATAACCCTATCCCAAACCTTAACCCTTAACTTAACCATGTGAAATGAATGCCTAAACTTAACCTTCAAAATTGGACATTTATGGACAAATGTAGGATTCTGCAGTGAGTCTATGAGAGCTTGTTGACGTCATACAGTTATAGAACATATTATAGACAGAAACTGCAGTGAGTCTGAGAGCTTGCTGACGTCATACAATTATAGAACATATAATAGACAGAAACTGAGATGACTACTAATGATTAAAATGTACATTTAGTTTGATATATGGATGGTAAATGATAAAGCACTTAACACTAGTGTTGCACGGTATACCAAAACCTCTGTTGCTTTTCTATACTAGAACATGAAAAACGGTTCGTACTAGAATATATATAAATATACACTGCTCAAAAAAATAAAGGGAACACGAAAATAACACATCCTAGATCTGAATGAATGAAATAATCTTATTAAATACTTTTTTCTTTACATAGTTGAATGTGCTGACAACAAAATCACACAAAAATAATCAATGGAAATCCAATTTATCAACCCATGGAGGTCTGGATTTGGAGTCACACTCAAAATTAAAGTGGAAAACCACACTACAGGCTGATCCAACTTTGATGTAATGTCCTTAAAACAAGTCAAAATGAGGCTCAGTAGTGTGTGTGGCCTCCACGTGCCTGTATGACCTCCCTACAACGCCTGGGCATGCTCCTGATGAGGTGGCGGATGGTCTCCTGAGGGATCTCCTCCCAGACCTGGACTAAAGCATCCGCCAACTCCTGGACAGTCTGTGGTGCAACGTGGCGTTGGTGGATGGAGCGAGACATGATGTCCCAGATGTGCTCAATTGGATTCAGGTCTGGGGAACGGGCGGGCCAGTCCATAGCATCAATGCCTTCCTCTTGCAGGAACTGCTGACACACTCCAGCCACATGAGGTCTAGCATTGTCTTGCATTAGGAGGAACCCAGGGCCAACCGCACCAGCATATGGTCTCACAAGGGGTCTGAGGATCTCATCTCGGTACCTAATGGCAGTCAGGCTACCTCTGGCGAGCACATGGAGGGCTGTGCGGCCCCCCAAAGAAATGCCACCCCACACCATGACTGACCCACCGCCAAACCGGTCATGCTGGAGGATGTTGCAGGCAGCAGAATGTTCTCCACGGCATCTCCAGACTGTCACGTCTGTCACATGTGCTCAGTGTGAACCTGCTTTCATCTGTGAAGAGCACAGGGAGCCAGTGGTGAATTTGCCAATCTTGGTGTTCTCTGGCAAATGCCAAAATGTCCTGCACGGTGTTGGGCTGTAAGCACAACCCCCACCTGTGGACGTCGGGCCCTCATACCACCCTCATGGAGTCTGTTTCTGACCGTTTGAGCAGACACATACATACATACATACATACATACATACATACATACATACATACATACATACATACATACATACATACATACATACATACATACATACATACATACATACATACATACATACATACATACATACATACATCAATACACATACATACATACATACATACATACACATACATACATACATACATACATACACATACATACATACATCACACACACACACACACACACACACACACAGCTGCTGGAACGCGTGCTACTTGTGGGTGTTGCTATCGTGAACATTGAGCTGAGATAAGGCAGAGCTTTACCTAGCATAGACTTATAGATGACCTGGAGCCAGTGGGTCTGGCGATGAATTTATAGCGAGGGCCAGCTGACTAGAGCATACAGGTCACAGTGGTGGGTGGTATAAGGGGCTTTGGTGACAAAATGGATGGCACTGTGATAGACCGCATCCAGTTTGCTGAGTAGAGTTTTGGAAGCTATTTTGTAAATGACATCGCCGAAGTCGAGGATCGGTAGGATAGTCAGTTTTACGAGGGTTTGGCGGCGTGAATTGAATGAGGCTTTGTTGCGAAATAGGGAGCCGATTCTAGATGGAAGAAGTTTTGAACCACCAAGACTCTTCCGAGAGCTGGCTGCCTGGCCAAACTGAGCAATCAGGGGGATAAGGGCCTTGTTCAGGGAGGTGACCAAGAATCCGATTGTCACTCTGACCGAGTTCTACAGTTCCTCTGTGGAGATAGGAAAACCTTCCAGAAGGACAACCATCTCTGCAGCACTCCACCAATCAGACTCCACCAATCAGGCCATTTTGGTAGAGTGGCCAGACGGAAGCCACTTCTCAGTAAAAGGTACATGACAGCCCGCTTGGAGTTTGCCAAAAGGCACCTAAAGACTCTCAGACCATGAGAAACAAGATTCTCTGGTCTGATGAAACCAAGATTGAACTCTTTGACCTGAATGGCAAGCGTCACATCTGGAGGAAACCTGGCACCATCCCTACTGTGAAGCATATTGTGGCAGCATCATGCTGTGAGGATGGCTTCAAAACCTTTCAATGGAGAATGCATCATCAATCCAGGGTTCATATACTCTGAATATACAAAACACCTGCTCTTTCCATGACAGTTGAATATATGAAATGATGTATCTGTAATATAGAATAGAACACATTGTTATTTTAGTTGTTCAACCAGTTATCAACATATTTTTCAATGTTTTAAAACATAAAGCCCTGTGGTTATTCTGTGACTTTAGCTAATACGCTTTATTTTTATTTTTGCCATGGTATTGTTTCAGTATCGAGTATCGTTTTGGTATTGAGTATCATTTAGGGGTTTAGTATCGTGATACTTAACCTGGTATCAAAGTCAAAATTCTGCTATCATGACAACACTACTTAACACTTCGCCCATGTTATTTGAACTGGTCTAAAAAAGGACAAAACGGGCACCTGGCTTCAGAACAATGGTTCAGTTTAAGTTTTGGATATCTGCAACAAGGACACATTTGATGCATTCCGAAGCAGTCATTCTGGGGCCACAAAAACACATCTTGTGCCCCCGGGTATTGAGTTTGAGACCCACGTCCTACTGTATTTGTTGGTGGCATAAACGATTATGTGTGAGGGATTACTGCTTGTGACAGGGAGCCCAGAGAGATTCTACTGTACAAAGGTAAAGGTGAGGACGAACGGGATCATGTTTCAGCACCATACTGTGCGGGCTCCCGCTGTGAGGGAACGATGTCTCAAATGGGACAGTCACAACAATCCTGTGACAAAACTTGGGAACTATTATACAGGGACACCACATCTCATCAAATTCTATACAGTGGAAGTGAGGTCACACACAAATCCAATGGGCAACCCACTGACTGTCAACCAGTGACAGTAACATACGAACTCCCAGTCACAGCCTATACTGGAGTGAGAGGTTTGAGTGATGGGTGGGACAGTCAAGCACTCTGTGTCACCCACACAAGCGAGGAGAATTATAGGCAGAAAGACAAGAGATTCCTCTGCTCTTCAATTTGTCTTCGGAGGAATTGTCTATTATTGATAGATTTCTAGGTCAGCGAACCTTTGTGCTGTTCAAAGGATCTAAAAGCCCCCAGATGGGCCTTCTCAAGATGGAGCCTATTGTGGTGGGCTTTCTATGGCGTCTAACACATGAAAACTGCAGGAGCCATTAGCCGGGCCGGGATTGTTTTAAGGGTGGCCACTCCTCTCATGTGAGGTACTGATGACAGTCTCCACCACAGATCAGTCATCTCGACCATTGTAGCCTGGCTCCTTTCTCAAGAAAAAGGCTTTGCTCATTTCACTCTCACATTGCTTTGCTCTGGGGAATAAACACTTGGTTGGGCTTTACAAAAGAGCGCCGGAGGCCAGAGACGTTAGTGATGTTGTGAGACCTGTTCAGGCCAGTATCTTCAGTCTCAACAATCATAGGTTTAGAGTCCACAGCATCAATGGGAAATGATTAGCCCACATTATCTTTCCAACACCTGTCAATTCTGTACTATGGCAACTAATGACATCTCATCATCACACATTAAGTTATCAAATTACAAAATTACTTTCTAAGCTACTGCAATGTTCAAACAAAACAAATATTTATTTAAGTTCCCGCCGTCAACATTTATGATGCTAAGTATCAATCAAACAATAGTTAAGGAAAATATGTAATTATTTAAACTCTCAGAGCCAAAGGGGAAAAAGGGTTCTCACTTTAGTGCGAAAGTGTGAACACTTGGGCTAACTTTCAGGTGAACTATGCACTTCACTGAGGGGAATTGAGGCACCAGGCAGGTGTCTGCTTCCCTCCCCTGACAGCCTTCCATACACCAAGTAGCGTGAACACCACAGGAAGCCTGGGCCCCACCTTTAAACCACATGACATGATTAGACCAACCTGTCTACAGCATGGGAACATCTCATCTCAGCCTTGACACACACAGAGCTGTGACCAAGAGGGAGTAACACCTCGTACTACCGCAGAGGGAGATCACGCAGGAATTAACAGATCATTTCACTTGAAGAAAAAAACCTCTTCGGCCCAAGATAATGTCTCACAAACGAGTTATGGTGATCAGTGCTAAATATGTACAACATTGTCATTCCACATAGGGTTTGTACAAGATTATCTAAACACAACTAATACACAACAAATAGCCTCAACACCATGTCAATACGCAATGTAACTTATGCCAGACTTTCTTCCTGATGCTAATCAAGTTCTCCAGACTTCCATCTGCTCTGCTTCATTATCATATTTAAAATGCGAGAGGGGTCTGGGGGTTCCTGTAATCTGCTTTGCCTCCTCTTAGCCCGGACCTCTCCTCTCATGTTTGACTAAGAAATGTAATGGGAGCAGGGCTCTCCCCAGCCTTTAGCAGGCAGCCTGGCCCTCTCTTCCTCTGGCCCTCTTGGAACTCTCTCGCTCTCTCTGGCCCTCTCGGACTCTCTCTCTCTGGCCCTGGCACTCTCTTCCTCTGGCTCTCTCTCACTCTCTCTCTCTCTGGCCCTCTCGGACACTCTCTCTCTGGCCCTCTCTTCCTCTGGCCCTCTCAGAACTCTCTCTCGGACTCTCTCTCTCTCTGGCCCTGGCCCTCTCACTCTCTCTCTCTGGCCCTCTCGGACTCTCTCTCTCTGGCCTTGGTACTCTCTCTCTCTGGTCCTCTTGGACTCTCTCTCTCTGGCCTTGGCACTCTCTCTCTCTCACTGGTCCTCTCGGACTCTCTCTCGCTCTGGCCCTCTCTTCCTCAATTCAATTACATTTTAATATAAGGGGCTTTATTGGCATGGGAAACATATGTTAACATTTTCAAAGCAAGAGAAGTAGATAATAAACAAAAGTGAAATAAAATAAAATGAACAGTAAACATTACACTCACAAAAGTTCCAAAATAATTAAGACATTTCAAATGTCATATGTGCAAATAGTTAAAGTTTGAAAAGGGAAAATAAATAAACATAAATATGGGTTGTAATTACAGTGGTGTTTGTTCTTCACTGGTTGCTGTTTTCTTGTGGCAACAGGTCACACATATTGCTGCTGTGATTGCACACAGGAATTTTACCCAATAGATATGGAAGTTAATCAAAATTGGGTTTATTTTCGAATTTTGTGGATCTGTGTAATCTGAGGGAAATATGTGTCTCTAATATGGTCATACACTTGAAAGGAGCTTAGGAAGTGTAGCTCAGTTTCCACCTAATTTTTTGGGCAGTGTGCACATAGCCTGTCTTCTCTTGAGAGCCAGGTCTGCCTACGGCGGCCTTTCTGAATAGCAAGGCTACGCTCACTGAGTCTGTACATAGTGAAATCTTTCCTTATGTTTGGGTCAGTCACAGTGGTCAGGTATTCTGCCACTGTGTACACTCTGTTTAGGGCCAAATAGCATTCTAGTTTCCTCTGTTTTTTTGTTAATTCTTTACAAATGTGTTATTGTTTTCTCATGATTTGGTTGTGTCTAATTGTGTTGCTGTCCTGGGGCTCTGTGGGATCTGTTTGTGTTTGTGAACAGAGCCCCAGGACCAGCTTGCTTAGGGGACTCTTCTCCAGGTTCATCTCTCTGTATGTGATGGCTTCGTTATGGAAGGTTTGGGAATCGCTTCCTTTTAGGTGGTTGTGGAATTTAATGGCTTTTTTCTGGATTTTGATAATTAGCGGGTATCGGCTTAATTCAGCTCTGCATGCATTTGGTGTTTTACATTGTACACGGAGGATGTTTTTGCAGAGCTCTGCATGTAGAGTCTCAATTTGGTATCTGTCCCATTTTCTGTCTCTGTTTTGTCTGTCTGGCCCTGCCAATATTTGTGTTAATACTTTAGTATAAAATAAAGGTTGAATAAAAACTCAAACTATCTCTCTCTCTCTCTCACCCTGTCTCTCTCTCTCTCTCTCTCTCTCTCTGGCGCTCTCTCTCTTTCTCTGGCCCTCTCTCTCTGGCCCTCTCTCTCTTTCTCTGGCCCTCTCTCTCTCTGGTCCTCTCTCTCTCTCTGGCCCTCTCTCTCTCTTTGACTCTCTCTCCCTCTCTGTCCCTCTCTCTCCCTCTCTGGCACTCTCTCTCTCCCTCTCTGGCGCTCTCTCTCTCTCTCTCTCTCTCTCTCTCTCTCTCTCTCTCTCTCTCTCTCTCTCTCGCTCTCTCACTGGCCCTCTCTCTCTCTTTATCTCTCTCTCTTTATCTCTCTCTCTCTCTGGCCATCTCTCTCTCTCTCTCTCTCTCTCTCTCTCTCTCTCTCTCTCTCTCTCTCTCTCTCGGCCCTCTCTCTCTCTCCGCTCTCTGGCCCTCTCTCTCTCCTCGCTCTCTGCCCTCTGCCCTCTCTCTCTCTCTTTCTCTGGCCCCTCTCTCTCTTTCTCTGGCCCTCTCTCTTTCTCTGGCCCTCTCTCTCTCTGGCCCTCTCTCTCTCTCTCCATCTCTGGCCCCTCTCTCTCTCTCTCTCGCTCTCTCTCTGGCCCCCTCTCTCGCTCGCTCTTTGGCCACCCTCTCTCTCTCTCTCTGGTCACCTCTCTCTCTCTCTCTCTGGCCCTCTCTCTCTCTCTCTCTCTTTCTCTCTGGCCCTCTCTCTCTCTCTCTGGCCCTCTTTCTCTCTCTCTCTCTCTGGCCCTCTCTCTCATTCTCGCTCTCTGGCCCTCTCTCTCTCTCGCTCTCTGGCCCTCTCTCTCTCTCTTGCTCTCTGGCCCTCTCTCTCTTTCTCCGGCCCTGTCTCTCTTTCTCTGGCCCTCTCTCTCTTTCTCTGGCCCTCTCTCTCTCTGGCCCTCTCTCTCTCTCTCCATCCCTGGCCCCTCTCTCTCTCTCTCTCTCGCTCTCTCTCTGGCCCCCTCTCTCGCTCGCTCTTTGGCCCCCTCTCTCTCTCTCTCTCTGGTCACCTCTCTCTCTCTCTCTCTGGCCCTCTCTCTCTCTCTCTGGACCTCTTTCTCTCTCTCTCTCTCTCTCTGGCGCTCTCTCTCTCTCGCTCTCTGGCCCTCTCTCTCTCTCGCTCTCTGGCCCTCTCTCTCTCTCGCTCTCTGGCCCTCTCTCTCTTGCTCTCTGGCCCTCTCTCTCTTTCTCTGGCCCTCTCTCTCTCTCTCTGGCCCCCTCTCTCGCTCGCTCTTTGGCCCCCTCTCTCTCTCTCTCTCTGGTCACCTCTCTCTCTCTCTCTGGCCCTCTCTCTCTCTCTCTCTTTCTCTCTCTCTCTCTCTCTGGCCCTCTCTCTCTCTCTCTCGCTCTCTGGCCCTCTCTCTCTCTCGCTCTCTGGCCCTCTCTCTCTTTCTCTGGCCCTCTCTCTCTCTGGCCCTCTCTCTCTCTCTCTCTCCATCTCTGGCCCCTCTCTCTCTCTCGCTCTCTCTCTGGCCCCCTCTCTTGCTCGCTCTTTGGCCCCCTCTCGCTCTCACTCTCTGGTCACCTCTCTCTCTCTCTCTGGCCCTCTTTCTCTCTCTCTCTCTCTCTCTCTGGCCCCCTCTCTCTCTCTCACTCTCTCTGGCCCCCTCTCTCTCTCTCTCTTTCTCTGGCCCCCCTCTCTCTTTCTCTGGCCCTCTTTCTCTCTCTCTCTCTCTCTCTCTGGCCCTCTTTCTCTCTCTTTGGCCCCCTCTCTCTCTCTCACTCTCTCTGGCCCCCTCTCTCTCTCTTTCTCTGGCCCCCTCTCTCTCTTTCTCTGGCCATCTCTCTCTCTCTGGCCCCCTCTCTCTCTCTCACTCTCTCTGGCCCCCTCTCTCTCTCTTTCTCTGGCCCCTCTCTCTCTTTCTCTGGCCCTCTTTCTCTCTCTCTCTCTCTCTCTCTCTCTCTGGCCCTCTTTCTCTCTATCTGGCCCTCTCTCTCTCTCGCTCTCTGGCCCTCTTTCTCTCTCTCTCTCTCTCTCTGGCCCTCTCTCTCTCTCGCTCTCTGGCCCTCTCTCTCTCTCGCTCTCTGGCCCTCTCTCTCTTGCTCTCTGGCCCTCTCTCTCTTTCTCTGGCCCTCTCTCTCTCTGGCCCTCTCTCTCTCTCTCCATCTCTGGCCCCTCTCTCTCTCTCGCTCTCTCTCTGGCCCCCTCTCTCGCTCGCTCTTTGGCCCCCTCTCTCTCTCTCTCTGGTCACCTCTCTCTCTCTCTCTCTCTCTGGCCCTCTCTCTCTCTCTCTCTCTCTCTCTCTCTCTCTCTGGCCCTCTCTCTCTTTCTCTCTCTCTCTCTGGCCCTCTCTCTCTCTCGCTCTCTGGCCCTCTCTCTCTCTCGCTCTCTGGCCCTCTCTCTCTTTCTCTGTCTCTCTCTCTCTCTCTGGCCCTCTCTCTCTCTCTCTCTCTCCATCTCTGGCCCCTCTCTCTCTCTCTCGCTCTCTCTCTGGCCCCCTCTCTTGCTCGCTCTTTGGCCCCCTCTCGCTCTCTCTCTCTGGTCACCTCTCTCTCTCTCTCTGGCCCTCTCTCTCTCTCTCTGGCCCTCTTTCTCTCTCTCTCTCTCTCTCTCTGGCCCTCTTTCTCTCTCTCTCTCTCTCTGGCCCCCTCTCTCTCTCTCACTCTCTCTGGCCCCCTCTCTCTCTCTTTCTCTGGCTCCCCTCTCTCTCTCTGGCCCTCTTTCTCTCTCTCTCTCTCTCTGGCCCTCTTTCTCTCTCTCTCTCTCTCTGGCCCCCTCTCTCTCTCACTCTCTCTGGCCCCCTCTCTCTCTCTTTCTCTGGCCCCCTCTCTCTCTTTCTCTGGCCCTCTCTCTCTCTCTGGCCCTCTCTCTCTGGCCATCTCTCTCTCTCTCTCTCTATCTGGCCCTCTCTCTCTCTCGCTCTCTGGCCCTCTCTCTCTCTCGCTCTCTGGCCCTCTCTCTCTCTCTTGCTCTCTGGCCCTCTCTCTCTTTCTCTGGCCCTCTCTCTCAATTCAATTCAATTCACTTTATTGGCATGACGTAACAATATACATATTGCCAAAGCTTATTTTGGATATTTACAATATAAAAATAAATAAAAAATGAGAATCAAATATTGTCAACGGGACAACAGTAACAACAATAACCAAGGGTCAAAATAACCATATATTCAACAATAACAATAATCATACAGTAGAGGACATGTGCAGGTTTATTGGTCTGTCAGACACTGTCCCTCAACTTATGGCAGGCAGCAATGTAGTGCGCTGCCAACACACAGCTCTCTGCGTCCTCCCCCAACAGGACGAGTAGCCTATCCTCATCAGAGAGGTCTTTGAAACCTTGAATAAGGGTTTCAAATTTGGGGAAATGACACTCTCTAATTGTTTTATATTTTTGACATTTTGTCAGGAAATGCAGCTCCGTCTCAGGTTCTGCTGTGGTGCAGTGGTTGCACAGCCTTTCCTCTACAGGGAGACAGGTTTTCCTGTGTCTACCCTTCTCAATGGCAAGGCTGTGCTCACTGAGCCTGTACTTTGTCAAGGTTTTTCTAAGGTTTTGATCAGTAACCATGGTCAAATATTTAGCCATAGTGTACTGTCGATTTAGGGCCAGATAGCACTGCATTTTGCTTTGTGTTTGTGCTTGTGTTTCCCAATAAGCAATGTAGTTTTGTTTTGACTGTGTTGTAATTTGGTTTATTCTGATTGATTGGATGTTCTGGTCCTGAGGCTTCAGTGTGTTAGTAGAACAGGTTTGTGAACTCAGCCCCAGGACCAGCTGGATGAGGGGACTCTTTTCTTTGCTCAGCTCTTGGCATTGCAGGGCTTGGTAATGATATGAGAGGGGGTCACTGTATTTTAGATGTTTCCAAAACTTAATTGCTCTTTTTTGAGTTTTTATTATTAGTGGATATTGGCCTAATTCTGCCCTGCATGCATTGTTTGTAGTTTTCCTCTGGACACGTAGGAGAATCTTACAGAACTCTGCATGTAGGGTTTCAATGGGGTGTTTGTCACCTCGCTGCCATAAAGTGCAATTGGTTCAATAACATATTGAATTAGTTTTAGCCAAATTTTAATAGGTTTTTCAATTTGAATTTGCTTTTTAATGGCGTAGAATGCCCTGCGTGCTTTCTCTCTCAGTTCATTCACTGCCTCATTAAGGTGTCCAGTTGAGCTTATTTTTAAACCTAAGTAATTGTAGTGTGTACAGTACTCTATATATTTTGTACCAATTGAGAACTTTGGTCTCTCTCTCTGGCCCTCTCTCTCTCTCTGGCCCTCTCTCTCTCTGGCCCTATCTCTCTCTGGCCCTCTCTCTCTCTCCATCTCTGGCCCCTCTCTCTCTCTCTCTCTCTCTCTCTCTCTCTCGCTCTCTCTCTGGCCCCCTCTCTCGCTCGCTCTTTGGCACCCTCTCGCTCTCTCTCTCTGGTCACCTCTCTCTCTCTCTCTGGCCCTCTCTCTCTTTCTCTGGCCCTCTCTCTCTCTCTCTGGCCCTCTCTCTCTCTCTGGCCCTCTCTCTCTCTGGCCCTCTCTCTCTCTGGCCCTCTCTCTCTCTGGCCCTCTCTCTCTCTCCATCTCTGGCCCCTCTCTCTCTCTCTCGCTCTCTCTCTGGCCCCCTCTCTTGCTCGCTCTTTGGCCCCCTCTCGCTCTCTCTCTCTGGTCACCTCTCTCTCTCTCTCTGGCCCTCTCTCTCTCTCTCTGGCCCTCTTTCTCTCTCTCTCTGGCCCTCTTTCTCTCTCTCTCTCTCTCTGGCCCCCTCTCTCTCTCACTCTCTCTGGCCCCCCCTCTCTCTCTCTCTGGCCCCCTCTCTCTCTCTCTGGCCCCCTCTCTCTCACTCCCTCTGGCCCCCTCTCTCTCTCTCCCTCTGGCCCCCTCTCTCTCTCTCTCTGGCCCCCTCTCTCTCTCTCTCTGGCCCCCTCTCTCTCTCTCTCTGGCACTCTCTCTCTGGCCCTCTCTCTCTCTGTGACTCTCTCTCCATCTCTGTCCCTCTCTCTCCCTCTCTGGCGCTCTCTCTCTCCCTCTCTGGCGCTCTCTCTGCCCCCCCCCCCCCTCTCTCTCTCTCTCTCTCTCTCTCTCTCTCTCTCTCTCTCTCTCTCACTGGCCCTCTCTCTCTCTTTATCTCCTTCTCTTTATCACTCTCTCTCTCTGGCCATCTCTCTCTCTCTCTCTCTCTCTCTCTCTCTCTCTCTGGCCCTCTCTCTCTCTCGCTCTCTGGCCCTCTCTCTCTCTCTCGCTCTCTGGCCCTCTCTCGCTTTCTCTGGCCCTCTCTCTCTTTCTCTGGCCCTCTCTCTCTCTGGCCCTCTCTCTCTCTCTCCATCTCTGGCCCCTCTCTCTCTCTCTCTCTCTGGCCCCCTCTCTCGCTCGCTCTTTGGCCCCCTCTCTCTCTCTCTCTGGTCACCTCTCTCTCTCTCTCTCTTTATCTCTCTCTCTCTCTGGCCCTCTCTCTGGCCCTCTCTCTCTCTTTATCTCTCTCTCTCTCTGGCCCTCTCTCTCTCTCTCTGGCCCTCTTTCTCTCTCTCTCACTCTCTGGCCCTCTCTCTCTTTCTCTGGCCCTCTCTCTCTTTCTCTGGCCCTCTCTCTCTCTCTCTCTCCATCTCTGGCCCCTCTCTCTCTCGCTCTCACTCTCTCTCTGGCCCCCTCTCTTACTCGCTCTTTGGCCCCCTCTCGCTCTCTCTCTCTGGTCACCTCTCTCTCTCTCTCTGGCCCTCTCTCTCTCCACTGGCCCTCTTTCTCTCTCTCGCTCTCTCTCTGGCCCTCTTTCTCTCTCTCTCTCTCTGGCCCCCTCTCTCTCTCACTCTCTCTGGCCCCCTCTCTCTCTTTCTCTGGCCCTCTCTCTCTCTCTGGCCATCTCTCTCTCTCTCTCTCTGGCCCTCTCTCTCTCTCGCTCTCTGGCCCTCTCTCTCTCTCGTGCTCTCTGGCCCTCTCTCTCTTTCTCTGGCCCTCTCTCTCTCTCTCTGGCCCTCTCTCTCTCTCTGGCCCTCTCTCTCTGGCCCTATCTCTCTCTGGCCCTCTCTCTCTCTGGCCCTCTCTCTCTCTCCATCTCTGGCCCCTCTCTCTCTCTCTCTCTCTCTCTCTCGCTCTCTCTCTGGCCCCCTCTCTCGCTCGCTCTTTGGCCCCCTCTCGCTCTCTCTCTCTGGTCACCTCTCTCTCTCTCTCTCTGGCCCTCTCTCTCTCTGGCCCTCTCTCTCTTTCTCTGGCCCTCTCTCTCTCTCTCTCTGGCCCTCTCTCTCCCTCTGGCCCTCTCTCTCTCTGGCCCTCTCTCTCTCTGGCCCTATCTCTCTCTGGCACTCTCTCTCTCTTCATCTCTGGCCCCTCTCTCTCTCTCTCTTGCTCTCTTTCTCTGGCCCCCTCTCTCGCTCGCTCTTTGGCCCCCTCTCGCTCTCTCTCTCTGGTCACCTCTCTCTCTCCCCTCTGGCCCTCTTTCTCTCTCACTCTCTCTGGCCCCCTCTCTCTCTCTCTCTCTGGCCCCCTCTCTCTCTCTCTCTCTCTGGCCCCCTCTCTCTCTCTCCCTCTGGCCCCCTCTCTCTCTCTCCCTCTGGCCCCCTCTCTCTCTCTCCCTCTGGCCCTCTCTCTCTCTCTCTCTGGCCCTCTCTCTCTCTCTGGCCCTCTCTCTCTCTGGCCCTATCTCTCTCTGGCCCTCTCTCTCTCTGGCCCTCTCTCTCTCTCCATCTCTGGCCCCTCTCTCTCTCTCTCTCTGGCCCCCTCTCTCGCTCGCTCTTTGGCCCCCTCTCGCTCTCTCTCTCTGGTCACCTCTCTCTCTCTCTCTGGCCCTCTTTCTCTCTCTCTCTCTCTCTCTCTCTCTCTGGCCCTCTTTCTCTCTCTCTCTCTCTCTGCCCCCCTCTCTCTCTCACTCTCTCTGGCCCCCTCTCTCTCTCTCTGGCCCCCTCTCTCTCTCTCTCTCTGGCCCCCTCTCTCTCTCTCCCTCTGGCCCCCTCTCTCTCTCTCCCTCTGGCCCCCTCTCTCTCTCTCTCTGGCCCTCTTTCTCTCTCTCTCTCTCTCTGGCCCTCTTTCTCTCTCTCACTCTCTCTGGCCCCCTCTCTCTCTCACTCTCTCTGGCCCCCTCTCTCTCTCTCTCTCTGGCCCCCTCTCTCTCTCTCTCTCTGGCCCCCCCTCTCTCTCTCTCTCTGCCCCCTCTCTCTCTCTCTCTCTCTCTGGCCCCCTCTCTCTCTCTCCCTCTGGCCCCCTCTCTCTCTCTCCCTCTGGCCCCCTCTCTCTCTCTCTCTCTCTCTCTCTCTGGCCCCCTCTCTCTCTCTCTGGCCCTCTCTCTCTCTGGCCCTCTCTCTCTCTGGATGCTGGGAGTCGGGAAGTAGGAGCAATTGTGGGAGCAACTGGAATTATTTTCACCCTATTGGGTTTTAGTGTGTGTATATACACTGCTAAAAAAAATAAAGGGAACACTTAAACAACACAATGTAACTCCAAGTCAATCACACTTCTGTGAAATCAAACTGTCCACTTAGGAAGCAACACTGATTGACAAATTTCACATGCTGTTGTGCAAATGGAATAGACAACAGGTGGAAATTATAGGCAATTAGCAAGACACCCCCAATAAAGGAGTGGTTCTGCAGGTGGGGACCACAGACCACTTCTCAGTTCCTATGCTTCCTGGCTGATGTTATGGTCACTTTTGAATGCTGGCGGTGCTTTCACTCTAGTGGTAGCATGAGATGGAGTCTACAACCCACACAAGTGGCTCAGGTAGTGCAGCTCATCCAGGATGGCACATCAATGCGAGCTATGGCAAGAAGGTTTGCTGTGTCTGTCAGCGTAGTGTCCAGAGCATGGAGGCGCTACCAGGAGACAGGCCAGTACATCAGGAGACGTGGAGGAGGCCGTAGGAGGGCAACAACCCAGCGCAGGACCGCTACCTCCGCCTTTGTGCAAGGAGGAGCAGGAGAAGCACTGCCAGAGCCCTGCAAAATGACCTCCAGCAGGCCACAAATGTGCATGTGTCTGCGGGCCCGTGTCCACAGGTGGGGGTTGTGCTTACAGCCCAACACCTTGCAGGACGTTTGGCATTTGCCAGAGAACACCAAGATTGGCAAATTCGCCACTGGCGCCCTGTGCTCTTCACAGATGAAAGCAGGTTCACACTGAGCACATGTGACAGACGTGACAGAGTCTGGAGACGCCGTGGAGAACGTTCTGCTGCCTGCAACATCCTCCAGCATGACCGGTTTGGCGGTGGGTCAGTCATGGTGTGGGGTGGCATGTCTTTGGGGGGCCGCACAGCCCTCCATGTGCTCGCCAGAGGTAGCCTGACTGCCATTAGGTACCGAGATGAGATCCTCAGACCCCTTGTGAGACCATATGCTGGTGCGGTTGGCCCTGGGTTCCTCCTAATGCAAGACAATGCTAGACCTCATGTGGCTGGAGTGTGTCAGCAGTTCCTGCAAGAGGAAGGCATTGATGCTATGGACTGGCCCGCCCGTTCCCCAGACCTGAATCCAATTGAGCACATCTGGGACATCATGTCTCGCTCCATCCACCAATTCCACGTTGCACCACAGACTGTCCAGGAGTTGGCAGATGCTTTAGTCCAGGTCTGGGATGAGATCCCTCAGGAGACCATCCGCCACCTCATCAGGAGCATGCCCAGGCGTTGTAGGGAGGTCATACAGGCACGTGGAGGCCACACACACTATTGAGCCTCATTTTGACTTGTTTTAAGGACATTACATCAAAGTTGGATCAGCCTGTAGTGTGGTTTTCCACTTTAATTTTGAGTGTGACTCCAAATCCAGACCTCCATGGGTTGATAAATTGGATTTCCATTGATTATTTTTGTGTGATTTTGTTGTCAGCACATTCAACTATGTAAAGAAAAAAAGTATTTAATAAGATTATTTCTTTCATTCAGATCTAGGATGTGTTGTTTAAGTGTTCCCTTTATTTTTTTGAGCAGTATATTTATATACACAGTATATATTGATTAGTTGATTTGTTTTAAGGTTGTATTGTCTCACTATCACTAAGCACGTGTAGGGGTGGTGAGACCATTGAGGTTGTTTCTCTCGAGGGCGCAACCAGTGGGAGGGGTTGGTTTTAATGGCCACTCGTGGAGGTGTAGAGTTTTAAAAACTTAGTCGGCAGCATGGGGTGAAGATTCCATCTGTGACAGGTTGTTCGGTGGAAGAATGTAGTTTAGCAGTGGGCGCTATCATTGGGTATGATAGCAATAAATCAGCCTCAAGGATGAATAGCACTATAGTAATGTTCTTAGACTCCATTGAAAATGTGAATACGATAGTTGAGAGTGGTGTTGTGTTGCGGGAGACACAGACGTTAGTGTTCCCTCTTATGAATCCGGCGAAGAAAGTTATACTTTCTAACATGAGATGAAGTGTTGGAGCGAGAGTTATCTCATCATGGACAACTTGTTTCTACAATAAAAAAGGTTATTTTAGGATGCAAATCGCCTTTGCTGAAAAATGTCATATCTCTTAGGAGACAAGTGCACATGATTTTAAAGAAGGATACTGATGAAGTGAATTTAGCATTCAGTTTCAAGATTGATGGGTTTGATGATGTGTTCTACACTTCTACTGAGTCAATGAAATGCTTTGGGTGTGGAAGAGAGGGGTATTTGGTGCATAATTGTCCAGAGAACGAGCGTGCAGAGCCCGTTAGAAGCTCTAGCGCTGGTGCAGCTAAAGCACCACTGAGAAGGGATGAACAGGCTAAGGGTTCAGGAGAAGGGAGAAGGTGGGCAGATGTGGTGGGAAAAATAGGAAAGGAGAGCAATGTGCCTACGGGGGAAGTTGTGATAGAGCAGAGAAAAGGGGGGGGGGCAGTAGGTGAGGCTGCGATTGAGGTCGCTGAGGGGGTGCTGGAGAATGAAATGGGAGTTCAAGAGGAGAGTGAAACAATGGAAAATGAAACAGCGTTTTCAAAGTACCGAGGAGTAAGAGGAAGAATTTAAGGGGTGGTGAAGGTTCTAATTCTAAGAGGAAAGTAGAGATGATAAATCAGTTGAGGATAAACAGGTTGTAGAGATGATAAATCAGTTGAGGATAAACAGGTTGTAGAGGTGATAAATCAGTTGAGGATAAACAGGCTGTAGAGATGATAAATCAGTTGAGGATAAACAGGTTGTAGAGATGATAAATCAGTTGAGGATAAACAGGTTGTAGAGATGATAAATCAGTTGAGGATAAACAGGTTGTAGCGATGATAAATCAGTTGAGGATAAACAGGTTGTAGAGATGATAAATCAGTTGAGGATAAACAGGTTGAAGAGATGATAAATCAGTTGAGGATAAACAGGTTGTAGAGATGATAAATCAGTTGAGGATAAACAGGTTGTAGAGATGATAAATCAGTTGAGGATAAACAGGTTGTAGAGATGATAAATCAGTTGAGGATAAACAGGTTGAAGAGATGATAAATCAGTTGAGGATAAACAGGTTGTAGAGATGATAAATCAGTTGAGGATAAACAGGTTGTAGAGATGGAATGTTCTTCTAGGGATGATAGTGGTAGTGAGGCATCTGATGCGTCACAAAATATAGCGAGAGAAATGGGGTGGAAGGGAGGTATGGGATTGAAAAGGTACGTCAATTTCGCTCTGGATAAGAGCGTCTGCTAAATGACTTAAATGTAAATGTAAATGTAAATTTCTGAATTTGATAAAAGGGAAGAAATATATGCAGGATTATAATGTAACAGATTTTTTCCCTGAAAGTGAATTGTTTATTGAATCAGCAAAGTTTCTGATGTAAAACATAACGGGTGGAGGTTTGAGAAGCCCAGAAATTGCTAGACTAAAGAAAGTGGTCACGAGAGTGACAAGTGAGGTTGACATTTGACCGAGTTGAACGTCAATACCTATGGCACACTTTTGAGGCTTTTGGTTTCAGCTCTGGTTTTATTGCCATGATTAGGGTGATATACAGTGATATTGAAAGTGTATTGAAAGTTAACGGTGGCTTGAGTGCTCCTTTTAAAGTGTGTAGAGGAATTAGGCAGGGGTGTTCGTTGTCAGGAATGTTGTATGCCATCGCTATAGAGCCACTACTAAATAGCATTAGAAGTCACATTGAAGGGGTGTACCTTTCAGAGGATATTCCTCCTATTAGTCTCTCAGCATATGCTGATGTAGTTACATTGGTGAAAAATCAAGCTGAGGTGGATAGCTTGAGTTTCATAGTTGATGGGCTTAAGGGAATATCCTCTGCAAAGGTAAATTGGGAAAAAAGTTGTGCTTTACAGATAGGGAAATGGTCTGGAGGGATCATGGCTTTGCCGGGGGGTTGGAATGGTAGAAGGAAGGTTTCAAGTATCTTGGAGTGTACCTAGGGGATGAGGGGACTATGGAAAACAATTGGAATGGGGGGGTTGAAATGGTGGAAGGGATGATGAGATGGCGGTGGTTGTTATCTCGTATGTCATATAGGGGGCGCACTATTATTGTTAACAATGGGGTTGTCTCTGCACTGTGGTATCGGTTGTCATGTTAGAGCCGCTGTCTGGCCTTCTGGCCGAGATACAGGCAATTATAGTAGGTTTTTGGGGGGATAAATATCATTGGGTTCCACAAAGTGTTTTGTATTTGTCAAAAGAAGAGGCGGGACAAGGTCTTGTACATCTTGCTAGTAGGGCCGCTGCTTTCTGGTTCCAGTTTATTCAAAGGTTGCTCTATGGACCGGAAAATGTGGTGTGGAGATGGGTGGCAGGTCTGGTATTACAGAAGGTAGGGGGATTAGATTTAAAGACGGCTTTATTTTTGGTTGATAGTAGCGATGGAGTATCTCCGTTTTACAGAGGCCTTCTTAGGGTTTGGAGGATAATGAAGGTGTCCAGACACACTAAGGCGGAGTCAGTGCATTGGCTGTTGGAGGATCCTCTGGTGTATGGGGCAAGACTGGATTGTACAACTGAAGCTATTCCACATTTCTCCAAGATGCTGACGGGCAAAATCATCACCTCAAGGAAGTTAATGGACATGGCTGGGCCCACATTAATGGATGGAGGACGGGTGGCTGAACATTTGGGGGTGAGGTCGGAAAGGATTGTCGGACAACTGCTGGGAAGTTGCAGGAAGGCTCTGTCAGCAGAGGAGTGGATTATGCTCAAGAGTTACTACAAAAAGGCACAAGATGAAGACGCCCCATTTCCAAGACTAAGGATTAGACCCAATATGCCAGAGTCAGACAGAAAGGCTTTATTAGTGGATTTGAGAGGGTTGGAAGAGGTGGGTTTGGATGAGGTGAATGGGAAGGAGTTATATAGGGGGTGTGTCAAGGTTTTAAATAAAGAAACATTTTAAAATAGAAAAGACACTCCTTTGAGGGTAAAACTGTGACTTGATGACAAGGTAAAACCAGCATGGAGAGCACTGTACAAGCCACTGGTACAAAAGGGTACTGGTGATATGCAATGGAGGGTTTTGCATGGCATCATTGCAGTTAATGCTTTTGTATCTGTCATTAATTCAGATGTTGGAGATGGATGTCCTTTTTGTAATATAAGAGAAACAATGTTTCACTGTTTTATGGAGTGTGAGAGGATAAAGCCTCTCTTTGAAATATTAGAGTCGTTGTTTACAGCTGTAGGGGAGATTTTCAATAACACTGTTTTTATTTTGGGGTTTCAATACAGTAAGCAGCAGAAAAGAGAATGTCAACTGTTAAATTTTATTTTGGGACAAGCTAAAATGTCAATTTTTCTGAGTAGGAAAAATAAGATAGACAAGGGCTATAGTAAGGATGTAAGATGTGTTTTTAAAAGATTAGTAAAAGCGAGAATAAAAGTGGATTTTCAGTTCTTCTCGGCTGTAAAAGACCTCCCACTGTTTGAGGAGAAGAGGACTTATGAAGGAGCGGTGTTTTGTGGAGGAGGGGAAACTATTTTTTGTTAATGTAATAAGTTGAATAAAAAAATGTTTTTATTAAATGTATTCATTTTTTATATGTTTATTTAAGGAGGACACATTTGTTGTGTAATTTCTGAAAAGGTAGTGTGCAAATATTTGTGTTAATACTTTAGTTTAAAAAAAAAGGTTTAATAAAATCTCTCTCGCTATGTCTCCCTGGACCTCGCTCTCTCTCTCTGGCCCTCGCTCTCGCTGTCTCTGGCCCTTGCTCGCTCTCTCTCTCTCTGGCCCTCGCTCTTTCTCTCTCTCTCTCTCTCTCTGGCCCTAGCACGCTCTCTACCTCTATCTCTGGCTCTCTCTCTCTCTCTGGCCCTCGCTCTCTTTGGCCCTCACTTGCTCTCTCTCTGGCTCGCGCTCTCTCTCTCTCTCTCTCTCTGGCCCTCGCTCGCTCGATCTCTCTCTGGCCCTCGCTCGCTCTCCCTCTCTCTCTGGCCCTCGCTCGCTCTCTCTCTCTCTCTTGCCCTCGCTCGCTAGCTCTCTCTGGACCTCGCTCGCACTCTCTTGCTCTCTCTGGCCCTCGCTCGCTCGCTCGCTATCTCTCTGGCCCTCACTCGCTCTCTCTCTCTCTCTCTGGCCGTCGCTCTCTCTCTCTCTCTGGCCCTCGCTCTCTCTGGCTCTCACTCTCTCTCTCTCTGGCCCTCGCTCGCTCTCTCTCTCTGGCCCTCGCTCGCTCTCTCTCTCTGGCCCTCGCTCGCTCTCTCTCTCTGGCCCTCGCTCGCTCTCTCTCTCTGGCCCTCACTCGCTCTTTCTCTCTGGCCCTAGCTTGCTCTCCTCTCTCTGGCCCTCGTTCGCTCTCTTTTTCTGGCCCTCGCTCGCTCTCTCTCTCTCTGGCTCTCTCTCTCTCTGGCCCTAGCTTGCTCTCGCTCTCTCTCTGGCCCTCGCTCGCTCTCTCTCTCTCTCTCTGGCTCTAGCTTGCTCTCTCTCTCTCTCTCTCTGGCCCTAGCTCTCACTCTGGCCCTAGCTCACTCTCTCTCTCTCTCTCTGGCCCTCACTCGCTCTTTCTCTCTGGCCCTAGCTTGCTCTCGCTCTCTCTGGCCCTCGTTCGCTCTCTCTTTTTCTGGCCCTCGCTCGCTCTCTCTTTCTCTCTCTGGCTCTCTCTCTCTCTGGCCCTAGCTTGCTCTCTCTCTCTGACCCTCGCTCGCTCGTACTCTCTCTCTCTCTCTGGCCCTCGCTCGCTCTCTCTCTCTCTCTCTGGCTCTAGCTTGCTCTCTCTCTCTCTCTCTCTGGCCCTAGCTCTCACTCTGGCCCTAGCTCACTCTCTCCCTCTCTCTCTGGCCCTCGCTCGCTCTCTCTGGCCCTCGCTCGCTCTCTCTCGCTCTCTCTCTTTTAAGGACAACAAAGTCAAGGCAATGGAGTGGCCATCACAAAGCCCTGACCTCAATCCTATAGAAAATGTGTGGGCAGAACTGAAAAAGCATGTGTGAGCAAGGAGGCCTACAAACCTGACTCAGTTACACCAGCTCTGTCAGGAGGAATGGGCCAAAATTCACCCAACTTATTGTGGGAAGCTTGTGAAAGGCTACCCGAAACGTTTGTCCCAAGTTATACAATTTCAAGGCAATGCTACCAAATACTAATTGAGTGTATGCAAACTTCTGACCCACTGGCAATGTGATGAAAGAAATAAAAGCTGAAATAAATCATTCTCTCTGGTATTATTCTGACATTTCACATTCTTAAAAGAAAGTGGTGATCCTAACTGACCTAAATCAGGGAGTTTTTACAAGGATTAAATGTCAGAAATTGTGAAAAACTGAGTTTAAATGTATTTGGCTAAGGTGTATGTAAACTTCAGACTTCAACTGTACATATAAATATATGGATGAGCAATTGCCAAGTGGCATAGGAAAGATGCAATAGATGGTATAAAATACATTATATACATATGAGATGAGTAATGTAAGATATGTAAACATTATTAAATTGGCATTATTTAAAGTGACTAGTGATCCATTTATTAAAGTGGCCAATGATTTGAGTCTGTATGTAGGCAGCAGCCTCACTGTGTTAGTGACGGCAACTTTTTCAGGATCGGTGGATCCCCCACGGGACGGTTGAGCTAACTTAGGCTAATGCGATTAGCATGAGATTGTAAGTAACAAGAACATTTCCCAGGTCATAGACATATCTGATATTGGCAGAAAGCTTACATTCTTGTTAGTCTAACTGCACTGTCCAATTTACAGTAGCTATTACAGTGAAATAATAGCCACTACGTAGCCCTTAGGCGCTGTTGGAGCGAGGGAGTGCACAGTTTTGAACTTGAAAAGTTATTAATAAACCAATTTGGCACATTTGAGAAGTCCTGACACAACATTTTGAACAGAAATACAATGGTTCATTTGATCAGTCTAAAACTTTGCGCATACACTGCTGCCATCTGGTAGCCAAAATATAAATCGCACCTGGGCTGGACTAATACATTATGGCCTTTCTCTTGCATTTCAAAGATGTAACCAAAAAAAATACAAAAGATGTTGATTTTTTTCTTTGTATTCTCTTTTACCAGATCTAATGTGCTATATTCTCCTACATTCCTTTCACATTTCCACAAAATTCAAAGTGTTACCTTTCAAATGGTATCAAGAATATGCATATCCTTGCGTCAGGGCCTGAGCTACAGGCAGTTAGATTTGGGTATGTCATTTTAGGTAAAAATTGAAAAAAAGGGGGCGTATCCTTAAGATTAACAGTCTGATGGCCTTGAGATAGCTGTTTTTCAGTCTCTCGGTCCCAGCTTTGATGCACCTGTACTGACCTCGCCTTCTGGATGGTAGCGGGGTGAACAGGCAGTGGCTCAGGTGGTTGTTGTCCTTGATGATCTTTTTGGCCTTCCTGTGACATCGGGTGCTGTAGATGTCCTGGAGGGCAGGTAGTTTTCCCCCGGTGATGTGTTGTGCAGACCGCACCACCCTCTGGAGAGCCTTGCGGCTAAGGGTGGTGCAGTTGCCGTACCAGGCGGTGATACATCCCCGACATGATGCTCACAATTGTGCATTTGTAAAAGTTTGTGAGGGTTTCAGGTGACAAGCCAAATTTCTTCAGCCTATTGAGGCTGTCTGTGTGGGTGGATCATTTCAGTTAGTCCGTGATGTGTACACCGAGGAACTTAAAACTTTCTGCCTTCTCCACTACTGTCCCATCAATGTATATATGGGGGTGCTCCCTCTGCTATTTCCTGAAGTCCACGATCATCGGCTGATGATTCTTGACACACAAGTACAATAAAAAGAGTATCCTGTTGACAATAGATCACGCTTCGCCCTTTAGAATACTAACTAAGACTCTAACTGTTCAGCAAAGTCAACCATTTGACCCAGTATATTATGTGTTCCGTTTTGACTCAAACTGATTAAACCACAAGTAGAACCTACTATGAGCCAAACCGTTCTCTTTGTATCAGTTCCTTTCTCCCTCACAAAAAGGTGTCTGATCGTGCTTCCTGATGCACTGCAGGGTGACCACAGGGTGTGGGAAATGGGCCTGCCCGTCCCCTCCCTGAGCAGATCAATAAGCACTGGACACTATCTACCTGCTGTCCCCCAAATGACCAACAGGGAATGAGCCTTGGCAGCTCACGGTGTTCTACCACTGAATGACACACAGGACAAGGTAAAAACTCTCCGGCAAGTGGTGCAAATGGAACACCATGAGCTGCTTGCAAAGGCTCATTCCCTGTTGGTCATTTGGGGGACAGCGGGTGCATGGTGTCCGGTCATACACATTTCTGTGAGGGAGAAAGGAACTGGTACACAGAGGAGAAAGGTTCGTCTCATAGTAAGTTTTACTTGTGGTACCTACTTATTTATTCGATAAAGCATTCATTTTGTACATATTTACAGAGACTACAACAATGGCAAATACACTGGATGTCACATTCTAAAAGACACAGAAACGATAACAGTGATACCAAGTGTAATCACCTCTATTTTGCTTCCTTAATTGTTCATTGGTAAACCAAATTCTTAGTGGGTTATAGATGAAGCTGACTTGACATCGACCTGTAGTTGTCGGCAGTAGGTTATGAGTAAGTGGACTGCACGTGAGCCAACCTAAACCCCCACACATGCAGCTGTGGGGGATGGAGTCTGACCCTGTGAGTATGGGACACCAGTGGCTGGGAATGGACAGCTAATTCAGAACACAATCCCATTTGATTTCCAGCAGCTCCTAGGCTGCCTGCCCCCCTCTGCGACACGTATCCCTCAGCCTACAGCAGGTGACAGTGAGCCAGCCGGCCACATATGGATCCTCCCTTGATTTCATCCAGTCAGCGTGTAATCTTATTATGCAAAGTCCTAATCCTCACCTATGTTTTATGCCCCAAGGGTCGCAATATTGTGATATCAAGGTTCTGGGGGGGTCATGTTTTGTGATCCCTGATCTATTCTTCTGAGGAGATGTGGGACTTAAGGACTGTCCCCAGAGGCCAACCGGCAATACACAGAGAGAAAGAGAAAGGGGAAACCTGCAGCATGGGTTTGTAAAACGAGATTGACATGAGGTCCCTTGCTAGGATTATAGATTTGATTTGTAGCAGTGGGATTTTTCCAGCAGACACGTTATTGGACGGGGAATAAGGGGCCACCAGTGTGCTGAAATTAGATGAAGATTGGCATTCTCAGCGAGTCGGCGCGCCGGCTAAAACAGCAGCTGCCTGAAGATTTTCACTCCTTTCAGGTGAAGCCACCTCCAGTCACTTGGAAAGAGAAAGGATGGAAAGTGAGCAGGAGGATGGGAGGGGGGCAGGAGGGCAGGGAGAGAAGGAGGAGAGAGGGAGAGGGGGAGGGTGTGAGTGGGGCAGGAGGGCCGGGAGAAAAGGAGGAGAGAGGGAGGTTGTGAGGGGGGCAGGAGGGCAGGGAGAGAAGGAGGGGTGATGGAGAGGGGGAGGTTGTGAGGGGAGCAGGAGGGCAGGAAGAGAAGGAGGAGTGATGGAGAGGGGGAGGTTGTGAGGGGGGCAGGAGGGCAGGAAGAGAAGGAGGAGTGATGAGAGACGGATGTTGTGAGGGGGCAGGAGGGTAGGGAGAGGAAGAGGAGAGGGGGGCAGGAGGGCAGGGAGAGGAGGAGAGAGGGAGGTTGTGAGGGGGCAGCAGCGCAGCGAGAGCGGGGGGGGGGGGGTGATCATTTTGATGTCTGTGAGATTTAATAGCGACGTAATGGGATTAAGTGTAACACCTTTGCAGAAGGAAAAAGCCACCTGGCGCTGTAACGAAGAGAGCAAGGCCTAATCCGTTCCCATCTGTAGGATGTCATTCATAAAGCTCCTGGTGCTTTCCGCTCTGCTTGCTTTAGTTAATGCCATCAACAGGAGCAATGTGGAGAAAAATGCAGAACTCATTACCCTGCAACAATAACAAGCCGATGAGGCGTCATCCACCTACCCAAACTGGGTGGAGAGGTAAGTGTGTTATGGGAACAGGTTGTAATATAGCCTACACATTGGGATGAAATGTAATTTATAGAAGGCTACCTTTTTATGTCAGATGTACTAGTGCCAGTTAAATTGGAGGAGGAAGTAAATCCTACTGTGTCTACTGGACTACAGGATTGTAGTGTGGTAACTGAGGTGTAAAGTTAGTTAGGGTATAATAAACATTTCTGATTGTAGTGTGGTAACTGTGAGGTGTAAAGTTAGTTAGGGTATAAAAAACATTTCTGATTGTAGTGTGGTAACAGTGAGGTCTAAAGTTAGTTAGGGTATAATAAACATTTTTGATTGTAGTGTGGTAACAGTGAGGTGTAAAGTTATTTAGGGTATAATAAACATTTCTGATTGTAGTGTGGTAACTGTGAGGTGTAAAGTTAGTTAGGGTATAATAAAAATGTCTGATTGTAGTGCGGTAACTGAGGTGTGAGGTTAGTTAGGGTATAATAAACATTTCTGATTGTAGTGTGGTAACAGTGAGGTGTAAAGTTAGTTAGGGTATAATAAACATTTCTGATTGTAGTGTGGTAACTGAGGTGTAAGGTTAGTTAGGGTATAATAAACATTTCTGATTGTAGTGTGGTAACAGTGAGGTGTAAAGTTAGTTAGGGTATAATAAACATTTCTGATTGTAGTGTGGTAACAGTGAGGTGTAAAGTTAGTTAGGGTATAATAAACATTTCTGATTGTAGTGTGGTAACAGTGAGGTGTGAGGTTAGTTAGGGTATAATAAACATTTCTGATAGTAGTGTGGTAACAGTGAGGTGTGAGGTAGGTTAGGGTATAATAAAAATTTCTGATTGTAGTGTGGTAACAGTGAGGTGTAAAGTTAGTTAGGGTATAATAAACATTTCTGATTGTAGTGTGGTAACAGTGAGGTGTAAAGTTAGTTAGGGTATAATAAACATTTCTGATTGTAGTGTGGTAATACTGAGGTGTAAAGTTAGTTAGGGTATAATAAACATTTCTGATTGTAGTGTGGAAACAGTGAGGTGTAAAGTTAGTTAGGGTATAATAAACATTTCGTATTGTAGTGTGGTAACAGTGAGGTGTAAAGTTATTTAGGGTATAATAAACATTTCTGATTGTAGTGTGGTAACAGTGAGGTGTAAAGTTAGTTAGGGTATAATAAACTTTTCTGATTGTAGTGTGGTAACAGTGAGGTGTAAAGTTAGTTAGGGTATAATAAACATTTCTGATTGTAGTGTGGTAACAGTGAGGTGTAAAGTTAGTTAGGGTATAATAAACATTTCTGATTGTAGTGTGGTAATACTGAGGTGTAAAGTTAGTTAGGGTATAATAAACATTTCTGATTGTAGTGTGGTAACAGTGAGGTGTGAGGTAGGTTAGGGTATAATAAACATTTCTGATTGTAGTGTGGTAACTGAGGTGTGAGGTTAGTTAGGGTATAATAAACATTTCTGATTGTAGTGTGGTAACAGTGAGGTGTAAAGTTAGTTAGGGTATAATAAACATTTCTGATTGTAGTGTGGTAACAGTGAGGTGTAAAGTTAGTTAGGGTATAATAAACATTGCTGATTGTAGTGTGGTAACAGTGAGGTGTAAAGTTAGTTAGGGTATAATAAACATTTCTGATTGTAGTGTGGTAACTGAGGTGTGAGGTTAGGGTATAATAAACATTTCTGATTGTAGTGTGGTAACAGTGAGGTGTAAAGTTAGTTAGGGTATAATAAACATTTCTGATTGTAGTGTGGTAACAGTGAGGTGTGAGGTTAGTTAGGGTATAATAAACATTTCTGATTGTAGTGTGGTAACAGTGAGGTGTGAGGTAGGTTAGGGTATAATAAACATTTCTGATTGTAGTGTGGTAACAGTGAGGTGTAAAGTTAGTTAGGGTATAATAAACATTTCTGATTGTAGTGTGGTAACAGTGAGGTGTAAAGTTAGTTAGGGTATAATAAACATTTCTGATTGTAGTGTGGTAACAGTGAGGTGTAAAGTTAGTTAGGGTATAATAAACATTTCTGATTGTAGTGTGGTAACAGTGAGGTGTGAGGTTAGTTAGGGTATAATAAACATTTCTGATAGTAGTGTGGTAACAGTGAGGTGTGAGGTAGGTTAGGGTATAATAAAAATTTCTGATTGTAGTGTGGTAACTGAGGTGTGAGGTTAGTTAGGGTATAATAAACATTTCTGATTGTAGTGTGGTAACAGTGAGGTGTAAAGTTAGTTAGGGTATAATAAACATTTCTGATTGTAGTGTGGTAACAGTGAGGTGTAAAGTTAGTTAGGGTATAATAAACATTTCTGATTGTAGTGTGGTAACAGTGAGGTGTAAAGTTAGTTAGGGTATAATAAACATTTCTGATTGTAGTGTGGTAACAGTGAGGTGTAAAGTTAGTTAGGGTATAATAAACATTTCGTGATTGTAGTGTGGTAACAGTGAGGTGTAAAGTTAGTTAGGGTATAATAAACATTTCTGATTGTAGTGTGGTAACAGTGAGGTGTAAAGTTAGTTAGGGTATAATAAACTTTTCTGATTGTAGTGTGGTAACAGTGAGGTGTAAAGTTAGTTAGGGTATAATAAACATTTCTGATTGTAGTGTGGTAACAGTGAGGTGTAAAGTTAGTTAGGGTATAATAAACATTTCTGATTGTAGTGTGGTAATACTGAGGTGTAAAGTTAGTTAGGGTATAATAAACATTTCTGATTGTAGTGTGGAAACAGTGAGGTGTAAAGTTAGTTAGGGTATAATAAACATTTCGTGATTGTAGTGTGGTAACAGTGAGGTGTAAAGTTATTTAGGGTATAATAAACATTTCTGATTGTAGTGTGGTAACAGTGAGGTGTAAAGTTAGTTAGGGTATAATAAACTTTTCTGATTGTAGTGTGGTAACAGTGAGGTGTAAAGTTAGTTAGGGTATAATAAACATTTCTGATTGTAGTGTGGTAACAGTGAGGTGTAAAGTTAGTTAGGGTATAATAAACATTTCTGATTGTAGTGTGGTAATACTGAGGTGTAAAGTTAGTTAGGGTATAATAAACATTTCTGATTGTAGTGTGGTAACTGAGGTGTGAGGTTAGTTAGGGTATAATAAACATTTCTGATTGTAGTGTGGTAACTGTGAGGTGTAAAGTTAGTTAGGGTATAATAAACATTTCTGATTGTAGTGTGGTAACTGTGAGGTGTAAAGTTAGTTAGGGTTTAATAAACATTTCTGATTGTAGTGTGGTAACAGTGAGGTGTAAAGTTAGTTAGGGTATAATAAACATTTCTGATTGTAGTGTGGTAACAGTGAGGTGTAAAGTTAGTTAGGGTATAATAAACATTTCTGATTGTAGTGTGGTAACAGTGAGGTGTAAAGTTAGTTAGGGTATAATAAACATTTCTGATTGTAGTGTGGTAACAGTGAGGTGTGAGGTTAGTTAGGGTATAATAAACATTTCTGATTGTAGTGTGGTAACAGTGAGGTGTGAGGTTAGTTAGGGTATAATAAACATTTCTGATTGTAGTGTGGTAACAGTGAGGTGTAAAGTTAGTTAGGGTATAATAAACATTTCTGATTGTAGTGTGGTAACTGAGGTGTGAGGTTAGTTAGGGTATAATAAACATTTCTGATTGTAGTGTGGTAACAGTGAGGTGTAAAGTTAGTTAGGGTATAATAAACATTTCTGATTGTAGTGTGGTAACAGTGAGGTGTAAAGTTAGTTAGGGTATAATAAACATTTCTGATTGTAGTGTGGTAACAGTGAGGTGTAAAGTTAGTTAGGGTATAATAAACATTTCTGATTGTAGTGTGGTAACAGTGAGGTGTAAAGTTAGTTAGGGTATAATAAACATTTCTGATTGTAGTGTGGTAACAGTGAGGTGTAAAGTTAGTTAGGGTATAATAAACATTTCTGATTGTAGTGTGGTAACAGTGAGGTGTAAAGTTAGTTAGGGTATAATAAACATTTCTGATTGTAGTGTGGTAACAGTGAGGTGTAAAGTTAGTTAGGGTATAATAAACATTTCTGATTGTAGTGTGGTAACAGTGAGGTGTAAAGTTAGTTAGGGTATAATAAACATTTCTGATTGTAGTGTGGTAACAGTGAGGTGTAAAGTTAGTTAGGGTATAATAAACATTTCTGATTGTAGTGTGGTAACAGTGAGGTGTAAAGTTAGTTAGGGTATAATAAACATTTCTGATTGTAGTGTGGTAACAGTGAGGTGTAAAGTTAGTTAGGGTATAATAAACATTTCTGATTGTAGTGTGGTAACAGTGAGGTGTGAGGTTAGTTAGGGTATAATAAACATTTCTGATAGTAGTGTGGTAACAGTGAGGTGTGAGGTAGGTTAGGGTATAATAAAAATTTCTGATTGTAGTGTGGTAACTGAGGTGTGAGGTTAGTTAGGGTATAATAAACATTTCTGATTGTAGTGTGGTAACAGTGAGGTGTAAAGTTAGTTAGGGTAT
This sequence comes from Salmo salar, assembly GCF_965601325.2. Taxonomy (NCBI): domain Eukaryota; kingdom Metazoa; phylum Chordata; class Actinopteri; order Salmoniformes; family Salmonidae; genus Salmo; species Salmo salar. The sequence continues at coordinate 109,994,521 of NC_138300.1, forward strand.
AATAAACATTTCTGATTGTAGTGTGGTAACAGTGAGGTGTAAAGTTAGTTAGGGTATAATAAACATTTCTGATTGTAGTGTGGTAACAGTGAGGTGTAAAGTTAGTTAGGGTATAATAAACATTTCTGATTGTAGTGTGGAAACAGTGAGGTGTAAAGTTAGTTAGGGTATAATAAACATTTCGTATTGTAGTGTGGTAACAGTGAGGTGTAAAGTTATTTAGGGTATAATAAACATTTCTGATTGTAGTGTGGTAACAGTGAGGTGTAAAGTTAGTTAGGGTATAATAAACTTTTCTGATTGTAGTGTGGTAACAGTGAGGTGTAAAGTTAGTTAGGGTATAATAAACATTTCTGATTGTAGTGTGGTAACAGTGAGGTGTAAAGTTAGTTAGGGTATAATAAACATTTCTGATTGTAGTGTGGTAATACTGAGGTGTAAAGTTAGTTAGGGTATAATAAACATTTCTGATTGTAGTGTGGAAACAGTGAGGTGTAAAGTTAGTTAGGGTATAATAAACATTTCGTATTGTAGTGTGGTAACAGTGAGGTGTAAAGTTATTTAGGGTATAATAAACATTTCTGATTGTAGTGTGGTAACAGTGAGGTGTAAAGTTAGTTAGGGTATAATAAACTTTTCTGATTGTAGTGTGGTAACAGTGAGGTGTAAAGTTAGTTAGGGTATAATAAACATTTCTGATTGTAGTGTGGTAACAGTGAGGTGTAAAGTTAGTTAGGGTATAATAAACATTTCTGATTGTAGTGTGGTAATACTGAGGTGTAAAGTTAGTTAGGGTATAATAAACATTTCTGATTGTAGTGTGGTAACTGAGGTGTGAGGTTAGTTAGGGTATAATAAACATTTCTGATTGTAGTGTGGTAACTGTGAGGTGTAAAGTTAGTTAGGGTATAATAAACATTTCTGATTGTAGTGTGGTAACTGTGAGGTGTAAAGTTAGTTAGGGTTTAATAAACATTTCTGATTGTAGTGTGGTAACAGTGAGGTGTAAAGTTAGTTAGGGTATAATAAACATTTCTGATTGTAGTGTGGTAACAGTGAGGTGTAAAGTTAGTTAGGGTATAATAAACATTTCTGATTGTAGTGTGGTAACAGTGAGGTGTAAAGTTAGTTAGGGTATAATAAACATTTCTGATTGTAGTGTGGTAACAGTGAGGTGTGAGGTTAGTTAGGGTATAATAAACATTTCTGATTGTAGTGTGGTAACAGTGAGGTGTAAAGTTAGTTAGGGTATAATAAACATTTCTGATTGTAGTGTGGTAACAGTGAGGTGTAAAGTTAGTTAGGGTATAATAAACATTTCTGATTGTAGTGTGGTAACTGAGGTGTGAGGTTAGTTAGGGTATAATAAACATTTCTGATTGTAGTGTGGTAACAGTGAGGTGTAAAGTTAGTTAGGGTATAATAAACATTTCTGATTGTAGTGTGGTAACAGTGAGGTGTAAAGTTAGTTAGGGTATAATAAACATTTCTGATTGTAGTGTGGTAACAGTGAGGTGTAAAGTTAGTTAGGGTATAATAAACATTTCTGATTGTAGTGTGGTAACAGTGAGGTGTAAAGTTAGTTAGGGTATAATAAACATTTCTGATTGTAGTGTGGTAACAGTGAGGTGTAAAGTTAGTTAGGGTATAATAAACATTTCTGATTGTAGTGTGGTAACAGTGAGGTGTAAAGTTAGTTAGGGTATAATAAACATTTCTGATTGTAGTGTGGTAACAGTGAGGTGTAAAGTTAGTTAGGGTATAATAAACATTTCTGATTGTAGTGTGGTAACAGTGAGGTGTAAAGTTAGTTAGGGTATAATAAACATTTCTGATTGTAGTGTGGTAACAGTGAGGTGTAAAGTTAGTTAGGGTATAATAAACATTTCTGATTGTAGTGTGGTAACAGTGAGGTGTAAAGTTAGTTAGGGTATAATAAACATCTCTAGACCGGTTAGTGATCAGCTGGGGATGCCAGGGTGGGGCTGTCATGTCACTAACAAGCTGCAGCTATGTTCATCTGCAGGTCCTGACATGTAGCAGGCAAAACCCAAGGGCTAAATGGCTTCTCTAACCAAGATGGCTGTCGCTCACTCTGCCTCAGCGTACATATGGGAGTTCAGCCAGGTATTCCTACCCTCACCAGTACTCACACAATGTTAAAATTCCCAAAGGGTTAGTTGGCTTCTCTAACCAATATGGCTGTCGCTCACTCTGCCCCAGCGTACATAGTGGAGTTCAACCAGGAAATTGCTTTTAAAACTCCTGTCCTCCAAATGATGGAAAGATCTTGTTATATATTATAATTTTCTAATAATACAATATTAGACTCTGCTCACAGCGGCTGTAGGTAGACTAAAATAATATGAAAACTTGTATCAGACACCCTACATCAGAACGCAACCAACAGTGCAATGAGTCCTTTATACATGTTATTTTGTACATCTATTGTTCAACTAGAAACCAGTCATGTTTTAATCTTGTTCTCATTTGTCTATCCCTTTCAAAACACACAGACACACACAGGTCTACAATTGCATTCAGGGCTGTTAGTATTATTGCCAGCTGAGTTGACAGGCTGATGGGATGGGCAGTAAACCTCTGGCTCTGAAACAGGCTCAGACATAAACAAAGAGGCAGTCTTAGGACTGCTATAGCAGTCTCATTACATACTGACTGGCCTTACCCATCTAACTACAATACAGCTCCAGTAATTCAACTTAACAACCCAAACCAAGTACCACCTTAACTTTAGCGATTCTGATTGATCATTAAAATCTCATTCTGAAAGAGATTGTACCGTATTATTTTTCCTCTACCTGAACTGAAATCAATGGTTCCAACGGTGGGTTTTATATCTGTGTATTGGATGTGGCCTTCGTTTAGCAGTAAAGTCAAGCAGAGTAGACTTCTCTCTGTCTGTCCCCTCCTGGCAGCTAGGCTAAAGCATGGGACCAATGTCACATTAAGGGAAGGCTTCTGTTTACCCTCTGGTTTAAGATGGGCTCTGTGTAAAGAGGGTTGCCCACTGAGCTCTAAGGCAAACAAGAGGAGAAACATGGTGGTTTGAGGTGTTGACAACATGTCACTCTCACACAGTCTATCTCACTATCTAACAAGTCTCAGTGTTAACACAATGCTTCAGACAAACTCCAAATAACAAGCCGAGCGTTTACTAGGGTCTTTCTCTCTGAGGCAGTGTTGTTTGCATAGGGCTTGGTATCCTTCTCTGCATTAAGCCATGTTGAGGAGGTACTAGATAGCACAACACAAGACTTTCACTTAACTGAAAGGAGGAAATATTGTACATATTGCCAAACAATTGACTTGCCGTTTAGATGATCTGCTGGTCATGAGTCCTTCTCTAACAGATGTCCAACAATAATGGCCACTAAAGAAATGACCAGTTATTCATCATTTATTTGTGCTAGAAGACAAGCGGTTTCTAATATTGAGCTTACATTAATGAGCGTTCAAAAATCCTACTGTTTTACTGCATGTGATTTTCAAACTAAGTAACACCTGCAGTGTACTGTAAAGCCCACCTTTTGTCCAGCTAACACCAAGTCTCTGGGAGCGGCAATTCCATTGGTGGTAATAATAGCAGAGCACTACTTCTACAGATCTCAGTGTGTTGGGATATAAATTAGATGAGGCGGGGGGGGTCCTTCCTTTGTCCGTCTGAGATTAAGTCGGAGTTCCAGAGGAAAAACTAGGGAAGAAAATCCATTGAGGTTGATTAGGAGAAAGAGTGGCTTTCTCTCCCTCCCCCTTTGAGTGTGAGCCTCCCTTTCAGGCGTTCTTTTCAAAGATACCTGTGAACTTGGAAGGAGATCTGTGAAAGTCTCTCCTTCGTTCTGTTCACACTTGACAGGGGTTTCAGGTTACGGCTGCCATTCACACAGAAAGACCCAGCGCCACAGGACTCCTTCTCCTCCAATATCGTGACAACAACTAGCGGAGAGAGTAGGAGGCCCCACTTTTTTCCCGTACAGTATATACGGTGAGGTTCAAGATTACTGTCTCATAGAAATAATAAAAGATTCTGACCAATATATGCTTCATAAAATGGGGAAATATTCGATTTTGTTTAACAAGTAATATACTTAAAAAATAAAAAAAGTTGGGGTTAAAATTATTGACACCCCCGTTTTCAATTCCTCACCTTGCGAGGATAACGGCACAGCCTTTCCCTCAAATGTTTTGAGTTGGAGAACACATTGGTAGGGATCTTAGTCCATTCCTCCATGCATAATCTTTCCAGAGACTTGATATTCTTTGTCTGTGCTTATGGACTTCCCTTTTCAATTCAAACCACAGGTTCTCAATGGGTTTCAAATCCAGAGACTGAGATGGCTATTGCAAAATGTTGATTTGGTGGCCAATTAACCAAATCCATGTGGAAGATCCCATTTCCATCGCTATTCACACAGCCTTAACACATCTCGACAAGAGGAACACCTATGTGAGAATGCTGTTCATTGACTACAGTTCAGCATTCAACACCATTGTTCCCTCCTAGCTCAATGCCCTGGGCCTGGACACTATGCTCTGCAACTGGATCCTGGACTTCCTGACGGGCAGACCACAGGCTGTGAGGATTGGCAACAACACCTCCTCCACACTGACTTAACACAGGGGCCCCCCAGGGGGGTGCAATATGGTTATATTGCAGACCACAATTCGGAGCATTTCTTGATATCAGGAAACGCCCAATGACACCTGCCACTGGTCAGTTCCGTTGTTATGAGACTGATGGTTTCTCGACACAGATGATTTGTTTACATAGCAGGTTAGGATAACTAACTTGGCAGGTTAGGTGAATTACCGTGGCAGGGTAAGAGAATGATGTTAAGGTTCTTGCATTGTCAAGAAGAAACCTGCAAGTAAGCATTTGGTTGGACAGTGTATACCATGTGTATCCTGTATATAAGATTCATAACACTTGGATTTTGACGTGTGTTTGAGTTATTGTCTTGCTGGAAGATCCACTTCAGGCTACATTTTAGCCTCCTGCTAGGGGCAACCAGGTTTTTGACTAAAATGTCCTGTTACTTGGTAGAGTTCATGATGCCGTTGACCTTAACAATGGACCCAGGACCAGTGGAAGAAAAATAGCTCATAACATCAGAGCTACCACCATATTTGACAGTAGGTATGGGGTTATTTTCGGCTTGTGTCTTCTCATTTCGAGACCAAACCCACCACTTGTGTGCGTGGGCAAAGAGCTCCATTTTCATGTCATTTGACCAAAGCACTGGTTTCAATCCAAGTGCCAATGCCTTTTAGCAAACACCAGGCTTTACATTTGTTGAATGACATGAAAGTCAAGCTCTTTGCCACACACACCAGTGGTGTGTTTGGCATCAAAATGAGAATCCCTGAGCAGAAAACAGCACATATCACAATCCACAAAGAAATGGTTAATTGGCCACCAAATCAACATTTTGCAATGGCCATCTCAGACTTGAAACCCATTGAAAACATGTGGTTTGGATCGAAGAGGGCAGCCCATAAGCACAGATGAAGGATATAAAGGATCTGGAAGGATGCTGTAAGAAGGAATGGTCCAAGATCCCCCCATTGTGTTCTCCAACTCATAAAACATTTAGAAAAAGGCTCAGTGCTGTTATCCTCGCACGCTGAGGTATTGAAAGGTATTGAAAAAAGGAAATCTCTCTGAGCAATAGTACAGGTATAAAATAATAAGATTTCCCAATTTTTTGGAGCATACAATATAGCTCAGTATTTGAATTATTTATTTTATACAGTCATTTTTGCATCTTTATCAAGTGTCAATAATTTCAGACCCCACTGTTGTACCTTTACAGAGGATCATCGGAATCTACAACATTTCTAAGTCACAACAAAACAAAGCTCAAAATGCCATCATATCGATCGTTCATTCCGACTACTATTGGAAGTCATTTAAATCAATACGGAGCTGAACATACACATTTTCCAACTGTAAACTAATATAGAAGATTTCTCCAAACAGAAACCCAAGTTCACACCAGGTTAAAAGTGACATCCACACATATCGCCTCTGGGATTCTAATGTCCATCACTACACCATAATGTGTTGTTGATCTTGTCTGCACTATATAGGAGAGACACCGAGAGAACTTAATTAAAGCTTTGACAAGCCCAATCTCTAAAAGTGATGAGATTATTCCTAATTGATGTCACAGTGGATTAGGGTTCGGACTGTTGCTGGCCCAATGGCAGGTCTAGCCCTGGTTCAGACTGTGGGATATTGGTGAAAAGTGTGGTTCGCCCCGCTCAAGCTGTTTCTGCTACAAAAGGATAGATTTTAGCGAACAGCCTAATGACTCTGTTTGAAGTATAATGAAGCCATGACCCCGTCCCATTGCTGTAACCTCTGCTATCTGCCAACATGGGGGCTGAGGGACAATAAGACAAAAATGTTGGCATTCACTAGGGTGGTCTTCTGTGGTGAAGTGTGGACGCCGTTTGTAACCGCATTGAGTCTATAAAAAAAGAATTTATTTACATGCAAACAAAGTTAAGAGCTAACAAGTTACCGAGCCATTTGCTTTTCACAATGGAAGGGGGGTGCAAACAAAGTGCAGATTATTTTACTCAATAGGACTTCAGGGTCTACTCAACAGGACTTCAGGATCTACCAGAGACTAAGGGCTCCATTTTCTGCTGGCGTTAAGGCATCAAAAGTGTCAAACGCATTATAGTTTGCAATTTCGTCATGTAAAAACTGGCACACTGGTATTTTCCAGGCCTAACGCCAGGTTTGGCAATTTACCTGTCTTATATCAGCTCGCTTGCGCTCAGATGGGAGAGGTGGAAATATTTTAGGTGTGGCCTTAAAAACGTGCTAATTTCAGGCAGTGTTGACAGGGATAGTTAAGACCAATCAAAAGCAGGTTTTAGCATTAACACAGTTATGGCATGAATTCTGACAGTGGAAACACTGCCCATCTAGCCGTGATGACCACTGCCCATATGAACATGGAACTAGAGGAACCTAATGTGCTTTTGGTGCCTGTATACATCGTATTGAGAAACAAAAACACTAAATGTTTTTTCCCCATTTCGTTTTATTTGGTTAAAAACCAAGCATAGCCTTCCCTCCTCTCAATTAAGTAATTTTTTTTGGTCCTGCCCAATGCAATCACGAAGTAGTCAAGACTGTCGATAAAGGGTTTGGCTCCTGAGACCGCTTGGAAATTAATCTTAAAAATCACCAAAGATTTATTAAAGTTTGAGAGGAGTAAAACAGGGAGCTGGCATTCCCTTTTTATATATGCACTGTAGGCATGCCCACATTATTTTAGCCATGCAGGTCCCTTTTTTTGGACGTGCATAAAACCCCCGATCTGAATGCGATCTAATAGGTTTCAATTATGTTCAGAAAACATAGACCTATTTGGGAGCACTATAACAGTGAGTGGACATTATCTCTCTCTTTACAGTGGATTTTGTCCAGCTACTTTTGAAAGTTTGGATGTACGTAAAACCCTCCACGTTGTTTTAATATTATATGCCCACAGGGAGAAATGATGGTGCCTGTAAGTGTGACACAGCCTATTTAAGATCAAGTTGTTTTGTTCAGAACTTGCTTCAAATTATTCGCTCTCTTTCTAGGCCTTATCAACAATGAATTGAATCTTGTGCATTGACAATGTTTGACATGTCCATGCTCAGCCATAATGCAATTTACAGGAGTCCTAACCCCTAAACCAGTGTGAATGCTATTGAAGCCACAACAAATGGGTTCAAGTTAATGTATTTAGCAAAGGTATACATTTTTTTATTTTGTATTATTTAAACTATAAAACGGACTAACATTGGAATTGGAGTTGATTCCAAGGCAATACATAAAAGACCCTAAATACACAACTTGAAGCAACCAAATATTTCACCATGGAGCATGTTCTGATTGGCCAGTGAGGGGCCAAGCCTCTACACACTGTTTATTCAAAACCCAGCCCTTTCGGCACCAACAGCAGCAAGTGCGCCGATATCTTTCATTATGAAAATAGCAAACATATTTCAGACACACCCCTGAACCTATAGCGCTACCACCTGCGTTTAGATGTACCATTGTGTAAGGTCTGTTAAACTAGAGCCCTTAGATTTACCATTGTGTAAGGTCTGTTAAACTAGAGCCCTTAGATTTACCATTGCGTAAGGTCTGTTAAACTAGAGCCCTTAGATTTACCATTGTGTAAGGTCTGTTAAACTAGAGCCCTTAGATTTACCATTGTGTAAGGTCTGTTAAACTAGAGCCCATTATATGTGCGTGCATGTGAGACCCACACACCCATTACCATGACACAGTTCACTTGATTGGTTGTTAGTTGAATTTTGCACCATGATTTTATTGCATGACATTTAAAGGAGCAAAATCACATTTGCTTTCATTGTCCAATAGACAGGTGCACAAGGTCCCATGGGGTGCACATTTAAAAAGAGGTTCAAATGTGACACGTGTTCGGTGGATGTAGATTAAAATAAAACTATGAACCTCCTTGATCTAGTTCTTCAGGATTTAGAGGCATCTGGCGAACAATGAGACAGTCAGTCAGGTTGTCGTCTTGACTTCTATGCTGAGTGAACAGGTATCACAGCACACAATGGCCTCTTCCCCCTCCACCTCCTCTCTTCCAATGGAGAATTCCCCTCCACAGCGACAGCCATACGTGTACACCTCGTTATCTGAAAAGAGAACACAGACAGCTGAGAGAAAAGGGGCACATGGGATGAGACAGGTGGAGAAGGACTTTATGGATCTATCTACGATGACTTCAATGGCAGCAGAGAAGAGATCATGGTTAAATAAGTAAGATAAAGAAGATGACTATAACTTGACTCACCGTCATCCCAAGTCATGTCATCCAGACAGACACAGGCGTCGACTGGCCAACTCTGATTCAGTTCGCTGGCTGTATTGAGACACAGAAGAAACATGAAAATATCACAAATCTATATTTAAAAAAAAGTGTCACTCCACAATGATACAATAATTGACAATAGAAAATACAGATTTTAAAAATCACATTGACGCTCTCAGATAAATATTTGTAGGCTACTGTTGTGCCAGTGACATTCAGTGTTCAAGAGAGTGACACAGGAGATTCAAGAGTATCACAGGCAAAGCACACAAACGAAAGGCAGATAGAGGGGAGATGGGAGGATGTGAGATGTTGGACTCTGATCTCATTCAATGGTAGTTTCTTGGGGAAGACAATTGAGATCTTGCATGAATCTCTGTCTACATAGTAAGGAATATGAAGGCATTAGGCAGCCCCTCCAGGATTGTTTATATGTTTTTATACAGAACCACTCAAAAGTTTGGACACCTACTCATTCAAGGGTTTTTCTTTATTTTTTACATTGTAGAATAGTGAAGACATTAAATAACACATATGGAGTCATGTAGTAACCAAAAAAGTGTTAAACAAATCAAAATATATTTTATTTTAGATTCTTAAAAGTAGCCACCCTTTGCCTTGATGACAGCTTTGCACTCTTGGCATTCTCTAAACCAGCTTCATGAGGTAGTCAACTGGAATGCATTTCAATTAACAGGTGTGCCTTAATTTAAGTTGTGGAATTTCTTTACTTCTTAATGCGTTTGAGCCAATCAGTTGTGTTGTGACAAAGTAGGGGTGGTATACAGAAGATCGCCTTATTTGGTAAAAGACCAAGTCCATATTGTGGCACGAACAGCTCAAATAAGCAAAGAGAAATGACAGTCCATCATTACTTTGAGACATGAAGGTCAGTCAATCCGGAACATTTCAAGAACTTTGAAAGTACGCAGAGTAGTGCGGTCATCTTTGGTGACAATTCCGACACGCTCTTAGGTAACGTTAGGACACATAGTGCTGAATATGCAAGATACAGATATACCTCCCTGCAAAGGATGGATGAACTATGTCTCAGTATCCTGGACCCAAACGTCCTGGTTTATAACAGTGCATATAGCCTAGTCTTATCTGTATTGTACTTCAAACTGTGTCAGACATTTGACGTTATGGGCCAGCCTACTGTTAATATAAGAACAAAGACAGACAACTACAGTAATAGATATTAACACTTCACTCCATTCCCAGCAGTACCTCTTCACCAGTCTCTGTGAGGAAACGGTAATTAGCACATTTTGATGCCACTCTTTAATGCTGGTCTTTAATTAGTCAGGAGACGAGCCTAAGTGGCCTACCTCACAGCTATGTATGGATATCATTGGATAGGTTTGGTGAATACATTTTCACCTGCTGTTCTCATGAGTGTTTTAAGTAGCGGTACAGTGAGATTGAGTAAAGGTGTCTATTAATTCATCCTGGTGATATACTGTACCATTTTAGGGATGAGGCTCAAATGACAGATAACCAAATCTACATTTTGATTGGTGTAACTTCTGCCGTTGTTACTGCAATCTTGTGAGACCATAATTTGCCAGTGGTCAGGTGCAAATTACAGTCCTACATCTAGGTGATTCAATACATCATACAAAACGAGGCTATACATTCACTGGTACCCTTTGTCACAGTGCTTCAACAGTTAAGCTAATACTACAGGGCAAATAAATGTCCATGCCTGATCAGAGCCTCAAAATGACTTGTAAAGGAACAAAAGTAGATCAACTACACTGCACACTGTAGTCTTGAAGGGACACTGTAGTCTTGCTAGTGTTGAGGGAGTCAGAGTGACCATGTCCTAATAATAGGGTGACTCAGCCAGTTGATGCACCCTGCCCAGAAGGCCCAGATGACAGCCAGTCACTACTGAGAGATCCCAAGGAGGCTCTGCCAGGTCCCATGAACAACTGCTATTTTATTCAGGTGCCGGAGCACCATTTTTTATGACGTCAGCATTTCTCTAAGTTTGTATCGACAAGATGTAGCCTATTGAATATCATTTTAGAAAGTGCATAAAATGCCTCCTCAAAATGCTACCACTGCATAGGCATATTTTTGGTGTATATTTTCGCAATACACCAAATTAGGCCATCACTGTCAATCATGAATGATAATTCTTCACGTTTTACAGGTGAAATGTCCAAACTGCATCTACAAGTCAATAATTTCATCTCAATCAGTTTCATGGGAATATCCATTTAAATCTTCTTGAATTATGTAGGTCAGGTCAGAGGTAGGCAACTCCATTCAGCCGCGGGACCATTTTTGTCAGCGCGGATGGTCGGGGGCACGAACATAATGATAATAATCATTTGTACACAGGAAATTGACGACAACTAAGCTCAAAAAGAGATTGTATTTCAAAATAATAATTTCATACCTCAAGTGGGGCTGATAATTAAAACATACGACTGAGACACGATCACATCCTTTCATTTTATTTGTGGGAATACTTGGGAACAGATTTACTAAATGAAACTCCTGGTGATTTGTGTTTTATTTTACTAAAAACTGAAATCCCCCACAAAACACGCACATAATTTGTATTTATTTTTTACTTTGAGGGAGAAAAAAACAATCCTTCCACCTGTTGCCGACCCCTGATGTAGGCCTACATAGCATAGCTACTGTTTTGTGAGTGAATTAGAGCAGATAGTGTTAACTAAAGCATGTATTTTGCCTCGTGGCGAGCGGTTGGAGATCTATGGAGGTCACTGGTCTCAGTGTTGGGGAGGTGGAGAAACATGCTCTCCAGTGGGCTGCTGCAAGGTGCCCTGAAACAACCCGGGAAGACGACCACTATGTGTTTGGCGATGGGGCGGTGGAGGTGGTGCACATTAAGAATGAGATGATTTAGTGTTAGTCAGGGCCGGCTGCACATCGCTCCTAGACAACCCAACAGCGTGTCAGAGACCTGGAGCAGAACGAGTCCACCCTGCACACACACACACACACACACACACACACACACACACACACACACACACACTTCTCCCTCCGCCACAAAACACAATTACCGTCCCTAGTAATTACCATACATGTCTGCCTAAACACAGGAAAATGCAACCCTGGTCTCAGTACCAAACTGATTTGCAACGCCGGTTGTTTATGATATAGTTTGCCAGCCAACATGGGATTGGTTCCTAATGCTTTGAGACTATCAGCTTTTAACTATTTCTTTGTTGTAATGGTATTGAATATCACTTTGAGGAAGGAAAGGCTATACATTATCAGTTGTAATAGACATGGGGATAGTAATGGATGAATATCCATCCCCCTTCATTTCTAATGAGCAAGAAGATAAAACATTCCACTCATGATGAAGTTCAAAAGGGCCTAGCAACAGAGTTTCATCCATCTCCCTCTGATAAACAACAGGAGGACTGACTGAGTTCCTCTGAAATCTGGATGAAACAGGCCTTTGAGCTGGCTTCAGTCGTGTTTGTTTTAATTATCAGCCCCACTTGATCACAGTGGAGAATGAGCCAGTCCTTCTGAATGGCTGGGCAACATTAAACACTATGGTGATGTTTACTGGTAGGTACTGGAGATCTGCCTCTGATTGAACACTACAGAGATCTACAGCAGCCAGACAGATGGGAGCTGTGCGCTGCTAGTCTACTACCCAACCCTACCTATTGGGCAGTGGTGGAAAAAGTACCCAATTGTCATAAAAGAAAGATACCATAAGAGAAAATACTTGCATAAAATACTTGCGCAAAAGTCAATGTATTTGGTTTTAAATATACTTAAGTATCAAAGGTAAATGTATTTGCTAAAATATACTTAAGTATCAAAAGTAAAAGTATAAATCATTTCAAAATTCCTTATTTTAAGCAAACCTGACAGCGACATTCTTTTTTTAATTTATGGATAGCCAGGGTCACACTCCAATACTCAAGACATAATTTACAAACAAAGCATTTGTCTTTAGTGATTCCACCAGATCAGAGGAGGTAGGGATGACCAGGGATATTCTCCTGATAAGTGCGTGAATTGGATCATTTTCCTGTTCCACTAAGCATTCAAAATGTAACGAGTACTTTTGGGTGCAGGGAAAACGTATGGGGTAAAAAAGTACATTATTTTCTTAAGGAATGTAGTGAAGTAAAAGCTGTCAAAAATATAAATAGTAAAGTACAGATAACCCCCAAAACGACTTAAGTAGTACTTTACACCTCTGCTATTGGGTGCATACAACAATCACCCTGCAACCAGCCATGAAGTACATACAATATTCTTAGACCGGCCAACAAAGAATGCCCAGATTTCACATTCAACAGAGAAACTCTGATTTGTCTGTGTTATAAAAATGTGTGTTGGATATAAAGTATTCATGCTGGAAATCAAAATGATTGTTAAATGAAAACACAACCTTCAATTCTTTCCTACTCATTGTTAGGTCATAATGGATAACTGTCCATGGAGATCTAAATGTTAGATATTCAGAGGATGAGTGAAAAAATGATTTAAAAAGCGGTTAAAAAAGGGTGTTTACGGAGGGAATCTTTGGAGTTTGGTTATTGTAAGGCAGCATACAATGGAAGACAAAGTCAATACCATCTATGGAGGGCCAGAGAGGGGTTTCTTTATATTACAGACACTCTATATGTCAATGCTATGGCTGGAATGTGTTGCCTTATAGAGTGGCACTGTGCTGTGGCTGGCTGGCTGAGTGTTTGCCCCCAAAGGCGATGAGAGCTCTCCCCTGCTAATGGTGCACACAGACACACACACAGGGCCTGGATGTAGAGTTGTTGAAGGTCCTAATGGAGAGCTAGCTAGGGGAACCTCTTTCCTGGGATCACGGGGGAGCATATCACTTCATGTAAAGCTAGGCCATGTGTAACAGGCCTGACCTACATTTCCCCCTTCTCTCCTCCCAGAAGCCCCTGCTCTCCTCCCCTCTTGTCCTCCAAGGAGCATTTTATGAGGGACAGAGATGGCAGAAAACAACCATTGTCAGGAGCCCGACACAATCTCTTGCTTGTTTTATTCATGTCTTTGCTGTGTGTGTGGGTGAATAGGAGGGTCTTTGCAAAACACACTCTCTGCCCTTTCTTGTGCACCCAGATAAGTGAGAAATGATCACGTGAACATACTTCGTAAAACAGGCCAGTCGGTACTAGAGACTATTATTGCTTCTGACTTTTAAAGTTTCAAGGAAATCTTGGAAATAGAATTTAAGTTATGCAAACTGGATTGGTTCATGCCTCATTTAGTGTGACCTTTTCAGGCACAAAATAGGCCTACTAGTTATATGTGGCCTTAGTGACTTCACACAGCGTCACTCTTTATCACTCAATATTAAGCAAGGGATGGTCCCAAGGGGAATTGCTATTGAATTTAATTGAGCATGAACCAACCAGTAAGAATAAATAAAAATATAAAATTCCAAACGTGTAATGAAATGAAAAATCATGTTTCATGTTCAAATGAATCACAGCAGAGCTATTAAAAAAAAAAGAGTGAGAGGGATGAGATGGTGGCTGAAAGAAGAGCATCAGAGAGTGGGAGTACAATATGCTAGTGTAGATGTAATGTACATTATGGGAGAGTGAATGTTTAACGGAGCCGGATTGTAGTGTGTTCCTCTGAGAGACTCCTCTGAACTGTGGAAGGACGACTTACCACGCAACTGCAGATCATAGGCTCTCTTTGTCTCCTGGTTGCTCAGGACCTTCCAAGCCTGATCGACCTCAATGAACCTGTGTAAGTGCTCCTCTGCCTCAGTCACAGTCACACCTGGGCCCTGCTTGTCGGGGTGATACTGTCAGCCAGTACAGAGGACAGGAGAAACACAGGTTAGAGACAGCCACAATGACAAGACTGACAACAGCCATCACAACAGAAACAATGACCAAAATCACAGCAGCCATCAGTCCCTTGAACCAGTACTTTGTTTGAGATGGTAGAGGGGAGAGGAGAGGTGTGGGAGGGGAGAGGAGAGGGGATGGCTCAGACACACTAGACAGAAGCTAGGTTAATTAGACCATAGTAGTCGTTGACAATCTGCCAGTGAAAAAGCCTGCACCTGCACTGTCAGCTTTTTCTGGGTAATTTGCTGATGGACCAATGCTCTTCTTCTGGACAATTTACCAGAGGAGGCAGAGTACAGTTTTGCAAACACAACTAGATTGAGACATCAGAGGACAGAACCGTTATCCCAGACAGCTTTGGGCAGAGAGCTGGAGAAGAGTATTGGCCATCCCATGACACCTCTGGCCAAATACAGTAGCAATACCACCCATGCTCTCTTTTGCGTTTTATTGTTGTTTTGTTAGGGGAGAGGGGCTATAGCAATATCTGCATTATGTCATCCGCTGACTAATATCAATATTGAAGGATCCCCTCATGTAATGCTCACACTGGCCCTGAGGTATGTCCCTGTTCTCTAGTGGATACTGACGGCCCTGTCTGTGTGTTTCCTTGCACATGGAACAGCTCTAATTTCCTCCTGCAGGTCTATGCAGTCCAGCCTTCAGCCACCGATTAGTGAGGGTCGCAGGAGGATGGATCATGGGCTCCTGATCCGCCTATGGGAGAGGAGGGAGGTGGTGGAGGGGCTTTTGGAAAACTTAGATCTATCCTAGCAGCATTCACACAGACCATTGCGTGTGTTCTTGTATGGTCACTGTAGTTCAGAAACGGAAGCTCTTCAAGAACGGGTAATGATACATGGGGTGATACTGAACTACAATGACCAATGGTCTCAGCTAGGCAAATACATGTCCACCGCAAATATAATTTACATTTTAAGTAACTTGAAGACTGGCAAACAATTAAAAAAAAATACATAATGTCCGCCTCCACATACAATTTAAGAAAGATCGTCAAGGATAACACAATAAAGCTTAGCAGCTTATTTCCATTGTGGTCCTTTTGGAGGGGGAAGAGGGGAATGCAGCAAGATTAGGAACTGCATTGGCAACACACAATGACAGACAAAATTGTTGTTTCATAAAATTAGCTAATTACTAGTTCAATTTACTAATAAACAACAATTGATAGGTACATCTCCCTTGTCTCTCATACCCCTAACATATAAAACAAGTCAATCCCTAATATATACAAGACATTCACAATATGATAGACAATAGGCAGACCACATGCTATCCTGGGTATTTTCTTCTCAGCCACGTACTGTACTATAATCTTGACTCACTTGAAACATGCAACTATTTAGCAATTTTTTCATTGAGAATTTGAAACTACCCATTGAAGGTATACATTTCAAATTCCTCGGAAGACTATTCCAAAGAATGGCAGCTGAGTACGACCCATAGTCGAAGTGGCACTGAACAAGAGCCCCTACCAATGCCACCATTGCATTCTTATCCAGATATTTGGAGGTTCTTGCCAGAAACCACATTTTATGGTTCACTTTGGATATAACCATCTGACAGGGGAGAGCATGGCACAAAAGGTTATCTAGCCCACATCCAAGATAATTAACAGACTCTTTTGCTGTAACTACTAAGTCACCTACTACCACCTTAAAATCCAGGGATTTCCTCAGTTTCACTTTGGACCCGAGCAAGATGGACTGTTTCCAAGGTGAAGTGACAGCTTGTCATAATATAACCGTTTACTGACATTCAGAAGTTCAGCACTGAGGGCCTCCTCAACCACAATTTTGTCTTTGTAAGAAACCAACAGTGCAGAATCATCTGCATAAAGGAAAAGGTCACATGTACAGGCAGATTTTAGATAATTTATACACACAACAGAAAGAAAAGTGGACCCAGCACACTCCCTCGGGGTACACTGCAGTTCAAGATTTTGGGTTTAGACAGGGTCCCATCCACACTCACCATGTGTTTTCTTCCTTGTAGATAAAAGCTAACCCATTTTACATCTAAGTTGTTCAAGCCCATGGCTCTTAGTTTGATTAACAGAATCTCATGATCCACTGTACCAAACACCTTTTGGAGATCTAACATAACCATACCACAACATTTCCCTGAGGTCCAAAATAAGCACATAGAAAAGCATTGGCCTTATTTTGGACAGATCTTAGCGAGAGTGAAACTTCGTTTCGCCTCTTCCTCTATCGTTTACACAGACCAGGCCCCTCCACACCTCACACTCCAACAAAGTTGAGAAATCCTTCGCTCTGACAAGCAATTTCAACTCGCTATTTGCATTTGCGGTTTGGTCCAACAGAAAAATCGGTCGTAAGGACACAAACACATTGAGAGATTATCTTACTGTTATAAAGAAGAAGTTACCTTTTCTAACGATACCCTTTTTATGTCTCAACTACTCAAATTGCGCGCAGAGCAGACACTACTAAAACGAGAATCAGTGAAGTTTGATTCTGGAAAATGAATGCTCAGTGTCATGTTTGGCATTGGGGTACTACGTACTGTTAGCAGCATTTTAGCCAAAGACTGTTATACTAGCTGTCTAGTCTGTGTTTTATAAAATGTGCAATAAGCATAAAACAATTATATACGGAATTGGCAACTCGTTCCCATTCTGAGAAATAAGTTAGGCCACTTTATTTGAACATCTGAACTAAGTGGACAGGCTAACATGCTTTTCAAACAGTTGACAGAAGGGTGTGCTCATAACAATTCAACTGTTCTACCTTGTTAGCTAGCAAATACATCCAAGTTAGCTAAACTTGAAATATAAAGATTAGCTGACTAATCACTAGCATGCAGGCTTGAGAGATTGTTGATGAGACCTGTGTTCCTTTTCTATAGCTTAATGCTTGATACAATAAGCCATTATTAGTGAATGTGCATTATGCATGGTTCTAGTTAAATTTGTAACAAAAAAAAGGCACTTTCATAGATAGACTTGAAAGCCAGATGAGTGATTATTGCCCCCCCAAAAAAGCAGGTTAAATTATTTATGAAATAATTAAATTATTAGTGGGTCTTATGGTTGTGGAAGGCTTATATTTAGCCTAGGTGTAACTTCATAAGCCCTGATTACATTAGATTATTGCTGACTGTTTGAAATGCAGTGTATTTGACCTTAAAATTGTACAACAACACTTATTTACAGAAAACAAACATTTAGACATTGTGAATAGCCCATAACTTAAAAAAAAATTAAGATATGATTTTTAGTCTATATCGCCCAGCCCTAACGTAATGTTAATTAATTTCTCTACCATAAGCCGCCTCAGATGCCGCTTTAGAGAATTTGGCAGTACGTCTACTGCCCTCACAACTGCAGACTATGTGTAACCACGCCAGCCCAGGACCTCCACATCTGGATTCTTCACCTGCAGGATCGTCTGAAACCAGCCACTCGGACCGTTGATGAAAATGTGGGTTTGCACAAGCAAAGAATTTCTGCACAAACTGTCAGAAACCGTCTCAGGGAAGCTCATCTGCGTGCTCGTTGTCCTCACCAAGAACTTGACCTGACTGCAGTTCTGCGTCGTCACCGAATTCAGTGGGCAAATGCTCACCTTCGATGGCCACTGGCACACTGGAGAAGTGTGCTCTTCATGGATGAATCCCGGTTTCAACTGTACCGGGCAGATGGCAGACAGTGTGTATGGCGTTGTGTGGGCAAGCTGTTTGCTGTCAATGTTGTGAACAGAGTGCCCCATGGTGGCGGTGGGGTTATGGTATGGGCAAGCATAAGCTACAGACAATGAACACAATTGCATTTTAAATCGATGCCAATTTGAATACACAGAGATATCGTGATGAGATCCTGAGGCCCATTGTCATGCCATTCATCTGCCACAATCACCTCATGTTTCAGCATGATAATGCACAGCCCCATGTCGCAAAGATCTGTACACAATTCCTGGAGGCTGAAAATGTCCCAGTCCATCCATGGCCTACCAGCTCAGACATGTCACCCATTGAGCCTGTTTGGGATGCTTTGCTCGACAGCTTGTTCCAGTTCACGCCAATATCCAACAACTTCGCACAGCCATTGAGGAGGCGTGAGGCAACATTCCACAGGCCACAATCAAGGAGATGTGTCACGCTGCATGAGGCAAATAAATGGTGGTCACACCAGATACTGATTGGTTTTCTGATCCACGTCCCTAACTTTCTTTTAAGGAACCTGTGACCACCAGATGCATATCTGTATTCCCAGTCATGTCAAAATCCATAGATTAGGGCCGTATTTATTTAAATTGACAGATTTCCTTATACGAACTGTAACTGTAAAATCATTGAAATGGTTGCATTTATATTTTTGTTCAGTGTACAATCACAACTCACTACCTAAAACACACACCCTTGGAGTCCAACCACGACATTTCCTTACAACGCACTGAGGCATTATCAAATATTACACTACACAGTGTTGTTTTCACTTTGTAAAAGGACAATCTGAATAGGATGAGAAAAAAAGCAACTTTACAACAAGCCAAAAATGTACTTCCTGATTGAATCATTAACAGCAATTTGCACTGAACTGAAGCAGAATTGTGTTTTATGACTGAGGGGACAGCATTCACACATCTCTCAAGACACCTGGAGCACAGGGCCAGCCACTCTTAAACACCTTCCGACTAACGAGATGGACAAGCCAGCACAGGTGTAACACATTGACTAACGTGGTGATACCAATTCATGCCCCCTACGTACTAACATGCTATACGTGCTAAAAGTCCAACTTCAAAACATAAATGGGAAAAACTAAACCTGTGACACCTTCCCCCTTAAGACAACAAATATATCCTATATTTTTGTTGGACAAGTTCTCACCAACAGAAAACAACTTCCATTTCACAACTAAAATGTGTCGCCTCCTCCAAAATAAACATTTTAAATGTATATATATTAGAGGTCGACCGATTATTCGGAATGGCCGATTAATTAGGGCCGATTTCAAGTTTTCATAACAATCGGAAATCGGTATTTTTGGACACCAATTTGGCCAATTTTGTTTTTTTACACCTTTATTTAACTAGGCAAGTCAGTTAAGAACACATTCTTATTTTCAATGACGGCCTAGGAATGGTGGGTTAACTGCCTTGTTCAGGGGCAGAACGACAGATTTTTACCTTGTCAGCTCGGGGATTCAATCTTGCAACCTTACGGTTAACTAGTCCAACGCTCTAACCACCTGCTTTACATTGCACTCCACGAGGAGCCTGCCTGTTCCGCGAATGCAGTAAGAAGCCAAGGTAAGTTGCTAGCTAGCATTAAACTTATCTTATAAAAAACAATCAATCATACTCACTAGTTAACTACACATAGTTGATGATATTACTAGTTTATCTAGCCTGTCCTGCGTTGCATATAATCGCTTAGGTACACGTTGCTCCAATGTGTACCTAACCATAAACATCAATGCCTTTCTTAAAATCAATACACAAGTATATATTTTTAAACCTGCATATTTAGTTAATATTGCCTGCTAACATGAATTTCTTTTAACTAGGGAAAATGTGTCACTTCTCTTGCAACAGAGTCAGGGTATATGCAGCAGTTTGGGCCGCCTGGCTCGTTGCGAACTGTGAAGACTATTTCTTCCTAACAAAGACAGCCGACTTCGCCAAACAGGGGGATGATTTAACAAAAGCGCATTTGCGAAAAAGCATAATCGTTGCACGAATGTACCTAACCACAAACATCAATGCCTTTCTTAAAATCAATACACAGAAGTATATATTTTTAAACCTGCATATTTAGCTAAAAGAAATCCAGGTTAGCAGGCAATATTAACCAGGTGAAATTGTGTCACTTCTCTTGCATTCATTGCACGCAGAGTCAGGGTATATGCAACAGTTTAGGCCGCCTGGCTCGTTGCGAACTAATTTGCCAGAATTTTACGTAATTATGACATAACATTGAAGGTTGTGCAATGTAACAGGAATACTTCGACTTATGGATGCCACCCGTTAGATAAAATACGGAACGGTTCCGTATTTCACTGAAAGAATAAACGTGATAGGTCATTAATATGGTCGAATCCGGAAACTAAGGCTCATATTTCTGTGTGTTATTATATTATAATTAAGTCTATGATTTGATAGAGCAGTCTGACTGAGCGATGGTAAGCACCAGCAGGCTCGTAAGCATTCATTCAAACAGCACTTTCGTGCGTTTTGCCAGCAGCTCTTCGCAATGCTTCAAGCATTGCACTGTTTATGACTTCAAGCCTATCAACTCCCGAGATTAGGCTGGTGTAACCCATGTGAAATGGCTAGCTAGTTAGCGTGGTGCGCGCTAATAGCGTTTCAAATGTCACTCGCTCTGAGACTTGGAGTAGTTGTTCCCCTTGCTCTGCATGGGTAACGCTGCTTCGAGGGTGGCTGTTGTCGATGTGTTCCTGGTTCGAGCCCAGGTAGGAGCGAGGAGAGGGACGGAAGCTATACTGTTACACTGACAATACTAAAGTGCCTATAAGAACATCCAATATTCAAAGGTGTATGAAATACAAATCGTATAGAGAGAAATTGTCCTATAATAGCTGACTACAACCTAAAACTTCTTACCTGGGAATATTGAAGACTCATGTTAAAAGGAACCACCAGCTTTCATATGTTCTCATGTTCTGAGCAAGGAACTTAAACGTGAGCTTTTTCACATGGCACATATTGCACTTTTACTTTCTCCAACACTTTGTTTTTGCATTATTTAAACCATATTGAACATGTTTCATTATTTATTTGAGGCTAAATTTATAGTATTATATTAAGTTAAAATAAGTGTTCATTCAGTATTGTTGTAATTGTCATTATTACAAATAAATAAATTGGCCGATTAATCGGTATCGGCTTTTTTGGGGTCCTCCAAAAATCATAAATCGGTCGACCTCTAATATATACACCCACTTCTTTTTGACAATATTTTCTTATTTAGTTTTTATTTTATACTTTTTTGGGGGGGGGGGGACATAGTTGCCTAAAACTCAGAGGTTTTGAAAAACTCATGTATGTTTCTGTAACTCTTGTCCCCTTGGAACAAGCCCAAACAAAAACATCTCCAAAATGGAAAAACATACATCAAAATAAAATGTGTGCCAGGGCTACACACAGGCTAAACACATAACTACTGGGTGCTTTATTTGTGATGGTAGTTTTGGGTGTAAACAAACTCATCTGCAAGAACTGCAGCTTTCTCAAGAGAGATCCTTGTGCTCAAATGTAGGTAGCAACCCTTTTGTGAAGGCAATTTTTTAACTGCTGGAGAAGTATGAGTGTCTAAGTCCTCAAGGTCCTTGACCTCCTGAGAACCACACCACCGATCAAAAAGACATGCTTGTTCCCTTGCGAACTCAACATGATTTTGCGATTCTGTCTTTCGTAATTTATGGAAATGTTGTCTGTATGCCTCTGGGACCAACTCGTAAGCCCGAAGGATAGCAGCTTGAACTTCTTTGGGATAGGGGGCAGTATTTTCACGGCTGGATAAAAAACGTACCCGATTTAATCTGGTTGCTACTCCTGCCCAGAAACTAGAATACGGATATAATTAGTAGATTTGGATAGAAAACACTAAAGTTTCTAAAACTGTTTGAATGGTGTCTGTGAGTATAACAGAACTCATATGGCAGGCCAAAACCTGAGAAGATTCCATACAGGAAGTGCCCTGTCTGACAATTTGTTGTCCTTCTGTTGCATCTCTATCGACATTACAGCATCTGTGCTGTAACGTGACACTTTCTAAGGCTTCCATTGGCTCTCTAAAGCCGCCAGAAAGTGGAATGGGGTGTCTGCTGTCTCTGGGCAAAGTACAGCAGCTCTGTTTGTGAGTGGTCAGCCTGGGGACAGTGAAACTGGAGATGCGCGGTCACGAGACTTCTCCATTTTTTTCTTTCAGCCTTTGAATGAATACAACGTTGCCCGGTTGGAATATTATCGCTATTTTACGAGAAAAATAGCATAAAACTTGATTTTAAACAGCGTTTGACATGCTTCTAAGTACGGTAATGGAATATTTAGATTTTTTTTGTCACGAAATGCGCGTCACCCTTCGGATAGTGACCTGAACGCACAAACAAAACGGAGGTATTTGGATATAACTATGGATTATTTGGAACCAAAACAACATTTGTTGTTGAAGTAGAAGTCCTGGGAGTGCATTTTGACGAAGAACAGCAAAGGTAATGCAATTTTTCTAATAGTAATTCAGAGTTTAGTGAGCCCCAAACTTGGTGGGTGTCAAATTAGCTAGCCTGTGATAGCCGAGCTATGTACTCAGAATATTGCAAAATGTGCTTTCGCCGAAAAGCTATTTTAAAATCGGACATAGCGATTGCAT
The DNA here is from genome assembly GCF_965601325.2 of Salmo salar. Lineage (NCBI taxonomy): Eukaryota > Metazoa > Chordata > Actinopteri > Salmoniformes > Salmonidae > Salmo > Salmo salar. Next base: position 110,017,622 of record NC_138300.1, read on the forward strand.
AAAGGAGTTCTGTATCTATAATTCTTAAAATAATTGTTATGTATTTTGTGAACGTTTATCATGAGTAATTTAGTAAATTCACCGGAAGTTTTCAGTGGGTATGCTAGTTCTGAACATCACATGCTAATGTAAAAAGCTGGTTTTTGATATAAATATGAACTTGATTGAACAAAACATGCATGTATTGTATAACATAATGTCCTAGGAGTGTCATCTGATGAAGATCAAAGGTTAGTGCTGTATTTAGCTGTGATTTGGGTTTATGTGACATATATGCTTGCTTGGAAAATGGCTGTGTGATTATTTGTGTCTATGTACTCTCCTAACATAATCTAATGTTTTGCTTTCGCTGTAAAGCCTTTTTGAAATCGGACAATGTGGTTAGATTAACGAGAGTCTTATCTTTAAAATGGTGTAAAATAGTTGATTGTTTGAGAAAATTGAATTGTGGTATTTTAGTTGGTTTTGTATTTCGCGCCGTGCGATGCCATTGGCTGTTGGCTAGGGGTTCCGCTAGCGGAACGTCTGTCCTCAACAGGTTAACAGTGTCATAATCTGAACTCTGATCAAGAGATAAAGCAGCGTACACTGAGCTTTTCTCACAAGAACACTTTGGAGGAGCAGTGACCAACTACCGCTACTGCTTTTGGATCGCCAGATGCCACCTTGATGTCATAATGCTTTGCAATGATGAGCATATTCACCTTCGTACATGTTTCTAGCATCTCCCATGTAGGGTTTTCCACAAATGCTTCCAACTTAAAGTCCATGGCTTTTTATTTTTACAAGGCTGTGTGTTTATGCAAGTTTCAAAATGATTCCACCAATCTTATAACCGTTCAGGGACCGAAACTCCACCACAAATGTGTCTTTTGAACACTCCAATATGTGGGCAGAGCAAAGCTTCAGAGTAGGTGATTAGAGCAACTACCATACTCATGGGAAAATAGATCCTGGATGAGCCCCCATTGTGTTACCTTCCCGTGCAAGACAACCAAACTTATGCTGAAACATAAGGAGGAATTAACAAAGAGTCACTGACAAAACAAAATGTGGGATTTTAGGAGGGGTTCTGAAAGACACTCATGGGGCACTGACAGTTGACTAGCAACAACAACTGGGACCTAAAAGACACCCACCATGAGCACCCACTAAATGTGCCCACTAAGAGGCAAATAAAAGAAAAACCCACACCAAACTTAAGACAGGAAGCAAACAAAAAAGTTGAGCAAAACAAAAAAACAGGGAAGATCAGACAAAGGAATGTTTTTCTGAAATCAAATAGGGAGAGCCAACTAAAGGTGTTGACCCTCCACATCTCTCAAGACAACTGGAGCACTGGTCCAGCCACTCGTAACTGTCACCTGGGCCAGCACAGGTGTAACACATACTGACTAACGAGGTGACACCAAATCGGTGCACCCTACATGCTATACGTGCTAATAGTCCAACCTCAAAACATAAATGGAAAAAACAAAACCTGTAACACCAGTGCTAACCTCTTTATCGTCTAGCCTATTTAAAAGTATTGTTCAGCAATGGAAGTGTTACAGTTTAAAAGGACAAAGACTCAACAGAAGGCTGAGAAAGGAAGCTCATTTTCTAAAACATTCAGAGCGGTCACACAATGCAAATGACAAGTATATGTACGTGACCAGGCGCCTGTGATCAAGAAATGGGTCTGGCTTTCTGATGGATGGGGTGAGGAACTGATTCAGTCAACATTCTGACAGAAAAATATATTGTTCTCTTTCTAAAGAACATTACAAAATCCTTCTCACACCATTGAACCAGCTTTGTGGCTCTCTCAAATCCTGAAGGAAATCAAAGCAAACCTAGAGAAGCTGCTTGTTTCCACAGTGGTGATATAGTCCCAGAGGGTGTGCATGTCCAACTCCCATTTGTGATCTGATTGTGACAGTGCTCTGTGCTGGAAGCTTACAGGTGTGAAGTATCTGGCTGTGGAACTAACATGCTGACCACACCGGTCACATCGCGTGCACGAGTGTTGCAAAATAAATTTACACATACATGTTATTCAAATCATTGCACCCACACTGCTCGCGAGCGTCTGCGTTGCCAGGCGCTAAAATAGAAGTTGATTGTATTTGTGGTGCAGAACGCGCTGCAAGTCCTGCCTCTCCCATCTCCTCATTGGCTTTTAGAAGCATATAACCACGTGCCATCTCATTGGTAACACCCACATGGGTGATAGAAAGATGAACTGAGGTAAATTATGGTAATACACCTTATTATTAAAGTTAGTTGCCAATCGCCATATAAAGTCCAAAGAAGAAAAAGCCTGGAAGGCACCTTGTGCATTTCAGGTAAAATAACAACTCAATGTTGTTTATCCCAGGACAAATTAGCTAGCAACAACAAGCTAGCAATCTAAATAGGACAAATTAGCTAGCAACTGCAAGCTAGCTAAATTGCCATATGTTTAATGCTTTTCGATCTGTCCCCAAATTAATATAATTGGTTCAGTTTGTTTTGATATTTCAACCTGTGTGTCGTGATCGCGTTTGGTATGGGGAGACAAAATCCAGTGTAGACATGGTGTAAGGCTTGAAAACAGCCTACACCTCCATCTCCAGACCCACTAGTCCATGCTGCTACAGTACTTCTCACAAGTTTCTGATTAAAACTCACTATAGCCTGGTGATTGACTATTTGCTAATGACATTTGAGAAAATTTGAAGCTCAGAATTAAACATATTTTCATCTACTGTAAAAATTCTAGCCACAGACAGTATTTTGACATTTTACAGCAGAGAAACCTATTTGCTGTAATTCCTCCCCCCCACTTCTGAGTCCCCATGCAGCTCAGGTTATTTTTCATAAATACATAACACAATGAAAAGCCCCGGCTCTTATAAAATGGCCCACCCTCCGTTCCTGTGGAGTTACGTACTTTAATTGATGTCTCTTTGCACGCATTGTAAAATATTCATTTACTGGGGCTAATGGAGCTTAGAGAGGCTGGAACACAATATAAAGCACTGGCAATTTGGAGCACTAGGCGCTTCTTACCATGAATCATCTCTCTCTCCCTCTGTGCTGTATCAGACTTGTCTGTTTCTACCACGAGGCTGAGGCGTGTGCTGTGCAGGCATTCAGAAGATGGGAGCGGATGAGCTGGTGGCAGAGCAAAAGGCCACCATCATCACACTACTGCCCCCTAATGTCTGAGGGAGGCCGGACGTGAGCGGGCATTACTGAGGGGGGAAGGGGAATGCCAACAGCAAAGTCTAGGATGTTTTGTTCAAAGTAACATTGGATTAATCAAATATTATTTTAAGAAATGTTGACATTGATGGTAGCTTGAGGTTTGAATGTTTTTACAATTGATAAGCATAAAGCCTATGGTTTATGTGAAATCCAACAGCACCTTAAATCCAGAAAGTCTGACAAAATAATACCCAGTAATCAGTTAATGGTGATATCTGTGGCCTACGCCTATGTCCTACTTACCGTGTGCTAATAAACATACATAATTACTAGAACTAACATACTCTTGCTCAAAGCCCTGTGTTTATAGAACAGTGCAGCTATTTTCAGACAAAAACATTTTCAGATAAAAAAAGCATTACTCTGAAAATCAACACCAAAATAGTTTTTAGGTTATAGCTTATTGATTAGAGTATGATTGATTTTACAGTTTCTAGGTGATTTCAGTAATTAAAATGGGTTTTGGATTATACAAATCCATTTTATGTTGTTCTCTGTCAAGGATTAAAAGAAATTTACAGATTAATATCAGAGGGCAAGATGCAGTTAATACTTCATCATACAGTCATCAATCACATCGACAATCTAAGCTTGCATGATAAGTAGCCTAACCTTGCCCGACACCTAGAAGATTTATCTTGAAGACACTCCCAGAACTCATGCCAAAGCATGAGCGCAGTGGATTAATGTAGTCTTGGGTGTGTTTATATTCATAAAATGTATTACTTTCTAGAAATACAAGCTAAGTGCTAACGGACCAACAGTAACGTGATGTCAAGATACTTTCTCACCCCGCCTCTCACTCAATTATTGGGACCTATTTTGACATGGTTCATCAAGATGCAAATAAACCTAACAGCAGTTTATTCATCAGTACAATTGAAAAGACATGACACAGGAGAACGCCAGAGTTTACACATACCATTAAGGCCAGTCTTTGGTACTTCTGTTTGAGGTCTTGTAACCCATCCGATGGACTGGATTCAAGTATAGAATACCAGTCTTTCTGGGATCTACGTTCACTTGTCATGCTGAGAAAACAATCATCTTTTGAATAAATTTGTGAGCCAAGCAAGGTAGTTTCATTACCAGAATAGGTGCGATCTAACCGTTTCGTCGCCTATGAATGACAGCTAGCCACAAGGCTAACAACAACAATGTCCACGTGTTCGTTGCAGGCTAACCAGTCAGCAAACATTATCGTTATAAACATGACATCAAAATATTCGTTTGTTAAACTGCATTATATATCGTAATTCCAAAAGGGTTCAACCAAAAGCGCTGTAATACTAGCAAGCTGAAACCAGCACATTATACAAATGTCTGGCACTTTGCTTTTCCAGCCGCGTGCCTGTGTCACGTGATGCCCCTGTGTAAGCGTGTGCATCAGTTTTTACAGCCCCCGCGGAAACATGTCCTATAGCGCTTTAGAGATAAAATATGATGTGCTATATTATAAATATAGATCCTATTGTCATCAACGAATTATGCATAAAAGTTCAATATCTGTACAAGTACTAATTATCGTCGGTTTCAGCCATTGAGCCAGTAATTGAACGGGATATTACATTTTTCTACACGAAGTAAATATTGCAATACAGACATAAGAACACGGATGAGAGGATCTCCATGGAAACTAACGTTAGCTAAATGCAGGGCATGCACCAAGCACATCTGGGATAAGAAACGTCCAGCACGTTACCATCTTACAAGTCAATAATGTTTTAAAACATTTTGAAAACTAGGAATTACTTTGGATACAAGTTAATGCTTGTCTCTGCTACGGGCATTTGTTTTTTTAGTTCGAGGAATATCATGCGAAGAAGTGCGCATGCTCATGTTTCACTCAACAGAGAAATGCGCTCTCTCTCTCTTTCCAATTCAAATGCCTTTATTGGCATGGGAAACAAACACTGAGTCTACAAAACATTAGGAACACCTGCTCTTTCCATGACAGACTGACCAGGTGAATCCAGGTGAAAGCTGTGATCCCTTATTGATGTCACTTGAAAAATCCACTTCAATCAGTGTAGATGAAGGGGAGGAGAAATGTTTAAGCCTTCAGACAATTGAGACATTGATTGTGTATGAGTACTATTCAGAAGGTGAATGGGCAAGACAAAATTATTTAAGTGCCTTTGAACGAGGTATGGTAGCAGGTTCCACCGGTTTGAGTGTGTCAAGAACTGCAATGCTACTGGGTTTATGACGCTCAACAGTTTCCTGTGTGTCGTGTCTTTGGCTATGCCGGATTAAGTGATATGACATGCTAACTTATAAAATGATTTCTCTGTAATTAATATTACCTGATTAAGCTAATCATGTAAATGTAATTAACTAGAAAGTCGGGGCACCACGGAAGAACGTTTATAGAGCCGTTATCTTCCGAATAAACTCTTAAAATACTTTGTAATATTTTACATCGATAGCAGTCAATATTAACCCTTGTTTTATTTTCAGTCTCATAATGAAAGTTGTAAATTCTTGGTTATCTTCACGAACCCTGGCTAACAAGTTGAATCAGCAATACAAAATTGGGTTTAATTATTTATTTACTAAATACCTAACTAATCACACAGAATTACAAATACACAGAATACAATGATGTCATACAGAAAACGTCCCTGGTGAACGGAACCTGTATGAAAGCTGGTTACACAAAGGAAAGGGGGTTGGGCTTGAATGAAAGAGCGGGAAGATTTAGGAACAGAGAAACAGCAGCTATGCTATCGTAAATACATTATCTTATGCATTCTAAATGACCGCCCATTTGGAAAAGGAAAATGCAATAAATATTTACTCTGAGCTGCGCTTCGGTAGATTGGTCGTAGATGCTGGCCGGGTTGGCCAACAGATCTTCCTGTAAACTCTTAAGAATGTCTCTGGTGGTAAATTGGATAAGTGGTGGTATCTTCGTCCGTCTGTTAGACTGGATCCGTCGTCCGTCCTTTCCTAGCCCACGTAAGCAGCGGCCGCTGCTAACTCAACGGCTAGGAAGTAGCACTTCTTTAGTGAATAAGCTCAAAGTTCATACCATTCGCCACCAAAGCTCACGCCGAGGTTGGCTTAGTTCTGTACTTGACATGTGTGTCCTTCTAACGTAGAGGCTGCAGACCTCCCGTACTGGAACAACCTTGGTTATCTTTTCGTCAAAGGATTATATAGTGGAGAGGGGGAGGGAGGTGTTTCATCGTTTATAACCCCTGTCTCTTCACAGGGTTGGGCCACTGATCGAGCAGGGCACTTTCCTTATGAAAACCCAATTCTCTCGTTTGGAAGCTAAAATTACATTTCATCTCCTAACAAACATTTTCAATATCAAACATTTCAATTGCATAACAATTCCATGTGACTCTGATAACTAGAGGGTGGATACTTTCCCAGGTACAGTTTATGTCGTCCTGTCATCAATCATAATGTCTCAGATGACAACTGAAATGAAATCCATACTCATTACTTTATCAAGCATATTTCCAACTGGTTTTATTAACAAAATATGGTTCCTTTTCCCCATTTGTTTGATGTTCCCAGACTCTCTATATTTAACACAGGCTATTCACGTCCTTCAGTAGATTCAGAGAGGGGAAGAGAGAAAGGTATTTATGGGGGGGGGGTCATAAACCTTACCCACAGGCCAACGTCATGACGTGTGTATCAAGAATTGTCCAACAACCAAAGGACATCCAGCCAACTTGACATCTGTGGGAGGCATTTGAGTCAAAATGGGCCAGCATCCCTGTGGAACGCTTTCGACACCTTGTAAAGCATGCCCGGACAAATTTTGTCTGTTCTGAGGGGAAAAGTGGGTTCAACTCAATAGTAGGAATGTGTTCCTAATGTTTTGTACACTCAGTGTATGTTTACATTGCCAAAGCAAGTTAAATCAATAATAAACAAAAGTGAAATAAACAATCAGAAATTAACAGTAAACATTGCACTCACAAAAGTTTCAAAAGAATAGAGACATTTCAAATGTTATATTATGGTACAAAAGGGAAAATAAATAAACATAAATACGTGTTGTATTTACAATGGTGTTTGTTCTTCCCTGGTTGCCCTTTTCTTGTGGCAACAGGTCACAAATATTGCTGATGTGATGGCACACTGTGGTATTTCACCTAATAGATATGCGAGTTGATCAAAATTGGATTTGATTTCAAATTCTTTGTACATCTGTGTAATCTGAGGGAAATATGTGTCTCTAATATGGTCATACATAGGCAGTAGTTTAGGAAGTGCAGCTCAGTTTCCACCTCATTTTGTGGGCAGTGTGCACATAGCCGGTCTTCTCTCGAGAGCCAGGTCTGCCTACGGCAATAGCAAGGCTATGATCACTGAGTCTGTACATAATCAAAGCGTTCCTTAAGTTTGGGTCAATCACAGTGGTCACGTATTCTGCCACTGTGTACTCTCTGTTTAGGGCCAAATACCATTCCAGTTTGCTCTGTGTTGTTTTTCCTCTCTCTCTCTCTCTCTCTCTCTCTCTCTCTCTCTCTCTCTCTCTCTCTCTCTCTCTCTCTCCTCTCTCTCTCTCTCTCTCTCTCCTCTCTCTCTCTGTCTCTCTGTCTCTCTGTGTCTCTCTGTGTCTCTCTGTGTGTGTGTGTGTTTCTCATTTCAATTCAAAGGGGATTTATTGGCAGGGAAAACATATGTTTACATTGCCAAAGCAAGTAAAATAAAATATAAACATAAGTGAGAATAAACATAAACAACATCAACATAAAACCATTAGTAAACATTGCACTCAGAAAGATAAATACATGTCAGGTGTTATATTATCAGCCATGTACAGTGCATTGTGCATTGTCTCTAATGTGGTTATACTGTACATTTGGCAGGAGGTGAGGAAGTGCAATAGCAAGGCAATGCTCAAAGAGTCTGTAGATAGTCAAGGATTTTCTTAATTTTGGGTCAGTCACAGGGGTCAGGTATTCTGCCACTGTGTTCTCTCTGTTTAGCGCAATATGCATTCCAATTTGCTCTGTTTTTTGGTTGATTCTTTCCAGTGTGTCAAATAGTTATCTATTTGCTTTCTCACAATTTGGTTGGGTCTAATTGTGTTGCTGTCCTGGGGCTCTGTGGGGTCGGTTTGTGTTTGTGAACAGAGCCCCAGAACCAGCTGGCTGATGGGACTCTTCTCTAGGTTAATCTCTCTGTAGGTGAGGGCTTTGTAGTGGAATGGGTGGGAATTGCTTCCTTTTTAGGTGGTTGTAGAATTTAACAGCTCTTTTTTACATTTTGATAATTTGCTGATATAGTTGAAATTCTGCTCTGCATGCATTGTTTGGAGCTTTGTACACAAAGTATATGTTTGCAGAATTCTGCATGCAGAGTCTCAATTGGGTGTTGGTACAATTTTGTAAATTATTGGTTGGTGAGTGGACCCCAGACCTCACAACCATAGAGGGCAATGAGTTCTAGAGGGCAATGAGTTTTTAGAATGTCGCCAGAGGAGATGGCTGCTGTTTTACGGGCTCCTAACCAATTGTGCTATATGGTGTGTTTTTTCACGTTGTTTGTAAATTATTTTGTACATAATGTTTCTGCCACCGTCTCTTATGACCGAAAAAAGCTTCTGGATATCAGAACAGTGTAACGCCCTGGCCATAGAGAGGGGTTTTTGTTCTTTATTTTGGTTAGGCCAGGGTGTTACATTGGGTGGGCGTTCTATGTTCATTTTTCTATGTTTTTGTATTTCTTTGTTTTGGGCCGTGTGTGGCTCCCAATCAGGCACAGCTGTAGTTTGTTGTTGCTGATTGGGAGTCACACATAAGGAGCCTGTTTTTCCTTAGGGTTTTGTGGGGGATTGTTTCTGTTTAGTGTCTTGCACCTGACAGTACTGTTTGGCTGTCGGTTTTCTTGTTTTGTGTTGTATCATGTTTGTTAGTTAATTATAATTCAAAGATGAACCTTGGTCTACTTCCACAGACAGCCGTGACAAACAGCGATTATTTACCTCATTTAACGAGTCGGACGCGAAGGATTTACTCCAGATACCGGACCAAATCCCGTCATTCGCATGAAGAAAAGACACCGATACAGGGGACGCAGGTCCGGGTGCCTTGTTATAATTCGTCGGCGAGTGGGTAACCTGCCTTTAACATCCGTCCTATTGGCCAACGTGCAATTATTGGAGAATAAACTGGATGAGCTCTGTTCAAAACTATCCTACCAGCGGGACATTAAAAACGGTAATATCTTATGTTTCACCAAGTCGTGACCGAACGACTACATGAATTATCTACAGTAGCCTGTCTGTGTCTATTTGTCAATAACAGCTGGTGGGTGAATTCAATTATTAAGGAAGTCTACGGGTCGGTAGTCATGTAGGCATATGCCCTCTATGCCCTCAGACGAACCATCAAACAGACAAAGCGTAAATACAGGACTAAGATTGAATCCCTGTGGCAGGGCTTGTAAATGATTACAGACTACAAAGGGAAGCCCAGCAATGGGCTGCCCAGTGACACAAGCCTACCAGACGAGCTAAATTACTTACATGCACATTTTGAGGCAAGCAACACTGAAGCATGCATGACAGTACCAGCTGTTCCAGACGACTGTGTGATCACACTCACCATAGCCAATGTGAGTAAGACCTTTAAACAGGTCAACATTGACAAGGCCGCAGGCCCAGAAGGATTACCAGGACGTGTGTACTCTGAGCATGTGCTGACCAACTGGAAAGTGTCTTCACTGACATTTTCAACCTGTCCCTGGTCGAGTCTGCAATACCTACATATTTCAAGTAGTCCAACATAGTCCCTGTGCCCAAGAACACAAAGGTAATGTGCCTAAATTACTACCGACTCGTAGCATTCACGTCTGTAGCCATGAAGTGCTTTGAAAGGCTGGTCATGGCTCACATCAACACCATCATCCCAAAAACCCTAGACCCACTTCAGTTTGCATACCACCCCAACAGATCCACAGATAACACAATCGCTATTGCACTCAACACTGCCCTTTCCCACCTGGACAAAAAGAACACCTATGTGAGAATGCTGTTCATTGACTACAGCTCAGGGTTCAACACCATTGTGCCCTAAAAGCTCATAAGGACCCTGGGACTAAACACCACCTTCTGCAACTGGATCCTGGAGTTCTTGACGGGCCACCCCCAGGTGGCAAGGGTAGGTAACAACACATCTGCCACGCTGATCCTCAGGGGTGGATGCTTAGTCCCCTCCTGTACTCTCTGTTCACCCATGACTGCGTGGCCAAGCACGACTCCAACATTAAGTTTGCCGCAGACACAACAGTGGTAGGCCTGATCATCCACAACAATGAGACAGCATATAGGGAGGAGGTCAGAGACCTGGCAGTGTGGTACATCACTGGGGACAAGCTCCTGCAATCCAGGACCTATATTATAGGCGGTGTCAGAGGAAAGGCCCAAAAATTGTCAGAGACTCCAGTCACCTAAGTCATAGACTGTTTTCTCTGCTACCGCATGGCAAGCAGTACTGGAGGGCCAAGACTGGGACCAAAAGGCTCCTTCTACCTCCAAGCCATAAGACTTCTGAACAGTTAATCAAATGCCCCCCCCCCCCATTTGTTTTGTACACTGCTGCTACTCGCTGTTTTATCTAAGCATTGTCACTCCACCCCTACCTACATGTACAAATTACCTCAACTAACCTGTACCCCCCCACATTGACTCGGTACCGGTACCCCCTGTTTATAGCCTCGTTATTCTTATTTTATTGTTTTAGTTTTTATAATTTCTAACTTTAGTTTATTTGGTAAATATTTTATTAACTCTTCTTGAACTGCACTGTTGGTTAAGGGCTTGTAAGTAAGCATTTCACGGTAAGGTCTACACTTGTTGTATTCGGCGCATATGACAAATAAAGTTTGATTTGGTGCCAGGACAACAACCTCTCCCTCAGTGTGATCAAGACAAAAGAGATGATTGTGGACTACAGCAAAAGGAGGGCCGGGCACGCTCCCATTCTCATCGACGGAGCTGCAGCGGAGCAGGTTGAGAGCTTCAAGTTCCTTGGTGTCCACATCACCAACAACCTATCATGATACAAACACACCAAGACCGTCATGAAGAGGGCACGACAACGCCTATTCCCCCTCAGGAGACTGAGAAGATTTGGCATGGGTCCTCAGATCCTCAAAAAGTTCTAAAGCTGCACCATTGAGAGCAACCTGAATGGTTACATCACCGCCTAGTATGGCAACTGCTCGCCCTCCGACCGCAAGGCGCTACAGAGGGTAGTGCGAACGACCCAGTACATCACTGGGGCTAAGCTTCCTGCCATCCAGGACCTCTATACCAGGCAGTGTCAAAGGAAGGCCCTAAAAATTGCCAAAGACTCCAGCCACCCTAGTCATAGACTGTTCTCTCTGCTACCACATTGAAAGCGGTACAGGAGTGCCAAGTCTAGGTCCAAAAGACTTCTTAACAGCTTCTATCCCCAAGCCATTAGACTGCTGAACAGCTAATTAAATGGCTACCCAGACTTTTTGCATTGCCCCCCTCCCCCTTTTTTTATGCTGCTACAACTCTCTATTTATTATCTATGCATAGTCACTTTACCCCTGATTTGATTTGATAAGTGATTTAAGTATTTTTAGCCAGATCCTAATTGGGATGTTGAGTTTTATGTTCCTTTTGATGGTATAGATGGTCCTTCTTTCCTTGTCTCTTAGATCGCTCACAGCCTTGAGGTAATTATTTTCTCTCTCTCTCACTCCCTTACATTACATTACATTTACATTTAAGTCATTTAGCAGACGCTCTTATCCAGATCGACTTACAAATTGGTGCATTCACCTTATGATATCCAGTGGAACAACCACTTTACAATAGTGCATCTAAATCTTTTAAGGGGGGGGGGGGGGGGGGGTTAGAAGGATTACTTTATCCTATCCTAGGTATTCCTTAAAGAGGTGGGGTTTCAGGTGTCTCCGGAAGGTGGTGATTGACTCCGCTGTCCTGGCGTCGTGAGAGAGCTTGTTCCACCATTGGGGTGCCAGAGCAGCGAACAGTTTTGACTGGGCTGAGCGGGAACTGTGCTTCCTCAGAGGTAGGGGGGCCAGCAGGCCAGAGGTGGATGAACGCAGTGCCCTTGTTTGGGTGTAGGGCCTGATCAGAGCCTGAAGGTATGGAGGTGCCGTTCCCTTCACAGCTCCGTAGGCAATCACCATGGTCTTGTAGCAGAGGCGAGCTTCAACTGGAAGCCAGTGGAGAGAGCGGAGGAGCGGGGTGACGTGAGAGAACTTGGGAAGGTTGAACACCAGACGGGATGCGGCGTTCTGGATGAGTTGTAGGGGTTTAATGGCACAGGCAGGGAGCCCAGCCAACAGCGAGTTGCAGTAATCCAGACGGGAGATGACAAGTGCCTGGATTAGGACCTGCGCCGCTTCCTGTGTGAGGCAGGGTCGTACTCTGCGAATGTTGTAGAGCATGAACCTACAGGATCGGGTCACCGCCTTGATGTTAGTGGAGAACGACAGGGTGTTGTCCAGGATCACGCCAAGGTTCTTAGCACCCTGGGAGGAGGACACAAGGGAGTTGTCAACCGTGATGGCTAGATCATGGAACGGGCAGTCCTTCCCCGGGAGGAAGAACAGCTCCGTCTTGCCGAGGTTCAGCTTGAGCTGGTGATCCGTCATCCACACTGATATGTCTGACAGACATGCAGAGATGCGATTCGCCGCCTGGTTATCAGAAGGGGGAAAGGAGAAGATTAATTGTGTGTCGTCTGCATAGCAATGATAGGAGAGACCATGTGAGGATATGACAGAGCCAAGTGACTTGGTGTATAGCGAGAATAGGAGAGGGCCTAGAACAGAGCCCTGGGGGACACCAGTGGTGAGAGCGCATGGTGCGGAGACAGATTCTCGCCACGCCACCTGGTAGGAGCGACCTGTCAGGTAGGACGCAATCCAAGCGTGGGCCGCGCCGGAGATGCCCAACTCGGAGAGGGTGGAGAGGAGGATCTAATGGTTCACAGTATCAAAGGCAGCAGATAGGTCTAGAAGGATGAGAGCAGAGGAGAGAGAGTTAGCTTTAGCAGTGCGGAGAGCCTCCGTGACACAGAGAAGAGCAGTCTCAGTTGAATGCCCAGTCTTGAAACCTGACTGATTAGGATCAAGAAGGTCATTCTGAGAGAGATAGCAGGAGAGCTGGCCAAGGACGGCACGTTCAAGAGTTTTGGAGAGAAAAGAAAGAAGGGATACTGGTCTGTAGTTGTTGACATCGGAGGGATCGAGTGTAGGTTTTTTCAGAAGGGGTGCAACTCTCGCTCTCTTGAAGACGGAAGGGACGTAGCCAGCGGTCAAGGATGAGTTGATGAGCGAGGTGAGGAAGGGGAGAAGGTCTCCGGAAATGGTCTGGAGAAGAGAGGAGGGGATAGGGTCAAGTGGGCAGGTTGTTGGGCGGCCGGCCGTCACAAGACGCGAGATTTCATCTGGAGAGAGAGGGGTGAAAGAGGTCAAAGCACAGGGTAGGGCAGTGTGAGCAGGACCAGCGGTGTCGTTTGACTTAGCAAACGAGGATCGGATATCGTCAACCTTCTTTTCAAAATGGTTGACGAAGTCATCCGCAGAGAGGGAGGGGGGGGGGGGGAGGAGGATTCAGGAGGGAGGAGAAGGTAGCAAAGATCTTCCTAGGGTTAGAGGCAGATGCTTGGAATTTAGAGTGGTAGAAAGTGGCTTTAGCAGCAGAGACAGAAGAGGAGAATGTAGAGAGGAGGGAGTGAAAGGATGCCAGGTCCGCAGGGAGGCGAGTTTTCCTCCATTTCCGCTCGGCTGCCCGGAGCCCTGTTCTGTGGGTCGTCGAGCCATGGAGCTGGAGGGGAGGACCGAGCCGGCCTGGAGGATAGGGGACAGAGAAAATCAAAGGATGCAGAAAGGGAGGAGAGGAGGGTTGAGGAGGCAGAATCAGGAGATAGGTTGGAGAAGGTTTGAGCAGAGGGAAGAGATGATAGGATGGAAGAGGAGAGAGTAGCGGGAGAGAGAGAGAGAAGGTTGGGACGGCGCAATACCATCCGAGTAGGGGCAGAGTGAGAAGTGTTGGATGAGAGCAAGAGGGAAAAGGATACAAGGTAGTGGTCGGAGATTTGGAGGGGAGTTGCAATGAGATTAGTGGAAGAACAGCATCTAGTAAAGATGAGGTCAAGCGTATTGCCTGCCTTGTGAGTAGGGGGGGAAGGTGAGAGGGTGAGGTCAAAAGAGGAGAGGAGTGGAAAGAAGGAGGCAGAGAGGAATGAGTCAAAGGTAGACGTGGGGAGGTTAAAGTCACCCAGAACTGTGAGAGGTGAGCCATCCTCAGGAAAGGAACTTATCAAGGCGTCAAGCTCATTGATGAACTCTCCAAGGGAACCTGGAGGGCGATAAATGATAAGGATGTTAAGCTTGAAAGGGCTGGTAACTGTGACAGCATGGAATTCAAATGAGGAGATAGACAGATGGGTCAGGGGAGAAAGAGAGAATGTCCACTTGGGAGAGATGAGGATTCCAGTGCCACCACCCCGCTGGCTCGATGCTCTAGGGGTATGCGAGAACACGTGGGCAGACGAAGAGAGAGCAGTAGGAGTAGCAGTGTTATCTGTGGTAATCCATGTTTCCGTCAGCGCCAGGAAGTCTAGGGACTGGAGGGTAGCATAGGCTGAGATGAACTCAGCCTTGTTGGCTGCAGACCGGCAGTTCCAGAGGCTGCCGGAGACCTGGAACTCCACGTGGGTCGTGCGCGCTGGGACCACCAGGTTAGAGTGGCAGCGGCCACGCGGTGTGAAGCGTTTGTATGGCCTGTGCAGAGAGGAGAGAACAGGGATAGACAGACACATAGTTGACAAGCTACAGAAGTGTTATTTCTTGTATTATTGTCTCTTGTGTCTTTAGAGAACTGTTTCACTTTGATATCCTTTTTCTTCTGTCCTGATTTTCTCTTTCTTTTATTCTGTTAACTAGATATTCTTTGTTGTTCTTCGTTAGCTAGCTAGCTTCTTACCTCTCTCTCTCTCTCTCCCTCCCTGTCACCTCTCTCTCTGGCTTTCTCTCTCTGTCGCTTTCTGTCTCTCTCTCTCGATTTCTGTCTCTCTCTCGCTCTCAAGCCTTTCCTTTTATTAGGCCATATTTAATAACATATTTGTCTCTTTCCAGGCTTTCAAAAGCATATGCATGCCTGCCTTTTTCCCCCCATCACGCTCTCAAAATTTTCATTGTCAACACATATGGAGTGTATAAATCCACAAATCAAGGATTTGATTGGTATTTAGAGCTAATAACATATGGTATAGATGACAGCTGAATAAGACTTGACATGCAGGAGGATTGGCTTGCATCTCAGCCCACATTTATAATCTATATCAGATGAGGAAAATACACATTGTGTATGTGATTAAATATTAATCATTTGTTATAAAATATCAATTACTTAGTTGGCCTATTCTGAAAGGTAGACTAAGGCAAACCATACCAATTCTATTGCATTGCATCTTACAGAACTGCAGTGAACAATAAAATACTAACATGTGCATGACTATTAAGGAAGCTGTAATTCGTTAACTGTGTTGCGAATGGAGTTACAATTAAGATTTTAAGGTGAAAAATATTGCGCACACCTTCAGTTCACGTCTTGTAGCTCATTTGCAAACTGCTTAAATTATCGCTATGATAGATAGCAAGCTCATGCAGCATACGAGTGACAGATTGTTCGTAAGTTGTATTGAGAAACTCAGCTACAACGTAACTTGTCTTCAGTTGTACTTCACTGCTAATTTGAGACATGTTTATTTCTGACTAGCGATTGAAGTGATTCTGAACGGGAGTTGTGCATGCTCATTAGGGTATGAATAAAGGTATAATAATACCTCACTGTCCTTGGTGTTCTTGTCAGTCTCGTTAATTTATGGAATTACTGACCCATGAGTTTGAGTCATTCAGTTGGCAACAAAAATAGATATTAGATTAGTATTTTTCTTCTGTTTTGTTGATCACACTAAGACACTCACGTTTTAATTGAATGGATGTTTCACTTTCTGTGACTGTATTAGTTACTAATATAACGTTTTAATTGCTCATATGTTGATTATAATGCTGGCAAAATATTTCCTTGCATCGGAAACCAAGAAAGTACACAAAGTACTTTCATCAAAATACCTTTCATTCTTTTCTTTGGGATTTGATAAGATCAGGTTAACTTTTAACTAACCATTGAACTGAATAGATGTTTGAATCATGGAACATATTAGCACGCTGATAAATTGCCGAAAATGGATGATATTCATCACCTGTGGTGTCCATCACTGAAGTATGCATCCATAAAGCATCAATAATGCTCCATAATGTTGCCCTCGTCACGGTACCGGAGCGCCAAGTCTTCGTCCAAGAGGCTTCTGAACAGTTTCTAACCCCAAGCCATTAGACTTCTGAACATCTTATCAAATGGCTGCCCTGATTACTTGCATTGCCCCCCCCCCCCTCTCTTTTACGCCGCTGCTACTCTGTTATTATCTACGCAAAGTCACTTTAATAACT
This sequence comes from Salmo salar, assembly GCF_965601325.2. Classification (NCBI taxonomy): domain Eukaryota; kingdom Metazoa; phylum Chordata; class Actinopteri; order Salmoniformes; family Salmonidae; genus Salmo; species Salmo salar. Next base: position 110,034,350 of record NC_138300.1, read on the forward strand.
CTACCTACATGTACATATTACCTCAATTACCTCGACTAACCGGTGCCCCCACACATTGACTCTGTACCGGTACCACACTATATAGTCTCGCTATTGTTATTTTACTGCTGCTCTTTAACTACTTGTTTAGTTCATATTTGAAATCCCTTTTGGTTCAAGCTTTTCATAAGGTCCCTACAGGAATTCATTTGTTTCTTTCAAGAAAACATTTCAAATGTATAATAATATAAATCTATACGTCTGGTATAGAGTAATGAAAATCTACCAAACACAAATGTTGTTAAATATAACTATCACTCATACTGGTGATGGCTTAATAAGCTATAAAAAAAAACAAAGACAGTGAGACCTGGAAGGTTTAGCTTACAGATGTTTTGTCTCTGAGAATTGAAGTAGTGTAGAAAGGTGTCAGTTTTACAGTACATCACACATCTTACCCGTCTCAATTTGCAGAAATTGTTGAAGCGGTGAGCGCGGCTCAACCGTGTGCTAGGTGTCTTCGAAGGTGTGTGGGGCGAACCGGAGAACTGTCAGGTGGTGCTCAATGTGACCCTCTCCCCAGAGTGAGCGGGGAAGAGCATTCATCTCCCCAGAGAGAGCAGATGAGTGGTTAGCTGCAGCCTGTTTGATGCCAAGATACTCATTAAATAAGGAACGAGCCAGGCTTTGTCTGAAAAAGTACCATGAGTGGAGTTTCATTTCAATAGTGTTTAAACATTTGAATGTAGGCTACTGATCAAATTGGAAATAGCTGTGTGCTTTGACATTGATGTGCATATGCCATTGCCATTGCATCATATGATGGAATTGGCCTTGTGAAAGAGGTAGCGTGTCTTGGGCATGACATAGCTGTCACATCCTGACCCTAGTAAGATGTCATTTTCTATAGTAGAGGAGGTCAGGGCGTGACAGGGGGTGTTTTGGGTTTTTCTATGTTTTCTATTTCTATGTTTGTGTTCTAGGTTTTCTATTTCTATGTTGTTATCTCCAATTGGAGGCAGCTGTTCCTCGTTGCCTCTGATTGGAGATCATATTTAAGTAGGGGTTTTTCTTCCTGGGTTTTTGTGGGTAGTTGTTTTCCATTTTGTCTGTAGTTCCTGACGGAACTGTTTGGTCGTTTTGTTGTTTTCTGTTTTAAGTGTATTCATTAAAGGAAATATGAGCACTTCACACGCCGCGCCTTGGTCCCATTTAGACGACCCACGTTACAGAACTACCCACCATGGCGTGCCCGGGCTGAAATGGACACCTGGTCACATAGTGAGTGGACGGAGAGGAGAAATTGGACCTGGGGCCAGGTAATCGAGAGATACCGGAGCCTACCTGGGAAGAACGAGAGGCAGCCCCCCAAACATTTTTTTTGGGGGGGGCATGTGCCTGCCTCCATAGCACAGTATGTCCTGTGCCTGCTCCTCGCGCTCTCCCTCCAGTGCGCCTCCAGAATCCAGTACGTCCTGTGCCTGTTCTTCGCACTCTCCCTCCAGTGCGCATCCATAACCCAGTACGGCCGGTGCCTGCTTTGAGCACTTGGTCCTCAGTGCGTCTCCCCAGTCCGGTGAGACCGGTTCCTGTTCCACGTACAAAGCCTCCAGTGATAATTGATGGTCTGACGCCTGTAGAGATGATCCATGGCACTAAGCCTCTAGTGATGATCCATGGCCTGGAGCCTGTAGGGATATTCCATGGCACGAAGCCTGAAGAGGTAATCCATGGCCCGGAACCTGAAGAAATAATCCTTGGCAAAAAGCCTGGAGGGATTATAAATGGTCCGGTACCTGTAGGGATAAACCATGGCACGAAGCCTGTAGGAATAATCAATGGCCCGGCACCTGTAGAGATAATCCATGGTAAGAAGCCTCCAGTGATGATCCTTGGCGTGGAACCTGTAGAGATGATCCATGGCATGGAGCCAGCAGCAACGGTCACTAGTCCGGAACCTATTATGACGCCTCCCAGTCCGGAGCCTCCGGCGAGGCTTTTCCGTCCGGAGCCTCCAGCGACACTCCTCAGTTCAGAGCCTCCAGCGACGCTCTTCAGTCAGGAGCCTCCAGCGACGCTCCCCAGTCCGGAGCCTCCAGCGACGCTCCCCAGTCCGGAGCCTCCAGCGACGCTCCCCAGTCCGGAGCCTCCAACGGCGGTCCGCAGCACGGAGTCTTCAACGGCGATCCGCAGCACGGAGACTTCAGCGGCGGTCTGCAGCCCTGAGTCTTCAGTGGCGGTCTGCAGCCCGGAGTCTTCAGCAGCGGTCTGCAGCCCGGAGTCTTCAGCGATCTGCAGCCCAGAACCTCCAGCGGCGGCCTGCAGCCCAGAACCTCCAGCAATGATCTACAGTCCGGTTCCTTCGACGATGATCCACGGTCAGGTGGTAATAAAGCAGAAGGATCAGCGGGTGGAGTGGGGAGTATGCCCAGAACCGGAGCCGCCTCCTATGCTGGAGGTTATGTGGACTGCATTTGAGCCGCCAAAGACAATTATCACCCTCCCTACACTCCCTTTTTGTTTTGTGTTTTTTTGTTGTTGTTGGTTTGTTGCATTCGGTGTCTGCACCTTTGGGGGGGGGGGGGGTACTGTCACGTCCTGACCTTAGAAAGATGTCATTTTCTATAGTAGCGTGACAGGGGGTGTTTTGTGTTTTTCTATGTTTTCTATTTCTATGTTTATGTTCTAGGTTTTCTATTTCTATGTTGTTGTTTTTTGGGTTGATCTCCAATTGGAGGCAGCAGGTCCTCGTTGCCTCTGATTGGAGATCATATTTAAGTAGGGGTTTTTCTTCCTGGGTTTTTGTGGGTAGTTGTTTTCCGTTTTGTCTATGTACCTGACGGAACTGTTGGCTGTCGTTTTTGTTATTTTGTTTAAGTGTTATCATTAAAAGGAAATATGAGCACTTTACACGCTGCACCTTGGTCACCTTTATACGACCCGCGTTACAATAGCATGAGGCAAAGTAAAACATTTTTTTTAAAAGGTGCAAAATGGGTTTATTAAATAATAAGTTGACAAATTAAAGTCTGGAAAATATTTTAAAAAGACAAACAAAAACAAATGAAACACACTGAATGTATATCAAATAAAAAGAACAGGTATAAGCATGTATTCCTGCCAAAGAACTCACTTGGCACACGTGGGGTCTACCAGACTCTCACCAGCCTCCCCCTGAGCAATTAATACGGTCTGAAAGTGAAAGTGACGCAGTATTTTCCAGGAAGTAGCCTTGTTGTTTTTGAACTTTTATAGGCTTTTTGAATGGTTTTCAATTGACAGAAACACAGAAACTTAATTAAAGGCATCTGTCAGAAGTAAATTCATACACAAATATAATTGTATATTGTTGTCACGTTGTATAATGATCGGAAATACGAACATGACAGGGACGAAGCCTAAAGCAAACACGTGTATAAACAGTTGAAGTTGGAAGTTTACATACACCTTAGCCAAATACATTTCTACTCAGTTTTTCACAATTCCTGACATTTAATCCTTGTAAAAATTCCCTCTCTTAGGTCAGTAAGGATCACCACTTTATTTTAAGATTGTGAAATGTCAGAATAATAGTAGAGAATGATTCATTTCAGCTTTTATTTCTTTCATCACATTCCCAGTGGGTCAGAAGTTTACATACACTCAATTAGTATTTGGTAGCATTGCCTTTAAACTGTTTAACTTGGGTCAAACGTTTCGGGTAGCCTTCCACAAGCTTCCCACAATAAGTTGGGTGAATTTTGGCCCATTCCTCCTGACAGAGCTGGTGTAACTGAGTCAGGTTTGTAGGCCTCCTTGCTCGCACACGCTTTTTCAGTTCTGCCCACAAATTTTCTATGGCATTGAGGTCAGGGCTTTGTGAGGCCACTCCAGTACCTTGACTTTGTTGTCCTTAAGCCATTTTGCCACGACTTTGGAAGGATGCTTGTGGTCATTGTTCATTTGGAAGACCCATTTGCGACCAAGCTTTAACTTCCTGACTGATGTCTTGAGATGTTGCTTCAATATATCCACATAATTTTCCATCCTCATGATGCCATCTATTTTGTGAAGTGCACCAGTCCCTCCTGCAGCAAAGCACCCCCACAACATGATGCTGCCACCCCCGTGCTTCACGGTTGGGATGGTGTTCTTCGGCTTGCAAGCCTTCCCCTTTTCCTCCAAACATAATGATGGTTACTATGGCCAAACTGTTCTATTTTTGTTTCATCAGACCAGAGGACATTTCTCCAAAAAGTACGATCTTTGTCCCCATGTGCAGTTGCAAACCGTAGTCTGTTTTTTTATGGCGGGTTTGGAGCAGTGGCTTCTTCCTTGCTGAGCGGCCTTTAAGGTTATGTCGATATAGGACTCGTTTTACTGTGGATATAGATACTTTTGTACCTGTTTCCTCCAGCATCTTCACAAGGTCCTTTGCTGTTGTTCTGGGATTGATTTGCACTTTTCGCACCAAAGTACATTCATCTCTAGGAGACAGAACGCGTCACCTTCCTGAGCGGTATGACGGCTGCGTGGTCCCATGGTGTTTATATTTGCATACTATTGCTTGTACAGACGAACGTGGTACCTTCAGGCGTTTGGAAATTGCTCCCAAGGATGAACCAGATTTGTGGAGGTCTACAATCTTTTTTCTGAAGTCTCTGCTGATTTCTTTTGATTTTCCCATGATGTCAAGCAAAGAGGCAGTGAGTTGGAAGGTAGGCCTTGAAATACATCCACAGGTACACCTCCAATTGACTCAAATGATGTCAATTACCCTATCAGAAACTTCTAGAACCATGACATAATTTTCTGGAATTTTCCAAGCTGTTTAAAGGCACAGTCAACTTAGTGAATGTAAACTTCTGACCCACTGGATTTGTGATACAGTGAATTATAAGTGAAATAATTTGTCTGTAAACAATTGTTGGAAAAATGACTTGTGTCATGCACAAAGTAGATGTCCTAACCGACTTGCCAAAACTATAGTTTGTTAACAAGAAATTTGTGGAGTGGTTGAAAAACAAGTTTTAATGACTCCAACCTAAGTGTATGTTAACTTCCGACTTCAACTGTATATATTTAACACAGGTAACCCAAGCAAAGCGCCAGGTGTAAACCTCTAATAAATTCAAGGGACGAGACCCGTAATAACAATACACGGGACGAGACCCGTAGTAACAATACACGGGACGAGACCCGTAATAACAATACACGGGATGAGACCCGTAATAACAATACACGGGACGAGACCCGTAATAACAATACACGGGACGAGACCCGTAATAACAATACACGGGACGAGACCCGTAATAACAATACACGGGATGAGACCCGTAATAACAATACACGGGATGAGACCCATAATAACAAGTGCACACTAACATGGTAACACGCAAGCCGATACAACAGAGCACAGGTACTCACAAGACCAACGGACGTGGAACAATAATCAACCAGGACAATGGGGAACAGAGGGCACTTACATGCACATAGTAATCAGGGGGAATGGGAACCAGGGGTGCATAATGAGACAAGACAGTCTCGGGTTGGTGGTAATGATCCAGTTCAGTGATGCCTAGAAAGCCGGTGACGTAGACCTCTGGAGCTGGTGAAACGAATGAGCAGCAGTACCGGGCAATCCGTGACAATTGTAGCGATACTCGCTCTATGAGGTACATTACAATTCCGACCAGTGTCGCGATCCTCGCTACATTATTTGAGTGGCGTTAAAATTGGTGGGTTAACCCTATTGGTGTGATGCATAGACCACGTTTTCACAAATTTGATTACATCACTGCCAAGCCCATTCAAAATATTATAGAGGACTGACACTGGAAGTATGACGTAATGCTGCGTCACTTTTACCTACAGGCATATCCACTGTGGAAATGTGGTTTTATGGTTCACTTACATACACATGTTATATGGTTGATATATCCAAGGCCTGTACTGTAGATATGTTGGTAAAATTGTATTACATTGATTGTGTTGTAATATCTTCTTAACTTTTTTTCAGAGGGTAGGTCTACAGGTTGCGTGCCTAACCCTAACCCTGGCTCGGTCAAAGGACATCTGCTAACAGAATGTGATACAAGTGATTTAGGCAATAATGATGATATGATGATCTCCTGCCAGTGATGGCTGAGGGGAGAAGGGAGGCCAGCGGTAGCGGCAGCGGCAGCGGCAACCAGTGGTCAAAGTCAGGGTGCAGTAGGAGTAGCAGCATGTCATCCTCCTCTCCTAGATCAAATCAAATCAAACTTTAATTGTCACATGCTCCGAAAACAACAGCTGTAGACCTTACTGTGAAATGCTTACTTACAAGCCCTTAACCAACGGTGCAGTTCAAGAAAGAGTTAAGAAAATATTGACCAAATAAACTAAAGTAAAAAATAATAAAAAGTAACACAATAAATAACAATAACGAGGCTATAAACAGGGGGTGCCGGTACTGAACCAATGTGGGGGGGTACAGGTTAGAGGTCATTTGTACATGTAGGTAGGGGTGGAGTGACCATGCATCAATACACATTAGAGGAAGAGCTAGTGAAGGAGTACAGCCAGCACTTCAGTACCAGTACAAGCCCGTCAACATCCTCCTCTCCCCTCTCTGCCCAGGTAACCTGCTCTGATGTCATTCATACAAGATCAGCATTTTCACACCCTCACACGTATAGACGAGTTTCGAATGCAGACTTTTGTAATGTTGTAGATTGAATGGCTTGTAACTCTATTTAGAATGGAGGTACCACTCCCAGTTCCCCTAGGAATCACCTAACATCCCTATGCACTTCATCTCAAGTTGCAGTAGGGTTTGTCCTAATGCTGTAACGTTAGTTCCAGTATACTTTTTGGTGCTCTGAACTGGGTTGACCGAGTGTACTCCTGTGATGTTTGCTAGTCTTTCATCAGCAAAATGGGCAAATCTCCCCAAATGCATTATAATGCTGAGGCACTTTTTGTATTTAGCACAACATAACCAGGTCAACATGTCCAGAGAGACCCAGGCTGTTTGTACAGTAATGACGATGAGATTGCTACTCAAGGTTGTTTGTGGATGTTTATCAGCCTGTGTGTCTCTGCCCAGCATGCACCTAAGGTGAGGATCCATGATTCCCCTTGAATAGACCATTGAAGAACCTATTATTCACAAGGAGCACCAACCACTTGTAATTCAAGTAGAGTGGGCAGCTTTGTCCCCCAGTTTTCCCATTGTTTCTCACCGACATTCGTGCCCCCGAACCCGAACCCAGACTAAGCGGAGCGGAGGGACTCTACTGACACTGGGGGGAGTGGAAAGAAAGAAAGAAAGAAAGAAAGAAAGAAAGAAAGAAAGAAAGAAAGAAAGAAAGAAAGAAAGAAAGAAAGAAAGAAAGAAAGAAAGAGGGAGGGAGAGAAGATCCAGAGAGAGAAAGGAGAAACCAGTCTCTATGCCCTGGCATCCACGAGAGGGAAGAATGTTGAGGTCTTGGCTGGCTGCCAGGCTATTCGGCTGATGTCTCCGTCAGGATGGGGGGGCCCTTTGATTTTCCCTTTACAGTGAAATGTAACACAAGATGGCTTACCCCCTACTTGTCAGCGAGTGAAAGAGGACCAGGGAGAAAAAGGTTGCAAAGGTCCCTGTAACACCTGCGACGGCACAGAGGTAGCTCAGCAGAGCATGGAGAGAAAGGAACACGTGAGTAATGACGGATTAAAGAGTTATGTCGCAGCGTGACACACTGTGTCCACACAGAATTACCAGCCAATGCAAATTTCTCACAATAGTCCCCTCGGCAGAATGAAGGGAGAGGCAGAGGAGGGGAGTTTGACCGACAGTCGTTTGGCTGGGAGCCAGGGGGAATGGCGCCATCCCTGCCAACTGTCATTATCCATGGGGTGAACTCACCACCAGAGTGCTGCCTCACAGGCCCAAACCACATACCTATCCTGGAGTAAGTGGTCACATCCTGGAGTTGTTGTTCTGTTTTTCAATAGGATCTCTGGCCTCATGGGGGAATTGTTCCTCAGAGCAGGCAAACTGACTAGAGTGGGGGCTACAGTAGGTATCCCCACTGTCTTGATGCTGCATCAAAGGAAATGTTTTCAGAGATATGAAGGACTGGTGTGATCTACTATTGCAAAATCACATTACTTGTACGTTACTCTAAGTGTTCCTTTTCACCATACTTAATCACACACATTTAAATTTAATCATTTTTAATTTGAAAGGATTTATCATAGCTTTTGTAAAGTACAGTATGAGATAAGTGTAATCTTTTATTGTCTTGCTATGTTCTGATTACAGACAATCCTCCTTGACATATGCTGGCAACAGGAGCTCTTGGAGGACGAGTGGGAGAAAGCACCATGCTCCAATAACCTTTGACCTTAAAGAGAGTAAAGGAGTGGTCAAGTTCAAGACCCCCACCCCAGGGAAGAAGAGTCCACAGTGCCCCTGTCTCTGGACTTCGGTATCTAGAAGTATAGTATGTTTCCACCTAATCCATAACACAGGAGGTTGGTGGCACCTTAATTGGGGAGGACAGGCTTGTGGTAATGGCTGGAGCGGAATTGGTGGAATGGTATCAAATACATGGTTTCCATGGTTTCCAGGTATTTGATGCCATTCCATTTGTAGGAGGAAATGAATTCCAACAATTCTATGACCTTTTACAAAACTAAAGAACAAAGCTTTTAAATATTAACTTAATGTACTCAAATACTTTTTAGGATAATTGTACATTTTGACATGACTTATAGGCATGGTGTGTGTATGAATATTTTTTATTTCTCTATATTATTTTATATGTCTTTATTAAGAATCTGATCTGCCGGGAAGCCTCCCGTCTTTATGCGCCAGCCACATACAATCAGAGTGATTGCCTACAAGAACGGGACAAGAGAAACCTCTGCTAAAGTCACAGCTTCTAACATAACCACAGTGAAGTTCCTCTCTACCTTTTTCACAAATGTTTTCTTTACATTTTGTATTTATACCAGGGGTGTCCAACTCATTTTGCCCCGGGGCCGCATTCGGTCTTCAACGAGGTCCGGAGGGCCACATTGGTTATATTTCCTCTATCCATCGTTTTTAGATTTTTTGAAGCTCTCTGACTGTCTAGCTTTAATTTTGGTGATTTTTTTGTGTGCTGGACATAGTCAAGAAACTGTATAAATGTAGGTCCATTATAATTTCAACAGAGTTTAGATTTTGGTTTTAGTCATTTTAAAGTATTTGGAGTTTATTTTAATTCAAACCACCCTGGGGCCGGATTGGACCCACTTGCGGGCACCCCTGATTTATACAAAGCCCCCTTGAATCCTAATGATACTTGTGCCTTGTTGGTATTTCAGCTTCAGGAGGTCACATCTAACCTGAAGCTAAACTCTGCAGCCAGAAGGATCTTCCTGTCAGTCGGTACAGAGCTTTCTCTACCTAAGGATCTGGCCATCGATTTAGAGGTGTTCGTCTCAATTGGAGATGCTTTCCTGGACACACAAAGAGATATCTGAGGTATGGATCCCCAAGCTAAACCCACAGCTCTTCATTAATAGGGTTTATCACTATTAACCCTATTATTACTATTAATCACTATTAACCACTATCACTACTAATCACTATTCAGACACGGGGGAGCTGAAGAGATGATAAGATTTTGGGCAGGAAATTCTACTTAGTACAATACTGTGCCATCAGTCGGGTTAGCATCAGGTTGTATTTTAATCTGAATGGTATTTGTATTTCTTGGAAGAGCATATATAAACAAAACATTTAGTGTAAATTGTCCTATTTTAAGTAATTTCTAAATAATTAAATAAAACATCTAAGTAAGACTATGCATTCAGTTACAGAGAACACCTGATTAGAAACCCTATTGAGATGTTTCTCAAGTTTTTTTCATATTTTTTTTTTACAAAGAGGGGTTTCAAAAGTTCATGTGCCATTTTATCCTGGCACCAGAGATGCTAAAACTGTGCCATCCACAGCTAAGTTTATTTATGAACCCTTTGTCGAGCGCCAAGTTGAAGCCCGGAACTTCTGTGCTGCAGCTGTGTTTCCTTGGCTGGGTTTCATGGCGACACGCACTGCTGTTCTCCGAGCGCCATGATGCCTGCGCCATTGGCACGACACGCTGAGGCTTTGCACCGGCTCTTTGCTGGATCAGCAAGCTTAACCCAGCAAAATCTGGTGCAGCACGATGTGTCTTGACTGATAATCAATCTTGCGCTCCTCGACAGTTGTCACTGAGACAGAGAGACAGGGAGTGGAGCAGGTGGCAGATGGGCCCTGTCTGCAGAGATCCGAGCTGCTAGGTGTGTGTGTGCCCAGGCCGGGAAGAGTGGAGGGCACAGACCAGAATTAGCACACCTTAGTTAAGAACTGGGAGGAGGAGAGGGTCCTAGCAAACTCAGAGTATGTGTAATACATACAATAACCCAACGTTTTGTGGGGTGACAAGGCTAGACCTATGGTCTGGTGTCACATGTATATTGTAAAAGTGAAATTAACTTCTGATTTCTTGTACTGTATCTGGGGAAATTATATAAAATTCTCTACCTTGTGATCCTTGTCTTTGATTCATGTTCCATGTTGACTCTGTGAAATTAAAGAACTTCATAAATAAGAAAGAAAAGAGAATGGAATATAAATTATGAATAAATCAGAGAGTTATATTTAATAAAAATAGTCCAACTTGAGGCTGTCATTAACTTCAATTCAATTCACTCCAAATTAAAAGTGTGTTGGATCTTCTCTGGGCTGAGTGCGGGTCCACAGTAACGGGAAGCAGCTCCCACAGGTGTGAGGTGTGGCGCTGTCAGGGAGAGTTTTCCACTGTTTGGCCATGTAGCTGATGTATTGTGACAAGCCGTGATTGACACAGGGAGGTGTGACTGGCGAGCGGCAGCCGTCGTCTGTTTTGGCGGCGAAAGCAACATGTTTACATCGCTCTAATTGCTGACTTATTTCGACGTTAGAACGGCAGCAGTCGGTAACACTCCCCGCGTCACACACAGGCAATACTTAATTGCTCTGTCATTTTCTGTACTTCAGGATGAGCCAGGGTGCTGCTAAATGAAGCATGGCTGGCTCCTGCCTCGTGCAGCAAATGTTCTCCAGAATGTTCCCTGCTTCTTTTTTATCAAGTGGCGTGTACAGTAAAATAAGGTGAGGTGAGACAGACACTCATGTGGAGCGTAATTGCAATATGGTTCCACACACTTCTTTTCCTACACTCTGAGGTTCATGACCTTTTCTGTCATCACAAATTAACAAATGAGATGCTTTGTTTGTTGTATATTTGTTTATATCTTAAATTACAAAGAAACTTCTTCACTTGAAACTTATTGTTGCTTTGATTCCATCAAAGTAGTATTGACTGGTGGTGTAATGATACATGTAGAATTTTAGGAAATTTGAGCCTTTGATAGTTGAAATGGCATCATCATTTACCTGTATTTAGTTAGATGTTTAGGCTGTGTGTGTATCTGTGTTTGTATCTGTGTGTGTGTATCTGTGTGTGTATTTGTGCGTGTGTGTGGGCATGTTAGAGACAGTGGGTTTGAGGTGAGGCTGAGACTAGGGCTTTGCTGGTCACAAAATCTTGTTAGCTGGTGATTGTCAAGTCGGTTTCACGGTAATTGACCGTTAATTAACATAAACACATTTAGCATCTCCTGGCTTCCACACATTGGAACATCTACATTTTAAAAAGTGTAATAAATCCATGTAATATAGCCTACACCTTCACAATAAACCCATTATTTATTTTAGACAGGTCTATCTCAGAGGAACAGAATAGCATACTCTGAGTTGTCTTTATGTTAGGTCCTGATCTGGCTATGCCAATTGGCTGTGGGCTAGACTAGTTAATTTAGCAGACTAGATTTGCTTAGAATTACGTGGCTTTATTTTATAGTATGAAGAATACAATTGAACAAAGCTGAATAAAACAGAAAATATATTTTCTCCAAACGATTTGAGGGAGTGCGCACATGCGGCTATTCTGTGTTGCGTGGTTAACTAAGAAATAGGTACTCCTATATGCTTCATTTAGAGTTATTAATGTAACTTTAGTTGTTCTACAAACGTTGGGCTATATGTTTAGATGTTTAATACAGTGTAAGGCTGCATGATGAGACTCTAATGATGATTTGAAAACAGATTTTTGTGCAGGCTGTAGACACTACATCAGTCACTCATTCACAATTTGACACTTTCTTGATAATGCCTGGAATTTCATGCTGGCATCCCCTTTGTGTGGCCGTAATGCACCCTAAAAAAATCCATGCCTTTTGCTGCCAGTGGCCGTTGTGCCTGTCTCCCGGAGTGCTGCGCACTCCATCAGTTGATCAGGTCTTTCTCATAGGCTACAAGGGAAGACAGACACATCGGAGACGCAACTGGGCACATCCTTACCCAATTACATGGTGCATGTTGAAGATATTGAAAGAACTGTCGACATTTACTTTTCGTCAGCCAAGAAGATGAGTAGGCCTAACGAACAACAAAAGCACCAGCCTATGTCAATCTACTATCCCCACGAATGTTCCATTAGTGGAAAACAACATTATCAAAAGTGACCGCAAATACAATCATGTATGTAATGCTTTTATTATAAGGTGAATTTTTATGGTGAAAATGATTTACATTTACGTCATTTAGCAGACGCTCTTATCCAGAGCGACTTACAAATTGGTGCATTCACCTTATGATATCCAGTGGAACAACCACTTTACAATAGTACATCTATATCTTTTTTTTGGGGGGGGGGGGGGGGGGGGGGTTAGAAGGATTACTTAATCCTATCCCAGGTATTCCTTAAAGAGGTGGGTTTTCAGGAGTCTCCGGAAGGTGGTGATTGACTCCGCTGTCCTGGCGTCGAGGGAGCTTGTTCCACCATTGGGGTGCCAGAGCAGCGAACAGTTTTGACTGGGCTGAGCGGGAACTGTGCTTCCGCAGAGTTAGGGAGGCGAGCAGGCCAGAGGTGGATGAACGCAGTGCCCTTCTTTGGGTGTAGGGACTGATCAGAGCCTGAAGGTACGGAGGTGCCGTTCCCCTCACAGCTCCGTAGGCAAGCACCAATGATCTTCCCCAAACTTGAAACGCATACTGCACTGCTTATGTATGCTAGTTAGGCTCTACACACCGTATAAAGCGGATTAATGTGCTTCATTTTTATTTAACCTTTATTTAACTAGACATGTCAGTTAAGAACAAATTCTTACTTACAATGACGTAGGTGTACGACTATGATTAAAAAAAGTTGCAAAAAAAGGCATTGTTTCTTATGCTGGGCATCATGATAATATATCATTCACAAGTGATAGGCTAATATTGTCACCATCAGACTATTCCTGATTTAATCTTGTCTTTTTGTATACTAAATAATACATGTGTGAATTTTGGGGGGATTTAGAATGGACCATTATCATGCACCTGTATCGAAACGGGGCAGCGGGAAAAAATACATGTCATCTCTGCACTTAAATAGTGAATGGAGGACACTTTTCCTCATGGTTTGTTTTTATTCCAGCCAGGTAGGCTATACTCCTGTTGTAAATATAAGCAAATGTGCTTAATATTAGGAAAGTTGAGAAATAAATATAGTAGGCCTAGCCTATAGAAAGCTGATCCTCCTCATTTTAGTAGAGGCCATCACTCTGTTTTCTGGAACAATGGTATAGTCTATTGAAATGTTGTGCAAAATGAGCTCTCATGAAGTGTTTGATTCGATTTTTTTAATACATTTGCATTGATGTCAGAGTGATTAGAGGGACAATAGAGTGCTGAGTACCAGGCAGTTAGCAAGTTTGGTAGGCTACTAATGACCATCAGCAGCATCAGAGCTTGGAGAAGCTTAATAACATGACTAAACGGTCACGTGGAATTTGACTGCCTTCATGACTCGTGACCGCCGGTTTTGCGGTAATACGGTCTCCTCAACAGCCCTAGTTGAGACTCACATTGGTCTTGTCTGGGGCTCACCTGGGAAAACTCTTGAAGAATGTGCTGCTCCTCCCTTTAGTGCTGTGTCTCTGCACTCCCTCTGAAATGCTGATTGGCACAGCTAATGGGCTGCTCATAATGAGAGCCTGAATGTCATGTCTGTCACAACCAGACCATGCCAAGTTATTAAAGGCAGCATTCTCACAAGTCAAGCCCCAGGGCTTCCATAACACCTTTAGTAACCTTTAATGGCCTGTTTTTGTTTTAATCTCCCTCTCATAGAAAACATTGGCAATCCCCATGATAGTTAACCTGTGAATGTACTGCATCTCTCACTGACACATTGTTCTCAGTGTTCCAGACAAAAGCTTATGTGTGTCAGTTACCTTTCCTAAAGACGTACAAACTGTAATCCAATTAAAAATCAGCCCCATGTCACAACATTGAAGCAGGTGGACCTGATCCTTCTGTAAACAAACTGTGGTGAGCAGAGTGAAAGACTAAACATTCTCTAAAGATGTTAAACAGAGAGCCCTGAGATGATGTACATGTAATGGGATGTATGGGAAAGAGGGTAGGAAGATGTGCCACACAGTTTACTGTAAGTGGTTAAATGTTACAAAAAAATTGGCCCGGCCTCCTGCTGTGGTGATGTGTTCAGGTAATCATGTGGGATGACTCCACACACCAGGTGAGGGTTAGGGGAGGCTGGGGCCTGGGGGGGGGGGGACGGGGGGGGGAGGAATCCCTTCCAACAAACACAATATTGAATCAGAGGGAAATAATCATTTGATTAGTGGCAGAGGCATGCTAAGGTGAATTTTAATTAGGGCTAAATCGTGGTAGTACTCCCCGATACCCGCGGCATCTGGTCCCTTCAGGAGCGGTGATTTATGGTGCCTATAAGCACGGCCAGCCTGCTGCAGCAGCTTATGTCAGGCTTAGTGGGAGACGACAGTAATGCCGCTTTGATACGCACCACCATGTGTAGGATGGCCCATGTATGTTGAGATGGAGTTATCACAGAGAGAGAGGGGGATAGGGAAATAGAGGGTTGTTACTGATTTTTGAGCCAAACTGTGTGTGTTTGTTCACCTGTCCTCCTCCCCATCTGTCACTGTGTGAGCAGTCGCTCTGAACGCTGGAGGGGGTGGAGCTTCCTGTGGACCAGGGGCGGGGTCGCACCAAGCCTGTGCCATGCCACGCCCACCCTGAGGGTTCTGGTCCTTCGGAATGGGGTGGGTTGTGCCAGTGTCCTCTGCTACTGACCACTTAGAACAGGTAGAGTCCCTCTCCCACAGCAGGAGGCTGTGTACCTTGGGGTTGGGGTAACTCTCACCCTGGGTGGGGCTCATTGCATGTTGGTAATCATTTGGCTTGTTCACATACTGTATGTGTTATTGAATTAAGATGATGCCAATAGAATAATGATGTATGATATTTGTTGGAGTTTTATATTTTTTTATGTGTGTATTACTGGTTGTATTTGGCATGAATAATCACACTGAAGTGGACATATTGTCTAATGTTCTCATTTACCTCACAAGTGGGGGAAAATACAATTATTTTTTCTGTGCAATGAAGGAAATCCCCTGGCTCATGGAGTTGCCCCAGATGAAATGAGTTAAGTTGAATGAAGAGCTTTGAGCTGTGAAGTGGAACCTCTCTTTTTGGGGTCAGCTGATCCTACAGTAGGGTGGGTGAAGTTACAGGGTGATAGGATTCTTGTACTTCTCTTCTTCCTCCAGTGGGTGTGAAATGTAAACCTAATCTGAGCCTAATCAGAGTCCAAGAACCAGCTGAGGGGATCCAACTGGAACAAAGTCTGTGTGTGTGCGTGCGTGTGTGCATGCATGTGTGTGTGTGTGCGTGTGTTTGTGTGTATGAGTCATATCAAATCAAATGTTATTTGTCACATACGTCGAATACAACTGGTGTAGACTTTCCCGTGAGTTATTTGCTTACGATCCCTTCCCAACGATGCAGAGTTTAAAAATAATAAGGTATTTGAGGTAGATATGTGCATGAAGGCTGGGTAAAGTGACTAGACATCAGGATAGATAATAATAAGGTATTTGAGGTAGATATGTACATGAAGGCAGGGTAAAGTGACTAGGCATCAGGATAGATAATAATAAGGTATTTGAGGTAGATATGTACATGAAGGCTGGGTAAAGTGACGGCATCAGGATAGATAATAATAAGGTATTTGAGGTAGATATGTACATGAAGGCTGGGTAAAGTGACTAGGCATCAGGATAGATAATAATAAGGTATTTGAGGTAGATATGTACATGAAGGCTGGGTAAAGTGACTAGGCATCAGGATAGATAATAATAAGGTATTTGAGGTAGATATGTACATGAAGGCTGGGTAAAGTGACTAGGCATCAGGATAGATAATAATAAGGTATTTGAGGTAGATATGTACATGAAGGCTGGGTAAAGTGACTAGGCATCAGGATAGATAATAAGATTAAAATAAAGAGCCGATGGACCGGTACCGTTTGCCGGATGTCTATGGCTTGGGTGGCTGGAGTCTTTGGCAATTTTTTGGGCCTTCCTCTGACACCGCCTGATATAGAGGTCCTGGATGGCAGGGAGCTCGGCCTCAGTGATGTACTGTGCTGTCCACACCACCCTCTATAGCACTTTGCGATCAAGGGCTGTGCATTTGCCATACCAAGCGGTGATGCAGCAAGTCAAGATGCTCTCGATGGTGCAGCTGTATAACTTTTTGAGGATCCGAGGGCCCATGGCAAATTTTTTCATGCTGTGTAAGGAGACACATTTATACAATATGCTAAATCAACTGTAATTGTAATTCTTACAATATGGTCACTAATTAATTGCAAACAAATGTCCAGTAAGTGTAATATTGACAGTTGAGACTAGATGATAAAACATTAAGTATATGACTGATGTCTTTCACACATTTCCCATACATGAGGTAAAGAGGTCAATCGAACTCGACCAAAACAATGCCATGGAAACGCGTGGGGGAAAGATCCAGAATCTCCTCATTGCCCTCCAGCAAAATGTGCCTACATTCAGGCAATTGGTTGTATGTGTATTTCATATTGAGGTAAAAATTAGAGTATAACGCTTATATGGATGTCAACCCCAACATATGTTCATGTCATCATTACTAATCAACTGCATTACAGTTAAAAACGACTTTGACTACCACCACCGATTTCTGTAGGTGGTGGTATGGACTGGAGTTAGCATTTAGCAGTCACTTCTAAACCTGAAAATGGGACCATTTCTAAATGTTCTGCAGCGAAAACTTTCAAATATATCTAAATCAGACTTAATAAGTGGGACTGTTACAATACAGAAATCTTGACAGATTTGACGAATATGCACTTTGGTGCTCATTCAACAAATCGGATCTAACAATCTGGTCAATGGAACAGTCTTCGTTCCATTGATCCCTTCACACCATCTATCCCAGTCGTAGACTAGCTTAGCCGCAGAGGTGAGATGCATCTTCCTGGTGCACAGATCTGGGAACTGTAGATGAGGGGGAACAGTATAGAATAAAACACGTAGCCTACTTCAACAGAAAGAGAGCCAATGTTTCATTGTACTGTCCGTCCGGCAGCCCTGTTACCTGCTTGGATATTGGATTGCATTTCACTGTGTACTGTGGGACACCATGTCGTTAAGTGTTGATGCTGTGTGTGTGTGTGTGTGTGTGTGTGTGTGTGTGTGTGTGTGTGTGTGTGTGTGTGTGTGTGTGTGTGTGTGTGTGTGTGTGTGTGTGTGTGTGTGTGTGTGTGTGTGTGTGTTAGTCAGTTCTCAGGGCTCTATGGGGTCAGTGAAGGCCCTGTCCTGAAATACTAATTCACCCTCCGCATCCACCAGGGTTCGATAAAGGGTTCAAATGAATTCATACGTCTGGAAGAATTGCATTACATATCAGAGGGCTACGGCACTAGCTACAGTAGTACACTCTTACAAAAAAAAGCTGCTATCTAGAACCTAGGGTTCTTCAGCTGTACCCATAGGAGTACCCTTTGAAGAACCATTTTTGGTTCCACATAGAATCGTTTTGAGTTCCATGTAAAACCATTTCCACAGAGGATAAGAGCAGCTAAACATTGCAGGCAGGGCAGTGGAGACGGTTCATCTCCCACATGTAGGTTCTATGCTGAAGTGTCAGAGAGAAGAGAGGGGTCCTGGCACAAGACCTGCTCCTACTGAGGGCCTCTCCTAACACACAAGGCACAGCCCTTGTGGCCATCGCAGCAGTAGGAAAACAAAGATGGCCACCGGCCACAGTATCCACAGCAACCAACACGCCCCATGCACCTAATAGCTGTATTCTCTCCAATGTTCTTAGTTGAGAGACGAACATTTAAAATGTTGACATTGTATTTGTCTTCTTTAATTTGATTTTGTATAAAATACAATTACAATTATTAACATCCCCTGGATGTTATCTGTCTGTTTAACCACTCCACACACGTGCTGCTTCCCCTGGATGTTATCTGTCTGTTTAACCACTCCACACACGTGCTGCTTCCCCTGGATGTTCTCTGTCTGTTTAACCACTCCACACACGTGCTGCTTCCCCTGGATGTTCTCTGTCTGTTTAACCACTCCACACACGTGCTGCTTCCCCTGGATGTTATCTGTCTGTTTAACCACGCCACACACGTGCTGCTTCCCCTGGATGTTATCTGTCTGTTTAACCACTCCACACACGTGCTGCTTCCCCTGGATGTTATCTGTCTGTTTAACCATGCCACACACGTGCTGCTTCCCCTGGATGTACTCTGTCTCTTTAACCACGCGACACACGTGCTGCTTCCCCTGCATGTTCTCTGTCTCTTTAACCACTCCACACACGTGCTGCTTCCCCTGCATGTTCTCTGTCTGTTTAACCACTCCACACACGTGCTGCTTCCCCTGGATGTTATCTGTCTGTTTAACCACTCCACACACGTGCTGCTTCCCCTGGATGTTATCGGTCTGTTTAACCATGCCACACACGTGCTGCTTCCCCTGGATGTTATCTGTCTGTTTAACCACTCCACACACGTGCTGCTTCCCCTGGATGTTATCTGTCTGTTTAACCATGCCACACACGTGCTGCTTCCCCTGGATGTACTCTGTCTCTTTAACCACGCGACACACGTGCTGCTTCCCCTGCATGTTCTCTGTCTCTTTAACCACTCCACACACGTGCTGCTTCCCCTGCATGTTCTCTGTCTCTTTAACCACTCCACACACGTGCTGCTTCCCCTGGATGTTCTCTGTCTGTTTAACCACTCCCCACACGTGCTGCTTCCCCTGGATGTTCTCTGTCTCTTTAACCACGCCACACACGTGCTGCTTCCCCTGCATTTTCTCTGTCTGTTTAACCACTCCACACACGTGCTGCTTCCCCTGGATGTTATCTGTCTGTTTAACCACGCCACACACGTGCTGCTTCCCCTGCATGTTCTCTGTCTCTTTAACCACGCCACACACATGCTGCTTCCCCTGGATGTTATCTGTCTGTTTAACCACTCCACACACGTGCTGCTTCCCCTGGATGTTATCTGTCTGTTTAACCACTCCACACACGTGTTGCTTCCCCTGGATGTTCTCTGTCTGTTTAACCACTCCACACATGTGCTGCTTCCCCTGGATGTTCTCTGTCTGTTTAACCACGCCACAGACGTGCTGCTTCCCCTGCATGTTCTCTGTCTCTTTAACCATGCCACACACGTGCTGCTTCCCCTGCATGTTCTCTGTCTCTTTAACCACTCCACACACGTGCTGCTTCCCCTGGATGTTCTCTGTCTGTTTAACCACTCCACACACGTGCTGCTTCCCCTGGATGGTATCTGTCTGTTTAACCACTCCACACACGTGCTGCTTCCCCTGCATGTTCTCTGTCTGTTTAACCACTCCACACACGTGCTGCTTCCCCTGGATGTTCTCTGTCTGTTTAACCACGCCACACACGTGCTGCTTCCCCTGGATGTTCTCTGTCTGTTTAACCACGCCACACACGTGCTGCTTCCCCTGGATGTTCTCTGTCTGTTTAACCACTCCACACACGTGCTGCTTCCCCTGGATGTTATCTGTCTGTTTAACCACTCCACACACGTGCTGCTTCCCCTGCATGTTCTCTGTCTGTTTAACCACTCCACACACGTGCTGCTTCCCCTGGATGTTCTCTGTCTGTTTAACCACGCCACACACGTGCTGCTTCCCCTGGATGTTCTCTGTCTGTTTAACCACGCCACACACGTGCTGCTTCCCCTGGATGTTCTCTGTCTGTTTAACCACTCCACACACGTGCTGCTTCCCCTGGATGTTATCTGTCTGTTTAACCACTCCACACACGTGCTGCTTCCCCTGCATGTTCTCTGTCTGTTTAACCACGCCACACACGTGCTGCTTCCCCTGGATGTTATCTGTCTGTTTAACCACTCCACACATGTGCTGCTTCCCCTGGATGTTATCTGTCTGTTTAACCATGCCACACACGTGCTGTGTCCCCTGCATGTTATCTGTCTGTTTAACCATGCCACACACGTGCTGCTTCCCCTGGATGTTATCTGTCTGTTTAACCATGCCACACACGTGCTGTGTCCCCTGCATGTTATCTGTCTGTTTAACCATGCCACACACGTGCTGCTTCCCCTGCATGTTATCTGTCTGTTTAACCATGCCGCACACGTGCTGTGTCCCCTGGATGTTTTAAATAAGAAGTGGCAGCGTCTGTGTTTCTTCCTAGATGTAAGGATGTAATATCAGCCACAAAGTTGTAAGGAGACAGAAATATATTTAAAAAAAAGCACATAGTCAATCTCGCTCTTCCTACAGAATCAAACACAATGCATTGATATACACTGGTATGAATCATTTCTAAGACCATATGTCATGTCTTCCAAAGTAAAATGTCCCCAGCTCAGTTATTTTACTTCTCTGTTAAGCCCCACTCTCTGACCCCCTATACCGTCACAGAACTGTCACTGTTTGGAAACCCCATCTCCATAGAAACATTTTGACCGTTTGAGTGGCTCTGTAAGGAGTAAAATATATAAATATGTTGGAAAAGCCCCACACATCCTTTGCAATTTGGGTCCCATTGGGGTTCAGGGAGCGTGTGATTGGTGGAGTGGCTCTGAATGTCTCCCTTTGCGCCCATGCTGCTTAGAGGCAGGGCCCCAACATGTCCCCTCTTGTTCACCCACACAGCAAACCCCTTCACTCTCAATTTAACCCGAAATCTGATGAACCTATTATCACACACACACAGAAACACACACACACACACACACACACACACACACACACACACACACACACACACACACACACACACACACACACACACACACGCACACACACACACACGCACACACACACATATGCGCGCGCGCACACACACACACGCACGCACGTACGCACACACTAACATCAGATTTCATGGAAGAAAGAGTGGATATAGTTGCAAGTGATCAATCACCAGGCGTGAACCCAGGCGGCAAGGCATTAGTAATTCCTACCGTTTTCAGTCCACTCGCCCGAGCAGAAGATCAGCCGGCATATTTAATGCTCAACTCTCTCACTCAACTCTCTCACTCAACTCTCTCACTCAACTCTCTCACTTAATTTAAAGGAAATCATGACTCATGAGGCATTCTATAGCACTGAAAGATGGTTACTCCCCAGTTCCCACTAACCATTTAGTTGCGGAGAACACACCTCATCCAATAATAAACAATTCTCCCAGGTACAATAAAAAGACCACATCCATTGGTTCTCTCACATAAAGTAGCTCCTCTGCTTCTATAATATTACCATGTGGATGAGGCTGCTGTATGCCCCTTTAGGTTGTAATGTGCGATTTGCCAGCTTGCTGTGGTAGACTGTGGTTCTGCTGGTCCCCTCGGGTGAACGCTGTCAATTTAATGGGATCACTGGAAAGCAAAGCTGCTGTGAAAGATTGGTTTAAGTACGTCAATCGTGCACTTGTCATTTCGCTCGTTACCGCGGAGATCCAGATTGAAAGAGGCATCAATGTTTAAGAAAACAAGCAGTAAAACAAGCACCTGAGGACAATAGGGTTGCCACGGACACTGTCAAGCACACAGGACAGCTGTATTCCCTCTGTTGTCTGGCAGCATTGCTTTAGACTGAGGGATGTAGAAATGCTTTTGCACTAGAGACATCTAGGAGATTTGTCCTTTTGCATAATTATTTTCATTTCGTTAGTCCTGGGATATACCTGTACTTATATGATTACACATAATATTTCAATTTATCTTCTCCTCTTTTACCCATAAACTGTGTAACAAAGCATGTTTTTGATAGAAAATGTTCTGCTGTTTTTATATTTCAAATGCAAACCTGCCAAGAAGTGAGATGGGTGTAGACTAGAGCACAGTGGGACGTCATAACTATTCTGTATGAGATCTTAGACCTATCAACATCCACCGCAAGTCTTGTGGGAGAAACCTGCGTCACATTTGAGCCAATGAAAACAGTTGTTTGGGAGCTCAGCAGGGGGTAACTTAGTGGAAACATGCTCACTTGGTCTGCAGTTGGTTTGAGTGGAGCTGGTTGTTAAGCATCATGGATCATTGTTACCTTTTGGGAACCCACACAATAACCTATGAGACTGATATAATCCAGTTTTTCACCTCAATGTTTTATCTATCATTGCTCTCTCTCTCTTTATCTCTCTCTCATCCTCCATTGTTTCCTCTCTGCTCACCTTTCCTTCCCCACTAAGAGTTCCTGGCCAGGAGGCCGATTGTTCGGATGCACACCAAGCCTCACACCGTTTCCAGCCCAACAATGAAAGGAGCTTTCAGCAAGGCTGGTTCCAATTCATCTGTGATAAATGAGAAGATAAGGCAATCAGTGCACACCATGACACTGTGTGCAGCTAGTTAGGCACACTTCGAGACCACTCAGGTGTGCTTGTGAAGCCCTACGGTTGGCTGGGCCTCCATATATATATATCTGTAACACACATCCCTGATGGTGGTCACTTTATACACTTTGCTCCTCTTTATCATGCTCATGTTTTGTTCTGCAACAGGCCACACTGTATCAGTGGTATCGAAAATGCCTGCAAACCTGGATTGTCTGTTGTTCTCTAAGCCTGGATTGTCTGTTGTTCTCTAAGCCTGGATTGTCTGTTGTTCTCTAAGCCTGGATTGTCTGTTGTTCCCTAAGCCTGGATTGTCTGTTGTTCCCTAAACCTGGATTGTCTGTTGTTCTCTAAGCCTGGATTGTCTGTTGTTCTCTAAGCAGCCCGCGCCAGAGGAAATGTGAGGATCAGACCAGGGCAGACTAGATTCATCTGCCCGTATGTGTTTTTCCTGTTGGTGCAGTTTCCCTGTTGGATGGCTGTCTGCAGAGTTCCATCTCCCCGCTGTGGGGGCCATTGTGGGTGTCCAGAGGGGAGAGGTTCAGCCCAGCCGGGTTCAGGCTCTACATCCATGGGGTCCTGGGGGCCTTGCGGGGGAGGCTGCGGGCGGCTGAGGACCACCTGACACAGGTGAGAGAGGGAGAGAATGGAACTGATTGGGAGAGCGAGACAGACAGACAGCGAGAGAGAGCTGCACCACGTTGCCATGGTTTTGGCCTTAGATTGATTACTGTTCTATTGTGGAGTGAATGTGATGAGTGTGACTGGATTACTATAGGTCTCTTCCCTTTCATGTTACAGCTCCACTCCTTTTCTCCTTTGTAAAACTCCTTTGTTTTATTCTGGGCTTGTTTCTTTTGCCTCATTGATCTCTTAACTAAATGGTAATTCCCAATTTTTCCCCTGCCACAAATACAGCAGCCTCCGTGACAGTACTGGACATGAAATAGCCTAGGTAAAACTGAGGTTTAGTGGCTTACAAGCTGAGATGCTAATGCTTTCAAATATGATTACCTTTTAGATTATTTGGCAATGAAGGTCAGGGAAAAATGATTTACATTGAGATGGAAATAAGGTGCATTTTGAATATGCTTCATCAATCATTCAGTAGCTCTTCTGCAAATCTCCATGCAATTATGATTTTACGTCTTTCTGGGGAGAAACATTATTCATTGTGAATGAAAAGCCTCAGGGTGAAAATATTCAGGGTGTTTGAGATTGATTTGACTTGCGATATAAATGTGTGTATTCATATAGATTCCTTTGGCTTTTACATTTGGTGGTCCAAGTTCAAAGTGTCAGGGAAGTTAACTGTCACAGTAGAGCATTTCAGATTGGAGTTACTCATATTTTATCTGAATTTATTTCAATATTTTGATTATGGCACAAAGATTTCAGAGTACCTTCACCAAACAATAATTTTAATCATAATTGATCTGCCTAATAAAATGAAGGTTATCAACAACAAACAAAAAAATATCTATATCATAATCAACCCATTTTACATACCTAAATATGTCCGTTAATCTGTTATTTGGACTGTCCCTCTAATTTCACAAGTGGCCCTCATCTCAGCTCCTTGGAGCACCACAATGACAGACAGACAGCGACAGGCAGACAGGACTTCCTCCTTTTGTCAACCCTGTTACAGTTTCCTATTAGTCCTGTCTCCAGTATGACGGGAAGTAAAAGAGGCCTGGTCTTGTTTTGAGCATGTTTATGCAAGGGCCTGACTGTTTGGGAGTGTGTGTACTTACATGTTCGTAGGGAAATTAAAATGAGTTAACCCTTTTGGTGACTGGGACTGTCCTCCCACCTTAACTTTCCCATTACGATGCGGCTGCGTCGGATGGTTGGTTGGGGGGGCGACGGAGGTTCAGAGAGATGCCTGGAATGCCATTGTGGGGGTTGGTGGGTAATGTTTGGGGACAAACAGGCCCACAGTGGGGGGAGTGTGAAAGGGCCTGGGCTCTGACGCTGAATGGAAGGGGCTGAGTGGACCACCTCTCTCAGGCTAGGGAGCTGTCACTCAATGCTCCCCACTCCAGGAGACAGAGAGAGAGAGAGACAGAGACAGAGAGAGAGAGACAGAGAAAGAGAGAGAGAGACAGAGAGAGAGAGAGAGAGAGACACACAACGAGAGGGAAGGGGAGAGAGAGAAAGAAAGAAGGCGAGGGAGAGAAGCACTGTTTTTCGTTATGTTCCTCACCTTAAATATGAGAAAGAAGATGTATTATATCAGACCCATGTAGACCCGTGAAAATATGTTGATGGGCTGTGTATAGTCACAAATAACATAAACACACCTTGAATGTCAAAATCACAATGCTTGTATTAAGTAATGCCAATAATTATGTGAAAATGCATATCACATTCGAGCTATTAGAAATTCGAGCATTAGAAATGTCACCTATTTTTTTTTTATATTTTTTTTTCATCATATCCAATTGGTAGTTACAGTCTGTAACTACCAATTCGATATGACGGGGAAAAAAAGACAAAAAAAACTTGGTGGACGGGTAGAATTTATATGTATAACAGTAATATTTAAAATTACTACATCGGGTACAACAGACAATCCAGGCTTAGGGAACAACAGACACGGGTCTACATGGGTCTGATATAATACACCTTCTTTCTCATATTTAAGGTGAGGAACATAACGAAAAACAGTGCTTCTCTCCCTCGCCTTCTTTCTCTCTCTCCCCTTCCCTCTCTCTCTCTCTCTCTCTCTGTCTCTCTCTCTCTGTCACTCTCTCTCTCTCTCTCTCTCTCTCTCTCTCTCTCTCTCTCTCTCTCTCTCTCTCTCTCTCTGTCTCTGTCTCTCTCTCTTATTTAAATTTGCATTGGTCTGCTTCTGGGGGGATTCTGTTAGAATGCCGGCAAAGTCGGCTGAATTCCGATAGATGGAAATGGCCAGATGTACTTGGGCCGATTCTGGGCAGTCAATCACCCGATTACGTGCCGATTCAATCAGTTCCGGCCCCCCAGAACTGGGCCGCTTCTGTGCTGATTCCTCGTTGCTAGCTGGGATGGGGCTTATATTCAATGTTATAGTGTTTCCATGTTGTGACGTGGCTCTTCAGTTAAAGAATTGAGCTTTTCATTACGAGGAGAACACGGTCACAGAGGTAAGAGGAGCAGTGCCTGTCAATCATCATCATAGCAACAGCTTGTTGTTCTTTCCACACCATGCTTGATATACTGTCACGCCCTGGCCATAGAGAGGATTTTGTTCTCTATTTTGGTTAGGCCAGGGTGTGACTAGGGTGGGAATTCTATGTGCCCTTTTCTATGTTTTGTGTATTTCTTTGTTTTGGCCGGGTATGGTTCTCAATCAGGGACAGCTGTCTATCGTTCTCTCTGATTGGGAACCATACTTAGGTAGCCTTTTCCCACAGGGTTTTTGTGGGTAGTTACTTTCTGTTTAGTGTTTGCACCTTACGGAACTGTTTCAGTATTCTCTTTGTTATTTTTGTTTTAGTGTTCAATTATTAAAATAATCATGAACACTTACCACGCTGCGTTTTGATCCGATGATTCATCTTCTTCAGACGATGAAGACTGTTACAGAACTACCCACCACCAACGGACCAATCAGCGTGGTATGGAGGAGCAGAGGGTTCAGGACTCCTGGACTTGGGAGGAGATTTTGGACGGAAAGGGACCCTGGAGACAGGCTGAGGAGTACCGCTGCCCGAAGGAGGAACTAGAGGCAGCGAAAGCTGAGAGGCGGCGATATGAGGCAAGGCAGCGCAGCAGGCATGAGAGGCAACCCCCACATTTTTTTTGAGGGGGGGCACACGGGGAGATTGGCGGAGTCAGGCGATAGACCTCAACACATCTGGTCTCCAGTGCGCCGTTTCGGCCCAGGGTATCCTGCGCCGGCTCTGCGTACTGTGTCTCCGGGCGCTGGGAGGGCTCAGTTCGTCCTATGCCTGCGCTCCGCCCGTGCCGGACGAAAGTGGGCATTCAGCCTGGAAGAGTGGTGTCAAGCCTATGCACCAGATCTCCAGTGCTCCCCCACAGCCCGGTCTATCCTGTGCCTGCTCCCAGAGCCAGGCCTCCTGCATGTCTCCCCAGCCTGGTGAGTCCTGTGCCTGCTCCCAGAGCCAGGCCTCCTGCATGTCTCCCCAGCCTGGTGAATCCTGTGCCTGCTCCCAGAGCCAGGCCTCCTGCATGTCTCCCCAGCCTGGTGAGTCCTGTGCCTGACGCCTGTCCGGAGCTGCCAGAGTCGCCCGCCTGTCCGGAGCTGCCGGAGTCGCCCGCCTGTGCGGAGCTGCCGGAGTCGCCCGCCTGTCCGGAGCTGCCGGAGTCGCCCGCCTGTCCGGAGCTGCCGGAGTCGCCCGCCTGTCCGGAGCGGCCGGAGTCGCCCGCCTGTCCGGAGCGGCCAGAGTCACCCGCCTGTCCGGGGCCCGCTGCGAGGGTCCCGCTTCATCGTTCTCTCTGATTGGGAACCATACTTAGGTAGACTGTTACATATACGCCCAGTTGATGTAGCCTATGTCGTAGTTGATGAAGCCTACATCGCAGTTGACGTAGTCGGTTGATGTAGCCTCGCAAACCAGTCGCAGAATGTGACGACAGAATTGAAGCAAATTATATAATCTAGCCAGGTTGAAATCAAGATTTGAATTTGGTCACATCACACAGTGTGACATGTAATAATTGGAAAAACACTGAAGCCGACGTACAATGTGGGAAGGCCTTAATCGGAGCACAATCTCTGTATCTTTGCCTATTCACACCATTTCCCTGTGGTGCTCAACCTCAACACACCAAATCAAATCAAATTTTATTGGTCACATACACAAGGTAAGCAGATGTTATTGCGAGGGGAGCGAAATGCTCTTCAACACACAAATTCAGATTTTTAAACAAGTCTTATTGGACTTCTATGGGATTCTATCCTATAGGTGTCACGTTCTGACCTGTAAAGGTGTTATTTGTTAGTGTTTAGTTTGGTCAGGACGTGGCAGGGGTATTTGTTTTATGTGGTTCAGGGTGGTTGTGTGTATGTGTCCATGTAGAGAGGGGTATTTGATTTATTAGTCCAGGGTTTTGGTTATTGTTCTATGTTAGTTTATTTCTATGTTCTGTCTAGTCATTTGTATTTCTATGTTTAGTTAATTGGTGTTGGGGCCTTCAGTTGGAGGCAGCTGTCTATCGTTGCCTCTGATTGAAGGTCCTATAATTAGGGGTGTGTTTGTATTGTGGATTGTGGGTAGTTGTATTCTGTTTTGTGCTTGTCACCTGACAGAACTGTTAGTGTCGTTTCTGTTAATTGTATACGTGGTTATTTTGTTTCTCCTTCTTGTATATTAAAAAGAGAAGATGAGTATACACTTCCCTGTTGCGTCTTGGTCCTCCACACACGACACTCATTACAATAGCATTTCATTTTATAGCATCCTATAGGATCCTACAGGAATCCAATAGAAAAAGCCTATCAGATTTTGCAACCAGTCCTATTGGCGTCCTGTAGGATTGTATCCAAAATCTGATAGTATTTTCTAGTGGGTTATTTTTTTTTTATCCTATAGGATTTTATGACTAGGGAAAAGGGCGATAATTCTCTCATTGCCTTTATTCAGAGAGATATTAGATTTGTCTTGGATTTTTCAAGCATCCACAGTCCCCTTATCTGTCTCTTATTATCAAATAAGTCTATTTTCCCTGTCTATTGATAAATCCAATAGAAATAGTATGTTTGCTTTAGCTTTTTATGTATTATACTCTTGTCCCAAGTAAAAAATGTTAGTCCTAAAAGTCCATTACTAGAGATTGAGATTGTGTGTTATAGCTGGTGGATTTGTGTAAGTGTCTTCCCATGTTGATATACTTTTTACTCTCCCTGTCTTTATACGCCAAACCCTGGTGTGGAGTTTAATTAGCGCATTTATTGGAGGAGCGCCCGCTGGAACTGTCTCTAGCTCGTTACATATCGAAGTGAGAGATCGACAGCATTAGGCTGTCTTAAACTTCTGACAGCTCTAAGTGCCCCAATCCACACATGTCCCCACGTCGATTAAATGAAGTGAAAATTGCATTCTCGTCTGGCTTGATATGAAAATGGAGAATGTGATCATGAAATATACACAGTTGTCACTTCTTAAAAAGGTGTCAGAAATGTGCTTCAGTGGATAAGGTGAATATTTGCCATGAGAGAAGAGAAGAAGAGCTTTGGAGAGAGAAAAAAGTGTGATGTGTGTGATCAATGAAAGACTTCATTGCCCCACTCTTCATTGCTCATGTAAAAAAAGGCTATAGATCTAGGCCTCTCAGTGTCAGTACAGCGAAGTACTTCTGATGCCGCTTACATGACAATACTGCCACCTAGGGGCGATGGGCTACACAACAGAAACTCTCACCGTCTGTGTGAGACAGCTGCTCTCTTTCTCACTTAGTTTTCACTTCAAAACGGACAGGAAAATACACTTGCCATGTTTATGTAATGCTCCGGCTTTTAGTATGTTTTGTGAATTCTTGAATAGCTTGTTGTTGCTTCAAGCATCAGTGTGTGGTTGGTATAAGACAGTGAAATGCATGGTGAGCTTGACTGAACAAAGCACAGAGAGACATGCGTCAGAATAAAGACTTCATTCCATCATATATTATATAGCAATTCAAAATGAACATCTATTCTGCCATTGTTGTATCCACGAGAACAGTGTTATTATAAAGAAATCTTATACGGTATATGTTACATCATTAAGTCTCGCTGATTCCTGGGGCCAAGCCTGAACTCATTTCACAGGAACACATAGGGGTTTGTCTGGTGGTGAGGTGGCCACCAAATAGAGATGATTGTGAACTCAGCCATCCAGCAACAGAATCAGGCCAAACCCACCTCTTCCCATCTGATCCCATGACTAACCCAGGTGAGAGAGAGGGAGAAGCAGGCCAGGCAGGGAGGCAGGGAGCTAGTCTGAGCAACACAGGAACTTCAGGAAACCTGATTTCCAAGTCCAGGATCAAAGCTCAGCTGGGCCTGCCCTGTAGATGGGCTCTGGTGCTTTGAAGATGAAACAGAGGGGATTTGGGCCCTGTGCCAACTAGCTCACAGATCACAGGTAGGGAAGCAGCATCCTTCACAGTGTGTGGGAGAGGGTGGATTGGGCCGTGGATGGGGCTGGGGTCAGGGGTTGTGGTGGGGCTCCAGGGCTGACGGTGGAGGGCTGAGAGGTGGAAGAAGGTTGAAGCCGAGGCCCAGAGATGGCTCTACAAGGAAACCTTGTGTTATAGGTAAGGAAGGCCATCTTCTATGAGGACTGGGATTTCATGCCTCTATAGAGGGCAGGGAAAATAAAATGACATCAAAGACCCAGATAGATGGAGGTAGCTGGTCAGAGATCTCCCGTTTATTGTGGCAGATGAGTCTGACATCTACATTTGAAGTGGGAAGTTTACATACACTTAGGTTGGAGTCATTAGAACTCGTTTTTCAACCACTCCACACATTTCTTGTTAACAAACTATAGTTTTGCCAAGTCAGTTAGGACATCTACTTTGTGCATGACACAAGTAATTTTTCAAACAATTGTTTACATACAGATTATTTCACTTATAATTCACTGTATCACAATTCTAGTGGGTCAGAAGTTTACATACACTAAGTTGACTGTGCCTTTAAACAGCTTGGAAAATTCCAGAAAATGATGTCATGGCTTTAGAAGCTTCTGATAGGCTAATTGACATAATTTTAGTCAATTGGAGGTGTACCTGTGGATGTATTTCAAGGCCTACCTTCAAACTCATTGCCTCTTTGCTTGACATCATGGGAAAATCAAAAGAAATCAGCCAAGACCTCAGAAAAAAATTGTAGACCTCCACAAGACTGGTTCATCCTTGGGAGCAATTTCCAAATGCCTGAAGGTACCACGTTCATCTGTACAAGCAATAGTACGCAAGTATAAACACCATGGGACCACGCAGCCGTCATACTGCTCAGGAGGAAGATGCGTTCTGTCCCCTAGAGATTAACATACTTTGGTGCGAAAAGTGCAAATCAATCCCAGAACAACAGCAAAGGACCTTGTGAAGATGCTGGAGGAAACAGGTACAAAAGTATCTATATCCACAGTAAAATGAGTCCTATATCGACATAACCTGAAAGGCCGCTCAGCAAGGAAGAAGCCACCGCTCCAAACCCGCCATAAAAAAGCCAGACTATGATTTGCAACTGCACATGGGGACAAAGATCGTACTTTTTGGAGAAATGTCCTCTGGTCTGATGAATCAAAATAGAACTGTTTGGCCATGATGACCACCGTTATGTTTGGAGGAAAAAGGGGAAGGCTTGCAAGCCGAAGAACACCATCCCAATCGTGACGCACGGGGGTGGCAGCATCATGTTGTGGGGGTGCTTTGCTGCAGGAGGGTCTGGTGCACTTCACAAAATAGATGGCATCATGAGGAAAGGAAAATTATGTGGATATATTGAAGCAACATCTCAAGACATCAGTCAGGAAGTTAAAGCTTGGTCGCAAATGGGTCTTCCAAATGGACAATGACCCCAAGCATACTTCCAAAGTTGTGGCAAAATGGCTTAAGCACAACAAAGTCAAGGTATTGGAGTGGCCCTCACAAAGCCCTGACCTCACTCCTATAGAAAATGTGTGGGCAGAACTGAAAAAGCGCGTGCGAGTAAGGAGGCCTAGAAACCTGACTCAGTTACACCAGCTCTGCCAGGAGGAATGGGCCAAAATTCAGCAAACTTATTGTGGGAAGCTTGTGGAAGGCTATCCAAAACGTTTGACCCAAGTTAAACAATTTAAAGGCAATGCTACCAAATACTAATTGAGTATATGTAACTTCTGACCCACTGGGAATGTGATGAAAGAAATAAAAGCTGAAATAAATCATTCTCTACTATTATTCTAACATTTCACATTCTTAAAATAAAGTGGTGATCCTAACTGACCTAAGACAGGGAATTTTTACGAGGATTAAATGTCAGAAATTGTGAAAAACTGAATTTAAATGTATTTGGCTAAGGTGTATGTGGACTTACGACTTCAACTGTATATAAAGAATGATATATATCGACTACTGTACTGTATCTTCTCCCGGGTGGTTTTATGTAGTTGTATTTTGTATGGAGCTATCTTTGATCTGATCTAAATGTTTTAGGGTGTCTAGATACTTTTTGAATACCATAGAAACCAAGAAACCAGAGCACTCTCTCTGGCTGTTGTAACATGCCACATCTTGTTGCCAATGTGCCTTGTGATCCACTACACTGTCTTGGCCTTGTAGCCCTGGTCAGAGGGAAGCGTTTCTCCACACACGTCCAGCCTGGTGACGGCTCCACTGTGAGAAGCAGTAGGGGGCACAGAGGGTCTTGAAATCCTACTGCCAAATGTCACATTCACTCCTGTTACTGTGTGTCCCCGGGCAAAGCCCAACCAGAATAGCACAAGTGTTCATCCTCAAAGGCCACAAACTTATGTTAACCCTCATTTTAAGGGTACAAGTGTCTATCTGAAGGGGACATGTAAACCCTCCCTATCTAAGATCCTAAATGTGTCAAAATGAGTTCAGGATGTGGACTCGTCATCCTACCTAGCACGTCTGTTGTTGATACAGTGTCGTCAAGCTCTGGAAATGTTGTACAGAAGCATCAGATTTTCTATCATTCCTTGCATTGAGTTGCTTTGTCTTTGACTGTAGATGGTGGACTCTGTGTGGCCTTGCCATGCTCTGTCAGATCTTCTCTCCTTCACTGGAAAAGTGGCAATGAACGTTCAAAGGTTGGATGCACAGAGACCTGGGTTCATGGTATATCTGGTAGCGTAATGTCAGTGAGCACAGAGCTTTTTGAGGAGAAGAATAGTTTGGATAGATCAGAATCAGTTAAGATCTTTTCCTTTAAAATCATTCTATGTAGACATTTGTTCAAGTTCACTTCTTTTTAAGATGGACTATTTGTTGTGAAAGCTAATAATAACTCTGAGCCAGGCTCTTGATATGATGTTGGAACACCTTTCCACATCAGGCTATTGTGCCCCCTCAGTTGTAAGTCCATCTGTCATGTAGCTAAATCGATAACTTAGAGCAGCCCATAATCTCAACCGGCACCTGTCAAGATGCTACTGTTCTCTCTGTTGAACAGAATAACTCAGTCTGATGATGCTCCTCTAAAGTTGAGCCAAACTGATGTTCTGTAAACTAGGCTACATGTCACACCTCCATCGTTGTTTGAAAGGTCAGTTTAGCTATAATTTCAATGCCAGGTAGTCATCCTCAGGTTCCGTAGCATTGTCAATCTGGACAGGCATGTTTTTTCTGTTAGCAGACTAACCATGAAGCAGATGGTAACTAAACAACACCCATCTCACTTAGAGCACACAATGGACACTACAGGAGCATGCTTTACTTTTTCATTGGAAAACAAAGAGTCGCTATAGATTCATAGTAAAATATGTTGTTTGTGTTTTTACTCAGTAGTATCTGTCTTAAGATGTGAAGGGGGTTATCCACAGGATCAATGTCAGGCTGTGGGGAGGCCGGCCCAGCGGCCTGCTGCCATGCTGTCTAACTGGAGTGGGACGTGGGTGTGGTGGGGAAGTGACGACCTCTAATTGAGCTCTGTGGAGACTTAACACCCCATGGAACAGAATGAAAAAAAGCCCAGGCTGGCTGGGTCTCCATTGTGTGGAAAATAAATACGTACAGTCATGTCCCAGGGTGTGAAATAACACACCAGCTCAAGGATTTCACTGGTCATTTCATCCCCAGCTGCAGGCCGAAAACCAAATGACATTGTCTTTAAAAAACAAGAGCACAATAGTGTTGGGCTCAGGCGGGGACAGCGGGTAAGGCTTTAAGTGCAGTTTATCTAGCTGTGGCGCTCAGGGAAGCATGGAGATAAACTGACAAGTCAGTTAGGAAGCTGATTGTCAAGTATGCTCTGATACCGACATGCACTTGCTATTGATATTTTGTCGGTATTACTCCCATGAGAAGAATTCAGAATAATTAATTTATTTCACAGTTATGATAATGTCTATTTTTCTTTAGTTTTCTATAGCCATGATATTCATTCACTTGTAAACATTTTAGTCCTTCGCTGTCTGTATTAGAGTCTGTACGACAACAAAATGACAAAAGGGCAACTTAGTTTCTCCCTGTCAACCAATTTAGCTAACACCAGTTTAGGTCTTGTAGTTGGAATGAGAATGTCATGAGAGGAGATGGGCTCCATCTGCTGCTTGTCACTTCCCAGCACGTTCTACAGCACCTGGGGGAATCAGAGTCCGTCGCCACATCTTCCGTCAAACACACTGCCTGATGCCTGATGGCTGTCTGGGTCACAGGGCAGCCACGCTCCGCATTACAAACACGGTTGTTGCACTGCCACTCAGCCCCGTAACCATCGTCACCCTGTTGGCCACAGCATGCTCCTGGTTACACTGTGTCCTCTCTACTTGTCCCTCTTCTTCACTGTTTATAACCAAAATGGCAGCCGATTTGTCCAGAAGTCTTCATTGTTTTTAACAGGGAGGGCATGTTAGACAGAGTGTGTCTGTCAGTGGCCTGTGTAGTGTGTTGAACATACAGTTTCTCCTTCTGCTCTGTTCCTGTTTATAGGATCCTGTGCATAGCATTGTCAGCGTTGTGGAGACAATGGTGACAATAGCAGTAAATAAGAGGGATTATTAATTAGCTGATGGGTAATTCATTTGAGAATTACAGTGGAGGTTTTTAGTGTGGTTCAGGATCAGTAAGCAGATGTTTGGTGGAGGCTATTTCACATATCCAGCCTCACGTCAAAGATGTGTCCCAAGCTACTGTGGAATATGCTGCTCTTTTAGCATAGCCATTGACCGTATGAATATAAAATATACATTATTAGTAGTATGCATGTATTATTATCATTATTCAATTATTATAATTATTTAGATTTTCAGTAATGCCTCAAAAACATTCTTTATACGTAGCTCAAAGCCGCCTGTCATCAATAATTCATAGATATTTGAGCTTTTTTTTTACATAATAAACAAATTATGCTAAATTACATTAATGAATATGATTTGATTTGCTCTCATTTCATGTTCATCTATTAATTACACCATTTAGATAAATAGTAGAAAACATCTTTCTTTTGCATTATTTAATCATGGATATTTTATTCGCTACATTTGCGGTATTAACATTACAGGGTTATTTCATCTCATTAGTATGAGATAACGACATGTCCAAAACAAAACTGGCTACTTGTCTGTGCTAATGATTGGGATTCTGAAAGTCAGGAGCTTTACAATGACAAGCATGCATTATTTTACTTGATTTGTTTTAATGAACCCATGGAAAGCGAATCATAACATCCGATGCGTTCTATTAAACAGATGAATTAATTTAACCTTCATTTACTATTACTCCTCTTGCAAGAGAACATGGAATAGCATGTCTACTGGAAATGCTCCAGCAGATCATATAGAAAGGCTCAAATTTCAAAAAAAGGTTTTATCTAGAACCTAAAAGGGTTCTTCGGCTGTCCCCATAGGAGAAGCCTTTGAAGATACCTTAATGGTTCCTTACCACAGAGGGTTCTACATGTAACCCAGAAGAGTTCTACCTGGAACCAAAAAGGGTTCTACCTGGAACCAAAAAGGGTTCTTCTATGAGGACAGCCGAAGAATCCTTTTCTAAGCGTGTAGAGTCACAGGTTGACAGGATTAAGGAGCTCCCGGTTTAGAATCATGGAATGTGCTTTGGTATATGACATTACGTGTTATTGTATTTATCTTCAATGTGTTGATTCTTTTTTTGTATAATTTGCTGAACTTAAAGTTTACATTTGACTGCAAACAGTAACCTTTGTCACGTTGTAAAACTCCCAAACTGTCACATCACTGTTTTCTTTGACAAGGGTTGTGTGAAGCTGCCTAGTTATTCTCACGTACTTGATTGTAAAAGAACAACATGTTTTGAGACGATATCCTGCCAGCTTTTTTACAATCCATTAGTTCCTGGAGCAACATCAGAAGGAAGTGGAGGTAGAGTGAAATTCCTGTTCGACACAGATCTCAGGATCAAAAGCCAGAGACATTCTCCGAGCAGCACGGGGGCATGCTTGCTAGACCTGAAACATAACAACAATTAGCATCCATCCACCAGTAGATCCTGTCTCCAGTTCCTTCAGCTAGCGTGGAGGGAGTCAACACCTCTTTCAATTGTGTAAGAGTGGTACTGTAGCTTTAACTGCATTTCACAGTCCAGTTGAAGTAGAATAACATTCATCCTCAGTCATTGATTTTCTGATGTTATTAAGTAAAATATCAGTATGAAACAAGTGTTATGTGTTGTATCTGTGTTTGAATGGTTTTCTCATTTGTTTGTAATATGTGACAATGAATTAAATGAAAAAAAACGCACAACTAAACTCAGTTTATAAACATTTTCCTTAAACACAGCTTATAAACCGCAATTTGCATATATCAAATACATTATTTTACTCTCTCATAGACTAGTGCTGGCAATGTAATTATTTGTCCACAAAATAATATTAATTTCAGGTTATATGACTTGGAAGAGAATGGAGGCTTTACGAACAATAGGGAGGACTGAACACAGCTTGTGTGTGTGTGTGCGTGTGTGCGTGTGTGCTCGTGCATACAGTACATGTATTTGTACTTCATAGGGTGCGTGCGCTTGTGAGTGAATGTGTGTGTGCGTATGGGTACATGTGCATAAGTGTGTTGGTGGTAAAAGGTATAGATGGCCTAATGACACAGGGAAGAGGTGTCCTCCAGCAGCTTGGGAAGAGGTGTCCTCCAGCAGCTTGGGAAAAGGTGTCCTCCAGCAGCTTGGGAAGAGGTGTCCTCCAGCAGCTTGGGAAGAGGTGTCCTCCAGCAGCTTGGGAAGAGGTGTCCTCCAGCAGCTTGGGAAGAGGTGTCCTCCAGCAGCTTGGGAAGAGGTGTCCTCCAGCAGCTTGGTTAACCTCCACATTTCTGCTTGACCTGCTCAATGTTGTCCTGACAGTGGCTCTTTGTACACAATGGAAGAGTCTGATATTGCCCAGTGGGAGGGGAGAATCAGGGTGCATAAATCCTCTCCCCAGTTAGCGCCCTGCTTTGTTTCTTAATGCACAAGCAGACAGGTGTTATTAAATTCATTTTTTCCCAGCATAAAAAATATCATATTGACAACCTTTGACATGGATACTCCTTCATATTCTTATTATGACTGCAATCACACGGCTGCACTTGTAATTTGGGACTCGGTGATTGACAGGCTATTATAATGTCTCTATGGTAGCCAGAAATAAAATAAATAATTGTTCCTGGGTAGTATTTTTGCACAGTGTTCACTGCTCAGGGACTGTCTGGAGACAAAGAACACCTTAACAGTTAACTTAACCTCACTAACACAGACAACTAGTGAGGTTAACCAGGGAATAACAACCTCTGTTGTTGGTAGAACTACAGGAGAATAGCTCCAAACCCAAGTGCCTCTATCCTCCTTCTGCCTATCAAGCTGAGCTTTTGGAGTGTTATAGATATACTTACTAGTATGAAGATTACAGCATGTATACCATTACCACCAGTACCTACATGCTGAATGCTTTGTGTGGGTCATAACTGTGATAACTGTCAGAACTGTCATAACTGTGATAACTGTCATAATGGTGATAACTGTCATAACTGTGATAACTGTCAGAACTGTCATAACTGTGATAACTGTCATAACTGTGATAACTGTCATAACAGTCATAACTGTCATAACTGTGATAACAGGGATAACTGTCAAAACGGTGATAACTGTCAAAACGGTGATAACTGTCATAACCGTGATAACTGTGATAACTGTCGTAACTGTCATAACTGTCATAACTGTGATAACTGTCATAGCTGTGATAACTGTGATAACTGTCATAACTGTGATAACTGTCTTAACTGTGATAACTGTCATAACTGTGATAACTGTCTTAACTGTTATAACTGTGATAACTGTCATAACTGTCATAACTGTGATAACTGTCATAGCTGTGATAACTGTCATAACTGTGATAACTGTGATAACTGTCATAACTGTCGTAACTGTCATAACTGTGTTTGAATTTGTCATTGATTTGATGTTTCCATTACCAATGTGCCAGTCTTAGATCATGACTAAAATCTATTAACAACATCAATATTAATGGAGTGTTTTATCTACAGCAATAACATCTTGATCAAACAGTGCATGGCGCCTTGCACTCCAAGGTGAAAGTGTGCAGTACATCTAGCTAAACCCCAGACTGTGGCTCTTCCACTCCCTCTGCCCCCCTCTCTCCCATGTTCACCCAGGTCCGTGGTGCGGTGCTGGGGCTGGGGGTGGATATCAAAACCCAGCGGCTGGGTGCTGGGGGGGGTGGGGGGGTGGAGCCAGGCCTGGCCTCCTGAAGAGGATTAGTGGCTCCTAGGGAGAGGAGAGAAGAGGGGATATTGAATGAACACCTGCCATGCTTTCAATAGAGTGGCGCAGAATCAGCCCAATCACTCGCAGTACAGCAAGCTGAATGGAGGCGCAGGGGCAAGGGGCCCTCCCCACTATAACCACTCCCACCCCACTGCGAAACACTGCTCTACATAGTGCAAACCAAGCCACATGTCTACGCACCCAAAACCAGGCCACAACTATAATATAGTTCTGCCATAGCAAACCTTTATTTGTCTATGTGTTTAATGTCTGTGAGAGAGACTCAGAGAGAGGGAGACGGGAGAAGGAATATTACGGGATTAAGGGCTGTTTTGTTTTCAATTAGAGTTAAATACCTCTGCCGACCTACAGAAATGTATTTATTTCAAAGTAATTCTTTGAAATTCAGGATGCTATTAACTCATATGTCTAATCGTGTTCGTAATGATATCCACCTATAAGCCACGGCATAATCAAGATTTCCTTTCTTTGGCTTCAGATATTTTTTGTATCATTCATAATGCTTGAAGTTGAAACTTCTAAAGAGGGATCATTCTTTTATGTGCTTTCATCACTTCCAAATTATCTGTAGTCGTAGCGATGTTACTTTCTTTGTTATGAACCCTTCTTGATGCTGTCACTTTGAGATGACACCAGTGTTTCTGCAGCCTATTATACAGGCATCTGAATTGCTTCCTTAAATAAGGACCAATGAGGATGATACAAAGGATCAAGTCACCCCACTTCAATACACCATTCATGTTTTCTCCCAATTTTCTATTTCAAAAAGTTTTTCCAACATAATCATTCTTGCTGACATATGTGCGGGGTCCTAGTTGAGGAGATCTGTGAGATGTCTTTAATAGCTTTCACTTCTATACACTAGCCTTTCCCTTTTGTTAGCAGGCCCGACATTTTAATTAGCTCCTCTAGTAGAGTCTAAAATGATTCCCCTCTTCCTCCCTCAATAAACCAGCTAAAACGTGCACTCTATTCAGCCGTGGCCGGCCCTGAATTAAAAGGCCTTATTCCAGTCAGAAAATAGGTAGTGGCTGTATGTCTGTTGGTCTCTCAAAGACAGGAGATGGAGATGATAATGGCGAGCCGCTCTGAGGAGATGAAGAGGTCTTTGTTCTAGCTGAGAGGCTCTGTCAAAACATTCCTCTAGTGCTGCTTGGTCCCGTGAGGCCCCTTAAGGCCCTTCAACTGTGAAGTGGATGTTAGGCCTCTGCTACGGACATGTCTCTTCATTAGCTGTGGCCATGGCCATGTTGGACTGTGGAAGCCAGTCCAGGAGTGGGTTGTGTCATGAGGGAATTGTTTGTGTGGTAAATACTTGTCTTGATGTGTTCGATTTTTGGCTCGGGGAAGGTGGGAATACCGATTTGCACCTTTTTAGCAGAGAATCACAACTGCTAACACTACCAAGACTTCACTCATAGCAACTCCATATTTGCTGTGAGAAGTTGTAGCATTTTTGTCAGTTTGTGAAATGAATTTGGATTTCAGAGAATCCATAGGGACAAGGGGGCAGCCATTGGTGAACAGATTATTAGGGGTGCAGACAGGTGATGACAGCCCACTCCAGAGTGATTCTAATTACAGTGTTAGCGAGGCGTGGACTGCATTTGTTACCAGCTAATTAAGATTCCCTTCAGTGAATGTGCTCGTCCTCAGTGTTTTGACAGAGGTTGTTAGACTCCTAATCTTTTAGTATTCTCATGGCTTGTGTCTTTTCTCTGGAAGACGTGTTTTTCTTTCTCTTACAGTATTGATTTGTTGGGGTATTTTCACTTGAGCTCATCTCTTTTTGCTGTCATTTATTTTCAGATTTGACCAGAGGTTCTGTAAGCACTCAAAATTATATGATTATAGCCAATCACCTGCGTCTCGCGTCGCTGTCTCTTCTCCAGAGAGATAAATAAGAGGAATATCTGCAGAGTGCTAAAATGCCACAACATCATCATAACCTGCCAGGTACAGGGTGATTTTCTCCCCCTCCTCCGCCTCTTCCATCCCGGGAGAGGAGATGATCAAGCGGCCTGATACAGTAGCACACATTAGGATCAAGAGGCCAAGTCAGGGGCCACTGATTGAGCCTGTCTCCGAAAGAAAGGCTCGCCGACAGCAGAATCAATCCAGTGTTGTGTATTGATTCGGTAATATCACAGCTGCTTTTTAATGAAAGGGTAGCGAGAGTGAAGAGTAGAGAAAGAGAGAGAGAGAAGGGCCGAGTTGTACCAAGGCTGGAATTACCTTTTCGATTTGCCGAGCTCCATAGTGTTGGGACTCTCATTTTGCCTGGGCACCTTTTTCCCTGATCAATACAGCATCAGGCCAAGGCCCAGTAATTATCTCCCTCTTTTCTTTCTGTCTGCTCCAGCCACACAGACAAAGATCCAGCGACCGCCAGGCCAGAGCTAGGGGATAGAAAGGTCATGCAAAATCAGCCGTCCAAGCTGAAGGTGATGGGTGAAGAAAGGATCCCTGGCTGCCAGGCTCGGCAGCAGTACTTAGCTGCCTTTTTAATTACTGTAATTTTCCCCAGAAGTCGGAGAAGGAGCTGATGAACTGAGGCACTCTCCTCCCCGCTGTTCCTGATGAGGCTTGATAGGCCTTCAGATTACGCATTGACTCCGCCATTTGAGTTCCCTCCATGTTTAGTGCTAATAACCTGTAGAGTAGAGCTCCTTTTTCTTTCTCTCCTCCTCCTGCTCCTCCGCAGAGCCCCCCCCCCTACGTTGAAGGTCCCTGGTGTCAGTGTGGTAATTACACTGTGTGAAATCTCTACCGCAATCACAGCTGTCTGGATCTCAAAGAGCAAGCCAGGTCAGCCGGGCCAGCGCTAAACCGCTAAGCTGGCCCTGCCTGGGCCATCCATGACAAGAAACCAAGCGTCTCTCTGTTGTAGGCCTATTCACTTCCTCTGTTTTATTTCAGATTGCATAACCATTAGTATGATTTCATAACTGATTTTGTGTTACCTCTATGCTACACACACAGGGAGAAGAGATTTCTAGGTTTCATAAGACATTTTCTGTGTGCCTATTGCGACAGTCATTTGAGTCTGAATCGATCTGTACATGGATTTGCATCCCATATAATTAATCATTTCATAAACACACCATTATTGGACCAAACAGTCACAACAATGTAATACAATAGCACACACTGCACTAATTTCAGCACTCAGTCAGAGTTGGGCATTGATTTCTCCTCTCCTCTCTTCTTCTCTGTATTCCGGCCTAACACATGCCTGCTCTGAAATTGGAATGTTATGCATCAGTGCCCACCACACTAGTCTCCCACTGTTCTTTGTGCGTATCATATCATAGAGTCATAGGGACAAGTATGTAACCTGTTAAACAGAGGGTGTGACTTCACAGTTTGACGGAGAAGCTGAGGCTAAGAGAAGGTGGAGTACCTCTCACTGCTTTAAGAGAGCTTTGTTATGCCTGGAAGAACAGAGAGTTAGCTGTGGATCTGACTGCATCTACTGTAGAGGTCTTCAAGGATCCACCTTTACCCAAATACCCGAGACCCGATCCAGGACCCGAGCGGGTTCGGATCCAGAATTCGAAATAATGTCACGGGTCTTGGTCGGACCCGGATCTGTCACGGGTCTCGACTTGTCCCAATGGTGCGTACAGATTGGAACCCGACTGCTGCAGTAGAGAGAGAGAAATGTTATAATTTACTGCTGCTCTTGCTTTTCACGACAGAGATCTCTAATCCATGGAAGATTATATTATAATGACAGAATTCAAATTTAAAGGATAGGCTACAACAACCAAAAGCCAACAGGTAGGCATTCTGCTACTTAATATTCAGAATGGGTTTGTTTTTATTTGTAACTGGAGGATGAGAAAGCGTTTGCGTTGCAGCCTCAATTACCCTAGCTAGCTAATGTTTGCTACTTTAACTAGCTTTTCCCGGTTTCATGCAGTCATACCTGCGTGGCGTAGGGGTGCTGAGGGTGCTGCAGCACCCACTGAAAAATCTGAAGAATAATATTTTTTTAAATTG
This sequence comes from Salmo salar, assembly GCF_965601325.2. Classification (NCBI taxonomy): domain Eukaryota; kingdom Metazoa; phylum Chordata; class Actinopteri; order Salmoniformes; family Salmonidae; genus Salmo; species Salmo salar. The sequence continues at coordinate 110,076,558 of NC_138300.1, forward strand.
TAAAAAATATATATATACACTGCTCAAAAAAATAAAGGGAACACTTAAACAACACAATGTAACTCCAAGTCAATCACACTTCTGTGAAATCAAACTGTCCACTTAGGAAGCAACACTGATTGACAATACATTTCACATGCTGTTGTGCAAATGGAATAGACAACAGGTGGAAATTATAGGCAATTAGCAAGACACCCCCAACAAAGGAGTGGTTCTGCAGGTGGTGACCACAGACCACTTCTCAGTTCCTATGCTTCCTGGCTGATGTTTGGGTCACTTTTGAATGCTGGCGGTGCTTTCACTCTGGTGGTAGCATGAGACAGAGTGCAGCTCATCCAGGATGGCACATCAATGCGAGCTATGGCAAGAAGGTTTGCTGTGTCTGTCAGCGTAGTGTCCAGAGCATGGAGGCGCTACCAGGAGACAGGCCAGTACATCAGGAGACATGGAGGAGGCCGTAGGAGGGCAACAACCCAGCAGCAGGACCGCTACCTCCGCCTTTGTGCAAGGAGGAGCAGGAGGAGCACTGCCCTGCAAAATGACCTCCAGCAGGCCACAAATGTGCATGTGTCTGCTCAAACGGTCAGAAACAGACTCCATGAGAGTGGTATGAGGGCCCGACGTCCACAGGTGGGGGTTGTGCTTACAGCCCAACACCGTGCAGGACGTTTGGCATTTGCCAGAGAACACCAAGATTGGCAAATTCGCCACTGGTGCCTTGTGCTCTTCACAGATGAAAGCAGGTTCACACAGCACATGTGACAGACGTGACAGAGTCTGGAGACGCCGTGGAGAACGTTCTGCTGCCTGCAACATCCTCCAGCATGACCGGTTTGGCGGTGGGTCAGTCATGCTGTGGGGTGGCATTTCTTTGGGGGGCCGCACAGCCCTCCATGTGCTCGCCAGAGGTAGCCTGACTGCCATTAGGTACCGAGATGAGATCCTCAGACCCCTTGTGAGACCATATGCTGGTGTGGTTGGCCCTGCGTTCCTCCTCCTAATGCAAGACAATGCTAGACCTCATGTGGCTGGAGTGTGTCAGCAGTTCCTGCAAGAGGAAGGCATTGATGCTATGGACTGGCCTGCCCGTTCCCCAGACCTGAATCCAATTGAGCACATCTGGGACATTATGTCTCGCTCCATCCACCAATGCCACGTTGCACCACAGACTGTCCAGGAGTTGGTGGATGCTTTAGTCCAGGTCTGGGAGGAGATCCCTCAGGAGACCATCCGCCACCTCATCAGGAGCATGCCCATGCGTTGTAGGGAGGTCATACAGGCACATGGAGGCCACACACACTACTGAGCCTCATTTTGACTTGTTTTAAGGACTTTACATCAAAGTTGGATCAGCCTGTAGTGTGGTTTTCCACTTTAATTTTGAGTGTGACTCCAAATCCAGACCTCCATGGGTTGATAAATTGGATTTCCATTGATTATTTTTGTGTGATTTTGTTGTCAGCACATTCAACTATGTAAAGAAAAAAGTATTTAATAAGATTATTTCATTCATTCAGATTTAGGATGTGTTATTTTAGTGTTCCCTTTATTTTTTGGAGCAGTGTGTATATATATATATATATATTAGCTATATATATATTTACACAAAAGTAGTGCACTTGCACTTTACCAATCCTGAATTAGCGGACTGATATAATGTGGGCAAAAAGTTATAATCTACCCCCTCCCCCCACTCCCAAACATCTTCCTGCGGCAATGCATGCAGTCCAAGACAGGTACTATGTAATCATATTTGATGATAAATAGCCTAGCTATGGCAGCTATTAGTCTACTATAGCGCGAGTCGGCTTGGTTGGTGGCTGTCTCTCGTCTCTCCCTCCCTCCTTCCTGCTCCCCATGTCACTCGCTCACAGTACAGCCCCTCTCCCACCTGCTAGAGCGGCACCTTTCTCCCTGCTCTCATGCTTTATTAGTTCTGGGTTAATAAAATAGCTTATAAAATGACTTTTTCTGTTGCTTCCTTCACTCGGATCGGACCGGGTCTGGATCTGACCAGGTCTTAATGGAACGGGTGTAGTTGTTCTCGGGTCTGTTTGAACGGGTCTCTAAATATTTTTTATTTATTTATCCATATCGGGTCCGGCTGGGAAAGCCCCAGCTCCATTTCGGAACGTGAAGACCTCTAATCTACTGTGGTTTCTTCTCGTTGTACTGTAGTTGAGATGGTGACCTACGAGCAGCTTTTTTTTTTAAAAAACAAGGTTTACATACAGTACAGTGCAATAGGTTTCAAACTACTAGCCTACAGAGTCATTTGGTGCTTCAGGGAGTTGGAAAAAGTGACGTAATTTTTTTTCTCTCTCTCTCTCTCTCTCTCTCTCTCTCTCTCTCTCTCTCTCTCTCTCTCTTTCAGTCTCTTTGTTTCTTTTTCTCTCAATTCAATTGAAAGGGGCTTTATTGGCATGGGAAACATATGATTATATCTCTCTCTCTCCCTCTGTTAGAGTGAAGGTTGTGTTAGCAGGTCTTTCCTCTTTATACAGTGTGTCAGTCTGTGGGTCTGTCTGAGGGCAGCCTTTCACTAAGAATCCTCTGATTCTTACCTCCCGCAACAATGGGCCTGCAATTAGTTATTGACTTGTTTATGTATCACCCTCTTCATGACAACACAACCGGGACTGACTTACACTTCACTAGCTGGATGAATAATTAATTCCACTGTGATGACAGAGATGAGAGAAGAAGAATACAGAAGAATGAGAGAGAGCGAGAGAGAGAGAGAGAGAGAGAGAGTCGGGCCCCTTGACAGTGAACCTCAGTCACTTATTTTTTCTGTCCTTGGGTTTGGGTGAATACGTTGAAGGGTTGTTTTGCTAGTGAAGTGCTGTTGTTATTAAATCTAATTATTACGGTATTATGGCAGTTTAGTTATGTCTTCATCCTTGTCTTCTGGACTCACTGATACAGCACAAGAAAAAGTTACCAAGAAGGAGATTCTCAGTTTCATGGTGAATCAGCTGCAAGGTACCACAAAAAAAGGTGGGTTTAACAAACACCCACAAGTTTTTCCAACTTATCTTTCCCCATTGTGTGAGACGATTAGGTCCTGAAATGTCCCGTTGTATTTTCAGTGTTTTGTTTTGATGTGGGTGAAGTGAAGCAGGGGACGGGCCATTGAGCAGAGAGGCCCTGTTGGTCCTAGACGGCCTGGCTCCTCAAAGCAGCCCTGGTCATTAGCACTGGATTTCTATCTGCCTCACTGACCCCATACACATAGTAATGACAACCCTCCACCACGGCCCTGCACAACAAGATGGGCAGACCAGCAGCTTCTCATTACATAACATGGCAACAGAGAGGGGTCCTTATACATGTAATAAATGGTAAATGGGTAGTTCACCCAAATGACACATGTATTGAATGTACTGTAGATGGGTTTTTCTATAAACTAGGGTACCAGTAAGGATTTCCGACACTAGACAACTTGTTACCGCTGTTGATAAGTCATTGATAATAATCTGGCATTTTTTTCATGTCATTACATTAAGATATAAGGGGGATCATAGCTATTTTCAATCAGATTTATGAGTTGATTTAAAGACCTACACGACCGTTCAAAAGTTTGAGGTCACTTAGAAATGTCCTTGTTTTTGAAAGAAAAGCACATTTTTTTGTTCATTAAAATAACATCAAATTGATCAGAAATACAGTGTAGACATTGTTAATGTTGTAAATTACTATTGTAGCTGGAAACGGCAGATTTTTTATTAAATATCTACATAGGCAGTTTGTCACTTTCACGAGGTTGGAGTAATACCATGTTCAACTACTAAAGACATCGTCTCAAATCTAGTTTGTGCCTTTAGATTTCTAGGAAAGTTTTCACTTCTCTCAATGACTTCTCAAACCTCAAACCCCGGCCTAGTCTGCTTGGTCTGTTCCAAAAGTGTTCCGGAAAGTCTCTGAAAATTGTGCCTGGGTTTATAAACTCTGTGGTGTAACTATGTAACATTTGGTGTCTCCTTATGTTATGGGGTGAAAACAGTTTTCATGGGCACACAAATCCCAAATTATTTATGCGATTACAAAATTGAATGCTTCTAACCAAAAGAATCATCTTGCCATGATACTTAAAACCTAAATCGATACTATCATTAACGTAGTTCTTCATTAATTATGCATAATGCTTGTTGGATGTGTATTTGGTGTCCAGCTGATTAGTTAAGCCAGAGAAGACAGCTGTGCCTGGATTCACGTTGCGTCTACACTGACTGTACAGAACATTAAGAACACCTTCCTAATATTGACTTGTACCCCCCCTTTTACCCTCAGAACAGCCTCAATTCGTCAGGGCATGGACTCTACAAGGTGTCGAAAGCATTCCACAGGGATGCTGGCCCATGTTGACTCCAATTCTTCCTACATTTGTGTCAAGTTGGCTGGATGTCCTTTGGATGATGGATCATTCTTGATACACATGGGAAGCTGTTGAGCATGAAAAACCCAGCAGCGTTGCACTTCTTGACACGAACAGGTGCCCCTGGCACCTACTACTTTCAAAGGCAATTCAATCTTTTGTCTTTCCCATTCACCCTCTGAATGGCACACATACATAATCCATATCTTAATGGACTTAAGGCTTAAAAATCCTTCTTTAACCTGTCTCCTCCCCTTCATCTACAATGATTGAAGTAGATTTAGCAAGATCATAGTTTTCACCTGGATTCACCTGGTCAGTCTACGTCATGGAAAGAGTATAAAGTTCATAATGTTTTGTACACTCAGTATAATAACCCCAGTGAATTGATGTTGATCATCTGTTGTTGACTGCTTGATTTCCAGCAGGGTCTCCTTTAACAGAGAAAGCATCAACGTAATGAGTTCATGTTTTCATATGTTTTTGTGCCTCGGATTGGACACAGAGTCAACTGTGTGCAATTGTGTATGACAGACTATTGTGCAACACCCAGCGCTATTCCTATTAATTATTCTGGATATAATGACAACAAATTACATAGCCTAGTGGGCTTATTCACAATAATGATCTGGTAATGAAATAACATGACAAATACATTTTGTTTTCCATGTTAGACCTGCAATTTTAAACAATACAGTGAACTTGAAGTAGCCTAATTGAACTTGAATTTGGAGCTCAGAAATTCAAGTACTGGAATAGGCCTACCTTGAAAATCAGACATTTCCTCAATTTGGTGCTTGAAAAGTCCTTGTAATTATTGTAGCCAATTTATAAGTTCTTTATAATTATCTGTGGTTTCCGTTTTTGTGAGAGATATGGACGCTTTCGTTTGTTTCCTGCCGCTTCAATTGAATTTACTCTGTTGCGGTAAAACTATGTGCTGTTGAAGCCAATTTAGGCTTGCTCTGAAAATGTGATCCAGCTTGTGGAGGCCAAATCGAGCTCCGTACCGCATCACTGTGAGCCTCCCAAATTTGTAACAATACGCAGGGCTCCATATAGCTCCGTATAGCTCCGCATTGACATGATTGGTTGACGGTAGGTGAGGGTGGGAGGTCCTGTATAAAACAAACTCACTTCCCTGACAACTTCCTTCACAACAGCTCTGCTCTGCACCACGAAGCGCAAGAAGTATGAATGCCCTGACTTCTGCAGAGGCCGTATCACAGTAAATGCTGCATGACCACTACAAATGACAGATTGACCATGCAGAGCCTTTTATCCTACCGCTATTCATGGCTTTATTATGTGTCCCTGCGCCAGCCAAATAGGCCACAGAAATACATCCCATCTATTTAGTCAGGCAATGGTCACATTATTCTCACATGTATTAGAATGTAATAATCATTTGAATATCAATGCATTGGCAAGGCCTAAAATATAAATTATTCTTAAGGTGTGAATGGCCGACTTATAAATAGTTTTTATTGCATGCTTGTTGGGGGAGGTCCTGTATTAGGCCCTATATGTACAATTATCTAAATTATACAATTATACAACATTGAGGTCCTTGAAAAATCCAATGAAGTGCTTAAAAAAGTCCCTGAAAGTTGTTGAATTTGACTTGCCAATGTCTATATGGACCATGCTGAATGGATGTATAGTCCTAGACCTATGTTGTTGTATTTTGTCATTTTTATCCCAATGGTCAGACATTGGTCCCATTATTTATAGAAAGTCCCAGATGCATTGTTTGGATAACAAGAGTAGTCCATGGACAGTATCCACTGGGCTCAGACGTAATTTAAACGTCACATTTTTGTTTACATTTGGCTGAGTTATCAACTAATGTACATTCAGCGTGAAATCAACAACAAATGTCACCATGTTATTGGATTTAGTTTAAAATTGGGTGGAAAGAAGCACAAAATTCCCTTACGTTGTAGACTTTTTGCAAATCAATTTTCCACATTGTTTCAACATCATCACATTGAATATTTTTGTTGAAATGACGTGGAAACAATGTTGATTCAACCAGTTTTTGCCCAGTGGGTAGTCTAGAGATTTCAGACTAAAATATTACTGTAGATACAGAAATAAGCATGATTGTAGTGTATGTGAATGGAATAACTGACAAGGAAAACATTACATCAGTACAACATTAATACAATGCTATTCAAACATTACGGTATAGCTACTTAGCTAGAATTATTCATATGGGAGTAGAATATGTTAGTTTCCAGCCGCGCTACAGCAGCTCTCCTGCTCTTTACTCTGACCATGTCAGCTGTCCAGCTGTGAGGATGGCCTCTGCCTCTCTTCCTGTTTCAATCACAACAACCAGGGCTGGAGGCAGCAGCTAGGATGCACTCAATAACCCTAACACATGCACACACACTCATGCACGTACACATCACACCACACACACACACACACACACACACACACACACACACACACACACACACACACACACACACACACACACACACACACACACACACACACACACACACACACACTGCATTTGTAACTACAAAAGCATCTTACAGTCCGTTGTGTGCAGTGTGAGGACTCATAAGTGTAGGCCGTCATTGGAAATAAGAATTTGTTCTTAACTGACTTGCCTAGTTAAATAAAAAAATAAAATAGGTGTGAGAGGGGTGATTCTCCTCATCTTCTGTATCCCCCTATAGGTTCTAAGCCAGGCTGAGGAATTGAGAGTCACTAAGAGGGAGTACCAGGTCCAGCTCTCCCTCCCTGCCCTCCAGCTTCACAAAGAGGACACCCAGCCCTGTATGGCCACTGTCCCATGGCCCTCCTTTACCCTAGGGCCTGCATCTAAAGGTGAGAGCCCCCCTCCGACCACCATCCCTTTACCTGGTCGATAGCTACAAAACGACCCGTCGCCACCTTGTTGTTTCTATCACTAGCTATCAAACAATGGCTCTACATTTCTCTCGGATTTACAGACATTTTACTTTTTAATCGCTACAAACACTCATATTGCCTACTGCACTCTTCACATGGATCAAGATTATCCTGTATTCTTGGAAGTAGATGTCAGGACCAGTCTGCAGAGCCAGCAGTGAATCACAGTGAATTAGCCTTTCTCCGGGCCTGTTGTGTTGTGCTGAAGCTGGACTATAAATCAAGTGTGAACATACTGGACAACAGCACTGCTTTCACGCAGCGCACTGCCATTTTCCTGGGGCCACGTTCTCCCACTGTCTTCAAACGCTTTGCTGTGTCTGCCCCTGTGGGCAGGACACGGGGGCCTGTGCCGACTCGGCTGTGGCGCCCACCTCACCTCGCCAAGGCACGCAGAGGCCATCAAAGCCGGCAGGGCTCAACTGCACCAAGGTGCATCATGGGACGTAACACTACCGCTGGCAACAACAAGTAGCCTAGCAGCGTCAATGACCTTAGAGGAAGAACAGTAGTGGCATCTTGAACAGGGTTCACTGTTTTCTAGGTACCAGCCCTGCAGTGAATTTAGTTATCTTGTCGCTGTTGTTTTGTAGTGAGGATGTCCATTTTGGTGCATTAAAGCAGAATGTTAGTGAATCTGAGGGCGTCATGGCATTATCACTGCCAATGTGACTGGGTGAAGATAGCCCAGGCCACTCTGCTGCCATCTGTGTTGTGGATGACTGTGTCACCTCCCGGCTCTCAGGGGCCTCTCAAACACCAATAATCCTCCCCTTCTCCTCAGAGAACCAAGGTGACGTCTAGTCAGTTACATTATTAGCCCGAGTGACAAACAGTCTAGTGTTAATCTGGGGGGTGGTAGGGTGGATTTATCCAGTGTCTCCTAATCTCCACCCACCTCACCCCTGCCGCCCTGGCCCTGACAGGGAGCCACTCCCCAGTCCTCTCTCACCCCACCAGGCCACTCTGGGCTCTCAGAGCAGCCAGCTGGGTGAGGTGGAAATGGGGAGCACATATAGCTACGCCATGCCAAGTGCATCTCTCTGTCACAGGACACAGGAAGAAGTAAGGCGTGAGCGGTGAACCCTGACTTTGACTCCCCAGGGAAGCTGTTCCTCTGTGTACAGCTTCATTTGGTTCCCACCTTGCAATTAGCGGCACTTTGACAGAGAAGTCACTGCCTTGATGTGACTAACTTAGCCCTGTCGCATCTGCTGTCAGACCTAATGTGTGACACTCTCTCTCCCCCAGACCTAATGGACAGATGCTTGGGCAATTATTTTAGTTGAGCAAGGCTGAATGGATTAGCAAAGATGTAGTGTTTGTGTGTGCATGTGTGTGTGTGTGTGTGTGTGTGTGTGTGTGTGTGTGTGTGTGTGTGTGTGTGTGTGTGTGTGTGTGTGTGTGTGTGTGTGTGTGTGTGTGTGTGTGTGTGTGTGTGTGTGTGTGCCCTTAACCAACAATGCAGTTCAAGAAACAAGAAAAGATTTACTAAATAAACTAAAGTCAAAATAAAAATAAAATACGTGTGTGTGTGTGTGTGTACATGTGTGTGTGGTGTGTAAGTGCGTGTGTGTGTGTGTGTGTATGTACATGTGTGTGTGGTGTGTAAGTGTGTGTGTGTGTGTGTGTGTGTGTGTGTGTGTGTGTGTGTGTGTGTGTGTGTGTGTGTGTGTGTGTGTGTGTGTGTGTGTGTGTGTGTGTGTGTATACATGTGTATGTATGTATGTGTGTGTATGTGTACGTGTGTATACATGTGTATATACATGCGGGGCGAATAAGATGCGCATCAACTAAGATCAGTTTTTGTATTTGCTGTAATGGCTATCTTTAGCAGGAGGATATAGGGCTAGGATTATTCAAAACAATAATTATTTATCAATTGTACTTTCTTATTTGCTGTTTGCTGTATTAGAATGGGTGGGACACTACAGCACACTGGTGCTCATCAACAGAACTGAGCTGGAGACAGGCAGTGAGGAAGATGACACAGTCATGATGGACTCCCTGCTAGATCCATCAACAATAAACAGATAGGTGAAGTGGTCCATACACTGTTGCCTTTCTCACTTATTTATGAGCATATTTACATTCTGTCAAAAGATAGTTTTTAACCCAAACATGTATTTATAAAGTTGGGTTATAGAGCTTTGAAAAGTGATTGAGTTGTTGTGTTTGAGTGTAGTGAGTGTGACAGTGGTATTAGTATTCAATTCTGAGACAGGAGGTCAGGGCCCCAATGGTAATCCTCTGTCGCCTCCTACTGGTGTAAAACCTCCACTCTCATCTGCCCTGTGAAGCACAGCCTAACTTGTCCTTTCACACTGCCTTGACACTCAATGTTTATTTTCACTATTCCGAGTGTCACCACTCTCACTGCTCTGAACATGATTGACCAGCTATAGGTTTGTGATAGGTTATTTCCGACAGGTTATTTCTGACAGCCTTACTCTTGTCTCTATAATAAGTCATGTGGTCTTCCCAGCTTCACCAGGTAATCCATCAAGGTCTAGGGTGGGTTACCACATATCTGGTCCCTGCCTCGTCCCCACCGGCTTGTTTGATGAGCAGGGTGGGGTGTTAGCCAGCCCCCGTCAACTCCACACTGACCAGATGGTTTGGCTGTGGTATAGGAAACACTACCGGTAAGCCCTGGTTCAGGTTCCGGTCCCTGTGTGAATCGCCTCCACACTCCACCTTTCCCCACTCCCAGCTTCTTAGTCAGGGCTTAGTGTTTCTGAATCATCCGATGGACCAGTGACAGTCGTCTCCCATTCATGCCTGCTGTACTAAGAGCACAGACAATGTTTCTACCTTATTACAACCCTGAGTGTGTAGGGTGTTGTGGTGGGCACTCTGGTTGAGTGGGACATGACATCTTCCTGTCTTCTGTTCTCTCCTCCTATCGTGTGGTGTGAGTGTGCGTGGTGCCTGATGGGTGCGTGTCAGTGTGGTACGCGGCGGCATCGTGGAGCTTTTCATGTCTCAGTAGTCACTGTAATGATTGCAGATGGGAGCACTGCAGGGGGCCTGGAGCCCAGAGCCCTGTCATTGTTGCACGGAGGCGGGGCCGCCCTGACCCGGTACACTGGCTCCATCTCCAGGCTCATCTCATCTGCCTCCCTCCCTCCCTCATGGGAGAGTAATTGAAAAGTATATTTGACAAATTATACATGTCTGGATCTGGGAAAACTCTTTCAGTATTCAGCTATAGTCTACCTTCTTATGCAGATAAATTGACATTTTAAAACAACACTTTAGGAAATGCTGTTTTAGTGTGCTGGGATCAGATGTTTGTACAGTATGTATGCGCCTGCATAGGTTTGATTGTGTCTAATTTGGTAGCGAGGGGAAATCATTTATTCGTGGTGATAGCCGTCCCTGGGGAAGACTCCAATTGGACAGGGATTAATGATGACATGGCCACTGACTGGAAGTAATCTCTCTTGAAGATTGACAACATGGAGCTTTGATAAACATTTGATAGTTGCAGGTCCGTATCACATAGAACTGTATTTATGATAACATGGGGATTAGAAATAGGATTAGCTTTTAACAGCTATAATAGCATAATCAACTGTCAATCACTTTGAAAAGAAAGGATCAGATGCATCTAGAATGGGAGGGAAGCCAGATCGAAACAAATAATAACACATAAAAAAATATACATCCTTTTTTTGCTAATAGAAAATTGAGTCGATACCATCTGACATATTTCAACCATCTCTAATATATTTTAGAACATCTATTGAAATACTGGTCAGTGTTACAGTCAGTTGGTGTGCCTCATTCTCTGGTTGTCACTTGAGATATCTCTCTGAGAGTATCACAGACTAAAGACAGGCCATCATGTCAAGAAGAATCTTGCGCTGGACTTGATACATCTCAGAGGTGCTAAGGGCTGAGCACAATGTAGCTGTTAGGTACTCTAGCTAGTCTATGACATTTTGTTTCAGCATGGTGTTTCAATGGAAATGAAAGATGATGGTAGGTCTATGAATTTCCTCTGAGTAACCTATTCCTGTTTAGTGAATTTGATTCATTTTTGTCATAATTATTGAGTAAAATCCCCATGTCATAACACTACATCACACTACAAAAAGCTATGAAAGCAAATGTAGGAAATGCATAATACTGTATATTTTCTATGTTGTTGTGGAAGGCCTTACTGAGTAATTTGAGCTGAGTAGTGTAGAGGGGGGTGTCTGCTGGAGGTCCCCTGTCTGCAGGATGTGCCCCTGTCCCCTGTCCCTGGTGGGTTGCTCCTAATCCCTGGGCTCCTGCATGCAAGGACGCCTTATTAGCCCCAGGTAGGCAGCTGCAAGGAGGCCTCCCCCAGCCTCAGCCTCTCTCAGCCCTGGCTTATAACCCCAGTGGAGCTGACCAGCCACCCAGAAAGCATTAGATTAGCAAGTGTTTGTCCCGGTGTGCTGCGTGCCACATGGGCTTTGTATGCCTCTTTGACAGTCTCTTCTCACGACTCTAGAGGAACACTACAATAAGTAGACGTGTGTTTCTTGGTTGTCAAGGGTGTGGCACAAATATACCTGTAATATATGAGAACTGTTTTTACAGAATTCTGAATCTGTTACTAATGGAGTAAAATGTGGTAAGTTTTACAGTAAATTTGCTGTCTCCTGTCCTGACATTGGTCTGAGTAAAGAGGCCCTGTGCATTCCGTCACCCAGTGACCTGTGAGGTGTGTTCTCCTGACCTTTGGGAGATAGCCATGGCTTTATGTCACTCTGCAGTCAGGCTGGATCAGTCTAACAGGCTGGATCTGATCACTAGCACCTATAAACCCTCTCCTAATCTCTCTAAACACCATTGTGCTGCCAGCAGCTTAGCAAGTCCTTCACCGATGCCAGTTCAAAAGGTTAAGCAAATTTCTTTGTGGACGATGATCTGAATCTGAAAAACACACTGTGAAAATAAAGTAAACGGGGCTATATGTGTAAGGACCTGGGGTCTGGGGTTCTGGAGTTAAACCATGCTCCTATACACTCACTGTAGCCTGGGCACCCTGCCTACCCATTTCCTCTAAAATAAGACATCTCACATCTCAACTAGTGATACTGTTTAACAACTTTGTCAAGTACGGTATTGTGCTATGGAGTGAATCTTACAAATGAGAATGTAAGAAACTAGGAAAACTTGACTCGAATGGTCAGTGTCATAGTTCCCAGCCACGCAAACCCTTCAAAGGGATGGCAACAGCCAAACTGTTAATAGTCAATGCATACATCTAATATAATTACACCCACAACTAAACCCCTCTCCCTAACCTTAATGAGAATCCAGTCACCAGGGTAAAGGGGTTGTCTTGTCATGTGCTCCAGTACTGCAGCTGAGGAACTTGTCATGACTCATAAGGCTCTGTAGTGTAGAAATTGGAGTTACAGTAACAGTGTTAGGACGGAGGAGATTATAAACACTGCTAATCCACGCCAATCTGAGATTATCAAATCAGCTCTTCTGATGGGTTTTGAGAGTTTATGTAAGAAGAAGTTCAAGCTTGAGAGCACTGGGAGCACAGCTAATCTAGGACAGTGGTTCCACGTCTCTCCATCCAGTTTATTCATCCAATATGGTGTTAATCACATAAGGTTTTATGCGTAGTGTTGATGTCGAAGGGTTTAACTAATTAGTCTCCTACACTAAGAGATAATGTTTTAACTCAGTTTCGTTGGATCTGTGGTAAATGTGTTAAACACTGGGACAGACGAGCTATATGAAAAGAGATTTCTGTGTTGATTCAGGACATTTTCTGTTTAGATCTATTTTTGTGCTCTTCTTTAAAATCTGATTTGAATCTATATGAAATAAGATTGTCAAATTAGGCTCAATACATTCCTCAACCTATTTCGAAACACAGCCCCTGCAGCATTGTTACAGTATTATAACAATCAAGTGAGTGACTACTGTGTTGATGTTGAAGCATGATCTTGTCTATTCTCCAGCAGGGTCCACACACTACCACCGATCCTGTCAGTGAGTCCATCTTGTCTAATGCATTGTGTCTCTGTCCTGCAGGTCTCCTCACAGTGCTGTACTGTCCCTGGTGTTGGAGAGGGCTCTGGTGGCAGAGGACAGGTTTTACCATCATGCTGTGTTCAGTGCACCACTGGAACCAGACACAGTAATACCTACAGCAGGGATCATCAACTAGATTCAGCCGCGGGACAATTTTTTCTTGAGCAGATGGCCTGGGAGGCGGAACATAATTACAAATAATTTGTAGACTGAAAATTGACCGCAAAAGCCCAAAACAGATATAACGTTTGGCTAAAACATAATAATTTCATAATTACTTACATTTGTGTACATTCACGTGTCTCTCTATTAGGCGTCGGAATATTGGAACAGATTTCTTAATTCATTAGTGTCTGACGTTGGGGGAGAGGGGTGTACTAAACTGACATATGGAATTGTTTTAAGGTGGTCATACTATGGATCATTTAGCTATTTGATTTCGAATTTTAGGACCCCTTTAGGTATAAAAAATGTATTTTCATAATGATTTGATAAAATATTGATTTTGGCCTTTACTACTAAAGCCCAGAGAAACGCATTGAATAACACATTCATAAATGGCAAAAAGGACAGTCAAAAAATAAATCATACGGAACAAGGTTTTGAAGTGTCTGTCCTAAATCTTGGAGATATAAGAAAGTTCAGGAAATATTTGTGTTTTTTTTTTACACATATTTAACCCCTTATTTGTGGTAGGCACTAGGCTTGACTGTCGGGATTTACCGGGATTTACCGGTAAACACTCCCTTTTCCCTGGCGTAAATAACTGTGAGAAATTATAATAAATGATTTACATGAACACCATGGCGTTAAATGGAACTGTTCAATTATATGCAATGTCTAAATCTGGCTTCTTTATGGCCTCTGCGTCAACGCTCAGCGTGGGGACAGACAGCCCATCTCAGTATGGAGTGTAATTCACAATGCATGTAGACCTATCATCTCATCATGGTAACTAATTTTCTTGTGACCGATAGGCCTACATTTGCTGCAGCATAGTCTATGTTACAGTAACATAAAGACCGAATGCGCGTCTAATCTACCCATCTCCATTAGGCTTTTGGGGGTCACTTTGTTTTTTCATTGTAAAGATTATATATATTTCTATTGCAGCTGCAGAGTTTTAAAACAGCCTATCACTCAAATATTGTTAAATTAGTGCACGAGCGAGCACTCTGCAGTGTTTCTCTCAATCAGTGGAGGCTGGTGGGAGGAGCTATAGGAGGATGGGCTCATTGTAATGGCTGGAATGGAATAAATGGAACTGTATCAAACACATCAAACATATAGAAACCACATGTCTGACACTGTTCCATTTATTCCAGTCCAGCCATTACAATGAGCCCATCCTCCTATAGCTCCTCCCACCAGCCTCCACTGCTCTCCATCAACTCTATTCAAATTGCATCCAAAATAGATAATCCTGTTCGAGATTGACATATAGCCCTATATATAGATGTCCTAGCCTACCTCTTTCAGGTAATAAATTCAATGTAGTATTAGCCTTATATTTAGCAAATTAATGATGGGTTATGCATATAGCGGCTGTCTCTTGCGCAATATGCAAGCACCTGTGCTCCGCTGTCCTCTCCTTAAAAAAACGCTCCTTAGCTCTTGGAGTCGCATACAGGAAAAGCTAGACAAGAATAGCTTATTGGACATTATATTTTTTATAATTTTTATACCAATAGACTATTTGAAGAGGGGCACAAGCTCTTTTTTGCTGAATGTTGAATACAGCAGCCAATAGAAGTCAGTGGTAGTTTGAAAGAAGAGCAAACGCACAATGGCGGTAGGCTATAGCAGTTGTTTATTCAGACCCATAACCATTCAATCTTCATGAAGAAAAATGAAATTATTCTAGTCCAATATTATTCAAGGATGTCATTAGAATGAATGATGAAGATAAGGACAACAACACTTATTTCATTTAACTGTTAAAAGCAAGAAAGGAATGAAGCAACAACAGAGAGAGAAATAGGAGGTAGTCTAATAACATTAGGGGAAACATTATGAAAGGTATATATCATGGTTTGAATGATGTGCATAATTCCAGTCCATATAATACAGTATAATAAAGTACAGTAATACAGTTCACACTCAAAAAGATTAGCCTATTGGAGCTAGGTAAATTTATTTACCCAAGAGAGCATATACAGTGCATTCGGAAAAAAACTAATAAATGGAAATATCATATTTACATAAGGATTCAGACCCTTTACTCAGTACTTTGTTGAAGCACCAGGGGGCCAGCTTTAGGAAGAGTCTTGGTTGTTCCAAACTTCTTCCATTTAAGAATGATGGAGGCCACTGTGTACTTGGGGACCTTTCATGCTGTTGGTACCCTTCCCCAGATCTGTACCTCGACACAATCCTGTCTCGGAGCTCTACGGGCAATTCCTTCGACCTCATGGCTTGGTTTTGCTCTGACATGCACGGTCAACTGTGGGACCTCATATAGACAGGTGTGTGCCTTTCCAAATCATGTCCATTCAATTGAATTTACCACAGGTGGACTCCAATCAAGTTGTAGAAATATCTCAAGGATGAGTCAATTTTGAATCTAATAGCAAAGGGTCTTATGTAAAGAACGTTTTTTTAACATGTAAAGAACTAATTTTTAACAATTTCTACAAACCTATTTACGCTTTGTCATTAAGGGGTATTGTGTGTAGATTGATGCGGAATATGTTTTATTTAATACATTTTAGACTAAGGCTGTAACATAAAATGTGGAAAAAGTCAAGGTGTCTGAATATTTCCAAGTGCACTGTAACTAGCTACATCTATGGGCTTTTGTGTTTTTCTTTCATGCATAATGTGCAGTAGTTTATATCATATACAGAATGTATTGCATAATGGCACAATCATTTGGGCTTTTTTGGGAATGGGTCTCATTGGCATCGTTGTACTTTAAACCACTTCACACACCAGCGTCACCCGGCATGTTTTGGTCTGGTGTGAATTTCTTCAGGAGTGGGTTTTATACATTTCAGTACAAAAGGGCGGTCCATGGAAGCAACGTATTGTCTATGCTCTCATGGGCGTGGTTACTGACTTGATAAAGTTTATATGACAACCCATATTTTCTCATTTACATTTTAGTCATTTAGCAGACGCTCTTATCCAGAGCAACTTACAGTAGTGAATGCATACATTTCATTCCATACATTTTTTTTCTTTCTCCGTACTGGCCCCCCGTGGGAATCGAACCCACAACCCTGGTGTTGCAAACACCATGCTCTACCAACTGAACCACAGGGAAGACCACGTAGAAGGTTAACATCACATTACATCTTTTCACATATAGTTTCATGTTTAATCACATACGTTGGACAATATTTAGACGTAAACCTGACAGCTGGGAAATGTACACTTTAAGAGATACTGTTAAGTGTGTTTCCTGTCCTTCATAAGATCACCAAATGAAACACATTTGTCATAACTGTCCCTTAAGTGTCCACGGACCATTCCCACATTCTCCAAAATATAAATATTCTTCAATTCTCCCATTTTGGGAATTTAGGAGTTTGGCCAAGTGAAGTCCTTTGTTCTCTCTCAATACTCCATGTCCAAAGGGGGAAAGGGTCTCTTCCAGGAATTTAGGACCCGTCGTTAAGTCATAAAACTGTGGAGAGAGAGAGAAAGGGGTGGGGGCATGATCCTCCCCCCAGGACATGTCATGACAATAGGGGGGTCGTGTCACATGGAATGATGCTGGAGAGAGACGAAGCAGGTACGGGGAGTAAAACATTTAATAAATAGTAGACATGGAATGAGACAGGAACAGCGTCAGCAAACAAAAGACAATCAATGCAGAAGCAGGGAACAGAGCTGGGGAACTGACAAATATAGGGGTGATAATAACAGGTGATGAGTGAGTCCAATATCGCTGATGTGTGTGATGAGGGAAGGCAGGTGTGCGTAATGGATGATAGGAGTGCGTGATGCAGGGCAGCCTGGCGCCCTCAAGCGCCATGGGGGGGGGGGAGCAGACATGACAGTACCCCCTCCTCTAGGGGCAACACCCGGCGTCCCACCTTGGCGAACCGGCCGAGACATGGGCGCTGGGAAAGCCGGTTGGGGCGTGGAAGCCCAACGAACCGGCAGGAGCGTGAGAGCCTGGCGAGCCAGCTGAGGCATGGAAGCCCGACGATCCGGCTTGAGGCAAGATGCCTGTTGATCCCGCTGCAGAGAGGAAGCCCGAAGATCCGGTGGAGTGTGACGTGGGATGGGAAGCCGCCGAACCAACCGAGGCAAGGAAACCTCTCGAGCCAGCAAGGGTGTGAAAGCCCGTTGGGCTGGCTTAGGCACCCCCAGTTCCATCGGCGGCGGAATCCACCCCGACATCACCAAAAAATAAAAAATAAATCCTGGACCGGCTGGGCGAACAAGAACTGACGATCCGTCTGAGGCCTGACGTGGGATGGGCGCCATCCGAGCCAACCGGGGCAAGGAAACTTCTCGAGCCAGCTAGGGCGTGGAAGCCCAACAAGCTGACTAGGCACCCCCGGTTCCATCGGTGGTGACCCAGAGCCAATGCCACCATACCAACCAGAACGCCAGTACTCCCTGATGCTTCGTGTGATGGCTTCTGCATTCTGTCCCATGGAATGACGCTGGAGAGACGACGCAGGTACGGGGAGTAACACATTTAATAACGGACATGGAACGAGACAGGAACAGCGTCAGAAAACAGGTAACACAAACAAAAGACAATCAATGCATCAGCAGGGAAACTGACAAATATAGGGGAGGTAATAAACAGATGATAAGTGAGTCCAGGTGAGTCCAATATCGCTGAAGCGCGTGACGAGGGAAGGCAGGTGTGCGTAATTGATGGCAGGAGTGAGTGATGCAGGGCAGCCTGGCGCCCTCAAGTGCCAGGGGAGGGAAGAGCGGGAGCAGACATGACAGGTCCTGACCTACAGGATTCAAAAAGTAAAGTACACACCCCACCAACTATGATATGTTAGCCTTCTCTTACAGACTGATTCCACATTATGTTAACACTCTTATCCAGAGCAATTAGGGTTAAACACCTTGCTCAAGGTCACATTGACAGATTTTTCATCTAGATGACTCAGGGATTCCCACCAGCAACCTTTTGGTTAATGACCCAACACTTTTAACCACTAGGCTATCTGTAGAAGAGGATTAGTGATAGCAAGGGTTGCTACTGGTAGAGATGTGGGACTGTGTGTAACAGTATGTAACCCTGATATGTTGTTTGTGGACATGAAACCAGTTTGCAGCCTGTCAGATCTCCATGAATTCATAACACCAAATATTGTGTTAACATTAGAGGAATTTGTATGTTTGTATGTTTCATTCATTTAACTAGGCAAGTCAGTTAAAACTTCTTATGGAACAGTGGGACGCTAGAGTCCCAGCTCGACAACATCCGGTGAAATTGCAGAGCGCCAAATTCAAATTAAATTACAATAAATATTTAACTCATAAAATCAAACCGCTGTATCAGATTTCAAAAAGACTTTACGGCGAAAGCAAACAATGCGATTATCTGAGAACAGCGCCCAGCAGACAAATCATTACAAACAGTAACCAGCCAAGTAGAGGAGTAACAAAAGTCAGAAATAGCGATAAAATGTATCACTTACCTTTGATAATCTTCATATGGTTGCACTCCCAAGACTCCATGTTACACAATAAATGTTCGTTTTGTTTGATAAAGTCCCTCTTTATGTCCAAAAAACTCTGTTTTGTTGGTGCATTTTGTTCAGTAATCCATTGGAACAAAGCGCGGTCACAGCAGGCAGACGAAAAATCCCAAAAGTACCATAAAAGTTCGTAGAAACATGTCAAATTATGTTTATAATCAATCCTCAGGTTGTTTTTGTCAATCGATCATATTTCAACCGGACAATAGCTTCGTCAATAGAAAAGGAAAAACAAGAAAGTCTTATTTACAATGACGGCCGACTAAAAGGCAAAAAGGCCTCCTGAAGGGACAGGGGCTGGGATAGGACAACAAGAGAGACCTAAGACAACAACATAGCATTGCGGTAACACACAACAATACAGCATAGTAGCAACATCACATGACAACAACATGGTAGCAACAAAACATGGCAGCAGCACAACATGTTGCATTTTTTATCTTTTGAAGGAGGTTGATTTTCATACATGGCCTGTTAAGAGTGGTACACTGAACTCATCCTCACATTGCCTGACTGATACCTTCTCTACCCAGTACCCACCGTCCACCTTGAACTATCCTGGTGTGTACAGTGGCTTATGAAAGTACTCTACCCCCTTGGCATTTTTCCTATTTTGTTGCCTTAGAACCTGGAATTAAAATTGATTTTTGGGGGGGTTTGTATCATTTGATTTACACAACATGCATACCACTTTTAAGTTGCAAAATATGTTTTATTGTATAACAAACAAAAAATAAGACAAAAAAAAACAAAAAACTGGCACTATTCACCCCCCCCCCCCCCCCCCCCCCAAAAGTCAATACTTTGTAGAGCCACCTTTTGCAGCAATTACAGCTGCAAATCTCTAGCTTGGTACATCTAGCCACTAGGATTTTTGCCCATTCTTCAAGGCAAAACTGCTCCAGCTCCTTCAAGTTGGATGGGTTCCGTTGGTGTACAGCAATCTTTAAGTCATACCACAGATTCTCAATTGGATTGAGGTCTGGGCTTTGACTTGGCCATTCCAAGACATAAAATGTTTCCCCTTAAACCACTCGAGTGTTGCTTTAGCAGAATGCTTAGGGTCATTGTCCTGCTGGAAGGTGAACCTCCGTCCCAGTCTCAAATCTCGTGAAGACTGAAACAGGTTTCCCTCAAGAATTTTCCTGTATTTAGCGCCATCCATCATTCCTTTAATTCTGACCAGTTTCCCAGTCCCTGCCAATGAAAAACATCCTCTCAGCATGATGCTGCCACCACCATGCTTCACTGTGGGGATGATGTTCTCGGGGTGATGAGAGATGTTGGGTTTGCGCCAGACATAGCATTTTCCTTGATGGCCAAAAGCTACATTTTTGCCTCATCTGACCAGAGTACCTTCTTCCATATGTTTGGGCAGTCTCCCACATGCCTTTTTGTGAAACGGGTGGACGGTGGTCCTATGGACAGATACTCCAATCTTCCAATCTCCAAGCTTTGCAGCTCCTTCAGGGTTATCTTTGGTCTCTTTGTTGCCTCTCTGATGAATGCCCTCCTTGCCTGGTCGGTGAGTTTTGGTGGGCGGCCCTCTCTTGGCAGGTTTGTTGTCATGCCCTATTCTTTATATTTTTTAATAATGGATTTAATGGCGCTCCGTGAGATGTTCAAAGTTTTGGTTATTTTTTTAAAACCACAACTTATAACCACAACTTTCTCCACAACTTTGTCCCTGACCTGTTTGGAGAGCTCCTTGGTCTTCGTGGTGCTGCTTGCTTGGTGGTACCCCTTGCTTAGTGGTGTTGCAGACTATTGGGCCTTTCAGAACAGGTGTATATATACTGAGATCATGTGACAGATCATGTGACACTTAGATTTTACACAAGTGGACTTTATTTAACTAATTATGTGACTTCTGAAGGTAATTGGTTGCACCAGATCTTATATAGGGGCTTCATAGCAAAGGGGGTGAATACATATGCACGAACCACTTTTCCATTTATTTTTATTTTTATTTTTAGAAACAAGTTATTTTCTTCATTTCACTTCACCAATTTGGACTATTTTGTGTATGTCCAAATAAAAATCAATTTAAACTACAGATTGTAATGCAACAAAATAGGAAAAACACAAAGGGGGTGAATACTTCTGCAAGGCGCTGTAGGTTTGAGGCAGGGAGTAAGATACACTAAATTACCAAAGGTATGTGGACACATGCTCGTCGAACATCTCATTCCAAAATCATGGGCATTAATATGGAGTTGGTCCCCCCTTTGCTGCTATAACAGCCTCCACTCTTCAGGAAAGGTTTTCCACTAGATATTGGAACATTGCTGTGGGGACTTGCTTCCATTCAGCCACAAGAGCATTAGTGAGGTCGGCACTGATTCTGGGGGATTAGGCCTGGCTCGCAGTCGGCGTTCCAATTCATCCCAATGATGTTCGATGGGGTTGAGGTCAGGGCTCTGTGCAGGCCAGTCAAGTTCTTCCACATCGATCTCGACAAAACATTTTTGTATGGCTCTCACCTTGTACATGAGGGCTTTGTCATGCTGAAACAGGAAAGGGTCTTCCCCAAACTGTTGCCACAAATTTGGAAGCACAGAATCGTCTAGAACGTCATTGTATGCTATAGTGTTAAGATTTCCCTTCACTGGAACTAAGGGGCCTAGCCCGAACCATGAAAAACAGTCCCAGACCATTATTCCTCTTCCACCAAACTTTACAGTTAGCACTATGCATTGGGGCAGGTTGCATTCTCATAGCATCCTCTAAACCCAGATTCGTCTGTCGGACTGCCAGATGGTGAAGAGAAAGTATTTCCAATGCTCCAGAGTCCAATGGCAGCAAAGTTTTACACCACTCGAGCCAACGCTTGGCATTGCGAATGTTGATCTTAGGCTTGTGTGTGGCTGCTTGGCCATGGAAACCAATTTCATGAAGCTCCCAACTAGACATTGCTTCCAGAGACAGTTTGGAACTCGGTAGTGAGTGTTGCAACCGAGAACAGACTATTTTTATGTACTACAGCACTTACAGTTGACCGGGGCAGCTCTAGCAGGGCAGAAATTTGACGAACTGTCTTGTTGGAAAGGTGGCATCCTATGAACAGTGACACTTTGAAAGTCACTGAGCTCTTCAGCAAGGCCATTCTACTGCCAGTGTTTGTCTATGGAGATTGCATGGCTGTGTGCTGGATTGTATACAGCTGTCAGCAACGAGTGTGGCTGAAATAGCCAAATCCACTGATTTGATGGGAGCTCCACATACTTTGTATATATAGTGTAATTTAGATTGTCAAGTGACGATCCTCTTTTCTCACCCATTGTTCACCAGAGAAGCTGAAAACAGACCATAAGGGTCCAACAGTCATTAGCAGTCAGTCAGGGTGTGCACTGTGAAATAATGGGCTCATATACATGACTGAACGATCAGAGGCCCTGATTGGTATCTCTGAGAGACTAGGCTACTGGACACTATATTTGCTCCTGTTTGTACACACACATACAGTGTACACACACACACATACAGTACATAACCACACACACACACACACACACACACAGGAAGTCTGAGGTATCACAGCGCCTTGTCCTCCACACAGAGAACATCCATAGAGTCCATGCTGTGATAGTGAATGGGTAGCTCCTCAGTCATTGGATAGAGTTACTCTGTTGGTACTGCTGAACAACATGAAATTGTAACAATATAGAAAAATACTGTTGTTGAAACTGCTTGAATTGAATCAGTGTCATAATTACAGCCGTGTTGAAGAGACCAAACTGCCGCAGGTGAAATGTAGATACTCATCTTTTTAATATATAAGGGCAAAGTATCCACGGAAAAACCAATAAACAAAAACGACTAACAGGCTACGTACATACCAAAGACTAGCAGTGTTAGCACAACCACCCACAACCCCAAGTTACAAACATACTCCTAATTATATGACTCCCAATCAGGAACAACGATAACCAGCTGTCCCTGATCAGGAGCCACACAGAAATACAACACCCAGAACACACATACACAGACATACTCTGCCACGTCCTGACCAAAACTACACAACAACACCCTCTGCTGGTCAGGACGTGACAGTACCCCCCCCCCTAAAGGTGCATACCCTGAATGTACCTAAAAAAAGAAACCACAAAAATCCCCCAAAACCACAACAAAAACAAATACAAATACCCCCTAAACAATAAGGGAGGGAAGGGGGGAGGGTGGCTGCCGTCAACGACGGCACTGTGCTACACCCTCCCTCCCCAACCCACCTATCCTGCAGGTGGCTCTGGTTCCGGCCTCCTGCCCTCCAGGTTGTAGGCAAACTCATTGGGGTTCGGGTCGTAGACAGACTCAATCCGTTGTGGATCGTGGGCAGGTTCCTTCATTTCCACTCTGTAGGCAGACTCATTCAATACACAGTTAGTCACATTCAGTTCTGAGTCGCAGGTAGACTCCTTCGGTTCCGGGTCGCAGGCAGACCCCCTCGGTTCCGGGTCGCAGGCAGGCCCCCTCGGTTCTGGGTCGCAGGCAGGCTCCCTCGGTTCCGGGTCACAGGCAGGCTCCCTCGGTTCCGGGTCGCAAGCAGACCCCTTTGGTTCCGGGTCGCAGGCAGACCACCTCGGTTCCGGGTTACAGGCAGACCCCCTCGGTTCCGGGTTACAGGCAGGCTCCCTCGGTTCCAGGTCACAGGCAGACCCCCTCGGTTCCGGGTCGCAGGCAGTCTCCCTCGGTTCCGGACTAGACACTGTTGCCAGATACTCTGGACTGCACACTGGTGCCGGATACTCTGGACTGCACACTGGTGCCGGATACTCTGGACTGCACACTGGTGCCGGATACTCTGGACTGCACACTGGTGCCGGATACTCTGGACTGCACACTGGTGCATGGCTCTTGAGGCTGGGCCGACGCACTGGAAGCCTGGTGCGTGGGGCTGGTAGAGGTGGTACCAGGCTAAAGACACGCACCCTAGGGCTAGTGCGAGGAGCGGGAACAGGCTGAATAGGACTAGGCCGACTCATGGGAAGCTTGGTCCGGGTTGCTGGTACTGGTCGTGCCAGACTGGAGGAACTCACTTCCGGGATAGCACGAGAGGCGGATACCGAAAAGACTGGGCCATGGAGGCGCACAGGTGGCCGTGACCGCACCACCGCCTGCACAACCCGTCCTGGCTGGATGGAACTAACAGCCCTGTACGAGTGGGGTACTGGTACAGGGCGAACTGGGCTGTGCAGGGGCCTGATGGTTGCCGTGCGTAGAGCAGGAGTAGGGTAGCCTGGTCCTAGGAGGCGTATCGGCGACCAGACGCGCTGCGCAGGCATCCTCCTACCAGGCTGGATGCCCACTCTAGCACGGCATCTGCGAGGGGCTGGAATGGCGCTCACCGGACTGTGCGTGCGTATGCGCGAGATGTTTCGCTAAGGTGCGCACTACGACGCCCTCCACTCCATATGCTCCTCCATGTACTCACGGGTAGCTGGCTTATGGCTCTTCCTAGGCCTAGCCAAACTACCCGTGTGCCCCCCCAAAAAAATGTCTTGGGGGTGCCTCTCCGGCTTCCTCGCCAGTCGTATACCCCGGTAGTGTTCCCGGTCCTCACCAGCCACACAGACCCACATAGAAATACAACACCCAGAACACACATACACAGACATACTCTGCCACGTCCTGACCAAAACTACACAACAACACCCTCTGCTGGTCAGGACAATCAGTCATTGTATTTGTATTATTTTCTCTGGTGGTTGTGTTCATCTGTAGATGGGAGGCTGTGGAAGGATTTTTGTTTGGCGGTAGCCCATGCACCACATCTGAGACCATGGGCCTTAAAGCCATGGTGGATGGGGATGCCCTCTTTAGCTCAAGGTAACAGATCGCTCTTCCTATTAGGATTATAATTCAGAGAGATAAAAGTGTGATTATCAGAACAAGTTATCAGGGAAAGTTCCTCAAAAGCACTCAACGTTTAGGTCTCTCCACAACATGTAGGAGCTGTTTAACTTGTAGGAGAAGGGTGTTTAAACTGTCTCCCCATTGACACTCCTCAGGAGGGAGAGATTTAAATAGAAACAGGTCTAGGTTTCATCACCTTCTTTTGACGAGCTACTTGTAATTACAGTTTGTGTCAACAGGATGCTGTATTTAAGCTGTGTCACGTCCTGGCCAGTATATAAGGTTAATTGTTTTGTAGTTTGGTCAGGGCGTGGCAGGGGGTATTTGTTTTCTGTGGTTCGGGGTGGTGTGTTTTGTGTAAAGGGTGTTTGATTTAGTAATTCCGGGTTTTGGTTTATGTTTAGTAATTCTACGGTTAGTCTAGGTTGTGTGTTTCTATGTTTGGTTGATTGGGGTTGGGACTCTCAGTTGAAGGCAGGTGTTGTCTATCTGCCTTTGATTGAGAGTTCCATATATTAGGGTGTGTTTGTATGTGTGATTTGTGGGTGATTGTTCTGTGTTTCGCCTTGTGCCTTACCAGACTGTTTTTGTTGATCGTTCGTGTTTTTTTTGTTATTTTGTATGTTCGTTTTGAAAATAATTAAAAATCAAGATGAGCATTCACGTACCTGCTGCGTTTTGGTCCTCATTCACCGACAACAACCTTGACAGAATCACCCACCACCAAAGGACCAAGCAGCAGAGGAAGGAGCAGACGGAGTTCGAGTTGGACTGGCGGGAGAAGTGGACTTGGGAGGAAGTTCTGGACGGGGCCGGACCCTGGCATCAGGCTGGGGATTATCGCCGCCCGCAGTGGGAAATTGAGGCAGCCAAGGCAGAGAGGCGGTGGTACGAGGCCAAGTACGCGCTGAAGGAGAAGCACGAGAGGCACCCCCAAGAAAATTTTTGGGGGGGGCACACGGGTAGTTTGGCTAGGCGTAAGAAGAGCCGGAAGCCAGCTACTCGTGGTTATATGGAGGAGCGTATGGGGTGGAGAGCGCTATGTTTCGCTGAGGAGCGCACTATCTCACCCATACGCACGCACAGTCCGGTGCGCGTTATTCCAGCCCCTCGCAGGTGCCGTGCTAGAGCGGGCATCCAGCCTGGTAGGAGGATGCCTGCGCAGCGCATCTGGTCGCCGGTACGCCTCCGAGGACCAGGCTACCCAACTCCCGCTCTACGCACGGCTACCATCAGGCCCCTGCACAGCCCAGTCTGCCCTGTACGAGCACCCCGCTCGTACAGGGCTACTAGTTCCATCCAGCCAAGGCGGGTTGTGCAGGAGGTAAGATCTAGACCGGCTGTGCGCCTCCATAGCCCTGGGTTTCCAGCTCCTGTCTCACGTGCGGACCCGGAAGTGCGTCAACCCAGTCCGACTCGTCCTGTTCCCGCTCCCCGCACTAGCCTGGAGGTGCGTGTACATAATCTGGTAAGCCCAGTACCAGCACCACGCACCAGGCTACAAGTGCGTCAACCCAGCCTCGCCAGTCAACAGTCTTCATCAGAGCTGCCCGCCAGTCAACAGTCATCATCAGAGCTGCCCGCCAGTCAACAGTCATCTTCAGAGCTGCCCGCCAGTCAACAGTCATCGTCAGAGCTGCCCGCCAGTCAACAGTCATCGTCAGAGCTGCCCGCCAGTCAACAGTCATCGTCAGAGCTGCCCGCCAGTCAACAGTCATCGTCAGAGCTGCCCGCCAGTCAACAGTCATCGTCAGAGCTGCCCGCCAGTCAACAGTCGTCAGAGCTGCCCGCCAGTCAACAGTCGTCAGAGCTGCCCGCCAGTCAACAGTCGCCAGAGAGGTCAGACTGCGCTGAACTGCCGGAGTGGTCAGACTGCGCTGAACTGCCGGAGTGGCCAGACTGCGCTGAACTGCCGGAGTGGCCAGACTGCGCTGAACTGCCGGAGTGGCCAGACTGCGCTGAACTGCCGGAGTGGCCAGACTGCCCTGAACTGCCGGAGTGGCCAGACTGCCCTGAACTGCCGGAGTGGCCAGACTGCCCTGAACTGCCGGAGTGGCCAGACTGCCCTGAACTGCCGGAGTGGCCAGACTGCCCTGAACTGCCGGAGTGGCCAGACTGCCCTGAACTGCCGGAGTGGCCAGACTGCCCTGAACTGCCGGAGTGGCCAGACTGCCCTGAACTGCCGGAGTGGCCAGACTGCCCTGAACTGCCGGAGTGGCCAGACTGCCCTGAACTGCCGGAGTGGCCAGACTGCCCTGAACTGCCGGAGTGGCCAGACTGCCCAGACTGTCCCGAATTGCCAGACTGCCCAGACTGTCCCGAATTGCCAGACTGCCCAGACTGTCCCGAATTGCCAGACTGCCCAGACTGTCCCGAATTGCCAGACTGCCCAGACTGTCCCGAATTGCCAGACTGCCCAGACTGTCCCGAATTGCCAGACTGCCCAGACTGTCCCGAATTGCCAGACTGCCCAGACTGTCCCGAATTGCCAGACTGCCCAGACTGTCCCGAATTGCCAGACTGCCCCGACTGCCCCCCGGCGAAGCCAGAGTGGCCCGACAGCCTGGAACGGCCGGAGCCAGAGCCACCTCCAGAAATAGGTGGGTTGGGGAGGGGGGGTGTAGCACAGTGCCGTCGTTGACGGCAGCCACCCTCCCTTCCCTCCCTTTAGAAAAGGGGACTTTTTGTTGGTGTTGCTTGGGGTTATTTTTTGTTAAGGTGCTTCTGGGGTAGCACCTTTAAGGGGGGGGTACTGTCACGTCCTGGCCAGTATATAAGGTTAATTGTTTTGTAGTTTGGTCAGGGCGTGGCAGGGGGTATTTGTTTTCTGTGGTTCGGGGTGGTGTGTTTTGTGTAAAGGGTGTTTGATTTAGTAATTCCGGGTTTTGGTTTATGTTTAGTAATTCTACGGTTAGTCTAGGTTGTGTGTTTCTATGTTTGGTTGATTGGGGTTGGG
This sequence comes from Salmo salar, assembly GCF_965601325.2. Taxonomy (NCBI): domain Eukaryota; kingdom Metazoa; phylum Chordata; class Actinopteri; order Salmoniformes; family Salmonidae; genus Salmo; species Salmo salar. The sequence goes on from NC_138300.1 coordinate 110,104,390, forward strand.
ACTCTCAGTTGAAGGCAGGTGTTGTCTATCTGCCTTTGATTGAGAGTTCCATATATTAGGGTGTGTTTGTATGTGTGATTTGTGGGTGATTGTTCTGTGTTTCGCCTTGTGCCTTACCAGACTGTTTTTGTTGATCGTTCGTGTTTTTTTTGTTATTTTGTATGTTCGTTTTGAAAATAATTAAAAATCAAGATGAGCATTCACGTACCTGCTGCGTTTTGGTCCTCATTCACCGACAACAACCTTGACAAGCTGCCTGTACATTTAGTACACAGAATGCCCCCATTGCACTTAAGCTTTCTGAAGATGACACCTCATAGCCGGGATTGAACGTATATAATTAATGTAAAACATGTACGGTTAAGAAGACCTGTCCTATGTCTTAATAAAGGGGATGTGGCCACATTTCTCTCTAGACTACACCGTAATTATTATCAGAACAAAAATATAAACACAACATGCAACAATTTCAAAGATTTTACTTAGTTACAGTTCATATAAAAAAATCAGTCAATTGAAATAAATTCATTAGGCCCTAATCTATGGATTTCACATGACTGGAAATACAGATATAGTGCATTTGGAAAGTATTCAGACCCCTTTGACCTTTTCCACATTTTGTTACGTTACAGCCTTATTCTAATATATTTTTTATTTTTTAAATCCTCAGCAATCTACACACAATACCCCATAATGACAAAGCGAAAACAGGTTTGTAGAAATTTTTGCAAATGTATATTAAATATAAAAAACTGAAATACCTTATTTGCGTAAGTATTCAGACCCTTTGCTATGAGACTCAAAATTGAGCTCAGGTGCATCCTGTTTCCATTGATCATCCTTAAAATGTTTCTAAAACTTGACTGGAGTCCACCTGTGGTAAATTCAAAGGAATTGTCCGTAGAGCTCCGAGACAGGATTGTGTAGAGGCACAAATATGAGGAAGGGTACCAAAACATTTCTGCAGCATTCAAGGTCCCTAAGACCACAGTGGCCTCCATTATACTTAGATGGAAGAAGTTTGGAACCACCAAGACTCTTCCTAGAGCTGGACACCCGGCCAAACTGAGCAATCGGGGAAGAAGGGCATTGGTCAGGGAGCTGACCAAGAACCAGATGGTCACTCTGATAGAGCTCTAGAGTTCCTCTGTGGAGATGGGAGAACCTTCCAGAAGGACAACCATCTCTGCAGCATTCCACCGATCAGGTGTTTATGGTAGAGTCGCCTGACTGAAGCCACTCCTCAGTAAAACACACATGACAGACCACTTGAAGTTTGCCAAAAGAAACCTAAAGACTCTCAGACCATGAGAAACAAGATTCTCTGGTCTGATGAAACCAAGATTGAACTCTTTGGCCTGAATGGCAAGCTTCACATCTGGAGGAAATCTGGCACCATCCCTATGGTGAAGCATGGTGGTGGCAGCATCATGCTGTGGGGATGTTTTCAGTGGCAGGGAGACTAGTCAGGATCGAGGAAAAGACAAACGGAGCAAAGCACAGAGATATCCTTGATGGCAACCTGCTCCAGAGCGCTCAGGACCTCAGACTGGGGCAAAGGTTCACCTTCCAACAAGACAACGACCCTAAGCACACAGCCAAGACAATGCAGGAGTGGCTTCGGGAAATGTCTCTGAATGTCCTTGAGTTGCCCAGCCAGAGCCCGGACTTGAACCCGATCTAATATCTCTGGAGAGACCAGAAAATAGCTCTGTTTCCCCATCCAAACTGACAGAGCTAGAGAGGATCTGCAGAAAGGAAAGGGAGAAACTCCCCAAATACAGGTGTGCCAAGCTTGTGGTGTCATACCCAAGAACACTCAAGGCTGTAATCGCTGCCAATGGTGCTTCAACAAAATACTGAGTAAAGGGTCTGAATACTCATGTAAATGTGATATTTCAGTTTTTTATTTTGAATACATTTGCACAAAAATCTAAAAATCTGTTTTTGCTTTGTCATTTTAGGTTATTATGTGTAGATTGATCGGGGGGGAAAACTATTTAATCTATTTTGGAATAAGGCTGTAACATATGTGAAAAAAGTGAAGGGGTCTGAATACTTGACAAATGCACTGTATGCATCTGTTGGTCACTGATATAAAAAGTAGGGGCGTGGATCAGAAACAAACAGTCTTCATCTGGTGTGACCACCATTTGCCTGATGCAGCGCGACACATCTCCTTCGTATAGAGTTGATCAGGCTGTTGATTGTGGCCTGTGGAATGTTGTCCCACTCCTGTTCAATGGTTGTGCGAAGCTGCTGGATATTGGCGGGAATTGGAACACACAAACTTTATTTGTTACATACGCCGAATACAACAAGTGTAGACCTTACCGTGAAATGTTTACTTACAAGCCCTTAAGCAACAGTGCAGTTCAAGAAAAGTTAAGAAAATATTTACCAAATAAACAAAAAAGTAAAAAATATAAATACATTTAAAGATACACAATAACATAACAATAACGAGGCTATATACAGGGGGTACTGGTATCAAGTCAGTGTGTGGGGTTACAGGTTAGTTGAGGTAATTTGTACATATAGGTTGGAGTGAAGTGACTATGTGTAGATAAGAAACAGCGAGTAGCAGCAGTGTACAAAACAAATGGGGGGGAGGGGGGGGGGGTGTCAATGTAAATATTCTGGTGGCCATTTGATTAATTGTTCAGCAGTCGTATGGCTTTGGGGTAGAAGCTGTTAAGGAGCCTTTTGGTCCTAGACTTGGTGCTCCGGTACCGCTTGCTGTGCAGTAGCAGAGAAAACAGTCTTGGGTGACTGAAATCTCAGACAATTTTATGGGCTTTCCTCTGACACCGCCTATTATATAGGTCCTGGATGGCAGGAAGCTTGGCCCCAGTGATGTACTTGGCCGTACGCACTACCCTCTGTAGCGCCTTACAGTCAGATGCTGAACAGTTGCCAAATCTTTTCAGTCTCCTGAGGGGAAAAAGTTTTTGTCATGCCCTCTTCACGACTGTCTTGGTGTGTTTGGACCATGATAGTTCATTGGTGATGTGGACACCAAGGAACTTGAAACTCTCGACCCGTTTCACTACAGCCCTCTCAATGTTAATTGGGGCATGTTCGGCCCACCTTTTCCTGTAGTCCACGGTCAGCTCCTTTGTCTTGCTCACATTGAGGGAGTGGTTGTTGTCCTGGCACCACACTGTCAGTTCTCTGACCTCCTCCATATAGGCTGTCTCATCGTTGTCGGTGATCAGGCCTGCCACTGTTGTGTCGTCATCAAACTTAATGATGGTGTTGGAGTCGTGTTTGGCCACGCAGTCGTTGGTGAACAGGGCTGCCCCCTTACCAGCTGGGGGCAGCCAGCTGGGGGCAGCCAGTCAGGAATCCAGGATTCAGTTGCAGAGGGAGGTGTTTAGTCCCAGGGTTCTTAGTTTAGTGATGAGCTTTGTGTGCACTATGGTGTTGAACACTGAGCTGTAGTCAATGAACAGCATTCTCACATAGGTGTTCCTTTTGTCCAGGTGGGAAAGGGCAGTGTGGAGTGCGATTGAGATTGTGTCATCTGTGTATCTGTTGGGGCAGTATGCGAATTGGAGTGGGTCTAGGGTATCCGGGAGGATGCTGTTGATGTGAGCCATGACCAGCCTTTCAAAGCACTTCATGGCTACCGACGTTAGTGATACGGGGCGGTAATCATTTAGGCAGATTACCTTCGCTTCCTTGGGCACAGGGACTATGGTGGACTGCTTGAAACATGTAGGTTTTACAGATTCGATTAGGGTGAGGTTGAAAATGTCAGTGAAGACACTTGCCAGTTTGTCCGCAAATGCTTTGAGTACACGTCCTGGTAATCTGTCTGGCCCCGCGCCTTTGTGAATGTTGACCTGTTTAAAGGTCTTGCTCACATCGGCTACCGAGAGCGTTATTACACGGTCATCCAGAACAGCTGATGCTCTCGTGCATGTTTCAGTGTTGCTTGCCTCGAAGCAAGCATAAAAGGCATTTAGCTCATCTGGTAGGCTCGCATCACTGGGCAGCTCGCATCTGGGTTTCCCTTTGTAGTCCGTAATAGTGTTCAAACCCTGCCACATCCGACGAGCATCAGAGCCGGTGTAGTAGGATTCAATCTTAATCCTGTATTGACACTTTGCTTGTTTGATGGTTCGTCTGAGGGCATGGCGGGATTTCTTATAAGCATCCAGATGAGTGTCCTGCTGCTTGGAAGCGGCAGCTCTAGCCTTTAGCTCAATGCGGATGTTGCCTGTAATCCATGGCTTCTGGTTGGGATATGTACGTACGGTCACTGTGGGGATGACGTCGTCGATACACTTATTGATGAAGCTGATGACAATCCAGAGCATCCCAAACATGCACAATGGGTGACATTGAAGAACTGGGACATTTTCAGGTTCCAGGAATTGTGTACAGATCCTTGCGACATGGGGCCGTGCATTATCATCCTGAAACAAGAGGTAATGACGGCAGATGAATGGCATGACAATGGGCCTCAGGATCTCGTCACGCTACCTCTGTGCATTCAAATTGCCATCAATAAAAGGCAATTACATTCGTTGTCTGTAGCTTATGCCTGCCTGTACCATAACCCCAACCCCACCATAGGGCATTCTATACACAATGTTGACATCAGCAAACCGCTCGCCCACACGGTGCCATACATGCTGTTTGCCATCTGCCCAGTAAAGTTGAAACCGGTATTCATCCGTGAAGGGCACACTTCTCCAGCATGCCAGCAGCCATTGAAGGTGAGCTTTTGCACACTGAAGTCGGTTACGACGCCGAACTGCATTCAGGTCAAGACCCTGGTGAGAACAACGAGCACGCAGATGAGCTTCCCTGAGAAGATTTCTGACAGTTTGTGCAGAAATTCTTCAGTTGTGCAAACCCACAGTTTCATCAGCTGTCCGGGTGGCTGGTCTTAGATGATCCTGCAGGTGAAGAAGCTGGATGTGGAGGGGCTGGCGTGGTTACACGTGGTCTGCGGTTTTGAGGCCAGTTGGACATACTGCCAAATTCTCTAAAACAATGTTAGAGGCGGCTTATGATAGAGAAAGGAACATGACATTTTCTGGCAACAGCTCTGGTGGACATTTTTGCAGTCAGCATGCCAATTGCACGCTCCCTAAAAACTTGAGATATCTGTGGCATTGTGTTGTGTGACAAAACTGCACATTTTATGGTGGCCCCAACACAAGGTGCACTTGTATAATGAGCCAGAGACAGCATGGGGTCAAACTGTAGAACCCAGTTCCTACATTTGAATATAAAAATGTATTTTATCAAACAAAACTATGCTACATTTTATCTCTGGGACCCTCAGGATGACAAATCAGAGCAAGGTTACTGAATGTAAGTGCATTATTTACCTTCAGTGGTATCAAACCAGTTGCTGTGATAAAAGTGTTTTGTTGTTGTGCACTGACCTCAAACAATAGCAAGGTATTTTCTTGCTGTAATAGCTACTGTAAATTGGACACTGCAGTTAGATTAACAAGAATTTAAAGCGTTCCGTGTAAATAAGACATGTTTATGTCCCAAGAGAGTTGGCTGTTGTTTACAACGTCATTCTAGTCACATTATCGCATATTGAGCAACAACTGTCCTGGTTTAGGGACACTGATCCCATAGAGGTTAATCAGCTTCTTGATATGCCACACCTGTCAGGTGTTTGGATTATCTTGGCATGGGATAAATGGTCACTAACAGGGATGTAAACACGTTTGTGCACAACATTTTTGAGAAATAAGCTTTTTGTATGTATGGAACATTTCTGGGATCTTTTATTTCAGATCGTGAAACATGGGTCCAACACTTTACATGTTGCGTTTATTTTTGTTTAGTGTACTTTGCATTCTGATATTCCACAGGCTTTAATGTGCTCTCTAACTATGTCTTAATATGTGTTTCAGTAAGTGGTGCTGGTTCCTTTTGCTACAGTTGTAAAGCGGACCAGGATCAGGACCAGGGCCCAGAGGGCTCTAAGGGATGGCCAACAGCACATACACTGAGTGTACAAAACATTAAGGACACCTGCTCTTTCCATGACATAGACTGACCAGGTGAATCCAGGTAAAAGCTATGATCCCTTATTTATGACACTTATTAAATCCACTTCAATCAGTGTAGATGAAGGGGAGGACTCAATAATAGGAAGGTGTTCCTCCTGTTTGGTGTACTCAGTGTATATGGATCATAATCAAGGTATCCCTCAATAACCTGTAGGAAGTTAAACATTTCTACACAACAGTATACCTTTTTCTTAGCTCTTTGGTGATGTCAACCAACAGCAATGTCCCACAAACACTAGCTCTTGGCGTTAAAAGTGACTTCTGTCAACAGCAAAGTTTGGTGGTTGTGGGAGTTAGAGAAGGGTCGACCAGGGATCACTAACCCTCCACGTGTGGAACCCAGTGGAGCTCATCTGGCCTGTCAGAGTTCTTCTTCTGTTGCTGTTGTTGTTGTGATTGTTGTTATTGTGTACTGTATGGTCCAGGTGAGTTCCAGTTCACCAGGCCTGGATCCACTCAGTGGACTGGATGTAGTGCTTATTGTTCTGCACACCAGGCTGTGCTCAAATCCATGTGTAACACACACAGAGGCCCAGGTAGCAGCGTTATGGGCCCATGCTCATCTGGATTTCACACTTTCCTGCCCTAATTTATCTACATTTCACTGTTCAGTGAGCCCCAGATGAACATTTCCTCCCCTCCTGCATGGGGTGTGAAATTGTGTTAGGTTAGCAGGGCCCTAATTGGTTGATACTGTACAGTAAGTATTGACTTGGCAAGGCAAGACTGAAAAATAGCATCATATCAGTCACATCAGTATCACTCTGACTGCACATGTCAGTTTTGCCATTAACCTCCCTTCCGCTTCCTTTTTATGTGGCCATGTGACTGTCACATGCCAATCATGCATGTTACATTGTCATAGAGAGATATTCTACTGTGCTTTGTAATGGGTTGTCCAGAAGAACCTTCCTAACCAGTAGACCCCTGGCAACAAAACAAATAACAGGGTCATCTATCGGCTAACACACAGCTGCTCAGACACTCATACATACCCACAAGACATGCCACCAGAGGTCTCTTCACAGTCCCCAGGTCCAGAACAGAGGCTAGGAAATGCACAGTACTAAATAGAGCCATGACTAGATGGAACTCTCTGCCACCTCAGGTAACTCATACTAACAGTAAAATCTGATTTAAAAAACAGAACACTGATTTAAAAAACAGAACACTCACTCCTCACTCACTCACTCACTCACCCCTCACTCACTCACTCACTCACTCACTCACTCACTCACTCACTCACTCACTCACTCACTCAAAAACACACACCCACACACTATTCTTAGTAATGTAATTTAGTATTGTAATATTGTAGTGTAATAATGGCACAATATACATTTGTATAATGCATTTAGTATTGTTTGATTTCATGTTTTGTCTCTGTTTGTACCCCAGGTAGAGTGGCTGCTGATTGGTCACAGCTAATGGGGATGTTAATAAAATACTACTCTATGGTGAGAAGAAGCGTTTGCATGTGAACTGTCTGAGGAAAGTGTGTGAATTAGTGGCTGATATAGAACAGGCACCACAGAGAGGATATCCCTCAGTTCACTGATTAGCCTTGTCTTGTTGTTGCGTGCAGAAGACCGCATGAAAACGTCCCTAACCATTCCCTTTCATTGCCTCGCCTGGAGGGCTTGAGAAGAGATCTGTTAATGGGATCCACTACTGTGTCTTCTTCATCAGAGTATATGACATCATTTTACATAACGTGATGATAGTGGAGTCATTTAATATGTTCAAGTTAGCAGTGAGATCACAGACTTGACATACTCCAGAGCCTGCTCTCTCAATGGGAGTAATGGTAGAGTGGGTGTGATTCAGATCGGATGGATGGATGTAGCACTGAATCACAGGCCTATTCCTTCTGATTCAATATCCACACCCTAGGCCATGATAAGCTAATATACATGTATATGCACTGTTTTAATGAGTCAACTTCAGAGTCATTGTGTTAAATGTGGCTGTTGGTTCATTACACAATGCGCTTCAATGGCGTCCGCTTCTTGCCTCTTCTTGCTTTCAACTTAAACGAGACCCTGTTTGGGGATGAGATGTTTCTTAGTGGTGGTGAGGTTATGGTTCTGCTGCTGTAAAGTACCAGGGAATAGTAAGGCCAGATGGAGAATGATGCCCCCTTCATGGCACTGAACTGTGAAATCCCATTCTCATTGGCTTAGGAGCTCAGTGACTCGGACAGTAGCCTGACGTGAGTGGTACTTGGAGGGAAGTCGTCCCAGAGTTAGTCAAGCATAATAACTCAGCCCATTTGTGACATCTTGTTTCATCTTCTGCCTCTTTTAACTCACATACAAGGGTCTTCCTCTCTCTCTCCCTCCCTCTCTCCCCACCCCATTCTACCCCCTCTCATCCTCTCGCTGTGCTAGACAGGGGAGATCCTGAGTAGGGCCCTGCCCAGCTCTGCCTGGCTTTCTCCTCCATGACAGTCCCTCTGGAGAACCAGGAAGCTTCCTCATAGAGGCCAACACACTCAACATTCAGAGAAGCTTCCCATTATGCTTCCATCTAGTGTTTCCTGCATACATAGATAAAGTAATACTATTAATATCCTTACTATTCACTCTCTGTCTGTCTTCATGCCCTGCAAATGCACAAGATCAAAGGCAGTCCATTTCAACAGTGGAGCTTTGGAAAAGATGGCAGCATTTTTCCAAAGGTTTGTTCTTTATTACCCAAGTCAAAAGACAGCGGAGGAAAGGCTTCTAAGCATAGCAAGCAGAAATTCCTGTTTTCAACATTGTCAGATTTTTGCATTATCAATTTGGAAAACAGATCCTGGCATTTTGTAATGTTTTATGCAGTGCCGTGAGATCACTATCATGTCTCTCTATCTGGCCACTGTTGTGTTGTGGCTGTGTGGACATATCCTGATGACACCATGTTACCATTTGACCTTTGCCACAGGCAGTCCCAGGATTTGTCCTGACCTACCTGCAGGATGGGGACGGCTGTGCAGAGGTGACCCCCAGAGCCCGCGGGCGTGGGTGTGGCCGGTGTCGGGGGAGCAGGCAGACACCAGAGGAACGCAAGAGGTGGGCCTCAGACAGACAGACAGACATACCCCACACACCCTAACCACGAGCTGTTCACTCCTTTACCTTCGGGCAAACGGTGTCGGAGCGTGAGGTCTGATACCAACAGGCTCAGGCACTCTCTATCTACAAGCCATACGACTGCTGAACACTTGAACTGGACTGACCACCTGCACTGACTCGCTACACCTTAACATACATGCATTCATTCACGCACACACCCACACAGATATACACTCATCCACACACACACACACACACACACACACACACACACACACACACATATATACATACTTACATTCATCCACACAATCATCCACACACACACTCACAGATACATTCATGCTACAAACACATCACAACTGCTGCTACCAGACTCTTATTATGATTGGTAATACTGCACAATTTAAACACTTGCCCCCAATCACCCTTCCCCAAAACATGTGTTAATATTGGACAATAAATTGTGCCTTCCTGTATTATACTTCTGCTAAAATATTTCTTATGATTGTACTGAGACATTTACTTTATGTTCATATTCTAATATTTTATTATTTCTTATGGTTGTTGCATTGTCAAGAAGAAACCTGCAAGTAAGCATTTGGTTGGACAGTGTATACCATGTGTATCCCGTACATAGGACTCATAACACTTGAAACTGACAGGCAGACAGACCATGGGCAGGTCACAGTGCTGCACAGCAGTAAAACACATTCAAAAGAGGTTGTGACTTAACCCAGTTATGGCACACACATTTCAGTGTTCTACTACTGTTCAAGGGTAGAGTTTTGAAATATTTGTAATTTTCTTTTATAAAGCTCTATGAATCTGTAATTTTTTTATTTTATTAGGTCAACATCCTCCTGTGAGAAATAGAGGAATGTCAGAGACAGAGGTTATGAGAGAACACCAGCTGCATTTCTGATGTAGTCTGATCTGACAAGATCATAGCACAATATGAACAATTTAATATAGTTTATTTTACACTTTGTAAGTCATTCTCTGGTCATCATGTAGAGAAGCATTCAGACCCCTTCCCTTTTTCCACATTTTATGATGTTACAGCCTTATCCTAAAATGGATTCAATAAAAAAAATATGCTCACCAATCTATACACAATATCCCATAATGACAAAGTGAAAACTGAAATACCGAAATCACATAAGTATTCAGACCATTTCCTACCCTCGAAATTGAGCTCAGGTGCATCCTGTTTCCGTTGATCATCCTTGAGATGTTACTACAACTTGATTGGAGTCAAACTGAGCAATCGGGGGACAATCGCCTTTGTCACAACGTCCACAGAAGGTGGCGCCACTCCCCGGTCGGGCGGCGCTCAGCGGTCGTCGTCGCCGGCCTACTAGCTGCCACCGATCCATGTTTCATGTGTCTGTTGGTTATGTCTATTTACTACGCACCTGTTCCTTGTTTGTAATTAGTGGGTGTCACGTCCTGGCCAGTATAAGGTTAATTGTTTTTGTAGTTTGGTCAGGACGTGGCAGAGGGTATTTGTTTTATGTGGTTCGGGGTGTTGTGTTTGTGTAAAGGGTGTTTGATTTAGTATTTCCGGGTTTTGGTTTATGTTTAGTTAATTCTATGGTTAGTCTAGTGTGTGTGTTTCTATGTTTGGTTGATTGGGGTTGGGACTCTCAGTTGAAGGCAGGTGTTGTCTATCTGCCTTTGATTGAGAGTCCCATATATTAAGGTGTGTTTGTATGTGTTATTTGTGGGTGATTATTCTGTGTATAGCCTTGTGCCTTACCAGACTGTTTATTTGTCGAGTGTTCGTTTTTCGTGTTTTGTTATTTTGTATGTTCATTTTTGAGAGTAATTAAAAATCAAGATGAGCATACACGTACCTGCTGCGTTTTGGTCCTCATTCACCGACAACAACCGTGACAGTGGGAGAGTATTTAGTTTGTCTATTTCTTTTTGGGATTTGTGCGGTATTGTTCTGTGTTACGTTGAGGTTAAGGGCTGGATGATTTTCCCTATGTGTTTTATTTACACTACATTTTTTATAGGCTATAGGGTTGCCGGGCTGCGCCCCGTGTATTTTTTGAGTTCGGAGCTGTTCTCCCTCTTGGTTGTGGTTTGCACCCTGCCTAGTCGTTGTATTCAGGACATTATTAAATATATATTCTACGGACATTTCGTCTCCTGCGCCTGACTCACCCGTTTCCTGCTCCTTGAGATACGTGACAGAATCCCGCACCTGAAGATGGAGTCAGCAGGAGCCGAAGCACCATCCATGGCAGATCAACTTTCACAACATGCCAGCCTCCTTCAACGACTGGGCACGGCCATTGATCAGGTGCTGGCCCGTTTGGAGAGCTGGGAGAGAGCTGCTCCCTCACCCACCCCAGTGCCTACTCACCACCCTGCGCCCCTACCAGCACCCACCGAACCAACACGAGTGGGATCCGGATCATGGCTCCCAGGGAGTTTGATGGTACGGCCGCCGGGTGCAAGGGGTTTTTACTACAACTAGATCTGTACCTGGCGACCGTCCGCCCCCCCTCGGACGAAGAGAGGGTGAGCGTCCTCGTCTCATGCCTTACGGGTAGAGCCCTAGAATGGGCCAACGCAGTCTGGGAGGGCCCAGACTCGGCTAGGAGCGACTACCCGGAGTTCGCCCGTCGCTTCCGGGCGGTATTCGATCATCCCCCGGAGGGCAAGGCGGCGGGTGAGCGATTATTCCACCTGAGGCAGGAGACGAGGAGCGCTCAGGACTTTGCCCTGGATTTCCAGACACTCGCCGCCGGATCGGGGTGGAATGAGCGGGCCCTGATTGACCACTACAGATGTAGTCTTTGTGAGGATGTCCGCCGGGAGCTGGCTTGCCGGGACAATACGACCACTCTGGACCAGCTTATTGATTTGTCCATTAGGATGGACAACCTGCTGGCTGCCCGGGGGCGTTCTAGTCGGGGTCTGTTTGTTCCACCTCCCAGCCCTCCTGCTCCAACGCCCATGGAGATAGGAGGGGCTGCAGCTAGGAGGACTGGAGGGGGAAGCCTCTCCTGCGCCCATTGTGGTCGTAAAGGGCACACTGCAAACCGGTGCTGGAGAGGTCCACCTGAGAATTCAGATGGCAGGCAGAGCACCACATCGACCCCCCAGGTGAGTCAGCACCAGTCACACCCAGAGTCCCCTGTCGATCACATGTACACCTCTGTTTGTTTCCCTGAGTTTTCCCCTCACTCCCAGTATAAGGCACTAGTCGATTCAGGCGCAGCTGGGAGTTTTATGGACGTGGGGTCGCCACTAAGTTAGGTATTCCTGGTTCAGTTGGACCAACCCTTTCCTGTGCACGCCCTAGATAGTCGACCACTAGGTTCCGGCCAAGTGAGGGAAGTCACAGTGCCACTAGTCATGGTGACGCGGGGGGGTCATGAGGAACGTATCAGCCTGTTCCTCATTGATTCCCAGGTGTTTCCGGTGGTACTGGGGATTCCCTGGCTGGCCACTCACAACCCTAAGATTTCGTGGAGGCAGAGGGCTCTTAAGGGGTGGTCGAGGGAGTGCTCAGGCAGGTGTATAGGAGTTTCCATCAGTGCGACCACGGTGGAAAGTCCAGAACCAGTCTCCACCGTGCACATTCCCTCTGAATATGCCGATTTGGCTATGCCCTTCAGTAAGAAGAAGATGACTCAATTACCCCCTCATCGTCAAGGGGATTGTGCGATAAACCTCCAGGCTGACGCGGCCTTTCCTAGGAGTCACGTGTATCCTCTGTCTCAGGAAGAGACAGCGGCTATGGAGACATATGTCGATGAGTCCTTGAGACAGGGATAGATTCGGCCATCTAAGTCACCCCTCTCCTCGAGGAAGAAGGAGGGAGGTCTGCGCCCGTGCATTAATTATAGAGGTCTAAATTCCATCACGGTGGGTTTCAGTTACCCACTACCTCTCATTGCCACGGCAGTGGAGTCTTTTCACGGGGCGCGCTTCTTCACAAAATTAGATCTCAGGAGTGCGTATAACTTGGTGCGTATCCGAGATGGAGACGAGTGGAAAACTGCATTTAGTACCACATCTGGCCATTATGAGTACCTCGTCATGCCGTATGGGTTAAAGAATGCTCCCGCCATCTTCCATTCCTTTGTAGACGAGGTTCTTTGAGACCTGCTCGGTCAGGGTGTGGTGGTATATATCGATGACATTTTGATTTACTCCGCCACACGCGCCGAGCATGTGTCTCTGGTGCGTAAAGTGCTTGGACGGCTGCTGGAGCATGACCTATACGTCAAGGCTGAGAAATGCGAGTTCTTCAAATGAGCCGTCTCTTTTCTGGGATATCGCATTTCCACCAATGGGGTAGAGGTGGAATGTGACCGCGTTACAGCCGTGCGTAATTGGCCGACTCCAACCACGGTGAAGGAGGTGCAGCGGTTTTGGGGGTTTTCCAATTACTACAGGAGGTTTATCCGGGGCTTCAGTCAGGTAGCGGTTCCCATTACCTCACTGCTGAAGGGGGGGCCGGTGCAGCTGCAGTGGTCGGCAGAGGCGGACAGAGCCTTTAGTCGTCTGAAGGCTTTGTTTACCGACGCCCCGGTGCTGGCTCATCCGGACCCCTCTTTGCCATTCATAGTGGAGGTGGACGCGTCCGAGGCTGGGTTAGGAGCAGTGCTGTCGCAGCACTCGGGCGCGCCTCCGAAGCTTTGCCCCTGTGCGTTCTTCTCTAAGAAGCTGAGTCCGGCAGAGAGCAACTATGATGTGGGGGACCGGGAGTTGTTGGCTGTGGTCGAGGCCCTGAAGGTGTGGAGACATTGGCTTGAGGGGGCATGTCACCCTTTCCTCATCTGGACTGATCACCGTAACCTGGAGTACATCCGGGCAGAGAGGAGACTTAACCCTCGTCAAGCCAAGTGGGCCATGTTTTTTACGAGGTTTCAATTCGCCTTGTCGTACATTCCAGGTTCCGGAACCGGAAGGCCGATACACTGTCTCGTCTCCACGACACCGAGGGGCGGACCATCGATCCTACTCCCATCCTCCCTGCCTCCTGTCTGGTGGCACCAGTGGTTTGGGAGGTGGATGCAGACATCGAGCAGGCAGGGCCGTCAGAACCTATTCCACCTCAATGTCCCGCTGGTCGGAAGTACGTCCCGCTTAGTGTTCGCAATCGTCTGATCCGGTGGTCGCACACTCTACCCTCCTCGGGTCATCCTAGTGTGGAACGGACAGTGCGGGCCCTGAGAGGGAAGTACTGGTGGCCCACCTTGGTTAAGGATGTCAGGCACTATGACTCTTCCTGTTCGGTGTGCGCCCAGTGTAAGGCTCCTAGGCACCTGCGGCGAGGGAAACTACAGGTTAGCTAGCCAGCTGTTTTCGTCCTCCTAACTTAGTCAACACTGCTAGCTAGCCAACTAGCCAACTTCTACCGACTAGCAGCACTGTAGAAACTATTACATTACAACGGAACGACTTGATTATGGTAGTGTTAGCTAGCTACATAGTTGTCTTTGCTGTCTTTGTATCTAAGATAATTGTGTAGTTTAGAGTAATTATCGAGGTTAGCTAGCCAGCCGCACCACCACGCGACGCCGTTGTCCAGACTCCTGACTTAGTCAACACACCTAGTCATCGTCAAACCCACTGCTAGCTAGCCGACCTTTACTGACTAGCAGCACTGTAGAAACTAATACATTACAACGGAACGATTTGACTAGTGCAGCTACATAGTTGTCTTTGTCATAGTTTGATAATTGTGTAGTTTAGAGTAATTATCGAGGTTAGCTAGCCAGCTATTTTCGTCCCCCGCGACGCCATTTTTCCAAACCTAGCCAACTATTACCGACGAGCAGCATTGTAGAAACTAAATACATTACAAAGGAACGTCTTGATTAGTGCTATGTTAGCTAGCTACATAGTTGCTTTTGTATCATGATAAGGTGTAGTACTGAAACTATCGAGGTTACCTAGCCAGCTACACGTTCAAACAAAGTCAACAACGCAGCCACTGCTAGCTAGCGTACTTCACCAGCCAGCAGTACTGTATCATTTGTCATTTTAGTCAATAAGATTTTTGCAACGTAAGCTTAACTCTCTGAACATTCGAGACGTGTAGTCCACTTGTCATTCCAACCTCCTTTGCATTAGCGTAGCCTCTTCTGTAGCCTGTCAACTATGTGTCTGTCTATCCCTGTTCTCTCCCCTCTGCACAGGCCACACAAACGCTTCACACCGCGTGGCCGCTGCCACTCTAACCTGGTGGTCCCAGCGCGCACAACCCACGTGGAGTTCCAGGTCTCCGGCAGCCTGTGGAACTGCCGGTCTGCGGCCAACAAGGCAGAGTTCATCTCAGCCTATGCTGCCCTCCAGTCCCTCGACTTCTTGGCGCTGACGGAAACATGGATTACCACAGATAACACTGCTACTCCTACTGCTCTGTCCTCGTCTGCCCACGTGTTCTCGCATACCCCGAGAGCATCTGGCCAGCGGGGTGGTGGCACTGGAATCCTCATCTCTCCCAAGTGGACATTCTCTCTTTCTCCCCTGACCCATCTGTCTATCTCCTCATTTGAATTCCATGCTGTCACAGTTACCAGCCCTTTCAAGCTTAACATCCTTATCATTTATCGCCCTCCAGGTTCCCTTGGAGAGTTCATCAATGAGCTTGACAAGTTCCTTTCCTGAGGATGGCTCACCTCTCACAGTTCTGGGTGACTTTAACCTCCCCACGTCTACCTTTGACTCATTCCTCTCTGCCTCCTTCTTTCCACTCCTCTCCTCTTTTGACCTCACCCTCTCACCTTCCCCCCCTACTCACAAGGCAGGCAATACGCTTGACCTCATCTTTACTAGATGCTGTTCTTCCACTAATCTCATTGCAACTCCCCTCCAAGTCTCCGACCACTACCTTGTATCCTTTTCCCTCTCGCTCTCATCCAACACTTCTCACTCTGCCCCTACTCGGATGGTATTGCGCCGTCCCAACCTTCGCTCTCTCTCTCCCGCTACTCTCTCCTCTTCCATCCTATCATCTCTTCCCTCTACTCAAACCTTCTCCAACCTATCCCCTGATTCTGCCTCCTCAACCCTCCTCTCCTCCCTTTCTGCATCCTTTGATTCTCTATGTCCCCTATCCTCCAGGCCGGCTCGGTCCTCCCCTCCTGCTCCGTGGCTCGACGACTCATTGCGAGCTCACAGAACAGGGCTCCGGGCAGCCGAGCGGAAATGGAGGAAAACTCGCCTCCCTGCGGACCTGGCATCCTTTCACTCCCTCCTCTCTACATTTTCCTCTTCTGTCTCTGCTGCTAAAGCCACTTTCTACCACTCTAAATTCCAAGCATCTGCCTCTAACCCTAGGAAGCTCTTTGCCACCTTCTCCTCCCTCCCGAATCCTCCTCCCCCTCCCCCCCTCCTCCCTCTCTGCGGATGACTTCGTCAACCATTTTGAAAAGAAGGTCGACGACATCCGATCCTCGTTTGCTAAGTCAAACGACACCACTGGTCCTGCTCACACTGCCCTACCCTGTGCTTTGACCTCTTTCTCCCCTCTCTCTCCAGATGAAATCTCGCGTCTTGTGACGGCCGGCCGCCCAACAACCTGCCCACTTGACCCTATCCCCTCCTCTCTTCTCCAGACCATTTCCGGAGACCTTCTCCCTTACCTCACCTCGCTCATCAACTCATCCTTGACCGCTGGCTACGTTCCTTCCGTCTTCAAGAGAGCGAGAGTTGCACCCCTTCTGAAAAAACCTACACTCGATCCCTCCGATGTCAACAACTACAGACCAGTATCCCTTCTTTCTTTTCTCTCCAAAACTCTTGAACGTGCCGTCCTTGGCCAGCTCTCCTGCTATCTCTCTCAGAATGACCTTCTTGATCCAAATCAGTCAGGTTTCAAGACTGGTCATTGAACTGAGACTGCTCTTCTCTGTGTCACGGAGGCTCTCCGCACTGCTAAAGCTAACTCTCTCTCCTCTGCTCTCATCCTCCTAGACCTATCTGCTGCCTTTGATACTGTGAACCATCAGATCTCTCCACCCTCTCCGAGTTGGGCATCTCCGGCGCGGCCCACGCTTGGATTGCGTCCTACCTGACAGGTCGCTCCTACCAGGTGGCGTGGCGAGAATCTGTCTCCGCACCATGCGCTCTCACCACTGGTGTCCCCCAGGGCTCTGTTCTAGGCCCTCTCCTATTCTCGCTATACACCAAGTCACTTGGCTCTGTCATATCCTCACATGGTCTCTCCTATCATTGCTATGCAGACGACACACAATTAATCTTCTCCTTTTCCCCTTCTGATAACCAGGTGGCGAATCGCATCTCTGCACGTCTGGCAGACATATCAGTGTGGATGACGGATCACCACCTCAAGCTGAACCTCGGCAAGACGGAGCTGCTCTTCCTCCCGGGGAAGGACTGCCCGTTCCATGATCTCGCCATCACGGTTGACAACTCCCTTGTGTCCTCCTCCCAGAGTGCTAAGAACCTTGGCAACACCCTGTCGTTCTCCACTAACATCAAGGCGGTGACCGGATCCTGTAGGTTCATGCTCTACAACATTCGCAGAGTACGACCCTGCCTCACACAGGAAGCGGCGCAGGTCCTAATCCAGGCACTTGTCATCTCCCGTCTGGATTACTGCAACTCGCTGTTGGCTGGGCTCCCTGCCTGTGCAATTAAACCACTACAACTCATCCAGAACGCCGCAGCCCGTCTGGTGTTCAACCTTCCCAAGTTCTCTCACGTCACCCCGCTCCTCCGCTCTCTCCACTGGCTTCCAGTTGAAGCTCGCATCCGCTACAAGACCATGGTGCTTGCCTACGGAGCTGTGAGGGGAACGGCACCTCCATACCTTCAGGCTCTGATCAGGCCCTACACCCAAACAAGGGCACTGCGTTCATCCACCTCTGGCCTGCTCGCCTCCCTACCTCTGAGGAAGCACAGTTCCCGCTCAGCCCAGTCAAAACTGTTCGCTGCTCTGGCACCCCAATGGTGGAACAAGCTCCCTCACGACGCCAGGACAGCGGAGTCAATCACCACCTTCCGGAGACACCTGAAACCCCACCTCTTTAAGGAATACCTAGGATAGGATAAAGTAATCCTTCTAACCCCCCCCCCCCCCCTTAAAAGATTTAGATGCACTATTGTAAAGTGGTTGTTCCACTGGATATCATAAGGTGAATGCACCAATTTGTAAGTCGCTCTGGATAAGAGCGTCTGCTAAATGACTTAAATGTAAATGTAAATGTACAGCCCCTCCCTGTTCCACAGTCACCGTGGTCCCACCTGTCGGTGGATTTCCTTACGGATCTCCCGCCTTCTCAGGGGAACACCACGATCCTGGTCATTGTGGATCGGTTCTCTAAGTCCTGCCGTCTGATCCCTTTGCCCGGTCTTCCTACAGACCACGGAGGCCCTGTTTACGCATGTCTTCCGGCACTTCGGGGTGCCCAAGGACATCGTCTCTGATCGGGGTCCCCAGTTCACGTCCAGGGTGTGGAGGGCGTTTATGGAGAGGCTGTTTTTGCCATGGGCTGAGATGGCGCAGAACTCTCTGCGTCATTCCTCTACTAACCTGTCGCCCTTCCAGGTGGTGTTAGGATACCAGCCGGTCCTGGTGCCTTGTCATCAGAGCCAGATAGAAGCTCCTGTGGTGGAGGAATGGGTTCAGCGCTCAAAGGAGACCTGGAGTGCCGTCCAGGAGTGCCTTAAACGAGCTGTAGGACGGCACAAGGAGAGCGCTGTTAGGCCCCCGTGTACAAACCGGGGGACAGAGAGTCTGGCTCTCGACCCGGAACCTGTCCCTCCGCCTGCCCTGCCGGAAGCTGGGTCCGCGATTTGTGGGGCCGTTCAAAGTCCTGAGGAAAATAAACGAGGTGTGTTATAAGTTACAACTTCCTTCATACTACCGTATTAACCCCTCGTTTCATGTGTCTCTCCTCAGGCCGGTGGTAGCTGGTCCGCTACAGGACGCTGAGGTGCGGGAGGTCCCTCCGCCCCCCCTGGACATCGGGGGGGGCCCGGCGTACACAGTCCGGTCCATCTTGGACTCCCGACGTCGGGTACGGTCCAGAGGAGAGGTGCTGGGTCCCGGTGGGGGATATTCTGGATCCAGCCCTGTTGCAGAGATTCCACAGCCTCCGCCTGGATCGCCCTGCTCCTCGTCCTCCTGGTCGTCCCCGAGGCCGGCGTCGGCGCGCTGCGGGAACCGCGCGTCAGGGGGGGTACTGTCACAATGTCCACAGAAGGTGGCGCCACTCCCCGGTCGGGCGGCGCTCGTCGCCTCCGGCCTACTAGCTGCCACCGATCCATGTTTCATGTGTTTGTTGGTTATGTCTGTTTCGTACGCACCTGTTCCTTGTTTGTAATTAGTGGGAGAGTATTTAGTTTGTCTGTTTCTTGTTTGGGATTTGTGTGGGATTCTTCTGTGTTACGTTGAGGTTAAGGGCTGGATGATTTTCTCTATGTGTTTTATTTACACAACATTTTTTATAGGCTATAGGGTTGCCGGGCTGCACCCCGTGTATTTTTTGAGTTTGGAGCTGTTCTTTCTCTTGGTTGTGGTTTGCACTCTGCCTAGTCATTGTATTCACTCTGGACATTATTAAATATATATTCTACGGACATTTCGTCTCCTGCGCCTGACTCACCCGTTTCCTGCTCCTTGAGATACATGACAGCCTTGGTCAGGTAAGTGACCAAGAACCAGATGGTCACTCTGATAGAGCTCCAGAGTTCCTCTGTGGCGATGGGAGAACTTTCCAGAAAGACAACCATCTCTGCAGCACTCCACCAATCAGGCTTTTATGGTAAAGTTGCCAGACGAAAGCCATTCCTCAGTAAAAGGCACATGACAGCCCACTTGGAGTTTCCAAAAGGCAACTAAAGGACTCTCAGACCATGAGAAACAAGATTCTCTGGTCTGATGAAACCAAGATTGAACTCTTTGGCCTGAATGCGAACCGTCACATCTGGAGGAAATCTGGCACCATTCCTATGGTGAAGCATGGTGAAGGCAGCATCATGCTGTGGGGATGTTTTTTAGCGGCAGGGACTGGGAGACTAGTTAGGATCGAGGGAAAGATAAACGGAGCAAAGTACCGAGAGATCCTTGATGACAACCTGCTGCAGAGCGCTCAGGACTTCAGACTGGGGTGAAGGTTCACCTACAGGACAACGACCCTAAGCACACAGCCAAGACAACGCAGGAGTGGCTTCGGGACAAGTCTCTGAATGTCCTTGAGTGGCCCAGCCAGAGCCCGGACTTGAACCTGATCAACCATCTGTGGAGAGAGCTGAAAATAGCTGTGCAACGATGCTCCCCATCCAACCTGACAGAGCTTGAGAGGATCTGCAGAGAAGAATGGGAGAAACTCCCCAAATGCAGGTGTGCCAAATTTGTAGCGTCATACCCAAGAAGACCCGAAGCTGTAATCGCTGACAAAGGTGCTTCAACAAAGTACTGTGTAAAGGGTCTGAATACATATGTAAATGTGATATTTCCATTTTTTATTTGTAATAAATTTGCACACGTTTGCTTTGTCATTATGGGGAATTGTGTATAGATTGATGAGAAGAAAAAAACATAACGTAACAAAATGTGGAAAAAGTCAAGGGGTCTGAATACTTTCCGAATGCACTGTATATCCCCAGCGAGGTCTTAAGTGTTTGTTGATATCTCTCTCCAGGTCTGTGGATTTGATGTCAGAGGCATCAACAATGAAGCAGTCCCAGCAGAACCCCCAGCCCCCCTCCAGGACCAGGCAGGGGCCAACCAGGCAGGGGCCAACCAGGCAGGGACCCTGGCCAGCGGGGAGAGAGGCCAGCTGGCGGTGGCCCTGCTGAGGAAACACAAAGACAAACACCCCCAGGCTTTGGCTCAAAGGTAGGCCGCTGCCTGGCTGCCCACTGCTGACGTGGCTCACTGTTATTGTTCAATGACATTTGATGTTTTCCTTCAGTTTTGTGTAAGATTGATTCCTCATATATTTTTTAAAATATCTATAAAGCCCTAGAGCTAGCTGACTGGCACCAATTTAGAGAGTGATGAGCAAATGAAGATGGAGAGGAGGAGAGAGAGACAGGGTAACAGAAGGAGAGAAAAATAGAAATAGTAAAGAGTAGGAGAATTGGCATTGTAAAATAAGTCCTGATGAAAATGTCAGCTCCTTTGTATTGTAATATGGTATATACAGTTGTGGTCAAATATATTGGCACACTTGCACTTTACAATGGAGCAGACATTTTTTTTATATTTTCAAAACTGGTTGAATGATTATTTTTGCCCTTTAGGCACCCACCCACAACTTACCACAGGTGAAATAAATTACACAGTAAACGAGGTCACCTCCTGTTAATGTCAGGGTCAGTCAACTATTGTTAATCGCTAATAAGCTGAATCAAAATAATAATTAATTGAGAGAGATTTAATGTGTTTAACGTTTATACTTGGAGATTTGAATGAGACTTTCTTATTTTTAGATAATATAGAGGTGTTGGCTGAGACAGTTCCTATCGCTATCATGATACGGTATGTTATATTACTCAACCCACAGATATACTGTAGGTGATGTGCTACTCTGTAGGTGATGTGCTACTCTGTAGGTGATGTGCTACTCTGTAGGTGATGTGATACACTGTAGGTGATGTGATACACTGTAGGTGATGTGATACACTGTAGGTGATGTGATACACTGTAGGTGATGTGATACACTGTAGGTGACGTGATATACTGTAGGTGATGTGATATACTGTAGGTGATGTGATATACTGTAGGTGATGTGATATACTGTAGGTGATGTGCTACACTGTAGGTGATGTGTGAGCGTTAGCATCACACTACTCTAACGCCCAGATTCTCTCTGTCTGAGTGGAGAGACACACACTGTGGTGCCTAGTACATGATGCATCCTCACCCCCAACACACCACCACACACACACACACACACACACACACACACACACACACACACACACACACACACACACACAACACTGTGCTTCCCCCACACATCTCAGCCTCTTTAATGCAATTTAACAATATCAGATTAGTCGCTTCACGATTCATTACGAGTCCATGCTAAATCATAGTCGCTCAGACGCTCAACAAGTAATGCAACAGCAGTGCTACTGTACCGCTAGATTACCTCACGCAGCCCCAGATGTGCTCCAGACTAAGGTGGATGTTTTTACTGTGTTAAATGGGGGTGTATACCTCAGCCCACTGCGCACTGAGTGGAGGGTAGTGGTTGGAGCAGGCTACACATTAGGTATGATGAGTCTCGTTTGCAACTGAAACCAATTGCATTGTGTTTGATCCACTCACCCGGGCCCATCCCATGTCCTCATGCTCCAGTTGTCATTGTTGTGTGAAGGAAAACATCTCCGTTCCAAAAGACAACACACACACAACCTTCCAAATGACCCCACACACACACACAACCTTCCAAATGACCCCACACACACACACACACACAACCTTCCAAATGAGCCCACACACACACACACACAACCTTCCAAATGAGCCCACACACACACACACACAACCTTCCAAATGACCCCACACACACACACAACCTTCCAAATGACCCCACACACACACACGCAACCTTCCAAATGACCCCACACACACACAACCTTCCAAATGACCCCACACACACACACACAACCTTCCAAATGACCCCACACACACACACACAACCTTCCAAATGACCCCACACACACACACAACCTTCCAAATGACCCCACACACACACACAACCTTCCAATTGACCCCACACACACACACACGCAGCCTTCCAAATGACCCCACACACACACACACACACAACCTTCCAATTGACCCCACACACACACACAACCTTCCAAATGACCCCACACACACACACACAACCTTCCAAATGACCCCACACACACACACAACCTTCCAATTGACCCCACACACACACACACAACCTTCCAAATGACCCCACACACACACACACAACCTTCCAAATGACCCCACACACACACACACAACCTTCCAAATGACCCCACACACACACACAACCTTCCAAATGACCCCACACACACACACAACCTTCCAAATGACCCCACACACACACACAACCTTCCAAATGACCCCACACACACACACAACCTTCCAAATGACCCCACACACACACACAACCTTCCAAATGACCCCACACACACACACAACCTTCCAAATGACCCCACACACACACACAACCTTCCAAATGACCCCACACACACACACAACCTTCCAAATGACCCCACACACACACACACAGCCTTCCAAATGACCCCACACACACACACGCAGCCTTCCAAATGACCACACACACACACAACCTTCCAATTGACCCCACACACACACAACCTTCCAAATGACCCCACACACACACACACAACCTTCCAAATGACCCCACACACACACAACCTTCCAAATGACCCCACACACACACACGCAGCCTTCCAAATGACCCCACACACACACAACCTTCCAATTGACCCCACACACACACAACCTTCCAAATGACCCCACACACACACACACAACCTTCCAAATGACCCCACACACACACACACACAACCTTCCAAATGACCCCACACACACACACACACAACCTTCCAAATGACCCCACACACACACACACAACCTTCCAAATGACCCCACACACACACACACAACCTTCCAAATGACCCCACACACACACACAACCTTCCAAATGACCCCACACACACACACAACCTTCCAAATGACCCCACACACACACACAACCTTCCAAATGACCCCCCACACACACACAACCTTCCAATTGACCCCACACACACACACAACCTTCCAAATGACCCCACACACACACACAACCTTCCAAATGACCCCACACACACACACACAACCTTCCAAATGACCCCACACACACACACAACCTTCCAATTGACCCCACACACACACGCAGCCTTCCAAATGACCCCACACACACACACACACACACACACAACCTTCCAAATGACCCCACACACACACACACACACAACCTTCCAAATGACCCCACACACACACACACAACCTTCCAATTGACCCCACACACACACAACCTTCCAATTGACCCCACACACACACAACCTTCCAATTGACCCCACACACACACAACCTTCCAAATGACCCCACACACACACAACCTTCCAAATGACCCCACACACACACACACACGCAGCCTTCCAAATGACCCCACACACACACACAACCTTCCAAATGACCCCACACACACACACAACCTTCCAATTGACCCCACACACACACACAACCTTCCAAATGACCCCACACACACACACAACCTTCCAAATGACCCCACACACACACACACAACCTTCCAAATGACCCCACACACACACACACACACAACCTTCCAAATGACCCCACACACACACAACCTTCCAAATGACCCCACACACACACACAACCTTCCAAATGACCCCACACACACACACACACAACCTTCCAATTGACCCCACACACACACACACACAACCTTCCAATTGACCCCACACACACACACACACAACCTTCCAAATGACCCCACACACACACAAACCTTCCAATTGACCCCACACACACACACACAACCTTCCAATTGACCCCACACACACACACAAACCTTCCAATTGACCCCACACACACACACAACCCTTCCAATTGACCCCACACACACACACAACCTTCCAATTGACCCCACACACACACGCAGCCTTCCAATTGACCCCACACACACACACACAACCTTCCAATTGACCCCACACACGCAGCCTTCCAAATGACCCCACACACACACACACACACAACCTTCCAAATGACCCCCCACACACACACAACCTTCCAATTGACCCCACACACACACAACCTTCCAATTGACCCCACACACACGCAGCCTTCCAAATGACCCCACACACACACAAACCTTCCAATTGACCCCACACACACACACACACACACAACCTTCCAAATGACCCCACACACACACACACACACACAACCTTCCAAATGACCCCACACACACACACACACACACAACCTTCCAAATGACCCCACACACACACACACACACAACCTTCCAATTGACCCCACACACACACAACCTTCCAAATGACCCCACACACACACACACGCAGCCTTCCAAATGACCCCACACACACACACACAACCTTCCAAATGACCCCACACACACACACAACCTTCCAATTGACCCCACACACACACACGCAGCCTTCCAATTGACCCCACACACACACACAACCTTCCAAATGACCCCACACACACACACAACCTTCCAATTGACCCCACACACACACACGCAGCCTTCCAATTGACCCCACACACACACACAACCTTCCAAATGACCCCACACACACACACAACCTTCCAATTGACCCCACACACACAGCCTTCCAATTGACCCCACACACGCAGCCTTCCAATTGACCCCACACACGCAGCCTTCCAATTGACCCCACACACGCAGCCTTCCAATTGACCCCACACATGCAGCCTTCCAATTGACCCCACACACGCAGCCTTCCAATTGACCCCACACACGCAGCCTTCCAATTGACCCCACACACATAGCTTTAATTGAACCTCACATAAGAGAAATAATTATATTTTTCTAATAAAAATAAAAAACTTGAAATATCACCTATTGATTAATACCAATGCATTTGTTGATAGAAGACCAGGGAAATGCAGTTCTGCTGTATGCTCCAACTGACTATGAATAAATCATTCCTCTCATACTAGATATTAAATGTAACTTTAAATTAAATATGTAATGCTTATCAATATGCAATTGAATCGACATTTCTCTTGCAGAATTGTAATGAATACAATTTGCTCTCCGAATGATCCTATATGACTTTATATAAAACAATTACTGTAAATAAATTCTAACAGATTTATTTTAAAACGCATAATACATGAACTGCCTTTTAATTGGTGGTGTCCATAGTGAGATTAAAAAAAGTAATTAAAACTTTGTTAGAAAGTGAAAATATATGGAAAAGAGAGCAAGAATTAATATACGAGTAGTAGAATTCATTATTTTTAAGAAGCAGCTTTTTTTCTGGTCTACATGTATTGTGAGAGTTCAGCATAAACCGTTATATTTCTGGTTCCGTCCTTTAAATTGGTGTCATTTTGGTTATGAAGCTGAACAAGAATTATGCAGAATAAGTTATTATATTAATTACGTAAGTTGAATCTCATAAATACCAGTAAATGCCTCTTAATGAATACAACCTCTTCCACATAATGATACCAAGTAATACATGGGCACCATTATTCAGATGTTAATGGCACCTGACTGAATCGAAGAGACAGAGGTGAAGTGCTGAGAATGGATGTTGTTGCTACAAGCTGATTAAATGGCGTGGCACACCTTTTCCCAGTGTGCCCTAATCAGGGATGGGCTTGTGACCAGCGAGGCGGGCTGCCCCCGCCTGTCACCCACTGACCTGTGACAGAGCCACAGAGAACCACAGAGAGGGGCAAGTGGCTATCACGCTAAGCGCTTGTGACAGGCCCCCTCCGGGCACATCTGTGAAGGGGTCGCACATTGTTTTCCCACCGGTGACTCTCTGTGGCTGGGGCAGGGAGGCAGGCAGGGAGGCAGGCAGCGCTGAGGGGCTAGCTGGCTGCAGTGCCCGGTGACATGCCCCGCTCTCTGGAGGAGCAGCTGTCACTCACCCAGCTGACATTTGTTTTAATGATGATGATGTTCTTTGTATTTTCATTATTTGACTTTTCTATCTGCTGTCCCCTCCCATCTAAACAAACCAGAACCCTGTTCTTTCTCCTCACCTCCCATCTAGATATATCTAACCCAACCAGAACCCTGTCCTTTCTCCTCACCACCCATCTAGATATATCTAACCCAACCAGAACCCTGTCCTTTCTCCTCACCACCCATCTAGATATATCTAACCCAACCAGAACCCTGTCCTTTCTCCTCACCACCCATCTAGATATATCTAACCCAACCAGAACCCTGTCCTTTCTCCTCACCACCCATCTAGATATATCTAACCCAACCAGAACCCTGTCCTTTCTCCTCACCACCCATCTAGATATATCTAACCCAACCAGAACCCTGTCCTTTCTCCTCACCACCCATCTAGATATATCTAACCCAACCAGAACCCTGTCCTTTCTCCTCACCACCCATCTAGATATATCTAACCCAACCAGAACCCTGTCCTTTCTCCTCACCACCCATCTAGATATATCTAACCCAACCAGAACCTGTCCTTTCTCCTCACCACCCATCTAGATATATCTAACCCAACCAGAACCCTGTCCTTTCTCCTCACCACCCATCTAGATATATCTAACCCAACCAGAACCCTGTCCTTTCTCCTCACCACCCATCTAGATATATCTAACCCAACCAGAACCCTGTCCTTTCTCCTCACCACCCATCTAGATATATCTAACCCAACCAGAACCCTGTCCTTTCTCCTCACCTGCAATCTAGATATATCTAACCCAACCAGAACCCTGTCATCTCTCCTGACCTCCCATCTAGATATATTTAAACCAACAAAACCGCGTCCTCACTCCTCACCTCCCATCTAGATATATTTAAACCAACAAAACCGCGTCCTCACTCCTCACCTCCCATCTAGATATATATTTAAACCAACCAGAACCCTGTCCTCTCTCCTCACCTCCCATCAATATATATTTAAACCAACCAGAACCCTGTCCTTTCTCCTCACCACCCATCTAGATATATCTAAATCAACCAGAACCCTGGAAAGTGGCGGTTGGCGTTGCCACAGTGACCTCTGACCCAGAGG
Source organism: Salmo salar (assembly GCF_965601325.2). Taxonomy (NCBI): domain Eukaryota; kingdom Metazoa; phylum Chordata; class Actinopteri; order Salmoniformes; family Salmonidae; genus Salmo; species Salmo salar. The sequence goes on from NC_138300.1 coordinate 110,132,309, forward strand.
GCTCAGCTAATCCCCGTCCAGGGTCTTGTCAGGGCTGTATCAGTGACCATGTCCAGGGTCTTGTCAGGGCTGTGTCAGTGACCATGTCCAGGGTCTTGTCAGGGCTGTATCAGTGACCATGTCCAGGGTCTTGTCAGGGCTGTATCAGTGACCATGTCCAGGGTCTTGTCAGGGCTGTGTCAGTGACCATGTCCAGGGTCTTGTCAGGGCTGTATCAGTGACCATGTCCAGGGTCTTGTCAGGGCTGTATCAGTGACCATGTCCAGGGTCTTGTCAGGGCTGTATCAGTGACCATGTCCAGGGTCTTGTCAGGGCTGTGTCAGTGACCATGTCCAGGGTCTTGTCAGGGCTGTATCAGTGACCATGTCCAGGGTCTTGTCAAATGCAGAGGCTCATTAAACCCTGACACAGTCTCATCACTCCGTCTCTCTGGGTTTAACCTAGTTTGACCTCTCCCTCTCTGGCCTTGCAGTACGTATATACCTGGTCATTTTTTGTTTTGGTATTGCCCATTGCAAAATATAGACTGACTGTTTATTGCGTCCTGTATATATCCAATATGGGATTACAGTACGTCACCATGTCTATTATTTGTATCAGGAATATGGACATCAACCCTATTCACCTCTGTCATGAATGAACACACACTGCTCTGCCCTCTCTCAGCAGTCTCTTGAAAGCCCACTCAGTCCCATGCAGTATTTATTAACCTGACAGAGTGACTCTTCCCCTCCTGACCCCCTCTAAGTCTCCCTCTATTCTACATAATAATAATGCAGCCTCCATTATCACACAGCCTCATCACTTATTGAAGAGGTCTCTGAATGAAGACGCCCTGTATTTCATTTCCTTAGAGGAATGTTGCATGGCCTCAGACTCAAACCCAATTCCCTTTCCTCCATAGGAGTGGCCACCTGCTTGGAACACGGCAGGAGCGTTGGTGAGGCCAAAGGCCATGACCAGATATTCGTAGTGGCCGATGGCCGTGTTGAAGGCGGTCTTCCACTCGTCCCCCCCTCGTATCTGCACCAGGTGGTAGGCGTTTCGTAGATCCAGCTTGGAGAAAACAGTGGCCTCCTGGAGCGGCTCTAAGGCCGAGGAAATTAGTGGTAGTGGATAACGGTTCTTCACCGTAATGCCATTGAGTCCCCAGTAGTCAATGCATGGGCGCAGGGTCTTGTTCTTTTTCTCTACAAAGAAGAAACCTGTGCCAGCGGGAGAGGAAGAGGGACAGATAAATCCTGTAGCTAGGGAGTCCACCAATGTAGGTCTCTGTAGCCTTGGTCTCTGGTCCCGACGGAGTACAGACGTCCCCGGGGCTGGGTGGTGCTAGGGAGAAGGTCAATCCCACCATCATAGGGGTGGTGCGGCGGAAGGGAAGTGGCCCGGGACTTGCTGAACACCTCCCGGAGGTCCTGGTACTCTGTGGGAATGGCAGAGAGGTCCGGAGCAACTTCCGAGCACCCAGGAAGACGTCCCGGGGCAGGTTGCGCCGACTCCAGACAATGGGCGTGGCAGAACGGACTCCAGCCCATGACAGCACCCATAGAACAGTTGATGAGGGGGATTGTGTCGCTGGAGCCAGGAGAATCCCAAAACCACAGGAATCTGATGGGGACTTGGTGAGCAGGAATTGAATAGTCTCGCTGTGATTTCCTGACACACGTAGGTTGATGGGAGTGGTATTATGTGTGACCCTACCTATAGAGCGCCCATTCAGTGCTCTAACATCCATGGGAATGGAGAGGGGCTGAGTGGGGATGTTCAGTTCGGACGCCAGTGTGGTGTTCTCCATATGGCCCACCAGAGTACTTGCTCCTACCGGTGAACCTGGTCTTTTACCAGGCAAGAGAACACAAAATGACCAAAAGTCCCACAATACAGACAGCTCCTTCTGTTGATCCTGTGTTGCCGTTCCGCTGGCGACAACCCAGTTGAATAGGCTCGAGAAACAGTGCCTGCCATCTTCAACCCTGCCATCTTCGGTGACTCTTGAGCACCCGAGGTTTCCCGACATTCCTCTCGGCAACTTCGACATGACTCGGAGACGAGGTGGAATCCCTGGGCATGCGAGCGAAATCCCTCTCCAGCCGTCATTCCCGCAATCGACCATCAATGCAGATGGTCAAAGCAATGAGGGAGTCAAGATCCGTGGGTAACTCCCGAGCAGCAAGCTCGTCCTTAACCTCCTCCTAGTTTCCGGGCAGCTTCTCTCTCGGAGAACAGAGCATCAAAAACCTTCCTCACCTCTCCCACGAACCCCTCCAGACTCACATGGCCGGCTGTTGTTCCCATACGGCGGTAGCCCAGGTGAGAGCCCTCCCAGACATCACTGTGATGAGGTAGACTATCTTGAAGCGATCTGAGGGGAAGGAGGAGGGCTGAAGCTCGAAAATGAGGGCACACTGAACTAAAAATGCCCGACAGGTGCTCGGCTCTCCATTAAAGCGTTCCGGGGGAGGTAAACGGGGCTCCCGGGAAGGTGGGGCGACGCTGCTTACCACCGAGTTACTGAGGGGTGGTGGGGTTACCACCATGGTAGGCTGCCCCCCAGACAACCCACAGAATTGCTCCAGCAGCATGTCCAACGCCCGGTCATGACACTCAGTCAACATTTGGACCCCCTCCATAAGACTATGAAGCAATTCCTCGTGCCTACCATGGGAGGAGATGGTGTTGCGCAGCTGGCTCAGGTCTGCTGGGTCAGTCATAGCCAGTTCGTACTATCAGGTATGAAGGTAAGACCCAGATGCAGACAACGTTGAATTAACAATGGTTTAATATTCCAACAGGGGCAGGCAATAGACAAGGCAAAGTCAAGGCAGGCAGGGGTCAGTAAACCAGAGGTGGGAAACGGTACCGGACTGCAGGCAGGCTCAGGGTAGGCAGAGGTAAATAAACCAGAGGTGAGGCAAAGGTACAGGTCGGCAGGCAGGCTCAGGCAGAGTGGTCAGGCAGGCGGGCTCGGAGTCAGGACAGGCAAGGGTCAAAACCAGGAGGGCGAGAAAAAGAGAGACTGGGAAAAGCAGGATCTGAGACAAAACGCTGGTTGACTTGACAAACAAGATGAACTGGCAACAGACAGAACACAGGTATAAATACACAGGGGATAATGGGGAAGATGGGCGACACCTGGAGGGGGGTTGTTACGTACGCCTCCGGGAGGAGGGAACGCAACACCCCACTACATCTCAACTCCCAGTGGAGTGAAAAAAGTATATGATAATAGGTGCGGGAAAGGACGACAGAGGTAGAGAAAAATACCGTTTACAGGGAATGTATTATTCTTAACACACGGTAATGTGTGGAAAAGGGGCTCTACGGAACCAAAGTAAAGAAAGTAAAAGTTAAGGAATGCCCTCTCCTACCTTACCTGCCTTCCCACCTCTAACCTAACCTTTAGCACCACCTGGCACGCTAACCAAAATACAGGGGGTGGTCCACCCAGGTCTTACCTAGTGTGCATAGGCAGATTAAATACTTCGGGTTATGCATGCCCGCAGGCCTCTTGCCTAAACACTCCCAAGGTGCGTTCCCCTTCCGCCCCTGGGAACAAATGAAACAGAATAATTTACCCACAAACACTAAGTCCTACTGTCATACACATAACTCTGAAGGAGCGGCTACAAATTAATATTAAAAAAAAAAATTCACTGACCGCCACAACAACCAACACAGGACATAAAAACAATCTCTCCTCTCTGACAAAGGAACACTGGCTTTTATCAAGCTGGAGAAGGAGTTGGTAATTGAAGAAACAGCTGTTTCCCCTGACGAGAGGGAGGGGTCAGAGCTCCAATCAGCGAAGGGGCCGACCAATCAGCTGCTTTAGGAATCCAGGAAGCCATTTCCTGAAATAGACACACATACAAACCCACAACAACACAGAAACTGGGGAACGTAACAGGGGTGGAGACAATCACAAAGACAGGTGAAACAGATCAGGGTGTGACAGATTGGTGTTTTTCCCTAGAGTAGTGGGTGACTTGGGCATTGTTTAGCTGAGCAGTCTGTGTGAGACTGTTGCTTTATGCTCCGTTAGCCTGTGGAGCTGGGATCACCCAGAACACACCAGCACCAGTCACTCCGTTGACTGTATGGGACCTTGCACCGCGTATGGCGTGAGAGCCCCTCAGCACACAGATTCGCATGCACCAATGTGTGTGTGTGTGTGAGATCCTACTTTAAGCTGCAGTGGTCAGTATTCCATTGGCTGTAATAAATCTGGATTTGAGCTCTTGTATACAACACCAAAGCCCGTTCCAATCCTCACTGTTATTGTCAGTCCATTTAGCAGCAAGGTACTGTGTGCCAATATCCAGTCACTGACAGACAAGTAATTGATGGGTTTCTCTCTGGCCCTAAACAAACAGCTTAGCCTTTACCTAAATGGAGATACTGTTGCTCCACAGGTTCGCCTGGGACTGTCAGAGTCCCCTGCCTCCATGTTGACTGGCAGCCATCCATTAAAGACTGGAAATTAACTGGTGTTTCGATTGTCTGCACAGTCACACTTACGGAAATCGTAATGTAAATACTTTTGCAAATCATTATGCAAATCCTTATGCAAACCTAAAGACATCAGTAATAAATAATAATAACCATCTCACGTTGATACCTCTAAAACTAATGTAAAGAGAGGAGAGTAGAGATTTAGGAGCATAAGACCATGCTGGCAGGGGAAGAGCTTTTGTGTGCTGGCCAGGTGGGCCAGTTGCATTGTGGGAGGTGTAGTATTAGCTTTGTCGTGTCCTCTGCTTTAGCTGTGGGTATAGCGGGTAGCATAGGCTGACTACCTACCAGCAGAGTGTAGTGTTCATTCACTGGCCGGCTAGTTAGGGCTTGTATTGACTGGCCATGTTCTCCTGACCACACCACGTGACTGTGGGACAGCCATGCATGCCACACTGTGTGTGCTTGACAGAAAGGACAAGTGCTCCACAAACTGGGTCATTTTGTTCTAGAAACCTTGTCCACGCTCCTTTAAGTCGGGATCAAAATGTCAACCATGGATGACAAACACTTGTCTTTCTATTTTTCTGTATCACACACACAACACACACACACACACACACACACACACACACACACACACACACACACACACACACACACACACACACACACACACACACACACACACACACACACATAACCTCTCCTAAACCACACAATTGATCAGCTGGGTCGTTTTCCACTTGAGAGATGCAAGTGTCAAGGCGTACATCCGGAGAGTGAGAGGTTGTTGAGCCAGGGTAGATGCAGTGTGTGTGTGTGTGTGTGTGTGTGTGTGTGTGTGTGTGTGTGTGTGTGTGTGTGTGTGTGTGTGTGTGTGTGTGTGTGTGTGTGTGTGTGTGTGTGTGTGTGTGTGTGTGTGTGTGTGTGTGTGTGTGTGTGTGTTAAAGGTAGGAGCTGTGTTGTCGGCACCCTTTGGAACAATATTCCCGACGGTGCATGGCTCCATGTTGATGCGCGAGCAGCCGAGCCTAGTGAAGCAAGCTACCCATGCTCAGTGGCATTTTCCAAATGTGGCCCAGCTGGGGGCCTCTGCCTGGCTGTCTGAGTGGCACACATTGTCTCAGGGAGGAAGGGGGGTGAGGGGCTCTCAGGGGGGGGCAAGGGGCTCTCTGGGAGGGAGGGGAGCAAGGGGCTCTCAGGGCCAGGGATGGGGGTGAGATGCTCTCAGGGCCAGAGATGGGGGCGAGATGCTCTCAGGGCCAGGGATGGGGGCGGGGGGCTCTCATGGAGGAAGGGGGGCGAGGGGCTTTCAGGGCCAGGAATGGGGGCGAGGGGCTCACAGGGCCAGCCATTAGGGGGGTGAGGGGCTCTCTACCCCAGCCATTAGCCTGCGAGATTTTGGAATGAATGCGCATTTCCGTCACAGTGGTATAGCTCCACTTTCAATGCATATAAGAGAGAGGTGCTTAATTTCCATCAACCAACTGTGTGATGCCCTTTAATGGTATTTCTGTCACTCGTCTCTAAAGGTAATACATGAAGCTGATGGGGTGTGTGTGGGCAGACGGATGAGGGAGATGAATTAACTTGGTAGAAAGCATCCTCAACTATCCTCTGACTTCAATCATGCAGATAGACATCTCAGACATACACTCTCTCTCTCTCTCTCTCTCTGTCTTTCTCTCGCTCTCTCTGTCTCACTCTCTCTCTCTCTCTCTCTCTCTCTGATTATGCAAATAGTAGGCCCAGCCACTGTAACTAATGAGCAGCAAATCAACCATACAGAACATTGTATCTGCCACGTGCTTAACTTTGATTGTTCATGTGGATCAAATAGTAATCTGTGGAAATAATGATGGGTATGTAACATTTTGTATTGCACTCAGATTAGGCCCTGAAGTTTAGGAAAGGAAGGAAAATAGCAGAAAATGACACATAGTGACCAAACTCTGGGAGTGAGCTCTATTGGTGTCCACTAGCAGTCAGGCTGAACAACGCCCTTTACCCGTGCCATGAGTATATTCATTCACGCCGCACAGACATTTTGTTTCTGCTCAACAGTGAGAAGTGTTGTATAGTGAGTTTTGATAGATGGAGTCCTGCTTTATTCTAGTATTGTGTTGCATATACAGTATCTACAGTACAGTACCTAGTGTCTACCTTTGACAGGGTCATTAGATTGTCTCAGAGTTGACATCCTTCCAGCCTCAGAGGTAAACAGCTCATCTTAAATGGCCAGATTGAACTGGGAAATAGTTCTGTCACTAATGTTACCTTCACTCAGTCAGGCATACATCCCACATAGAAGCAGCCTCATTTAAACATGCTCCTCATACAACACATAGAAATAATAGAGCTGTGTAGGTAATTATTAGTCTTCATTATGCTGTCTCTCAAAGCATTCATTCTGTGCAGGAATAATCACAGCGAGAAGAATGATAAATATTGTTTTCATTATTTTTATTACGTTTCTGAAAGCCCGGTAAATATGGAAGCATATGTAATTTATTAAATTGTTGGACATACAGTAGATAAGAACTGGATCAATTACAGATCTTTGCATAAATTAACCTCATTTTGAAAAAACATGATTTAATTTAAATATTATGTTTAGTATTAGTATTTTATTAGGATCCCCAATACTCTTCCTGGGCTCCAAACAGGAAACAAAACACAACAAGTCAAATACATTATACTTTAGAAGATGCTCCCATCACATATATTAAATATTAGTCATTTAGCAGACGCTCTTATCCAGAGGGAGTGCATACATTTTTCATACTGTTCCCCCATGGGAATTGAACCCACAACCCTGGCATTGCAAGTGCCATGCTCTACCAAGCGAGCCACACGGGACCGTACAGTGCACAATGCGAAATTCAATACAAAATATATACAAATGTCTGTGTCTCTTCACAGTCCCTGTAAGGTGTTATTTTGTCTGTTTTTTATCTGGTTTAGTTGCTACTTGAGTTACCTGGGGTAGCAGAGAGTTCCATCTAGTCATGGCTCTATTTAGTACTGTGCGTTTCCGGCCTCTGTTCTGGACCTGGGGACTGAAGAGACCTCTGGTTGCTTGTCTTGTGTGGTACAGATGAGTGTCTGAACTGTGTGCCAACTGATGGAACAGACAGTTCGGTACCTTCAACACATCAATACCTCACACAAAGACCAATACTGATGCAGTCAATTTCTCTTTAACTTTGAACCAGGAGAGACTGACATGCATGTTACTGACATTCGCCCTCTGTGTACACTACCGTTCAAATGTTTGGCGTCACTTAGAAATGTCCTTCTTTTCCATAAAAACATACATGAAATGAGTTGCAAAATGAATAGGAAATATAGTCAAGACGTTGACAAGGTTATAAATAATAATTTTAATTGAAATAATAAATGTGTCCTTCAAACTTTGCTTTCGTCAAAGAATCCTCCATTTGCAGCATTTACAGCCTTGCAGACCTTTGGCATTCTAGTTGTCAATTTGTTGAGGTAATCTGAAGAGATTTCACTCCATGCTTTCTGAAGCACCTCCCACAAGTTGGACTGGCTTGATGGGCACTTCTTACGTACCATACGGTCAAGCTGCTCCCACAACAGCTCAATAGGGTTGAGATCCGGTAACTGTGCTGGCCACTCCATTATAGACAGAATACCAGCTGACTGCTTCTTCCCTAAATAGTTCTGGCATAGTTTGGAGCTGTGCTTTGGGTCAATGTCCTGTTGTAGGAGGAAATTGGCTCCAATTAAGCGCCGTCCACAGGGTATGGCATGGCGTTGCAAAATAGAGTGATAGCCTTCCTTCTTCAAGATCCCCTTTACCCTGTACAAATCTCCCACCTTACCACCACCAAAGCACCCCCAGACCATCACATTGCCTCCACCATGCTTGACAGATTCTGCTTTTACAAACTGTTATGCTGTTTTCAAATTAAACACAATACCTTGCTCTTGTTAAAGCTTTTAGAATGTATCTTTTCATTTTTTCTGCGTCGCACGAGTGTTCTTCTTTGTGATGCAACACCTCAAACTTAGATTTGTCTGTCCATAATGCTTTTTTCCAATCTTCCTTTGTCCAGTGTCTGTGTTCTTCTGCTCATCTTAATCTTTTCTTTTCATTGGCCAGTCTGAGATATGGCTTTTTCATTGCAACTCTGCCTAGAAGGCCAGCATCCCGTTGTCGCCTCTTCACTGTTGAAGTTGAGACTTGTGTTTTGTGGGTACTATTTAATGAAGCTGCCAGTTGAGGACTTGTGAGGCATCTGTTTCTCAAACTAGACACCCTAATGTACTTTTGCTCAGTTGTGCACTGGGGCCTCCCACTCCTTTCTATCCTGGTTAGAGCCAGTTTGCGTTGTTCTGTGAAGGGAGTAGTACACAGCGTTGCACAAGATCTTCAGTTTCTTGGCAATTTCTCGCATGGAATAGCCTTCCTTTCTCAGAACAATAATAAACTAACGAGTTTCAGAAGAAAGTTTTGTTTCTGGCCATTTTGAGCCTGTAATCGAACCCACAAATGCTGATGCTCCAGATACTCAACTAGTCTAAGGCCAGTTTTATTGCTTCTTTAAACCAGAACAACAGTTTTCAGCTGTGCTAACAATTGCAAAAAGGGTTTTCTAATGATCAATTAGCCTTTTAAAATGATAAACTTGGATTAGCTAACACAACGTGCCGTTGGAACACAGGAGTGATGGTTGCTGATAATTGGTGTTAGGCGGAGCGGAACGGTTGAACCCAAGAGCAGACTTAGGCAAGGAGATGAAGTAACCACGGTATTTATTGGAACACAGGGGGAAGATGGAGTGCATGTCAAGGGAAGCTCGGGCGGGTTGCTGGAGACCAGGTATGGAGGCTGAGGCTGGAGCTAGAGGGGTTGAGATAGGGTAAGCAGGTCCGGGGAGGAATCCAAGGGAGTAGTGGAGTGGGTAATCCAGGACAGGGCAGCAGGGTGACGAGACGTGGGACAGGAGACAGGGACCGGAGTCAGAGCGGGCAGAACTGTAGCAGAGAGAAAAACAGCGTCAGGCAGCGAAACAGGCAGAGCAGGGTAACAGGATCTGAGTAGCAACAAATAGCTAGAAGCGTAACTGACTGAGCAGAGATTACGATCTGGCAGTGTGGAAGTGGCAGGACTGAGTATTTGTAGAGGTCTTGATTATGGAACGGGTTGCAGCTGGTGGGGATCTGCTCAGACTCCAGCACACCTGTCTCTGCCCCCCCCCCCCCCCACCACCACACACACACACACGCACACACACACACACACACACACACACACACACACACAGAGAGAGAGGGAAAGAGCACCGGGGGAGGCGGCAGGTCAAAGAGACACAGGATGACCAGTAGAGGGCGTTGCAGGAACAGATGTGACAATGGGCCTCTGTATGCCTATGTCGCTATTCCATAAAAAAATCTGCCGTTTCCAGCTACAATAGTCATTTACAATACAATGTCTACACTGTATTTCTAATAAATTTGTTGTTATTTTAACGGACAAAAAATGTGCTTTTCTTTCAAAAACAAGTACATTTCTAAGTTACCTCCAACTTTTGAACGGTAGTGTACATCTAAGTGCAATACGTGCTGCTCTATTCTGCACAAACTGCAATTTGCCAATGTCCTTGACCACACAACTGGGCAGTAGTCCAAGTGCGACAAACTAGGTTCTGTTGGACCTGTCTGGTTTATTAAGATGTCAAAAAAGCAATAGTAATCAATCTAACAATGTAATCATGGTAGGATATGTAATAGAAACATTACTTCAGAAATAATTTTTCATGCAGAAAATGTCAAGGTTTAAGTAAAATGAAGTCCAGAATTCTAAACATTACTATGTGTCTCTACTATCCAAACTTCCTAACATGTCTTCTCCTACTTCATCTGAAGCGATTAACAGTGCTAATGTTTTCTCCTACCTCATCTGAAGGGATTAACAGTGCTAATGTCTTCTCGTACCTAATTTCAGGGGTTAAACAGTGCTAATGTCTTCTCCTACCTCATCTGAAGGGATTAACAGTGCTAATGTCTTCTCCTACCTCATCTGAAGGGAATAACAGTGTTAATGTCTTCTCCTACCTCATCTGAAGGTATTAACAGTGCTAATGTCTTCTCCTACCTCCAGTTGTCTGAGGGGTTTAACAGTGCTAATGTCTTCTCCTACCTCCAGTTGTCTGAGGGGTTAAACAGTGCTAATGTATTCTCCTACCTTCAGTTGTCTGAGGGGTTAAACAGTTCTAATGTATTTTCCTCTACCTCCAGTTGTCTGAGGGATTAACAGTTCTAATGTCTTCTCCTACCTCCAGTTGTCTGAGGGTTAAACAGTTCTAATGTCATCTCCTACCTCCAGTTGTCTGAGGGGTTAAAGAGTGCTAATGTCTTCTCCTACCTCCAGTTGTCTGAGGGTTAAACATTTCTAATGTCTTCTCCTACCTCCAGTTGTCTGAGGGTTAAACAGTGCTAATGTCTTCTCCTACCTCCAGTTGTCTGAGGGGATAAACAGTGCTAATGTCTTCTCCTACCTCCAGTTGTCTGAGGGGTTAAACAGTGCTAATGTCTTCTCCTACCTCCAGTTGTCTGAGGGTTAAACAGTTCTAATGTCTTCTCCTACCTCCAGTTGTCTGAGGGGTTAAACGGTGATAATGTCTTCTCCTACCTCCAGTTGTCTGAGGGTTAAACAGTTCTAATGTCTTCTCCTACCTCCAGTTGTCTGAGGGGTTAAACGGTGATAATGTCTTCTCCTACCTCCAGTTGTCTGAGGGTTAAACAGTTCTAATGTCTTCTCCTACCTCCAGTTGTCTGAGGGTTAAACAGTGCTAATGTCTTCTCCTACCTCCAGTTGTCTGAGGGGATAAACAGTGCTAATGTCTTCTCCTACCTCCAGTTGTCTGAGGGGTTAAACAGTGCTAATGTCTTCTCCTACCTCCAGTTGTCTGAGGGGTTAAACAGTTCTAATGTCTTCTCCTACCTCCAGTTGTCTGAGGGATTAACAGTTCTAATATCTTCTCCTACCTCCAGTTGTCTGAGGGGTTAAACAGTGCTAATGTCTTCTCCTACCTCCAGTTGTCTGAGGGTTAAACAGTTCTAATGTCTTCTCCTACCTCCAGTTGTCTGAGGGTTAAACAGTGCTAATGTCTTCTCCTACCTCCAGTTGTCTGAGGGGTTAAACAGTGCTAATGTCTTCTCCTACCTCCAGTTGTCTGAGGGGTTAAACAGTGCTAATGTCTTCTCCTACCTCCAGTTGTCTGAGGGGTTAAACAGTTCTAATGTCTTCTCCTACCTCCAGTTGTCTGAGGGATTAACAGTTCTAATATCTTCTCCTACCTCCAGTTGTCTGAGGGGTTAAACAGTGCTAATGTCTTCTCCTACCTCCAGTTGTCTGAGGGTTAAACAGTTCTAATGTCTTCTCCTACCTCCAGTTGTCTGAGGGGTTAAACAGTGCTAATGTCTTCTCCTACCTCCAGTTGTCTGAGGGTTAAACAGTTCTAATGTCTTCTCCTACCTCCAGTTGTCTGAGGGTTAAACAGTGCTAATGTCTTCTCCTACCTCCAGTTGTCTGAGGGGATAAACAGTGCTAATGTCTTCTCCTACCTCCAGTTGTCTGAGGGTTAAACAGTTCTAATGTCTTCTCCTACCTCCAGTTGTCTGAGGGGTTAAACAGTGCTAATGTCTTCTCCTACCTCCAGTTGTCTGAGGGGATAAACAGTGCTAATGTCTTCTCCTACCTCCAGTTGTCTGAGGGGTTAAACAGTGCTAATGTCTTCTCCTACCTCCAGTTGTCTGAGGGGTTAAACAGTTCTAATGTCTTCTCCTACCTCCAGTTGTCTGAGGGTTAAACAGTGCTAATGTATTCTCCTACCTCCAGTTGTCTGAGGGGTTAAACAGTGCTAATTTCTTCTCCTACCTCCAGTTGTCTGAGGGGTTAAACAGTGCTAATGTCTTCTCCTACCTCCAGTTGTCTGATGGGTTAAACAGTGCTAATGTCTTCTCCTACCTCCAGTTGTCTTAGGGGTTAAACAGTTCTAATGTCTTCTCCTACCTCCAGTTGTCTGAGGGATTAACAGTGCTCATGTCTTCTCCTACCTCCAGTTGTCTGAGGGGTTAAATAGTTCTAATGTCTTCTCCTACCTCAAGTTGTCTGAGGGGTTAAACAGTTCTAATGTCTCCTCCTACCTCCAGTTGTCTGAGGGTTAAACAGTGCTAATGTCTTCTCCTACCTCCAGTTGTCTGAGGGGTTAAACAGTTCTAATGTCTTCTCCTACCTCCAGTTGTCTGAGGGGTTAAACAGTTCTAATGTCTTCTCCTACCTCCAGTTGTCTGAGGGTTAAAGAGTGCTAATGTCTTCTCCTACCTCGAGTTGTCTGAGGGGTTAAATAGTTCTAATGTCTTCTCCTACCTCCAGTTGTCTGAGCGGTTAAACAGTGCTAATGTCTTCTCCTACCTCAAGTTGTCTGAGGGGTTTAACAGTGCTAATGTCTTCTCCTACCTCCAGTTGTCTGACGGGTTAAACAGTGCTAATGTCTTCTCCTACCTCCAGTTGTCTGAGGGGTTAAACAGTTCTAATGTCTTCTCCTACCTCCAGTTGTCTGAGGGATTAACAGTGCTCATGTCTTCTCCTACCTCCAGTTGTCTGAGGGGTTAAACAGTTCTAATGTCTTCTCCTACCTCCAGTTGTCTGAGGGTTAAACAGTGCTAATGTCTTCTCCTACCTCCAGTTGTCTGAGGGGTTAAACAGTGCTGATGTCTTCTCCTACCTCCAGTTGTCTGAGGGTTAAACAGTGCTAATGTCTTCTCCTACCTCCAGTTGTCTGAGTGGTTAAACAGTTCTAATGTCTTCTCCTACCTCCAGTTGTCTGAGGGATTAACAGTGCTAATGTCTTCTCCTACCTCCAGTTGTCTGAGGGGTTAAACAGTGCTAATGTCTTCTCCTACCTCCAGTTGTCTGAGGGTTAAACAGTTCTAATGTCTTCTCCTACCTCCAGTTGTCTGAGGGGTTAAACAGTGCTAATGTCTTCTCCTACCTCCAGTTGTCTGAGGGTTAAACACTTCTAATGTCTTCTCCTACCTCCAGTTGTCTGAAAGGTTAAACACTGCTAATGTCTTCTCCTACCTCCAGTTGTCTGAGGGGTTAAACAGTTCTAATGTCTTCTCCTACCTCCAGTTGTCTGAGGGTTAAACAGTTCTAATGTCTTCTCCTACCTCCAGTTGTCTGAGGGATTAACAGTGCTAATGTCTTCTCCTACCTCCAGTTGTCTGAGGGTTAAACAGTTCTAATGTCTTCTCCTACCTCCAGTTGTCTGAGGGTTAAACAGTGCTAATGTCTTCTCCTACCTCCAGTTGTCTGAGGGGTTAAACAGTGCTAATGTCTTCTCCTACCTCCAGTTGTCTGAGGGTTAAACAGTTCTAATGTCTTCTCCTACCTCCAGTTGTCTGTGGGGTTAAACAGTTCTAATGTCTTCTCCTACCTCCAGTTGTCTGAGGGGTTAAATAGTTCTAATGTCTTCTCCTACCTCCAGTTGTCTGAGGGGTTAAACAGTGCTAATGTCTTCTCCTACCTCAAGTTGTCTGAGGGGTTAAACAGTGCTAATGTCTTCTCCTACCTCCAGTTGTCTGATGGGTTAAACAGTGCTAATGTCTTCTCCTACCTCCAGTTGTCTGAGGGGTTAAACAGTTCTAATGTATTCTCCTACCTACAGTTGTCTGAGGGATTAACAGTGCTCATGTCTTCTCCTACCTCCAGTTGTCTGAGGGGTTAAACAGTTCTAATGTCTTCTCCTACCTCCAGTTGTCTGAGGGTTTAAAAAGTTCTAATGTCTTCTCCTACCTCCAGTTGTCTGAGGGTTAAACAGTGCTAATGTCTTCTCCTACCTCCAGTTGTCTGAGGGGTTAAACAGTGCTAATGTCTTCTCCTACCTCCAGTTGTCTGAGGGGTTAAACAGTTATAATGTCTTCTCCTACCTCCAGTTGTCTGAGGGTTAAACGGTGCTAATGTCTTCTCCTTCCTCCAGTTGTCTGACGGGTGAAACAGTGCTAATGCCTTCTCCTACCTCCAGTTGTCTAATTATTAAACAGTGCTAATGTCTTCTCCTACCTCCAGTTGTCTGAGGGGTTAAACAGTGCTAATGTCTTCTCCTACCTCCAGTTGTCTGAGGGTTAAACAGTTATAATGTCTTCTCCTACCTCCAGTTGTCTGAGGGGTTAAACAGTTCTAATGTCTTCTCCTACCTCCAGTTGTCTGAGGGGTTAAACAGTGCTAATGTCTTCTCTTACCTCCAGTTGTCTGAGGGTTTAAACAGTTCTAATGTCTTCTCCTACCTCCAGTTGTCTGAGGGTTAAACAGTGCTAATGTCTTCTCCTACCTCCAGTTGTCTGAGGGGTTAAACAGTGCTAATGTCTTCTCCTACCTCCAGTTGTCTGAGGGGTTAAATAGTTCTAATGTCTTCTCCTACCTCCAGTTGTCTGAGGGGTTAAACAGTGCTAATGTCTTCTCCTACCTCATGTTGTCTGAGGGGTTAAACAGTGCTAATGTCATCTCCTACCTCCAGTTGTCTGAGCGGTTAAACAGTGCTAATGTCTTCTCCTACCTCCAGTTGTCTGAGGGGTTAAACAGTGCTAATGTCTTCTCCTACCTCCAGTTGTCTGAGGGGTTAAACAGTGCTCATGTCTTCTCCTACCTCAAGTTGTCTGAGGGGTTAAACAGTGCTAATGTCTTCTCCTACCTCCAGTTGTCTGACGGGTTAAACAGTGCTAATGTCTTCTCCTACCTCCAGTTGTCTGAGGGTTAAACAGTTCTAATGTCTTCTCCTACCTCCAGTTGTCTGAGGGATTAACAGTGCTCATGTCTTCTCCTACCTCCAGTTGTCTGAGGGGTTAAACAGTTCTAATGTCTTCTCCTACCTCCAGTTGTCTGAGGGTTTAAACAGTGCTAATGTCTTCTCCTACCTCCAGTTGTCTGAGGGTTAAACAGTTCTAATGTCTTCTCCTACCTCCAGTTGTCTGAGGGGTTAAACATTGCTAATGTCTTCTCCTACCTCCAGTTGTCTGAGGGTTAAACAGTGCTAATGTCTTCTCCTACCTCCAGTTGTCTGAGGGGTTAAACAGTGCTAATGTCTTCTCCTACCTCCAGTTGTCTGAAGGGTTAAACAGTTCTAATGTCTTCTCCTACCTCCAGTTGTCTGACGGGTTAAACAGTGCTAATGTCTTCTCCTACCTCCAGTTGTCTGAGGGGTTAAATAGTTCTAATGTCTTCTCCTACCTCCAGTTGTCTGAGGGATTAACAGTGCTCATGTCTTCTCCTACCTCCAGTTGTCTGAGGGGTTAAACAGTTCTAATGTCTTCTCCTACCTCCAGTTGTCTGAGGGGTTAAACAGTGCTAATGTCTTCTCCTACCTCCAGTTGTCTGAGTGGTTAAACAGTTCTAATGTCTTCTCCTACCTCCAGTTGTCTGAGGGATTAACAGTGCTAATGTCTTCTCCTACCTCCAGTTGTCTGAGGGTTAAACAGTGCTAATGTCTTCTCCTACCTCGAGTTGTCTGAGGGGTTAAATAGTTCTAATGTCTTCTCCTACCTCCAGTTGTCTGAGCGGTTAAACAGTGCTAATGTCTTCTCCTACCTCAAGTTGTCTGAGGGGTTTAACAGTGCTAATGTCTTCTCCTACCTCCAGTTGTCTGACGGGTTAAACAGTGCTAATGTCTTCTCCTACCTCCAGTTGTCTGAGGGGTTAAACAGTTCTAATGTCTTCTCCTACCTCCAGTTGTCTGAGGGATTAACAGTGCTCATGTCTTCTCCTACCTCCAGTTGTCTGAGGGGTTAAACAGTTCTAATGTCTTCTCCTACCTCCAGTTGTCTGAGGGTTAAACAGTGCTAATGTCTTCTCCTACCTCCAGTTGTCTGAGGGGTTAAACAGTGCTGATGTCTTCTCCTACCTCCAGTTGTCTGAGGGTTAAACAGTGCTAATGTCTTCTCCTACCTCCAGTTGTCTGAGTGGTTAAACAGTTCTAATGTCTTCTCCTACCTCCAGTTGTCTGAGGGATTAACAGTGCTAATGTCTTCTCCTACCTCCAGTTGTCTGAGGGGTTAAACAGTGCTAATGTCTTCTCCTACCTCCAGTTGTCTGAGGGTTAAACAGTTCTAATGTCTTCTCCTACCTCCAGTTGTCTGAGGGGTTAAACAGTGCTAATGTCTTCTCCTACCTCCAGTTGTCTGAGGGTTAAACACTTCTAATGTCTTCTCCTACCTCCAGTTGTCTGAAAGGTTAAACAGTGCTAATGTCTTCTCCTACCTCCAGTTGTCTGAGGGGTTAAACAGTTCTAATGTCTTCTCCTACCTCCAGTTGTCTGAGGGTTAAACAGTTCTAATGTCTTCTCCTACCTCCAGTTGTCTGAGGGATTAACAGTGCTAATGTCTTCTCCTACCTCCAGTTGTCTGAGGGTTAAACAGTTCTAATGTCTTCTCCTACCTCCAGTTGTCTGAGGGTTAAACAGTGCTAATGTCTTCTCCTACCTCCAGTTGTCTGAGGGGTTAAACAGTGCTAATGTCTTCTCCTACCTCCAGTTGTCTGAGGGTTAAACAGTTCTAATGTCTTCTCCTACCTCCAGTTGTCTGTGGGGTTAAACAGTTCTAATGTCTTCTCCTACCTCCAGTTGTCTGAGGGGTTAAATAGTTCTAATGTCTTCTCCTACCTCCAGTTGTCTGAGGGGTTAAACAGTGCTAATGTCTTCTCCTACCTCAAGTTGTCTGAGGGGTTAAACAGTGCTAATGTCTTCTCCTACCTCCAGTTGTCTGATGGGTTAAACAGTGCTAATGTCTTCTCCTACCTCCAGTTGTCTGAGGGGTTAAACAGTTCTAATGTATTCTCCTACCTACAGTTGTCTGAGGGATTAACAGTGCTCATGTCTTCTCCTACCTCCAGTTGTCTGAGGGGTTAAACAGTTCTAATGTCTTCTCCTACCTCCAGTTGTCTGAGGGTTTAAAAAGTTCTAATGTCTTCTCCTACCTCCAGTTGTCTGAGGGTTAAACAGTGCTAATGTCTTCTCCTACCTCCAGTTGTCTGAGGGGTTAAACAGTGCTAATGTCTTCTCCTACCTCCAGTTGTCTGAGGGGTTAAACAGTTATAATGTCTTCTCCTACCTCCAGTTGTCTGAGGGTTAAACGGTGCTAATGTCTTCTCCTTCCTCCAGTTGTCTGACGGGTGAAACAGTGCTAATGCCTTCTCCTACCTCCAGTTGTCTAATTATTAAACAGTGCTAATGTCTTCTCCTACCTCCAGTTGTCTGAGGGGTTAAACAGTGCTAATGTCTTCTCCTACCTCCAGTTGTCTGAGGGTTAAACAGTTATAATGTCTTCTCCTACCTCCAGTTGTCTGAGGGGTTAAACAGTTCTAATGTCTTCTCCTACCTCCAGTTGTCTGAGGGGTTAAACAGTGCTAATGTCTTCTCTTACCTCCAGTTGTCTGAGGGTTTAAACAGTTCTAATGTCTTCTCCTACCTCCAGTTGTCTGAGGGTTAAACAGTGCTAATGTCTTCTCCTACCTCCAGTTGTCTGAGGGGTTAAACAGTGCTAATGTCTTCTCCTACCTCCAGTTGTCTGAGGGGTTAAATAGTTCTAATGTCTTCTCCTACCTCCAGTTGTCTGAGGGGTTAAACAGTGCTAATGTCTTCTCCTACCTCATGTTGTCTGAGGGGTTAAACAGTGCTAATGTCATCTCCTACCTCCAGTTGTCTGAGCGGTTAAACAGTGCTAATGTCTTCTCCTACCTCCAGTTGTCTGAGGGGTTAAACAGTTCTAATGTCTTCTCCTACCTCCAGTTGTCTGAGGGTTAAAGAGTGCTAATGTCTTCTCCTACCTCCAGTTGTCTGAGGGGTTAAACAGTGCTAATGTCTTCTCCTACCTCAAGTTGTCTGAGGGGTTAAACAGTGCTAATGTCTTCTCCTACCTCCAGTTGTCTGACGGGTTAAACAGTGCTAATGTCTTCTCCTACCTCCAGTTGTCTGAGGGGTTAAACAGTTCTAATGTCTTCTCCTACCTCCAGTTGTCTGAGGGATTAACAGTGCTCATGTCTTCTCCTACCTCCAGTTGTCTGAGGGGTTAAACAGTTCTAATGTCTTCTCCTACCTCCAGTTGTCTGAGGGTTTAAACAGTGCTAATGTCTTCTCCTACCTCCAGTTGTCTGAGGGTTAAACAGTTCTAATGTCTTCTCCTACCTCCAGTTGTCTGAGGGGTTAAACATTGCTAATGTCTTCTCCTACCTCCAGTTGTCTGAGGGTTAAACAGTGCTAATGTCTTCTCCTACCTCCAGTTGTCTGAGGGGTTAAACAGTGCTAATGTCTTCTCCTACCTCCAGTTGTCTGAAGGGTTAAACAGTTCTAATGTCTTCTCCTACCTCCAGTTGTCTGACGGGTTAAACAGTGCTAATGTCTTCTCCTACCTCCAGTTGTCTGAGGGGTTAAACAGTTCTAATGTCTTCTCCTACCTCCAGTTGTCTGAGGGATTAACAGTGCTCATGTCTTCTCCTACCTCCAGTTGTCTGAGGGGTTAAACAGTTCTAATGTCTTCTCCTACCTCCAGTTGTCTGAGGGTTTAAACAGTGCTAATGTCTTCTCCTACCTCCAGTTGTCTGAGGGTTAAACAGTTCTAATGTCTTCTCCTACCTCCAGTTGTCTGAGGGGTTAAACAGTGCTAATGTCTTCTCCTACCTCCAGTTGTCTGAGGGTTAAACAGTGCTAATGTCTTCTCCTACCTCCAGTTGTCTGAGGGGTTAAACAGTGCTAATGTCTTCTCCTACCTCCAGTTGTCTGAAGGGTTAAACAGTTCTAATGTCTTCTCCTACCTCCAGTTGTCTGATGGGTTAAACAGTGCTAATGTCTTCTCCTACCACCAGTTGTCTGAGGGACTAAACAGTGCTAATGTCTTCTCCTACCTCCAGTTGTCTGAGGGGTTAAACAGTGCTAATGTCTTCTCCTACCTCCAGTTGTCTGAGGGGTTAAACAGTTCTAATGTCTTCTCCTACCTCCAGTTGTCTGAGGGGTTAAACAGTTCTAATGGGTTCGTAATCAGCTCATATGGCCACTACTCTCTATTTCTTTCTCTCTCTCTCTCTCTCTCTGTCCCCTTGCTCTCTCTAGTTTGACCTTGTCACAATTTGGTGGTGACATTTTATTTCCTTATTGAGTGTTCCCTGTAATTAAGTTGCCAGCAGTAGTACCACATTAGTGTTGCATTAAGCCCTCCACAGTTGGATTTTAGCATTAGGTAAGCAACGGGATTCCATGTTCCCTATGACCTCTCTGTCACTTTGGCAACACAGTGGCGTCCATTAAGGCACCTCCATCAATATGGTAGACACCACAGACATGGCTTTCACATTTACCCCTTGTCCAGGTCACAACACTCAATAACAATCAGCGACCGGGCCATGTTAATCAACACAACTCTCAAGGACGGAGAGCTGTTTAACATTTGTTTGTGGTAATTCCAAACAGTCTATGGTGAAAACTACTATCACAGTATGCGGTAGACGTAAGCCGTAAGATAATAACAACAATTGTTAAGCTGACCTGAGCTTTTATGACTCTACATAAATGTATGTTTCCCTTGATTGCTGTTTTGGTCCAGACATCTGAGAGTTCCAGACAGATGTTCTCCCCCAGGACAGACCCAATGCTGACTATCTCTTTCTCTCATTCTTATTCTCTCTCTTTCTCTCAATTCAATTCAATTTCAATTTAAGGGCTTTATTGGCATGTGAAACATATGTTATCATAGTCCCACTGTAGCTCAGTTGGTAGAGCATGGCGCTTGGAACGCCAGGGTTGTGGGCTCGATTCCCACGGGGGACCAGTATTTAAAATGTAATAAAATGTATGCACTCTACTGTAAGTCACTCTGGATAAGAGCGTCTGCTAAATGACTAAAATGTACATGTGAATCATTGCCAAAGCAAGTGAAGTAGACAGCGTTTAGTTACCCTGCAATGCTTCAACCCACAGAGGGACTTGACATCTAGGATGTGTGCTTGACATTGTACACACACACGTACCTAAACAAAACAGCCCCTGCCTTTGATTACCCTGTTAGGAGGGACACAGACATATATCTAGTGTCAGGAACAATCTGTTGGAGCGTGTCTGCTGTGTGGCACTTGTGTCAACTGTTTTTTTTTCACCTTTATTTAACCTGGTAGGCCAGTTGAGAACAAGTTCTCATTTACAACTGCGACCTAGCCAAGATAAAGCAAAGCAGTGCAACACAAACAACAACACAGAGTTACACATGGAATAAACAAACATACAGTCAATAAAACAATAGAAAAAGTCATGATGGGGTAGAGAAAGTGAGACCCCTGTAGGCCCCATGGCCGTAATGATCCATAGCACAGAGGTGGTGGCAGGTTTTATACTAGAGAGAAGAGCAAGGAGGCTAGGTGACTGAACGCACCCTGCCAACATGGCCAAGGGAGTCAGGGTCAGGGGGAGAGTGTGTTAGTTCATGCAATGTGGGTGTGTGTTTAGCTAAACATGCTTCTGATCCCACAACTAGAGGGCTCTACGCATGCCTTCTCTAAGAACAGCAGGTGTACTGTAGGATGGATCCTACTACTTTAGGCTTAGTCACTATTCCACTGTCACACGTTTCATTGCTATCTTATTGTCTCTCGGATGGGTTTACAGTTAGGTCTTCTGTTTATCCTACAGTCTACTAAAGTCACACAGTGTCACTCAGCCACTGTGATGATGTCACTGGGGCCTACAGGAAAGACAGCGTGGCCTGACCTTGTGGAGGTCACTTCAGGGCCAGTTGTGCCAGCTGCGCCCCTCAGGTTGGTGGTCTGTCCCAGGGCCCATTCTCTGTCCCGGTGTGTTTCTGCAGAGAGAGAGGGGGAGCGCGGGTGGCAAAGTCATCTGTTCATTGACGAGGTGACCAAGACCCACGAGGACCAATAGAGAAGAGGAGGGGGGGAAATCTGCCCACTACATTTTACTGCCATTCCCCCTCTCTCTCTCTCTCTCTCTTTCTCTCTCTCTCTCTCGCTCTCTCTTTCTTTCTCTCTTTCTCTCTTTCTTTCTTTCGCTCTTGCTCTCTCTTTCTCTCTCGTTCTCTCTCTCTCTTTCTTTCTCTCTCTCTCTTTCTCTCTCTTTCTTTCTCTCACTCTTTTTCTCTTTCTCTCTCTCTCTCTCTCTCCAACTCTCTCTCTTTCTCTCTCTCTCTCTCTCTCTCTATTTTTCTCTTTCTTTTTCTCTCTCTCTCTCTGTCTCTCTCTCGTACTGTACACATACTCTATTTATATTTAATTATACATGTAGTAGTATATTATATTGTATACTATTTGGTATTTTTGATATTGTCGCTGTTTGATGAAAACATTTAATCTCCACAAAATACATTTTTCAGGAAATTGAAAAGGTGACCATATTTTCCCATTAACGAATATAATGTTCAATGATGACATTGATGAAAATTCAGAAGCTATTTTGAATACATTGTCTTGGTCCTAAAGTCATGAAATGTTCAGAGTACATTGAGGAGAGTTAGTGGTTTCAATAAATGTGAGGGCTTGCCACCTCTTTCTGTAATTCTGTGTGTGTGTGTGTGTGTGTGTGTGTGTGTGTGTGTGTGTGTGTGTGTGTGTGTGTGTGTGTGTGTGTGTGTGTGTGTGTGTGTGTGTGTGTGTGTGTGTGTGTGTGTGTGTGTGTGTGTGTGTGTGGGGGGAGTCTTCATGCCGTATTCTTTTTGGTTTGCCTTTGATGATGCAGGTGAGATAGGAGCTGAGATCAGAACCCTCCTTTGCATAAAAGTTAATCATGGTGCTGGGAATGTAAATGGCAAGTCTCTCCGTGTGTGTGTGTGTGTCCCGTGTCTGATGGAGGGAAAGCAGCGTTCTCTCTGTGTGGCCCCCCCTCTCTGTGTCTGATGGAGGGAAAGCAGAGGCCGGTGTTCAGCAGTAATCATCCCAGCAGGGATCTCCATCGGATGCAGTCCTGTCATTATGTTTGTGTTGAACACCAGCCCATTTAAATGTCAGCCTTGATGGGTTGCTATGCCTGCAGAAAACCGACGAGGACGTAAAGACCGGCAGAGAGAGTGGAACAGCTCCCCGCCACCGAAAAAGGTGATCTGATGAGTAGAAATTACCTTTCAATTACCCAATTCTTTAGACTTTCATAATTGTTTTGGTCACACACACAACAAATGCGAGGCCTGTAATTTGAAAGCTATTTTCGGGATGAGAAAAGTCTCGGCGAGGAAGTGCGCATAGATTGGAGGGTGGAGGGAAACTATGCCAGTGTATTTCATTATAGAAAATCCAAATTGCTTATTAGGAGGTTGAGGAGAGTTTACAATATGTGGTTTAAGTGCAGGCAGCTAAAACTGTCTAACAGAGGGGAAACACAGTGTCTCTGTAGTATCAAAGACTGGGATAGACATGTATATACGCATCTCTTCAAATGTATCAGAACATGCCTGTTTGGATGGTCCCATTAGATAAGAAAGCAGACTGCAGCCATGTGGAGGTCAACATTATTCCACAGTGCTGCTGAGGTTGTCCATCATGTGTGCATGTGTCCACCAAGGCAGGCATATTCTCCCTAAATGTGATAGTCAGGAGACCATGTGACAGACAGAGAACAGGCAACACAACTTTCAAGAAGCAGGAGAAATTTAAAGAAAGGATGTCCTTGTTGAATAATTTACAGCTGGGAGTCATGGGGTTCAGAACCCCCCTTCTACTCACGTACTTGTATTACACACACATACAGACACACGCAAGCACACACACACACACACACACACACACACACACACACACACACACACCACACACACACACACACACACACACACACACACACACACAAACAGAGACATGAGGGCCTCAGGTCTCTGTTTGTACAATTACATTTTTGTGACAACACCCTACTAATCACCAGAGAATGACAAAATCATATTCTGTCCCATATCAACAACACATCATACTGTATAGTTACATCAGCATAGCTTTCCTAAAGCTTCGCCATAGCTTTTCTATAGCTTTCCCATAGCTTTCCCAAAGCTTTCCTATAGCTTTCCTATAGCTTTCCCATAGTTTTCCCATAGCTTTCCCATAGCTTTCCCATAGCTTTCCTATAGCTTTCCCATAGCTTTCCTATAGCTTTCCCATAGCTTTCCCATAGCTTTCCCATAGCTTTCCTATAGCTTTCCCATCGCTTTCCTCATGGCAGTTAGCACTGTCAGATGTTAGCCATTTCTAAATTTTGTTCTAATTTACAGGATAGCAGAGCCGGTTTGGGTGCCTAGTGTCCCTCCCTACTCAGTATAGACAGGATGTCTGAATTGACAAGGGTATACGTATTAATGTAGATACCACAATGTGTCAAACCAGATCAACATTCCAGGTTAATGGCCTTGGTGATACTGTAGTCGTTCTAAGAAGAAAATTCCCCCTGAAGCAAAGTTTACATATAAACCAATAGACAGAGTACAAAGGAGAGACACATGGAGGATGAGGAAGTGATAGACATGTATTTTAGCTAGGTAGAGAGAACTTTTGTTGGGGGAAGGCAAGTGTCGTATATACCATAGAGTGTGGTCTCCACCTAGTGGACAATGAGAGAAATAGCACAGCTTTGTTTTGAGTCGAAGCAAATGCACATCACATTCTCTGAGGGCTACTTAGTATTTTGCAACTGTATATAATCAGACACCAGAGCTTATGAATGCAAGTCTCATTCAAAGGAAGTGGAGGAAGCTGTCAAGTCTGGACATGACCGTCCACTCCATCCCAGTCTCTGTGTGTTTGTGTGTTTGTGTGTTTGTGTGTTTGTGTGTGTGTGTGTGTGTGTGTGTGTGTGTGTGTGTGTGTGTGTGTGTGTGTGTGTGTGTGTGTGTGTGTGAGAATGCCGGGGGGTGTTGTGTTTGGTCTGCCTGTCAATAACAGTGAAATGAGCAGCATGTGATGGCTCTGTGGTTTAAGGTCCTCTCCGTAAGGCTGCTATGGAGGCCGCTGCCCCAGCCCCAGCCATCCAGTCCCATCTACCCTGTCTCCCAGCACCCCAGCCCCATGTACCCAGCACCCCAACCCCAGGGTCCATTTTGACCACCCACCACTCCACCCCCAGGGTCCAGCCCAGATACCATCTGTGCACCTGTCACATGACCAGTGGCCTCCAAACTTGGGTTTTTGCCACTCTAAAAATGTATTTCAGATGCATTTAACTGTAATGACAATCTTCATCGTAAGGACTGATCTGAAATTAGGCATTTGCATTGTTGCCGGGGTTGTGAATGCCTTGGGGACGGAATAATGTCTTGCAAGAGCACAATAGGTAATGTGTCCCACAGTCAAAACAGTTCATGCCTCAGCAATACAGTAGATTGAGGGAAGAATGGATGATTGCATGTTATGTTTGGGGATTCATTTATGGAAAAGAATAGAGCTTCATGAATTCAGATTCCAATGTCAAAAAATTTTATATAATTAATTTAGTCTTGAACGTGGTAAATGTACGGTCTCCACGATTTACACAATGTGTTAGATAAGGTTCTGTGAATGTCCCTAAGTCTGTTCCTCACTGTCAGATATGCCTTCAAGCAGAAGGGGCTGAGGAGAGCAGGCCAATGGAAACAGTCCAGGGTACAGAACCGAGAGTGGAACAAGCTGACCTATATGTGGCCCTTTCTGCCCAGTGGAGAGCTCAACCAAGTGAGTCGTGAGCCAGAATGAGAGTCCTGTTCCTCTATGGGCCAGAATGAGAGTCCTGGTTCCTCTATGGGCCAGAATGAGAGTCCTGTTCCTCTATGGGCCAGAATGAGAGTCCTGTTCTTCCATGGGCCAGAATGGGCCTCCTCCTGTCTGTCTGTCTGTCTGTCTGTCTGTCTGTCTGTCTGTCTGTCTGTCTGTCTGTCTGTCTGTCTGTCTGTCTGTCTGTCTGTCTGTCTGTCTGTCTGTCTGTCTGTCTGTCTGTCTGTCTGTCTGTCTGTCTGTCTGTCTGTCTGTAGGATCAGATGAGACATAGCAGACAGGAACATAACAGGCTTGTTAGGAACTAATCAGTCTACTGAGCACAACCGCTGACAGACATTTTTACATCATACACTCAATGAATAGATGCCTAGGAAATGTTAAGCAGGTTGTTTAATCATGAAATCGTGTAATGGAATAATCATAAGTGATATGACAGCTGCGTGTGTGTTGGAATGTCTTGGGCCCACTGTAGGGGACGATTATAATTATATCCTGTGTTTTTCAGCTTTTGTGCAATTCTAAGGGTGAATGGTAGGCCTCTTACTTGCCCTGGTTGGTTGGAGCTGTCTGGCTGGTGTTGGTGAGCAAGAAGAGGCAGGAAGCAGAAGATCCAGTGCATCGTTTTTATTTGAAGGCTCTTGGAGCAGGTACAGGTATTTACAAAAAATACAAATCATCCAACAAGTAGTGATGGTATGTTTGATACCGGAGCTCCGAGGCATCCGTCAAAATCGCTAATGCCTTGATCTCACCGACAGAGTCATTGAATTTTGGTATTGCATTTTTGGTCCATTTCCAATGGAACGCTGCGTATGCCTTGCAGCGTTGCATTGCAGTGCGTTCTGTGTGGTGCATGCGTTGGATTTATCGAACGTATGTGTCAAACTATGCATAGACGGCTTGACAGAAATGGTAGCAGAAGGTGACTGATGAATTTGTGTTGCACACATATCCAGATGATGCTGCATCCCATTTTGTGCAATGACGCTGTCGGTGTGATCAAGGCGTAAGCAGTTTATTTAGAAGCAGTGTGCCCATGCGTGTTTCGCTTAACCTCTCTCGGGTATGTGGGACGAAATCGTTCCACCTAGTCAACAGCCAGTGGAATCGAGTGGCGCGAAATTCAAAAACCTTAAAAATGCTATAACTTCAATTTCTCAAACATATGACTATTTTACACCATTTTAAAGACAAGACTCTCGTTAATCTAACCACATTGTCCGATTTGAAAAAGGCTTTACAACGAAAGAAAAACATTAGATTATGTCAGGAGAGTACCCAGCCAGAAATAATCACACACCCATTTTTCAAGCTAGCATATAATGTCACAAAAACCAAAACCACAGCTAAATGCAGCACTAACCTTTGATGATCTTCATCAGATGACACTCCTAGGACATTATGTTATACAATACATGCATGTTTTGTTCAATCAAGTTCATATTTATATCAAAAAACAGCTTTTTACATTAGCATGTGACGTTCAGAACTAGCAAACATACCGAAAACTTCCGGTGAATTTACTAAATTACTCACGATAAACGTTCACAAAAAACATAACAATTATTTTAAGAATTATAGATACAGAACTCCTTTATGCAATCGCAGTGTCAGATTTTAAAATAGCTTTTCGGCAAAAGCACATTTTGCAATATTCTGAGTAGATAGCTCGCCATCACGGGCTAGCTAATTTGACACCCACCAAGTTTGGCGTTCACTAAACTCAGAATTACTATAAGAAAAATTGGATTACCTTTGCTGTTCTTCGTCAGAATGCACTCCCAGGACTTCTACTTCAACCACAAATGTTGTTTTGGTTCAAAATAATCCATAGTTATGTTCAAATATCCTCTGTTTTGTCGGTGCGTTCAGGTCCCTATCCGAACGGTGACGCACGGACGCATGTTGTGACAAAAAATTTCAAAATATTCCATTACCGTACTTCGAAGCATGTCAAACGCTTTTTAAAATCAATTTTATGCGATTTTTCTCGTAAAATAGCAATAATATTCCGACCGGGAGACGTTGTTTTCGTTCAAAGTTTGAAAGAAGAAAATGGTGTCCTCACGTGCACGCGCACACCCGTCTCATTGTTCTCAGATCGACCACTATCCAAAACCCCTACTGTTTTTCAGCCAGGGACTGCAGAGTCATCATTCCCCGTTCTGGCGCCTTCTGAGAGCCTATGGGAGCCTTAGAAAATGTCACGTTACAGCAGAGATCCTCTGTTTTCGATAAAGAGGCTATAGAAGGCCAAGAAATGGTCAGAGAGGGCACTTCCTGTATAGAATCTTCTCAGGTTTTGGCCTGCCATATGAGTTCTGTTATACTCACAGACACCATTCAAACAGTTTTAGAAACTTTAGGGTGTTTTCTATCCAAATCAAACAATTATATGCATATTCTAGTTTCTGGGCAGGAGTAATAACCAGATTAAATCGGGTACGTTTTTTATCCGGACGTGAAAATACTGCCCCCTACCCAAGAGAGGTTAATCAGAAGCACGTGATCAATGATGTCCGAAGCTTCGTTTCGTCGAACAACCACCTGATTGGTTTGACATTGGTTTCAGTAGAAGACAAAAAGACTAGTGCGTGCGACAATAATTTGGCTGTTAGAAATTATTTTGACCAGCAGGTGCCACTAGTGTGCACTATGTTGTTCAAAGCCTTGAGTAATAATGAACCTATTTCGACACAATTGGCTGGAAGTGCTCAATGCTTCAGGAATATTCGTTTCCGAATCACTACCAACAAGATGCTGGATCAGGCTCAAAGTAAAAAAATAAACTGATAAAAAAAATGTAAAAAAAGTCAAATGAAAAAAAAAAGAGTGAAGATCAGTCTGACTAGCCCCTTGGGCTCAGACCAACCCTAACTAACCCCTGCAAAGCCAGGCAGCCATCCTCAACTCCCATAAAGCTCTGCACCTGAGCATAAATACCCTGGTAGAGACCAGGTGACAGGGAACACTGAATAGAAAGCACTTTGTCAAACTAAGCCAATAAACACTCAAACTAAGCCAGTAAACAACTCTACAATAACAGTTTATGTACTATAACCAGTACGATACAAAAATATATAGAATACTTTTAAAGAGCTGGACTAGAACATAAACTCTTTCTCCCCAATTAGTAACAGTGTCCCTTAATAATTAATGAGCAGACCATGGTCACCTGAATGCTTGGTGGCAACGCCCCTCCACATGCTACAAGACAGATCTCACACAAACATGTGTAAGTACTGCTTTAGACTAGCAACATAACTAACACCAGTACTGACTGCTCACGTCTTCTGTCAAACACAGGTAACCCACTAAACCAAAAATGAATATTTAGTGTGAAATGGGACTGGTGAGGAAGCACAGAGTTAGCTTTCTCGCAGCAACCTTAAATTCCATCGGTAGCATAGTTTGCTATTTCATTTGCTGTTTCATTTGCACTGACAGTGTTGGGACACAAGAGATAACCAGGCTAATTTATCATGCTGCTGTTAAAATGCCCCTGCAGGACCTGAACTCACAAGTCCCCTGTGCTCCACCACTGACTGAATCCAACAGCAGAGGGCTCTGTTTTAGCTCTGCGCCACTGAGACTGTGGGTACTGAGAAACGGACAGGGGAAAGAAAAGGCAAAAGCCTTAACTGTTGCAGCACCTAACCTCACCAACATACTCAACAACACTTGGTGAGGACAGTATCCAATCAACTCTTCTACATCCCTTCTCTCTGACAACCACATCAATACATGTCATTTTACATCCACTGCAGGCAACACAATATTGTCATGTAGGCTTCCATTATTGTATAGTACAGTAGTGTCAGTCAAAAGCCTAAAGCATCTGCCAACCCCAGAAAGTGATATATGATGATACAGACAGATGCACATTTAGTAGGGTGCATAATATGGTTCTGGTGGAGGCCTACTGATGCTCTCAGCGTAGCCTATGCAGATAGTGTACAGACCTTGAGATGATTTATGTCTATGTATTAATTTAGCTCCAGATCACAGATGTATTAGTGCATTAGGCCTGATTCAGCAATAAGAGGATTCTACTATTCACCAATAATTTGGAATGAATGCATAGTCTTCTGCCCCCCACACAACCCACCAATGAACATTAATTTGCTCAAGGTAAAGTCAAGCCTGAAATTGGAGTTTCTGATCCAGGAATATCATTTGTACCTCCTAATTAACTCCATCAGTTCCCCATCTTTGGAGCAAAGTAAATAAAGCTGCCCTGGGTTCCCGTTTACAGATTTGCACATGCAGCCTGCCTGACCTTTGACCTTTCTGTCTGCGTCAGCCGCTCTCCTTCATTACGGGCTCAGGCCTAGAATCTGGGGCATCATTTGCATAAGTTAATTTCTCGTTACGATCCCCCTCGCAGCCATGCAAGGCCAGGGAATAGAACTGATTATGATTATGTTTCCCTCCATTCATCTGTGCAGTAGGAAGCCTCTCGGCAGCACAGCACAGAGACTCAAAGCTGAGAATGGTGCCAGCAGGGAGAATGAAAAAATAAATTCACAGCCTTGAGTTTCAGGAGTTCCCTGAGAGGTAAAAGCTCAAGTTGAATTGAAATATATTCATGAATAAAAAAATGCCTTTTCATTGGGAAGGGTGGAACAGTACAGTAAATCTCTCCTGTAATGTTTTCTCCTCAGGAGCACAGTGTCACGGTTGTCGTATGGATGGGACCAACACGCAGCGGGAATATGTATACTCATCTTCTTTTTATTTTGAAGAAGGAGAAACAAATAAATACGTATACAAAAAAGAACAAAACGAAACAGTCCTGTCAGGTGCAACAAACACTAAACAAGGAACAACTACCCACAAAATCCCATAGAAAAAACACCCCTCTTAAATAGGACCTTCAATTAGAAGCAACTAGGAGCAGCTGCTTCCAATTGAAGGTCAACCCAACAAACACCACATAGAAATAGACATACTAGAACTAACATAGAAATAGACTAACAAGAACATAACCCAACAAACCCCGAACCACTCTAAATAAACACCCCTCTTAAATAAGAACATAGCCCAACAAACCCCGAAACACTCTAAACAAACACACCCCTGCCACGTCCTGACCAAACTACAACAACAAATAACCCCTTTACTGGTCAGGATGTGACACACAGTCTCTGCATCTTTCCCAAGCTGCTCGCAAGCTCTTCTTCACAGACGGCAGGGAGATAACTCTACTCCAAGACCTGACTCCAGACCAGCTGGTATTGCAATTATACTTTTGACTAAACTTTTACAACTTTTAACTTATGAATTCAAATTTAACACACAAACGTGATTTCCTGTCTTTTATATATTTTTCCACACTGAGTTGGAATAATAGTGTGAAAATGATTATAATGCCATTTTAGTATAAGAGCTGTTGGAAAAGACTGGCTGAAAATTCTGAATGTTTTGGTGGGTGTAACGGCCGTCGTATGAAGTAGACCAAGGCGCAGCGGGTTGAGTGCTCATTTTAACGTTTTATTTTAATAAACTTGAACACTTAACAAAAATAACAAAACGAACGACAGCTAAACAGTTTTGCAGGCTAACCCTAGCAGTGCAAAAACAACTTCCCACAAAAGATAGGTGAAAAAAGGGCTACCTAAATATGACCCCCAATCAGCAACAACGATGTACAGCTGTTCCTGATTGAGAGCCATACCAGGCCAACAAAGAAATACACAACATAGAAAAACCATAGAAATACAAAACAAGAACATTACCCACAAACCCCAGAACACATAAAACAAACACCCCTCTTACATAAATACATATCCCAACAAACCCCGAACCACATAAAACAAACACCCCCTGCCACGTCCTGACCAAACTACAATAACAAATAACCCCTTTACTGGTCAGGATGTGACAGTGGGATGGAGTTTTGGCCTGCCTGGTGACATTACCAGGTGGTAAATTAGTTAATAGACCAATAAGAAAAAGAGTTCCAAACCTCTCTGCCAATAGTTTTCAGTTTTCCCCTCCCCACTCAGACCACTCCCAGACAGTCCTAGAAATATTCTTGCTTGAGAAATTGCTCTTTGCTAAGATGCTATTTTAATTTATT
This sequence comes from Salmo salar, assembly GCF_965601325.2. Classification (NCBI taxonomy): domain Eukaryota; kingdom Metazoa; phylum Chordata; class Actinopteri; order Salmoniformes; family Salmonidae; genus Salmo; species Salmo salar. The sequence continues at coordinate 110,163,592 of NC_138300.1, forward strand.
TTTGACAATTTTAATTGAAAACTAGCACATTAAGATACTTAATTGATACTCAGAAATGATTTCATATTGAGATAAAAACGGCATTGAGGTGTGTCGTGGGAAGCCCCGGGTTAACCCTCAACTCAGCCGGGGTAAAGTCATCAAACAGCGCCACCATCTCCACCTGGAGAAGGATGTGTCCCAAATCCACCACTACTGCACCCTCCACCACCAGCATGGTTGGTACATCCTAAGGGACCAATCAGCACTCCTGAAACGTGCATACGTCCATCAATGACAATGCATGCTGAACTGTGGCATGTTATTAAGCCTACAGTACACGTTGAGGAAATAGTATAAAAAACATTTCTTCTCTCTTTTTCTGTGTATATGTGATGTGTGCAGTAGAATCTTGGGTTTCCTGGCTGTCTCCCCAGACATGATACTGGAGGTTAGAGATGAGTTACAGGAGGGCTCTCTGCTCACTGAGGCCCCCTGTAGTGTTTTCTATGTAGAGCGGAGGCAAGAGTCAACGCCCCAGGAGGATAGCACCAGAGGTGTGACCTCGAGTCACATGACTTGGACTCGAGTCAGACTCGAGTCACAAATATGATGACTTGCAACTTGACTTTGACTTTAACACCAATGACTTGTGACTTGACATGGACCTGAGCCTTATGACTCGACCTGACTTGATACCCTCCCCAAGCCCAAATATTAAAAATGATGCTATTAAAAAAAGTGTGCAGCACATCAACTCTTCATTTAACGGATTACAGTTTGAATCGGACAGCAGCCAATCAAATTGTGCCAGCTGAGAAAAAGTTGTGTGTGGCAGTGCAGAGGAAAGTCGCCGGGTGAATTCAGATGGAGCCCTTGGAAAGATGATACCCCAAATTATTATTTTCGGATAGAAAGACGACGCTGTATCAACAAAAAACGGATTGCAACTTGCAAAACTTGCGGGAAGAAAATTACAGACGGAGGCGCAACAACTTCCAACTTTGTTCGACATTTGAAGCTGCACAAAGAACAGTAAGTAGTTGCTAATACAGCCGACAGCTATATATTTTATTACTTTACTAGTGTATCATGTAGGCTAATGTAACGTTAAATCAATGAGCCTCCACACAGTCAGTCAGTGAGGGAACGTGATCATTGCACCCAAGATTGAGCTACAACTGGCTAGGCAGTTGGTAGCCTAAATCCTGCCTGATGTTACTGTTGTTCCTAAAACCATTGACATACGTTAGCCTTCTGTAACCACACACAGAGAGAGAGGAGAGGGGGGGGGGGGGCTTTCTCATGGCTACCCATGTATTTCCATGGAAATATAACATTTATTTGGAAAGTAATAAATATATAGATATTTTTAAAAGCATTCATGATTTGCGTAAATGTAATATACTAACTATTACTCTTGTTAAAAATATGAAATGGTATTACATTTGGTGAAGAGCACATTATGACTTGTTTAGGACTTGAGACTTGACTTGATACTTGACGGTCTTGACTTGAGACTTGACTTGGGACTTGAGTGCTAAGACTTGAGACTTACATGTGACTTGTAAAACAATGACTTGGTCCCACCTCTGGATAGCACTGATCATGATCACCTCAACAGTCTTATGTGAGTCTGTCAGTATCAAGTAAGAAGGCCAGTCAGGTCTGATCCTGCACACCAAACATATATATGTAATATGTCCTTCCATTAATGTCTTGTAAATGTGTTTACCTTCATGAAAATAAGTTCCTTTTTTGATGTTATTTGAGCCTTGACATCATGTGTTCTTTCTTTTCAGTGGGGACTCAAGAGCTCACCACATAAGACTGACCAACCAGCTTAGACCAGGTTAGGTTGCTTTAAACAAACATACAGCATTTGTGTTGTCTACTGTTGTGTATTTTCTGGATTGTGTATCACTTATTTCTGCTGTCTCTCTCTGTCTTGTTTCTCTCTAGGATGCAGCAGCGCGGTAGGAGCATCACACAGGCTCACAGACAGCAGTTTGAGTTCAGTAAGAACCAGGTAGTGAGCTGCAGATACCACTGACTGGCTGTGGGAGTCACTGGGGCCGTTGGGCAACGTGGGGTACAAGCAGGGTCACCCTTCTAGTTCGTGTGGCGGAACCCCTACGATTTAACCCAATGCTGGACACTGAATGAGGGAGAGAGTAGGAGTATGGACCACATGTGAATTTGTACTGATGTCAGAGCGTAACCCTGTCTGTCTGTCCTCCCATGTCACACTGATGTTGGAGATGACCCCCTTGTGACCCTATCTAGTACACTGTACACTGCAACGGACACAATGACAGTGTCAAAGGTCTTCAGATGTACAAGCCAAACAGTTATGAAGCAGCCAACCAGAAGTGGGGCTGGTTACCAGAGCTCAGGGTTCTGAGTGTGTTCTACACCTTGTCTCTTTCTGAATAATGCTGTGTCTGATACTGTACTCTGTGGAGGCAGGGTTTTTCCTTTACCAAGCCAGGTGATCTGTGGGGACAGAGTTTCTCCTTCACCGGGACAGAGTTTATCCTTCACCAGGCCAGGTGATCTGTGGGGACAGGGTTTCTCCTTCACCAGGCCAGGTGATCTGTGGGGACAGAGTTTCTCCTTCACCAGGCCAGGTGATCTGTGGGGACAGGGTTTCTCCTTCACCAGGCCAGGTGATCTGTGAGGACAGGATGGATGTGTGTCCCAGCTGTTCCATTGGACTGAGAGAGAGCGGAGTTTTCCAGAAGCTTCCCCCAGAATCCTCCTCCTCCTGCTCTACAACCACAAGCTCAGCCCAACTGGACCCTTCAGGGTCCTCAAGGTCCACAAGGTAGTGGTACATCCAGTATCCCCTACAGCATTCCCTGAAATCAAGTGGGTGGGAAGTTTATTATGAAATCCAAGGTGGTGCAGATGGCTGCATTGGAGTGAACATGTTCTCCTCATGAACCCCCAGGAGAGTGTGTGTATGTGTGTGTCTTCATTTCTGTGTGTGAGGGACGAAGACTCCAGCTGTGTCCTCCTGCAGATGGAGCTCAGTGAGTCTGCAGCATAGGCCATTCTGCATTGTCTAGAGTCACTGAGGACGGAGGCTGCAGTGCTGCAGGAGCAGACGCAGTCCCCAGAGGTGTGCAGCGCAGCCCGGACGCAGCCGAGTGTTAAGATCCTGGATCACAGGAATGGCCAAGGGGACCTAGAAGAGGGCCAGCTGATCACCGTGGCAACAAAGCCCGTGGTGAGACACCACAGGGCCACTGAAACAGACAGACACACTGTCATCTCCTAATACTGTATTAACGTGTGTAACTACATCTATACATTGCAGTATACTATAGCAGCATAAACAGTACTTGTATGTGTATTACGTTGTTGTTACACAGGTACCCAGGGCTCCTCAACTCCTCTACACTACAGACGGCACCCAGATTTTCACCCAACCACAGTTCAAAGTGTGGGCCTCAATGACTGTCTGCAGGACCCAGATACACATACCCCTGGACTTAAATATCCTGCTACCGATCTCACTCACTCACTCACACACACACACACACACACACGCGCGCGCGCGCGCGCGCACACACACACACACACACACACACACACACACACACACACACACACACACACACACACACACACACACACACACACACACACACACACACACACACACACACACACACACACACACACACACACACACACACACACAGGGATGGAGTGGAGGGTCATGTCCAGACTTGACAGCTTCCCCCACTTCCTTTGAATGAGACTTGCATTCATAAGCTCTGGTGTCTGATTATATATCTGATTACACACACACACCACTCAGATGACCTTAATGATGACATTTGGGCAGTATTTGCTCATCTTTGACCTTACCACTGACCTCTCCTCTATCCCCAGGTTTAGAGACGGTGTTCCAGGTGAGTGCTCTGTAGATAAGTGTCTACTGGCGCTGATACTGAGGTCCCCATCCATGTCTGGTTGTCCTGTGGAGAGCCCTACCTCCCCTTAGATGGTGAGACAAACACAGTGGTGCATGCATGTGCTAATGGGGAATTCATATTAGGAAACTGTACATAAATACACATACAGTGATGTCCCTTTTGCTACTACAGCACATGTTCCATCCTGGTTATTCTTGTTCAGTTCTTTCCTTGCCTGTGGGTGAATCCTAGCAGCATTGCCCTGGGGAGGCCCGACCCAGATGAGATGCTGCTTCATTTAATAACACATTTCATGCATGGCCTGTAACGGCCAGATGCTAATGAGACGTGTGTTTTGCTGCCTGGGTGATGACTTTGCAGATAATGTTCCCTTGTATGGACTCGAGCAGCAATTAGGGGTTTGTAAATCACTGCATATTCCTATACACATAAACATGGTTTGTGCGTTATGTTGCCTCAGTTAGCAGAAGAGAGAAGCTGCAGAGGGTTCTGTGGCTACAGAAGGCGAGTCCAGTGGAGGCTTCTGAGGGGAGGACGGCTTATAATAACGGCCGGAATGGAGCGAATGGAATGACCTCTCATCACCGTGCTTATGTCAGCAGAGTGCCCTCAGAGTCTCTACCAGTGATTCAGTACAACTACATGCTTAGAAAAAAAGGTTCCCATAGCATAGGACAATTATTTTTAGTTCCAGGGATGAGAGGTCATTCCATTCGCTCCATTCCGGCCGTTATTACACATGGAACATGGAACCCATGTGTTTTATGTGTTTGATACCATTCCACCTATTCTGCTCCAGCCATTACCAGGAGCCTGTCCTCCCCAATTAAGCTGCCACCAACCTCCTGTGGTACTGACTGACTGATCTGGAGATAAAGAGAGACAAGATGTGTTACCTGAAGGTCTGTTCTGCTCTCTATCCACCATGGCTACTGGGGCTTCATGGAATACAGGACAATAATGCATTTTTGATGGCATTTTAGTAAACATGTTTCAATTCTGTAACATTTTAAAATATAGTATTGTGTGGCTAACCTGACCTAACCGTTCTGAATCCATGTAGCGTAACAGAATGTAATCTCGTGACTTCAGGATGGTCGTACGAGGCTATTGTGTGGCCACATCATGTACTATGGGGAATAAACTATTCTGAATAGTGCATTGAATGAACTAGATTTGCTCATTCAATGACATTGCATCTCAGTTAGTATTGTCAGTGTTCTTCTTCCTTGTACACATCAAATTGTATTAGTCACATGGGCCGAATACAAAAGGTATAGACCTTACAGTGAAATGCTTACTTGCGAGCCCCTCACCGACAGTGCAGTTTCAAAAAATACGGATAAAAATAAGAGACAAAAATAACAAGTAATTAAAGTTCAGCATTAAAAAAATACCAATATATACTAGCACCGGTTAGTTGTGGTTGTATGTACATGTAGGTAGAATTAATAAAGTGACTATGCATAGATGACAACAGAGAGTGGCAATGGTGTGGGGAGGGGGGAGGGCAATGCGAATAGTCTGGGTAGCCATTTAACTAGATGTTCAAGAGTCTTATGGCTTGGGGGTAGAAGCTGTTTAGAAGCCTCTTGGACCTAGACTTGGCGCTTCGGTACCGCTTGCCGTGTGGTAGCAGTGAGAACAGTCTATGACTAGTGTGGCTGGAGTCTTTGACAATTTTTAGGGCCTTCCTCTGACACCACCTGGTATAGAGGTCCTGGATGGCAGGAAGCTTGGCCCCAGTGATGTACTGGGCTGTACGCACTAATCTCTGTAGTGCCTTGCGGTCGGAGGCCGAGCAGTTGCCATACCAGGCAGTGATGCAACCAGTCAGGATGCTCTCGATGGTGCAGCTGTAGAACCTTTTGAGGATCTAAGGACCCATGTGAAATCTTTTCAGTCTCCTGAGGGGGAATAGGTTTTACTGTGCCCGCTTCATGGCTGTCTTGGTGTGCTTGAACCATGTTAGTTTGTTGGTGATGTGGACACCAAGGAACTTGAAGCTCTCAACCTGCTACACTACAGCCCCGTCGATGAGAATGGGGGCGTGCTCGGTCCTCTTTTTCCTGTAGTCCACAATCATCTCCTTTGTCTTGATCATGTTGAGGGAGAGGTTGTTATCCTGGCACCACATGGCCAGGTCTCTGACCTCCTCCCTTTAGGTTGTCTCGTTGTTGTCGGTGATCAGGTCTACCACTGTTGTGTCATCGGCAAATTTAATGATGATGTTGGAGTCGTGCCTGGCCGTGCAGTCATGAGTGAACAGGGAGTACAGGAGAGGGCTGAGCACGCAACCCTGAGGGGCCCCTGTGTTGAGGATCAGCGTGGCAGATGTGTTGTTACCTACCCTTACCACCTGGGGGCGCCCTGTCAGGAAGTCCAGGATCCAGTTGCAGAGGGAGGTGTTCAGTCCCAGGGTCCTTAGCTTATTGATGACCTTGGAGGGCACTATGGTGTTGAATGCTGAGCTGTAGTCAATGAATAGCATTCTCACATAGGTGTTCCTTTTGTCCAGGTCGGAAAGGGCAGTGTGGAGTGCAATAGAGACTGCATCATCTGTGGATACATGAGTATGATCTTGGGTGTAGAATGTACCCTCTATACTCTTGGGTCCACCCACCCTGAAACTAAAAACAGTTCTACCTGGAACTAAAAATAATTGTCCTATGCTATGGGAACCTTTTTTCTAAGCGTGTAGTTGTACTGAATCACTGGTAGAGACTCTGAGAGCACTCTGCTGACATAAACACGGTATAGAGGAGCATAATAGGAGCAAGGTTTTGATCCTTCAGAGATGACATAGTAACCTTATTATCATGTGACTTTGATAATCACTTTTAGTTTTTTCTCTCCAGACTCTACTAACTGAGATGGAGACCGTACCAGAGAAAGGCCACCGGTAACTTCCAGGAACTGTACCATCAGCACCTCAAGAGTTAAAGTGTACCCCAATGGAGACAGGAATATATCTATCCACGTCTGGGGGGAAAGCATGGAAGAGATACTTCCTCCAAATTGACAAAAAAGGTATGAGTCTGATATAATAATCCAGTCTGGATTCTCTATGGGGCACCATTAGTAACATGCTATATTTTGTGCTAAAGATGAATTTCCTTCCACAGAATTTATTTTTCAAACAGAACCCTAATAGATCTCCTCAGTTAGTGGTAACTGTGTGTTACTGAATGTTGCAGCTGCAGTTCCGTGAGGCTGGGCCTGTCCGGTCCGCTTCCAGGCTGTACGCTGCAGACGGCAGGCTTCTGTACCGTGAGGCTGGGACTGTCCCGGTCCACCTCCAGGCTATACGCTGCAGACGGCAGGCCTCTGAGCTCCAGGGAGGACATACTACTGTGTGTGTCATCAGGAGAGCCCTACGTCAGCCGTAAAGGTTCACCTCTAACCTCTGACCCCCTCCCACTCAATGTCAAAAATAGAGCAGGGGTTATTCTGATGTTTTTATTTACAGAAAGAAAGTGAACTGTGGATTCTGCGGTACATTTGCTAACAGATATATTTGTATAAGCATTTCTCCTTTCCAGATTGTAAGGAAAAGATTGAGATGAGAGCCAGCTATACTTGAGTGACGAGATCTCGAGACCATGATAGTACAACAACAGACGGGGCCAAAGGAGCTCCTGACTTCCACAGTAAGAGGGGATAACTGTCCTAGGGGATAATGCTGCTAATGGTTGTAGAGATTATTCATATTTGTGTACTGTCTTTTTTAAATTCCAGGTGGCTGACTGTCTCTCCTTGGACTGCAGAATAAAATACCTGACTGTGCTCTGCCTGATCGAGATAGCTATCATATACTGTGGTTCTGTCCCTATGGTCAAGCAAATCCCCAGGATGGGACACAGTGTGTGATGTTATATATTCACCACTAGAGGGAAGCAGTGGTGTGAGCCAGTCATATAGGATACATTCAAAGTGCTGTGTGTCTGTGAATCATTGACTTTGGCTAAGAAATCTTGAAGTCTGTTTGTTATGATTATGATGATGATAGGTATCCTAGCATCGGTAGGTAGCCTAGTGGTTAAGAGTGTTGGGCCAGTAACTGAAAGGTCGCTGGTTCGAATTCCCGAGACGACTAGGTGAAAAATCTGTTGATGTGGCCTTGAGTAAGGCACTTAACCCTAATTGCTCCTGTAAATAGCTCTGGCTAAGAGCGTCTGCTAAATGACTAAAATGTACAATTGAATACGAACAATAATAGTCTGAACACTATTCAGAACCAGAGGAATAATCTATGATTTATCTTCTGTTCAGATTTGACTGAATGAATTGACTGTATATGATCGATATATTCTGTAAGCTTGAGCTGATTTCAAATCGCACCTGACGTGAACTGCTGATTGATGAATGATTGGATAGTGCCTCAACAGCGCCCCTAGAGGCACTTTATCTAAAGGAGGAACACTATTTCATACACCCATAGAGATAGATAGCGGACTTTGTATCTGTGCAAATATAGCATCTGTGACAGCATGGGCATAGCCATTAAGGCTATCTCCATTTTGAAGTAGTCCATTTTCTTCTTCACGATTGGCTGATCCCTCCTGATGACCAGGTTGGACATGACTCCAACAGGGTCACCAGGAATGATCAGCCAATGAAGGTGGAAGTCCCATCCAGTTGACTACATTCAAATTGTGGAAGCTGCCCATACTAATACGGCCTTTTGGCCACTAGAGGCCTCTATCATTCTATATGGATACACCTCTATACCATGCAAAAGTGGGTGTGGCCTTTAGTTGGAATGCATCTCTTATGTTACAATGCATGTCAGCTGGTGCTTCAAACGAACAGCAGATGGCACTAATGCAACAGATTTCCATATGTGTACCACCAAAGCAAAACACACAGTAGGCTACCTTACCACCCCAGTAGCCTTTATTGCTGCCCATCTTTGTAAACTTGTGATTTTAAGCAGAACAACCAACAGCAGTTAAAAAGCTGTGACTGCTGCTGGTGGCATTGTGGGTAATGGTGTCCCTTGCCTTTTCTCATTTCAGCAAAAGTCCGTCCTCCGTCCTCTCCTCCATCCTCTCTCCTCCGTTTTTTTGTTGTATTGATGAAGGTATTTGATTGGGGAATGGGGATACATTTTCATGATGGGAAATTAATTTGGCAAATTTGGCAAAACAGAAGTCTGTTTGGTTTAAATTCCCTTGGTGCAACTGCATGGTATTTGCAACTATAACGAGTCTGGACTATGATCCATTAACCCAATGCAGTTAAACAGGATAATGTAAAATAATGAATTATGTTGGCTTACACTTATGGCACTTCCAAGGCCGTTTCATGATGATTATTACGGTCCTGTCAATCATGTTATATGCAGTATTTAGGCACAAGGCATATGACAGCATTGTAGACCTACTGCCTCTGCCCAGAGTCCTACTAGGCTTTCATGACAACAGCCGTTAGAGTTCACTTTGCAACGTATGAGCCCTGATTAGAGCCCCTGTTGCAGCTTTCACTTTCTTCCGCTTCCACCGTGGCAGCGGTGGGATCACATCCAGCTCACGTCTAGTTATGTGATCTAGTGGTTTTTCCACACTGTGTTGTGTGTAACTACATTGATATATCTAGTGAACAATGGATAAGCAACAATGGGCATGACTGATAGAAGTAGTCACTACAGGTGTGATCAAGGCTTACATCCAAGTTGCCTGAAGCTGAATGGAAAGTGCTATGCCCTGACCAGTTATTCAGAAGAACATCCTGTGTGACTGTCTATTTTACATCAGTTAACTTACCAGTGTGGACTGATAACAAACACATTCTACCCATTTACAAACGACCTGTTTAAATTGTTATGACAACCATGTTGTTCTGTTGTTACTGAAACTTATATATCTAATAACCTGACAATGATCCACATCACCTTGTATAAAATGCCCTATGAAAGAAATGGTGTAATGTACATGAAAAAGTGGAGCCTTGTATTAAATGCATTATTGAAGAAAATGGTGTAATGTATGCTCCACAAAATATGAAATGCATTATGAAGAAAATAGTTTATGCCTACTGTTGCCTACATGAAAAAAGGGCACCAGTATCCCAAAGTATTATGTGAAAACAAGCATAGAAACAGTATTGGCATTAATACAAAAATAATTTTATTAACAATATTGGGTTGCTAACATGTTTTTTTTTTGTATAAATAACTGTGGGACACAAAAAAAGGCAGTGTAGAACACCATTGCCCACCATGCATTGCTCTAATAACTTAAAAAAGATTGTTTCCGAAGTTTGTCCCTAAAACACTGTCTTTTCCTACGAATTAAGTCGCACAACAATGTGTCTTTTTCACACAAATTAAGCCACACAAAAACGCACAAAATCTGCTGAAATACCTTTTGTCGATATTTGCACGAATTGAGTGTGAGGTTGTGTTGCTGTAAAAATCAATTGCCTGATGATGCATGAGTGGAGAAGGAGAGTCTCATTTCATACAAGTGCATTTTTGTCCACGTTCCCTCTCCTCGCCTCTCCTCAATTTTCAAAAGGAGGCGAGAGAGGACGCAGGAGTTGAGCAGTTCCAATTAAGAAAAGGCCCGTTTGGAGGTTTAGGGCTGGTAATTGGAGGATTAGAGTGTTGAGAGAGAACAGAAGTGGACTGTTTACCCCAGCTTTACTCTGAGCTTAGATCATCATCTGCTTTATATGCTATTTATCAAACAATCTCAGATAATTGGGAGTGTTCTTCAAAGTAATTCCTCTCATTTTGATTCAGGTGCTGTCACTCTATTTAATTACTTGTAAATCTCAAAGATGAAATGTTATTTTCATGGTTTGGATTCATTAAATACTGGTTAAATGAGAGTTTAGATTGAGATCTTAACGTGCTGATATTGAAAACACATGCAATTTATTTTCAGCTGTTGTACAGTATGATGTAATAGAAGGCGTTTTAGTTGGACGTTACGATGACCGTTGAGTCCAGTTGTGTACCCTTTGCACCTCTATGTCACCTACCACCAGTACTGACTGTTCCAACCCCACAGTTCATATTGTTACTCCTGATTTCCTGATGTGAACATTTCACTTGGATTTCTGCTGTAATCACTTGGAGACCATCAGTTAAAGCATCAGTTTAGGTAGGCCTGGCCACCCCTCGGAGCCTGCTTCCTATCTAGGTTTCTTATTAAGTTTCTGCCTTCCATGGAGTTTTTCCTAGTCACTATGCTCCTGCATCTGGAATGCTTGTTGTTTGGGGTTCTAGGCTGGGTATCTGTAACTGCTGATCTAAAAAGGGCTTTATAAAATACATTTGATTTCGTAGAGCAGGTACAGACACGATGACCTTGGTGCCATTGGCCAGGTTTGGATTAATGCTAGCTCTACTTAATCACAATCAAGACAACAGTTGCATAATCTGGAAGAATTTGTATTTATTTATTTTATTTAACCCTTATTTTACCAGGTAAATTGACAGAGAACACGTTCTCATTTACAGCAACGACCTGGGGAATAGTTTCAGGGAAGAGGAAAAAGCCAATTGTAAACGGGATGATTAGGTGACCATGATGGTATGAGAGCCAGATTTGGGATTAACACCCCTACTCTTACAATAAGTGTTAACTGTGTTTTAACAAATCTCCAGACGAGCTTCAATGCCATACACTCCTTCCGTAGCCTCCAACTGCTCTTAAATGCAAGTAAAAGTAAATGCATGCTCTTCAATCGATCACAGCCCGCACCCGCCCGCCCATCTAGCATCACGACTCTGGACGCTTCTGACTTAGAATATGTGGACAACTACAAATACCTAGGTGTCTGGTTAGACTGTAAACTCTCCTTCCAGACTCACATTAAGCATCTCCAATCCAAAATTAAATCTAGAATTGGCTTCCTATTCCGCAACAAAGCATCCTTCACTCATGCTGCCAAACATACCCTCGTAAAACTGACTATCCTACCAATCCTCGACTTCGGCGATGTCATTTACAAAATAGCCTCCAACACTCTACTCAGCAAATTGTATGTAGTCACAGTGCCATACGTTTTGTCACCAAAGCCCCATATACTACCCACCACTGCGACCTGTATGCTCTCGTTGGCTGGCCCTCGCTTCATATTCGTCGCCAAACAACACTGGCTCCAAGTCTATAAGTCTTTGCTAGGTAAAGCCCCGCCTTATCTCAGCTCACTGGTCACCATAGCAGCAAGCGCTCCAGCAGGTATATTTCACTGGTCATCCCCAAAGCCAACACTTCCTTTGGCCACCTTTCCTTCCAATTCTCTGCTGCCAATGACTGGAACGAATTGCAAAAAAATCACTGAAGCTGGAGTCTAATGTCTCCCTCACTAACTTTAAGCATCAGCTGTCAGAGCAGCTTACCGATCATTGTATCTGTAAATAGCCCACCCAACTACCTCATCCCCATATTGTTATTTATTTTTTGCTCCTTTGCACCCCAGTATCTCTACTTGCACATTCATCTCCTGCACTATCTATTACTCCAGTGTTAAATTGCTAAATTGTAATTATTTCGCCACTATGGCCTATTTATTGCCTTACCTCCCTAATCTTACTACATTTGCACACACTGTATATAGATTGTTGTATTGTGTTGTTGACTGTACATTTGTTTATCCCATGTGTAACTCTGTGTTGTGTAACTTTGCTTTATCTTGGCCAGGTCGCAGTTGTAAATGAGAACTTGTCCTCAACTGGCCTACCAGGTTAAATAAAGGTGAAATTAAAAAATAAATTAAAAAAGTGTCATGGGATCTTTAGTGACCACAGAGAGTCAGACACTCGTTTAACGTCCCCCTACACAGGGGCAATCATTGCCTTGGAGGCATTGGGATATTTTTTTAGACCAGAGGAAAAGGTGCCTCCTACTGGCCCTCCAACACCACTTCCAGCAACATCTGGTCTTCCATCCAGGGACTGACCAGGACCAACCCTGCTTAGCTTCAAAAGCAAGCCAGCAGTGGGATACAGGGTGGTATGCTGCTGTCCAAAACTTTAATCCCACCAACCAATGAAAGCAGAGAGGGTACTGTACATACAATGTCAAGTCAGTTGATCCCCTCCAAACTGGCACACTTCAGACTTGCAAGCAGATGAATGGTAGCCTGGTCCCAGATCTGTTGGTGCTGTCTTGCCAACTCATTAAAATCAAGATTAAGATCACTTTATTGGTCAATTGCACACAAGGTCCAACCGAAATTTGACTTCTGCTTTTAACCCAACCACTCCAAACGGCATATATATATAGATTTTGGGTGGCTGCCACTCTGGGAGCCATAAGTCTTACCAAAACAGTACAAAAATATCTGGGACCTGGCTAGGTGAAAACACAGAGAAGACTTTCATCCTTGTCCTGGTTCTTCCCTGGGGAAATGCTCTACATCTACAATACACCTGTGTGACGTTAAGGAAGGGATCCCCACCTAATTAGCCCCAATGTTAATGTGATCAATTCTAATGAAGCTGTATGTAGATGGAGAAGTCCAGGCAGGAGAGGCCTGAGGAGAGCAGCTGGCTGCTCCATAGTGAGACAGCCTGGCTATGCTGCACGACTGCCTGCCTTGCTGCACCTTAGACTGACTCTACACAGCCTAATTAATATAGACAGGACATTAGGCCTTTACCACTCTGGTGGCCTGCCTTCCATGACTTTTAATGATTCTATTGGCTTGTTTTCACCATTTTCCTTTCTATTGCCTCTGGGTCCTCTGTTGTGGGCTATCGGCTTTGAGGTCCTGGCCATGGACATCGACTGGCTTACCACGTGTCCATGTGACAATTTATCACAGTGTTGGGACAGAAACTGCCAGTGGTGGAAAGAGTACCCAATTGTCATACCTGAGTAAAAGTAAAGATACCTTAATAGAAAATGACTCAAGTAAAAGTGAAAGTCACCCAGTAAAATACGAGTAAAACTGTCAGGGATTTCTTCGTCGGAGGACGATATAACGAAATCATCGTCGGAAAAAGATGACCAATACGCAGCAGAGTTGATATAGTTCATTTTGAACATTTAATAAACTCAAAATGGATATACAAAATAACAAACTCACGATAAACTGACAGTCCTGTTAGGCTTAATTACGCTAAACACGAAACAATCACCCACAAAAGACAAACACAAACACACCCACATATATGGGACTCTCAATCAAAGGCAAATAGACAACACCTGCCTTCAACTGAGAGTCCCAACCCCAATTAACCAAAACATAGAAACAGACACACTAGACTAAACATAGAATACATGAAAACCAAACAGTTTCAAAAACCCCGGAATCTTAAATTAAATGCCCCTTCAACAAACACACCAACCCGAACCACATAAAACGAATACCCTCTGCCACGTCCTGACCAAACTACAATACTAATTAACCTTTATACTGGCCAGGACGTGACAAAAACTCTAAAAGTATTTGGATTAAAATATACTTAAGTATCAAAAGTAAATGTAATTGCTAAAATATACTTAAATATCAAAAGTATAAATAATTGAAAACTCCTTATTAAGCAAACCAGAGTGCGAATGTTTGTGCTTTTATTTATTTACGGTCAGCCAGGGGCACAATCCAACACTCAGTCATCATTTACAAACTAAGCATGTGTGTTTAGTGAGTCTGCCACGTCAGAGGCAGTAGGGATGACCAGGGATGTTCTCTTGATAAGTATGTGAATTGGACCATTTTCCTGTCCTTTTAAGAATTCTAAATGTAACAAGTACTTTTGCATGTCAGGGAAAATGTACGAAGTAAAAAGTACATTATTTTCTTTACTAAGAATGTAGTGAAGTAAAAGTTGTCAAAAATATAAATAGTAAGGTACATATACCCCAAAAAACTAATTTACACCACTGGAAACAGCATGATCAATAGAAATGTTGGAATCAATTGGAGATAAATAAAATGTAGGATGTCTCTAGAATCTAGTTTCTCTCTTTTTCCTTGTGTCACTATTTCTATATTTCATCTTAAACTCTGTATTGTTGGAAAATAACCCGTAAGTAAGCATTTCACTGTTAGTCTACACCTGTTGTCTATGAAGCATGTGACAAAATGTGATTTAATTTAATTTTAATTGCTTAGTTGGAGAGAAATGACCATGGTGCTAATGCAAAAGGATTTAAAATGCATACCAGCAAAAGAGATTAATGTGTCTGCACTTTCTTACAATAGCCTTGTGGGTAAAGTTAGAGGTTGACCGATTAATCGGTATGGCCGATGAATTAGGGCCGATTTCAAGTTTTCATAACAATCGGTAATCAGCCTTTTTGGACGCTGATTATGGACGATTACATTGAATCCATGAGGAAACAGGCTGACCACCTGTTATGCGAGTGCAGCGTCAGAAGGACCTTGTGGCTGCAATAAGCCAAGTAAGTTGCTAGCTAGCATTAAACTTGTCTTATAAAAAACAATCAATATTCACATAATCACTAGTTAACTACACATGGTTGATGATATTACTAGGTTAACTAGCTAGTCCTGCGTTGCATATAATCAATGTGGTGCATGTTAATTTCTCATCCAATCACAGCCTACTTCAACTTTGCCAAACGGGTGATGATTTAACAAAAGCGCATTCGTGAAAAAAGCACATTCGATGTGCAAATGTACCTAACCATAAACATCAATGCCTTTCTTAAAATCAATACAAAAAATCAGAGTCAGGGTATATGCAACAGCTTGGGCCGCCTGGCTCGTTGCAAACTGTGTTTCTTCCTAACAAAGACTGTAATTAATTTGCCAGAATTTTACATAATTATGACATAACATTGAAGGTTGTGCAATGTAACAGCAATTATTAGACTTAGGGTTGCCACCCGTTCGACAAAATACGGAATGGTTCCATATTTCACTGAAAGAATAAACGTTTTGTTTTTGAAATGATCGTTTCCGGATTTCACCATATAAATGACCAAAGGCTCGTATTTCTGTGTGTTGACAGAGGTGGTAGGCAGCAGCAGGCTCGTAAACATTCATTCAAACAGCACTTTACTGCATTTGCGAACAGCTCTTAGCAAAGGCTGGCAATACCAAAGTGCTTATAAGAACATCCAATAGTCAAAGGTATATGAAATACAAATGGTATAGAGAGAAATAGTCGACGCGTAATAATTCCTATAATAACTACAACCTAAAACTTCTTAACTGGGAATATTGAAGAACTGGGAATATTGAACCCCCAGCTTTCATATGTTCTCATGTTTTGAGCAAGGAACTTAAATGTTAGCTTTTTTACATGGCACATATTGCACTTTTACTTTCTTCTCCAACACTGTGTTTTTGCATTATTTAAACCAAATTGAACATGTTCCATTATTTATTTGAGACTAAATAGATAAAGTTAAAATAAAAGGGTTCATTGTTCATTCAGTATTGTTGTAATTGTCATTATTACAAATATATATATAAAAAAATCGTCCGATTAATCGGTATTGGCTTTTTTTGGTCCTCCAATAATTGATATTGGTATCTTAATTAACTGATAATGCCAGAGAAGCCGGTGTTTGGAGGATATACAGTGAGGGAAAAAAGTATTTGATCCCCTGCTGATTTTCTACGTTTGCCCACTGACAAAGAAATGATCAGTCTATAATTTGAATGGTAGTTTATTTGAACAGTGAGAGACAGAATAACAACAAAAACATCCAGGAAAAACGCATGTCAAAAATATTATAAAATGACCTTTTTAATGAGGGAAATAAGTATTTGACCCCCTCTCAATCAGAAAGATTTCTGGCTCCCAGGTGTCTTTTATACAGCTAACAAGCTGAGATTAGGAGCACACTCTTAAAGGGAGTGCTCCTAATCTCAGTTTGTTACCTGTATAAAAGACACCTGTCCACAGAAGTAATCAGTCAATCAGATTCCAAACTCTCCACCATGGAGAAGACCAAAGAGCTCTCCAAGGATGTCAGGGTCAAGATTGTAGACCTACACAAGGCTGGAATGGGCTACAAGACCATCACCAAGCAGCTTGGTGGGAAGGTGACAACAGTTGGTGTGATTCTTCGCAAATGGAAGAAACACAAAAGAACTGTCAATCTCCCTCGGCCTGGGGCTCCATGCAAGATCTCACCTCGCGGAGTTGCAATGATCATGAGAACGGTGAGGAATCAGCACCGAACTATATGGGAGGATCTTGTCAATGATCTCAAGGCAGCTGGGACCATAGTCACCAAGAAAACAATTGGTAACACACTACGCCGTGAAGGACTGAAATCCTGCAGCGCCCACAAGGTCCCCCTGCTCAAAAAAGCACATATACATGCTCGTCTGAAGTTTGCCAATGAACATCTGAATGATTCAGAGGATAACTGGGTGAAAGTGTTGTGGTCAGATGAGACCAAATTGGAGCTCTTTGGCATCAACTCAACTCGCCGTGTTTGGAGGAGGAGGAATGCTGCCTATGACCCCAAGAACACCATCCTCACTGTCAAACATGGAGGTGGAAATATTATGCTTTGGGGGTGTTTTTCTGCTAAGGGGACAGGACAACTTCACCGCATCAAAGAGACGATGGACGGGGCCATGTACCATCAAATCTTGGGTGAGAACCTCCTTCCCTCAGCCAGGGCATTGAAAATGGGTCGTGGATGGGTATTCCAGCATGACAATGACCCAAAACACACGGCCAAGGCAACAAAGGAGTGGCTCAAGAAGAAGCACATTAAGGTCCTGGAATGGCCTAGCCAGTCTCCAGACCTTAATCCCATAGAAAATCTGTGGAGGGAGCTGAAGGTTCGAGTTGCCAAACGTCAGCCTCGAAACCTTAATGACTTGGAGAAGATCTGCAAAGAGGAGTGGGACAAAATCCCTCCTGAGATGTGTGCAAACCTGGTGGCCAACTACAAGAAACGTCTGACCTCTGTGATTGCCAACAAGGGTTTTGCCACCAAGTACTAAGTCATGATTTGCAGAGGGGTAAAATACTTATTTCCCTCATTAAAATGCAAATCATTTTATAATATTTTTGACATGCTTTTTTCTGGATTTTTGTTGTTGTTATTCTGTCTCTCACTGTTCAAATAAACCTACCATTAAAATTATAGACTGATCATTTCTTTGTCAGTGGGCAAAAGTACAAAATAAGCAGGGGATCAAATACTTTTTTCCCTCACTGTAATTTACAGTCACGTCAAAAAGTGCAGCCAGAATAACAGCAAAGTAGCTGCATTTGCATTTGTTTAAGCTGTTTTCTAGAGACATTTATTTGGACACATCCATAACAATGAGCTAATGAGGCGCGATTTCGCCTGGCATAGAAAATGTGCTCACTAATTCTCTGCTGTTGAAAACAAAATGTAAGTCTAAAAGAAATGTGAGATAATGTCTAGATACTTTTTATAGTGGAGATAAAGTTTAAAAACTCATTTTTGGGAGCTGTGTGTCAATCAGCATTCTTCTTAGTTAATGTAGATACTCTATTTATTTATTTTGGCCCACCAGTCCTAATGTACAACAAACAACACCTCCCTCTTCACTACAGGACTCATTCTATGCTCTGCCAATGCAATATTGTAATAGTTTTAACAGTTGTCAGCCCTGCATGATAATTTACAGTCTCATGCCTCCGTCTTTGTTACAAAAGATGGATATCCCTGCAGTAAGTGTCCCCAGCTATATGGGATGCATCTTGGAAGTACATTAGAAGAAAAAAAATCCTGAGTGAGATCTGGGTTTAATTCATGCATTGTGTCCTGGAGCTGTACATTTACATGCTTCAGTGTTTAAAAAGCATCCGGGTGTGAGTGGGGACACAGAGAGGTAACACAAAATGATGATTTAACTAGGAGCCTCAGAGAAATTGATTTCATAGAGTGCAGGGGATATTTGATTGGATGTCTTTTACAATTTATGAACCTGCCCACTGGGCACAGACGTCAATTCAACATCTATTCCATGTTGATTCAATGCAATTTCATTTAAATTAGTAGGAAACTAGGTTGATTCAACCAGTGTGTGACCAGTGTGTGCTGTGCTACTTTCACTGGACCCAACAGACGATAGCCTCAGAAGCACTCAGATCCCACTGCAAGCTACACTGAGTGCTCTCTAGAGAGCTTTTGTATAAACTGTACCAGTCAAAAGTTTGGATACACCTACTCATTCAAGGGTTTTTCTTTATTTTTACTATTTGCTACATTGTAGAATAATAGTGAAGACATCAAAACTATGGCATAGCACATATGGAATCATGTAGTAACCAAAAAAGTGTTAAACCAATCAAAATATGTTATATATTTGAAGTAGCCACCCTTTGACTTGTTTGAACACTCCTGGCATTCTCTCAACCAGCTTCATGAGGTAGTCAACTGGAATGCATTTCAATTAACAGGTGTGCCTCGTTAAATGTTAGTTTGTGGAATTTCTTTCCTTCTTAATGCATTTGAGACAATCAGTTATGTTGTGACAAGGTAGGGTAGGGGTGGTATAGAGAAGATAGCCCTATTTGGTAAAAGCCCAAGTCCATATTATGGCAAGTACAGCTCAAATAAGCAAAGATAAATGACAGTCCATCATTACTTTACGACATGAAGTTCAGTCAATACAGAACATTTCAATAACTTTGAAAGTTTCTCCAAGTGCAGTTTCAAAAACCATCAAGCACTATGATGAAACTGGCTCTCATGAGGACCGCCACAGGAAAGGAAGACCCAGAGTTACCTCTGCTGCAGAGGATAAGTTCATTAGAGTTCCCAGCCTCAGAAATCGGCAATTAACTGGACCTCAGAATGCAGCCCAAATAAATGCTTCACAGAGTTCAAGTAACAGACACATCTCAACATCAACTGTTCAGAGGAGACTGCGTGA
Organism: Salmo salar; assembly: GCF_965601325.2. Taxonomy (NCBI): domain Eukaryota; kingdom Metazoa; phylum Chordata; class Actinopteri; order Salmoniformes; family Salmonidae; genus Salmo; species Salmo salar. The sequence goes on from NC_138300.1 coordinate 110,183,322, forward strand.
ATCAGACCTTCATGGTCGAATTGCTGCAAAGAAACCACTACTAAAGGACACCTGGGGCGCCAGGTAGCCTAGTGGTTAGAGCATTGGACTAGTGACCGGAAGGTTGCAAGATCAAATCCCCGAGCTGACAAGGTAAAAATCTGCTATTCTGCCCCTGAACAAGTTAGTCAACCCACTGTTCCTAGGCTGTCATTGAAAATAAGAATTTGTTCTTAACTGACTTGCCTAGTAAAATAAGAAGAAGAGACTTGCTTGGGCCAAGAAATGAGCAATGGACATTAGAAATGTGCCCTTTTGCCAGATGAGTCCAAATTTGAGATTTTTGGTCCCAAACGCCGTATCTTTGTGAGACACAGAGTAGGTGAACAGATGATCTCCGCATGTGTGGTTCCCTCCGCGAAGCATGGAGGAGGAGGTGTGATGGTGTGGGGGTGCTTTGCTGGTGACACTGTCTGTGATTTATTTAGAATTCAAGGTACACAACCAGCATGGCTACCACAGCATTCTGCAGTGCAACGCCATCCCATCTGGTTTGCGCTTAGTGGGACTATCATTTGTTTTTCAACAGGACAATCACCCAACACACCTCCAGGCTCTGTAAGGGCTATTTGACTAAGAAGGAGAGTGAAGAAAGGCTGCATCAGATGACCTGGCCTCCACAGTCACCAGACCTCAACCCAATTGAGATGGTTTGGGATGAGTTGGACTGCAGAGTGAAGGAAAAGCAGCCAACAAGTGCTCAGCATATGTGGGAACTCCTTCAAGACTGTTGGAAAAGCATGGCAGGTGACTACCTCATGAACTGGTTGAGAGAATGCCAAGAGTGTACAAAGCTGTTATCAAGGCAAAGGGTGGCTACTTTGAAAAATCTAAAATATATATATTGTTTCACAGTTTTTGGCTTACTACATGATTCCATATGTGTTATTTAATAGTTTGATGTCTTCACTATTATTCTACAATGTAGAAAATCATTTTTTTTAAGACTTGAATGAGTAGGTGTCCAAACTTTTAACCAGTAATGTATGTAAATACTTTCAGCTTAATCCATCTTCAAAAAACATCCCTTTCTCAGTTCCCATTATCTGGCCATTTAATTGTATACATATTCCGTGGATTTAATAATTTCCTTAAAAAATGATTTTTACTTATTTTAGCTTACTTTGTATGTGTAGCACACTCTAATTAGAATATAATTAAATCAGATTAAAATGATTAAAGTCCAGTCAGCATCTGTTCTTTGATACAGGTATGTACAACGTAAATCATGCTGGGACCAAATTAATTGTTTATTATTCCCAAAGTAAATATTGAATTAATGCTCTTTCCAGAGAGGAGCATGTGTATTTACACTAGGCCAGTGAGTGGGCTATCTGGAAATAATATGCATTCACTCACAGTGACGCATACTGCATCCACAAACCTTTGTTCAACCATGGACCATCCTCTGTGACCGTCACCACAATTGGTACATGTAGGCTCACACTGTACAACAAACTGCCAATTCCACTGTCTATGACAGAACCTTCCGCCTTAACCTTCTACCTAAACTGACAGCCATACACATCACAAAGACAAATCATTACCAAATCTCTCATGACAGACCTTTTTCTCCTTTCCTTCCATGGGTAAATGGAGACCATGCGTAGCCCTTCTAACCTTCTACCTTTGATAAACATCCCCTGACAACACCTAATGGTAAATGGAAGGAGAAATAATAGAATCAGGTTGAGAGAGACATGGGGCAAATGAAGACAGGCGTTGGATGTTGAGTCCTACATGACATCTTCACGAAGATATATTACCTGGCCTCCTTTTATCTTCAAAGAGATATATTACCTGGCATCCTTTTATTTTCAGAGACATATTACCTGGCCTCCTTTAATCTTCACAGAGATATATTTCCTGGCCTCCTTTTATCTTCACAGAGATATATTGCCTGGCCTCCTTTTATCTTCACAGAGATATATTACCTGGGCTCCTTTTATATTCACAGAGATATATTACCTGGCCTCCTTTTATCTTCACAGAGATATATTACCTGGCCTCCTTTTCTCTTCACAGAGATATATTACCTGGTCTCCTTTTATTTTCACAGAGATATATTACCTGGCCTCCTTTTATCTTCAAAGAGATATATTACCTGGCATCCTTTTATTTTCAGAGATATAATACCTGGCCTACTTTAATGTTCACAGAGATATATTACCTGGCCTCCTTTTATCTTCAAAGAGATATATTACCTGGCCTCCTTTTATTTTCACAGAGATATATCACATGGCCTCCTTTAATCTTCACAGAGATATATTTCCTGGCCTCCTTTTATCTTCACAGAGATATATTACCTGGTCTCCTTTTATTTTCACAGAGATATATTACCTGGCCTCCTTTTATCTTCACAGAGATATATTACCTGGCCTCCTTTTATCTTCACAGAGATATATTACCTGGCCTCTGGATACAGATAGCTCAAGAGGTACAGTGCCTTGCGAAAGTATTCGGCCCCCTTGAACTTTTCGACCTTTTGCCATGTTTCAGGCTTCAAACATAAAGATATAAAACTGTAATTTTTTGTGAAGAATCAACAACAAGTGGGACACAATTATGAAGTGGAACGAAATTTATTGGATATTTCAAACTTTTTTAACAAATAAAAAACTGAAAAATTGCCCCCCCCCCCCAGCAATCCTAATGTACTTTGTGACCCCTCTGATTTTTGGGGTTCATGGCGTCCCTGTTCGTAACAATTACTACAACAATTGTGAGAGTCCCTAGCAAGAGTAAATGTCTAGCATTTCAGTGAAAAGTAAAAGGACAAGGAATACTGTTTTATGGACCATGATTTGGTGTGGGGAATGTGTCAGCATCCCTTGATGTCTATTTTGAATCAAAAGCCCTATTTACTCAGACTGGATAGAAACAAAGCTGACATGGGAAACAAGGCTGGTGCCACTAAATATCAAGTGGCACCCGCTTAGAAAGGCTATGTCTTTGAACAAATATAAAATGACAGTGTGCCACAGGGTGATTACTAATTCCACCTGCGCTAAATTGGTAACAGCATATATAATGTATATACTGTTTATATTGGTGAGGTTCCTTGATCAGGTAAGAAAATACATAGTTTAGGTTTGAAATGACAAACCCTGCTCAGGCAAAGACTCTAGAGACCCGTGACATTGGACTCAATTGTTTAATTTGGTGTATTGTCTTGACTTTTCAAAACAATGCCATTTTTCAAAGTGATGCTAGCTAGTCTTTTCCTGCATCCTCTTCTGAAGGTGGGGCTGTACAGTATATGATGCCACTGTATTGGACTGTCAAAATTGACAAAAATGTTCTCCACTTAGGGGTCAAAAGGTGATGGTGAGGTCACAAAGGCCAAGGAAAAAGCACTGCTGCCTCACGCCTGAGATGTGACATCATTCCCAAAGTAGAAGTAATTGCCGCAAAGAAACTAGAATGTCTGACCATTTGTCAATAGTAAACCAATATCCACAGGCTGTTTTTAGGAAAAAAAACAGAGTACATATACTGCCATCTATTTGAACCTTGGGATTTTCACAACTGAGGTGGGGTAGACAATGGAGGAGAGCATATGGGGCTGGCAGAGAAATGGGGAGTTGGTTGGTGCGTGCTTGTGTGTGTGGTGAGGGTGGGTGGGTGGGGAGATATGTGTATCTCCTTCCACTGATTACCTCAGTTGCTGAATCAGTCAATATGGCTCCAGAGGGTGGGCTCAACCCAAGCTGCTGCATTCACTCAGATCCGCCAGGGCTTTCCTTAACCCATAGACCACTGCTGCTTGAAAGAGCCACACTGCAGCAAGCCTATTGATTTCTCTACCTAGCATTATGGATAAGTTCACTTAATTATTATTTTTGAGGTCGACTGAGGGTCATCTATTCCCATACAGGAGAATGTACTGTCACTGATGTAGATAGCTTTGAAGAAATATAACGTGGAGTAGAATGGTAAGCAGCATGGTCTCAAGGCTAAGATTGGCTTTCTGCTAAGCTGTTTTATCGCAGGTTTTGTTCCTTATTTTGTAGATTACTGTACTGTCCATTTTCAGGAGCATTTTCTGCCATCAACAGGTTCAACTGAACCATGCAACCCCTCGGCGAAACCACAAATTACTCAAAAGAGCATTGACGGTGGCATACCATCACTTGACATGGACAGACGGCATGAAATACTCACCAGTCTGGTTGCCATAGAACTGAAGCCCTTCGCCTATCCTCACACACTAAGACAACAGTTAGGAGAGGAAATGAAGGCTTAGAGAAATACCCATCCTTATGCACACTGCATGACTCACACTGTCACACACAAACCATCACAAAGTGTACAGCACTTTCAGATATCAGCTGATGTAAGAAGGGCTATATAAATACATTTGATTTGATTTGATCACATACACACTTACACGCACTTTCATCGAAAAGCACCAGATATTGTTATCTAGGAAGTGCTGAAGTGTGAATCAACACTAAGGCAAAACTGAAATACATTTAAAAACTTGTAAGAAGAAGGGAAGGTCATTTTTTATTCTACAACAAGTTACAACTAAATGAAAGTATCCTAAGTATGAGGTAATTGCATGGAGTCAGGTCATGCACCCGCGTGTCAGTAGAAAAGCAGAATAATGCATCTTTTGTTTGCTGAAGGGGCCTTACATTAAGGAACAGGGCCACGTAACAGCACTTAGACCTAATCACTTCCTCTGAGAGATTAGACCACCTCAACTGTTACTGCATAGGATCGCAAGACTCTGCATACAGCACACCAACATACTGTATATTACGCACAGTTGTTCATGTATACATATGGACTAGTTGAAGAATAGCGTTACTTTTTCTTTTCTCCTTTGCTGCTATTGAGATTGAGGACACTGCATACGTTAAGAAATCAACATGCAGTACAACGGGTCATAACAGTTTATTCACAAATGTATAGCCTGTTTTCTTACTTCCAAGTGCACATCATTGTTTTTATTTACACTGTAGGACCTTACATTTAACAGTTCAAATGTGTATTTTATTCTGTATAATGTTAATTATTGTCGTATTTTGTATAATACGTTTTAACAATTAAAATATAGTGCAATACAACACCGACTATTTTTAAAACAAACGTGCAAGAATACCCTCAAACTTCTTAGGCAACAAAGGTAGTCTATGGCTATGTGAGCCCATTTTGTAGGCTATCGAAAAATATAAATGGTTAAAAAATAGCTTGCTTTCAATCCTATTTACAATTCTACTAACAGTTGTCCCAGTGCAGTCTCTCCTTTGCGCTGAGCTTCTGTAGCCTACTGTGTGCTCTCTGACCCCGGTGGCAGTCCTCTCGCTGCTCCGCTCCGCTCTCTCCGGCTCCCCCCCTTCTCTTCTCACATCGAGGCTCCTATCTCGCTCGTTGCCTTTCTGTCGCATTTCCTCAAGAGCCAGCCGAGGGTCTCCCAGGGTCGAAGGTTCTGCCCTGCTAGCCACGACCTCCACCTCTCAAGACCTGCAAGTTGTCTGCGTTATCTATGGGACCGCGTTTTTGACAACATAGACAGAGAGCTAACCCCGAGCACATATCTACCGGATGAACGGAACTCGCCACCCGTTTGGCAAGAACATCGCTGGGAAAAAATAACGAGGCACAAAGCGGTGGGTTAGGGGTGATTTGTCATTTACGAACCATTCGGATACAGAGGTTTCTGTCGAGGCTGTAAATGTTGCTATTCGTAATATTGTAGATGAGAGAGCTTGGTTTATGTTTGTATTTTGTTCTGTAATGCAGAATAGGCCTACAATAAATGAGGAAGAACACGATCTTGTAATATCGTGTGAGAGGTTCAATTTTGTCTCTTCTGTGTCTTTAGGCTGATTGGTAGAAATGGTGCATATATTTAAAAATCCCCTTTTCCAAATGTTGCAGTGTGAAACCAAAATTAGAGGGAACATATGTTTTTATGTAAAATATCCTCTTACAGTTCAGCTTGTAGATAACCAGCTTGTTACAGTTGACTGATAGTAAATGTCTGTCTGCACTCTGCACCGCTGCTAACCTGCTAATGTTCAATTCGTCTGGGTAGTTTTTATGTTTTAATTTTCAGTTTCCAATGTCTTGAACGAAAGTGGTGTGGTTTAAGTTCACTGTTTTGTCATCTAGCTAATACAGCAACTACAATTCGTTTGGTTACGTTGTATCAATTCACTCTGTCACTTTTACATTTGTAAAACAAAAATGTAGGCCTGGGTTATTTCAAGCCTTTTGATTGGAACAGAATGCATATAGTAGTTTGATATTATATTTTCTACTGACGTTACAGTATTGTTAAAGGTTTAATGTCCAAGCTTGTTTTGTATCCAATCTACTGTAGGTAAAATCTATCAGCACTTCAGAAGACATTAGCGAGAAAATGGAAGTGTATCACCTCTTCTGATATTAGTGGTTGAATAATTCTTAGAATTCTGGGAGTCTTCTTGATGTTGTTTTTGTACAACACAAGTGGTTCACTTAAAGCTGTCATTTACAGCAACACATTATTTTTAATCATGTCTGCTGCACAATTACTGTATTTTGAGGTGTGCTCCTCTCTTTGTTTGCGGTGGTACAGATTGTGGCCAGTTGTCCAGAGGGCCGGTGGGTCTGAGTTAGTGAACGGGGCTGTTCTGAATGATGCCCACTCCCTAAAATGGTTCTGGATCCTGGTAAACTAACTGCCCATGTCCCAAGCAGCAGAGCCATGGCTCACAGAAACCCCCCCTCTCAGGGCAAGGTGACCGTCACTGTGGACGAGTACAGCTCCAACCCCACACAGGCCTTCACCCACTACAACATTAACCAGAGCCGCTTCCAACCTCCACATGTCCACATGTGAGTATCTATCTAGCCGCAGACCTGCACTGTCTCTATCTCTTTTTCATCTGACGGGCCATTACAGTGCACAGAGGATTGATTGATTGATGAATGTGTTCAAACAAAAGAGTAAATATATGGACATCTGGCCTCATAACATCCACCACCATACCTTCTGTGTGCTCTATTCTCAGCACACATTAGCTTGTCTTTAATAGATGGAGTATGACTTAAACATGTTTGGTTATCCTCAGTGCCCTGTCAAATAACCTACAGTGTGTGAGGTTAAAGTGTGTGAGGCGGAAGCCACCTTTCATGTTATTAACTTAACGGAGGTCAGAGGTCAGGTGGGTTTATAAGCTATTTAACAATGCTCCTTTGACCTCTGGGTCACAGCTCAATTCTAAGTAACTTCCCTATTGACTTCTAATCATTAGGATGTAATGAGTGTTGCTGTGGATGGGATGGGTGGGCCTGGGGTGGTCAGAGTGGGAGGCAGGTGCTCCTGGCTGGCTGGCTGGCTGACTGACACACAAAACTAGCTTTTCCAGCAGAGACAAAACAAAGATGTAAGTCAGATGTCGTCTTTATAGAAGTCAAGACTTCTGTTAACCAGTGTTTTTCACTTAGTCCACGATTAACCTTTTTTTTTTATTGCAGTTTTTAAATCACATCTGCGCTCTGTTTGTCTTAGACCATGGACAGATGTCTCAGTACAACAGCGAGGTGGACCTTGTATCCGTTAAATTGTTTATTGAAGCTATAGTAATCAAATCGGATGGAGCATTTTAGAACAGGACAGTGTAGAGTGTAATTAACAGAAGAAGCCAAAGTCAGCAGTGATAGAGATATAGGTACGGTAATTCATTAATATCTGATGGACACATGGCAAGAGTAGGGAGTAATGAATAACCTCCTGGATTTTGTGATGATTTGCATTAAAACACCTTGGTTGACTCATTCAAACTAGCAGCTTAATCTATAATTTGCCAGCATGATTCCATGCATCGCAGCTGGGCAGTTGGCCAGCCCTGACAGCCCAAAATTCCACATGAGTTTACAATCACAGCCTGGCTCCCACAGCCTGGCTCCCACAGCCTGGCTCCCAATGACAAGGCAACTGTGAGACTCTGAGGGACCTGCTCTAGCTTAAAGGTTGGACGGTCAGTTCCACTTTGGGATTCCTTAGACATCTTTAGAGAAGGCTGTTTTATTTGTAATATTACTTTCTATTGGAGGTTGCTGCACGTGACACATTGACAACCTAGGTTACATTTTCAAATGGAGGGCTGCTTTAATAATTTGACACAAACCCATATTCTGCTTCTGCTGTCCCTCATCGATGACAGGGTGGAGCCCATTCCCTATGACGCCCCTAAACCCTCCGGTCATACACGTTTCGTCTGCGTGTCGGACACACACTCCAGGACGGATGGGATCCAGATGCCATACGGGGATGTCCTTCTTCATACTGGGGACTTCACTGAACTGGGCCTACCCTCTGAGGTCAAGAAATTCAATGACTGGCTAGGTAAAGAGAGTCACACACACTGCTGTTTTTTTGCTCTCAACCCTCAGCATCAGGGACGGTCCTTGCTGTTCTGCCGCCCTAGGCTAGACCAAAAATGATGTTGAAAAGACGTGTAAAATATGTATTTTCCAGATGTTGAAATTAGGTTAAATTTAGGTTCTGAATGAAAGGTGAAAATATGTATTTTATGGACGTCTATGTTTGGCCGAAATCAAGGCTGGTCCAGACCGGATAAAATCTGAACCAAACATAGACGTCTATGATTGGTTCAGATTTGGTCCGGACCAAAAATCAATGTCCGTGGACGTTCAAATTAAGACCGGTCTAGACTGCACCAAATCTGAACCAAAAAGAGACGTCCAAAAGGCATCGGCGTCGGTCCGTGTTTACTGAGGTGTAGCCTACAGTTTTGCCTGAAATTGAATTTTATGAATGCCCATCTATGTGGTCAGCCTACCATTTGTAAAACATTTTTAAAAAAGATGTCCGAACAGGACCAAAAAAAGACGTCCAAAAGGCATCGGCGATGGTCCGTGCTTACTGAGGTGTAGCCTACAGTTTTGCCTGAAATTGAATTTTATGAATGCCCATCTATGTGGTCAGCCTACCATTTGTAAAACATTTTTAAAAAACATGTCCGAACAGGACCAAAAAAAGACGTCCAAAAGGCATCGGCGATGGTCCGTGCTTACTGAGGTGTAGCCTACAGTTTTGCCTGAAATTGAATTTTGTCAGCTGCAATGGTAGGCCAACCATTTGTAAAACAGGCTTTTACATTGGCTTTATTAGTCCTGATTCATGTGACTAATGAATTTGGCTACTTAAGCTCTGAATATCAGCTGCCCAACTTTATCAGGAGTTATCGTGAGCCTATTTGCGTTGTGTTTACACAGCGGGAAATGCAGAAGTATTTTCTTTTATCGCTATGATCAGCTTGTCCAAAAATGTACGAATACAAGCTTGATGCAACTGATCATGACAATTGGGTGAAACTCCTGGACAACAGTTGATTGTCCCTTCCATATTATCAATTTTACTTTGACCTGGCCTGTTTTAAGGATATGTTTGTTAACGTGACAGCACATTTTTTATTTGATTGGGCGCCATTTAGGTTAGGCTATTTGATCTGGAGAAACCTGCATGATGTAAAAAGTGTCCGTCTCATTATATTGTTATAGATTTTATCTCCAGCCTGTAGACTACAGAAAGGGCCCCATACTCTTTCTACTATATCCTGTATCTGCTACATGATTGATGTTTGATCCTTTTTTTGACGTAACGTGGAGGAGAACCGCAACGATGCGTCTGACGAACAGCACCCTGGAGAGGCGCACTGAGGATGGACAAGCAAAATATTTTGCGCCCCTGCCTTTGACAAAGTGGGCACTGTTTATCACAGGGCGGCATCAGTTCTCACCTTAAAAGCCCATTTTGCCACTGGTTGAGATAATTCTGCCCAAAACCAATGACAATTTATGTGAGGTTTTATGTGTTGTTGTTGGAGGTCTTGGTCAGTTTAGCTCAGAAAATGTCTCACTCGTCAATCTGCCGCCATAGGCGGTGGCCTAATCCTGCCTAATGAGCATGCCGGCCATGCTCAGCATACTGTACAGTAACCTCTATCTTGACTAAAAAGGTTATTTGCTGTAAGTTACTATACCAACAGTATTTGGTATAATTTGGACTTCCTTATTTAAGCGAAAACTATTCTCATAAAAAATGTCTGCTTTGACGATATTTAATATTTACTACTGTAAATGAAACATTTGAAATGAAGAACCCGCGGAAAGGAATATAGCAGTAAGTAACTTTCCTTGAAGGTCATACATTAAAACACTGCCATCCTCCTCAGTTTCAAATACATTTTAGCCTACAGCCCAGAGAAAATTGAGTTGAGCGTTCAATTTGAGCCCTATACAGAATTGCTGCGTTAATATAAGAGGTAACTGGGACAAAGGACCTCTCTCTCCAAGAAAGTAAAAAGGTCAAATGAAAAATTGTAAAATTCCCCTTTGTTGACTGAGATGTGCGTTGGCTGGGTAACTAAGGTCTTTATCTGCAGTTATTGCTCTTTTGTAAGAGGGGAGAAAAGTTAACCCTGGTCTAAGGAGGTCAAGAAGCCTTAACCTTTTCATTTCTGGCGTTTTACTTTCATGGACCATTCCCTTAACCTCTCAAAGACAACTTTCTATTCTAGTGAATGAATACTGATTCACCAACTGGGGTATTGGTATCCCCAGAAACCATGCTACTGGCCAAAGCTATGTAGTGTTTATATTCTGTACATGTTACTTGCCTTGTGTTGAACAGTAACAGAAAGCTATCTATCCCATCCATATTCAACATGTCTTCCCTGCTGTCTCTCCTGCAGGGAGTCTACCTTATGAATTCAAGGTGGTGATTGCAGGGAACCATGAACTGACGTTTGACAAGGACTTCATGGCTGAGCTGGTCAAGCAGGATTACTATCGCTTTCCCTCCGTCTCTAAGCTGAGACCAGAGGACTTTGACGATGTTCAGGCCCTTCTCTCTAACTGTACTTACCTGCAGGACTCTGAGGTCACAGTCAAGGGATTCCGCATATACGGGGCACCATGGTAAGTTGCTCTCTTGTCTTGAGATAAGTATCATGACTTATTTACTTGTAGTCAATAGTGTTATGATACAGTGACTATAGAGGCTAATCGCTGAGTGACAGACTTTTGCATAATATGGCCTCAGTGACACTGATCACTGTACCTGAGTTTGCCAGGGTTGCTCAAATATTCTTTACATACAGTAGAGGGTCATGACACTTTGTGTGGCCATTCTCTTTGCTTGCTTATTAAGTCCCTGCATGAGTCTAGTTGAGTTTTTCTTAGTAGTGTGTGTCCATGGTGGATATAAAACACTGCAGACCTAGCCCATGCTATTCACTTGCTTCTAAGTTCTACATTCCTTATTGCTTTCTTCCATTTCCATACCTCATTGAGGGGATTGCCTTGTGTTGTCCCTGAGTCCTGACAGGGACTCCATGTCTTTTATTAGACACAGAGTGCTTGAAAGAGAGACGTCTGTGGTTAGTTGGGTGTGGGTCCAGTGCCAGCCGTGTCATCCTCCTGTCCTAGACTTTGGGCATGTCCTGACACGCTACAGGCTGCCGTGGAGACAGACATGTACTTACAGTGTACTCGGCTCCAGACTCTTATGTCATCACACACCCATATCTTCAGCCAGCCACACCGCTGAGTCTGAGGCCCAGTTAACCCTTCACCCACTGCTTTTCTAGTTTCCCTCCGTACTACGGTGTCACTGCTGAATGATTGATCTCTGATTGGATCGTCAAGCGAAGAGAGTTTCGATGTAGGCCTATCGCATGATGCTTTGATAAGTTTTAGAATGCTGTGTCTGCTACATATTTTCTATATTTATTCCTGTGACACTTTTTCAAAGGGGATATTGAGGCTATAGTTACAAAACGTAACGTAATGTATAGCGCTAACGGAACGTTATCTCCATTCCTGGTATTTCTTTTGAATTCTCCCCAGTAGGGTGGACCGGGACAGGCAGGCTGGCTAGCTGTACCGAGGCCATGGGTGGCTGGAGAGGGTCGAGGCCAGAGCAGTGGAATCAGGCCATTGTGTGTCAGTCTGACTGACCCCAGTCTGGCCTCCACAACTCCCTGCTGGCTGACACACACACACACACACACACACACACACACACACACACACCAACCTCCTTTTACAGGCTCTCTCCCCCCCCCCCAATCCCAGATCTAATAATGTTCTGTGAACCACACGCCCCCTTCTGCCCGTGTTATTCTTCATCAGTCATTGGACGTGTATATATATATATATATATATATATATATATATATATATATATATAGAGAGAGAGAGAGAGAGAGAGAGAGAGAGAGAGAGAGAGAGAGAGAGAGAGAGAGAGAGAGAGAGAGAGAGAGAGAGAGAGAGAGAGAGAGAGAGAGAGAGAGAGAGAGAGAGAGAGAGAGAGAGAGAGAGAGAGAGAGAGAGAGAGAGAGAGAGAGAGAGAGAGAGAGAGAGAGAGAGAGAGAGAGAGAGAGAGAGAGAGAGAGAGAGAGAGAGAGAGAGAGCAGAGAGAGAGAGAGCTTTTGTCTCAAGTCCCAGCTGAATAGGTATGACTACCCTGACAATGACAGTCTGACCAGGTGTAATGATGATGACAGTGAGAGAATTGGTCTTTTAGGTCTTCATACCTTAACCTGTCACTATTATATTTGCGTCCTGAGCCCAACTATCATTCTCAGGGGTTAACCCTCCCGTCTTGAGGTGAGAGCTCTTCTAGCATGATTTAATCATATATTTGCCACTTCAAAGATGCTGTATATCCTGGTGATAAAGAAATGTTTCTCACATTGCAGGCAGAGAGGAAAGGGCAACAATGAGGGCAGAAACATAGTGTTTCAGTCACAGAGTAGTGCTGAATCAAATGATTATCTTTGAAGGGGAGCAAACCAGCCACCCAGATGCATGATGGGAGGTCTGTGGTAGAGCTCTGGGGTCGTCATTACAGGGGTGATTTTCCAGATCTCTGAGCCTCTCCAGCAGGAAGTGGCTTTTGTTCCGACACATCCTGGTTCTTTTGTTTGAGCGTACGGATCAAACCCTGGGCCTGACCCCCGTACCCCCTTTAGGGACTGCACTCCCAGCAGGCCACGGTAACCCTTGTCACCTCAGAGCCTAGTGATCAGAGGTCATTTCCACCGCCCACAAAGAGATCAGCTAGGCTTGACAGACACTGCAGGCCTGCTCTAGGTCTGAGTCAAATCAAATGTTATGTCACATGCTTGGGAAACAACAGGTGTAGACTAACAGTGAAATGCTTACTTGTGGGCCCTTTCCAACAATACAGAGAGAATTAAAAAAAATAATAACATAAGGAATAAATACACAATGAGTAACGATAAGTTGGCTATATACATAGTTTCGAGTTGATATGCAGGGGTACGAGGTAATTTAGGTAAATATTTGTATATAGATAGTGGTAAAGTAACTAGGCAACGAGATTCAGTAGATAATTAACAGTAGCAGCAGCATATGTGATGATTCAAAAAAGTTATTGAAAAGGGGTCAATGCAGATAGTCTGGGTAGCTATTTGGTTAACTATTTAGCAGTCTTATGGTTTGGGGGTAGAAGCTGTTCTGGGTCCTGTTGGTTCCAGACTTGGTGCATCGGTACCGCATGCTGTGTGGTAGGAGAGAGGACAGTCTATGACTTGGGTGGCTGGAGTCTTTGACAATTTTAGGGCCTTCCTCTGACAACGCCTGGTATAGAGGTCCTGGATGGCAAGGATCTCAGCCCCAGTGATGTACAGCATGGCTAGCTCAGAGCAGGGGGAGGTGTTATACTATAGACAGCATGGCTAGCTCAGAGCAGGGGGAGGTGTTATACTATAGACAGCATGGCTAGCTCAGAGCAGGGGGAGGTGTTATACTATAGACAGCATGGCTAGCTCAGAGCAGGGGAGGTGTTATACTATAGACAGCATGGCTAGCTCAGAGCAGGGGGAGGTGTTATACTATAGACAGCATGGCTAGCTCAGAGCAGGGGGAGGTGTTATACTATAGACAGCATGGTTAGCTCAGAGCAGGGGGAGGTGTTATACTATAGACAGCATGGCTAGCTCAGAGCAGGGGGAGGTGTTATACTATAGACAGCATGGCTAGCTCAGAGCAGGGGGAGGTGTTATACTATAGACAGCATGGCTAGCTCAGAGCAGGGGGAGGTGTTATACTATAGACAGCATGGCTAGCTCAGAGCAGGGGGAGGTGTTATACTATAGACAGCATGGCTAGCTCAGAGCAGGGGGAGGTGTTATACTATAGACAGCATGGCTAGCTCAGAGCAGGGGGAGGTGTTATACTATAGACAGCATGGCTAGCTCAGAGCAGGGGGAGGTGTTATACTATAGACAGCATGGCTAGCTCAGAGCAGGGGGAGGTGTTATACTATAGACAGCATGGTTAGCTCAGAGCAGAGGGAGGTGTTATACTATAGACAGCATGGTTAGCTCAGAGCAGGGTGGCAGTCTGAGTCTGGCTTTAGAAAATCAAAGACTTTCCTCTAATCCTTTTATGGCGGCAGACACACACTGGTCATGTGACCTTTTGGGTTTACATTGGATGAGAGCCCGCCAGGCAGAGCCACAAAGAAAGTGTGGATCTATGTTGCCATGGAAACCATAGCAGAGTCGTGTGTGTGTGTGTGTGTGTGTGTGTGTGTGTGTGTGTGTGTGTGTGTGTGTCGCTTCAGTGTGTGTTTGTCATTAAAGCACTTCCACTGTGTGTGTGGGTCAGTGAGGACAGCATAGCTCTGAGCCTGCATTTCCCCCAATCTCTCACATGGACACCCATGCTGGGCTGGTAATGTACTTTATTGACTGGGAGACTGGTCTCACTGTCATGTGTAGCTTTGATTTCCTGTCTGTTTGTGTAGCAGATAGATGGGAATGGAAAGCTGCCTGACTAATTGCCAACAGTGTGAGAGCTTAGCCTCAAATAAACCGTCTGTTTATGGAAATAAATAAGGCCATATCTGACTCTGAAATGAGGTTGTAACTCCCTAGGCAAGGGCTCTAGTTTCAGCATTACTTGGTGGAAATTCCTACTATTGCTCAATGTGTGAAAACCCTCTGTCTAGTCACAACAACTTGGGACTGATCTCAAGTCATAGGCTGAATCACAAATCACTCGTCGGAGGGCCCTCCGAGCGAGAGTGGATGGTTTGGGATTCGCCGATACTGTGGGAACCAGTGTCTTGCAACAGTCAGCACAATATATGTGCATGTTACTTTCGGTCTAGTCTGTGTGTATTACCTTGTTTTTTTTGGTTAGCGGCGGTTTTCTACTCTACCCTGCCCTACTCTATCCTGCGCTGCTCTACCCTGCACTGCTCTACCCTGCCCTACTCTATCCTGCGCTGCACTATCCTGCGCTGCTTTACTCTACCCTGCGCTGCCCTACTCTATCCTGCCCTACTCTATCCTGCGCTGCACTATCCTGCGCTGCTTTACTCTACCCTGCCCTACTCTATCCTGCTCTACTCTACCCTGCGCTGCTCTACTCGACCCTGCCCTACTCTATCCTGCCCTGCTCTACTCTACCCTGCGCTGCTCTACTCTACCCTGCCCTACTCTATCCTGCGCTGCTCTATCCTGCGCTGCTCTACTCTACCCTGCGCTGCTCTACTCTACCCTGCCCTACTCTATCCTGCGCTGCTCTAACCTTGCGCTGCTCTACTCTACCCTGCCCTACTCTATCCTGCGCTGCTCTACTCTACCCTGCGCTGCTCTACCCTGCGCTGCTCTATCCTGCTCTACTCTACCCTGCCCTGCTCTACTCTACTGTGCTCTACCCTGCTCTACTCTACCCTGCCCTACAGGCCCCTGCGAGGCCTTACCTGCTGAGTGCTGACATCACTGATTGTAAAGTGACCTTTGGCCCGGAGGTGCAAACTGCACGTCAGTGTTAATTAGCTGCTCATGTCGCCAGCGCTACACTTCTCAGATCTCTCTGCGCTGCCCTGTTCTGGCCCCAGCTCTGACTGCAGTGCAGCGCTGGGGGCTTTCACGCTCACCCAGCATTAGGCAGTCAGGCAGGCCAAACTGGGGCACAGGAAGAGAGGCCAGGCTGCCTGAGGGGGGAGGCAAGGGGGGGCAGGCAAGGGGGGGCAGGCAGAAGAGCGGGTCAGACAGACAATAAGCATAGCCCAGGGAGAGGTAGAGGAGCCGAGAGGTTGAGATTAGGAGTGGGATGAACACCCTCAGAGGAGGAGATGCCTGCCCTCCACTCAGAGGATTCCCATTTTGGATGAGCTCCAGTTTACCACAAGGCCACAGTGGATTGAGAAGGCTAGGCCTTTTGACCTATCTTTGGCAGGTTGAATAATGGTCAGGGTTTTATCTGGTTTCAATGCCCCCCCCCCCCCCCCCCCCCCCAAAAAAAAATCTACAAAACCTCTTTCTTATTTTTTATTATTTTATTACCAATTGAGATGATTAAATTGTCATGTAATGGCCAAGCCTATCAAATTGCTTATGACACAGTAGTAACTAGCTATGACAACCACTACACCAGTGGTTCTGTCTGTATCAATTCAAGTGGCTTTATTGGCATGGGAAGCATATGTTAACATTGGCAAAGCAATTGAAGTAGATAATATACAAAAGTGAACTAAACATTAAAAATTAACAGTAAACATTACACTCACAGAAGTTCCAAAAGAATAAAGACATTACAAGTGTCATTATGTGTATATATACAGTGTTGTAACGATGTGCAAATGGTTAAAGTACAAAAGGGAAAATAAATAAACATAAATATGGGTTGTAATTACAGTGGTGTTTGTTCTTCACTGGTTGCCCTTTTCTTGTGGCAACAGGTAACAAATGTTGCTGCTGTGATGGCACACTGTGGTATTTTACCCAGTAGATATGGGAGTTTATCAAAATCTGGTTTGTTTTTGAATTCTTTGTGGATCTGTGTAATCTGAGGGAAATATGTGTCTCTAATATGGTCATACATTTGGCAGGAGGTTAGGAAGTCCAGCTCAGTTTCCACCTCATTTTGTGGATAGTGTGCACATAGCCTGTCTTCTCTTGAGAGCCAGGTCTGCCTTTGGCCGCCTTTCTCAATAGCAAGGCTATGCTCACTGAGTCTGTACATAGTGAAATCTTTCCTTAAGTTTGTGTCAGTCACAGTGGTCAGGTATTCTGCCACTCTGTACTCTCTTTTTAGGGCCAAATAGCATTCTAGTTTGCTCCGTTTTTTTTGTTTGTTAATTCTTTCCAATGTGTCAAGTAATTATATTTTAGGTTTTTTATGATTTGGTTGGGTCTAATTGTGTTGCCGTCCTGTGGGGTCTGTTTGAACAGAGCCCCAGGACCAGCTTGCTTAGGTGACTCTTCTCCAGGTTCATCTCTCTGTAGGTGATGGCTTTAACTTCTTATGGATGGGTGGCAGTATTGAGTAGCTTGGATGACTGATGTGCCCAGAGTAAACTGCCTGCTACTCACGCCCAGACGCTAAGATATGCATATTATTAGTAGATTTGGATAGAAAACACTCTGAAGTTTCCAAAACTGTTTGAATGATGTCTGTGAGTATAACAGAACTCATATGGCAGGCAAAAACCTGAGAAAAAATCCAACCAGGAAATGGTTTGTAGTTTTTCAAGTGATTGCCTATCCAAACTACAGTGTCTGTGGGGTCATATTGCACTTCCCAAGGCTTCCACTAGATGTCAACAGTCTTTAGAACCTTGTTTGAGACTTCTACTGTGAAGTGGGGGAGAATAAGAGCTCATTGAGTGAGAGGACTGCCAGCAGGGCATGAACCTCAGCCATGCGCGCTCACGTGAGAGGTAGCTCAGTTCCATTGCATTTCTGAAGACAAAGGATTTCTCCGGTTGAAACTTTATTGCAGATTTATTATAAAAACATCCTAAGGATAGATTCTATACATCGTTTGAAATGTTTCTACGAACTGTAATGGAATTGTTTTAGTTTTCATCTGACCTGCGCGTTGTGAATTTGGATTTGTGAACTGAAGGCACGAACAAAAAGGAGGTATTTAGACATAAAGGATGGACTTTATCGAACAAAACAAACATTTATTGTGGAACTGGGATTCCTGGGAGTGCATTCTGATGAAGATCATCAAAGGTAAGTGAATATTTATAATGCTATTTCTGACTATTGTTGACTCCAACATGGCAGATATATTGTATGGCATGTTTTTGTGTCTGAGCGCCGTACTCAGATTATTTAATGGTGTGCTTTTTTGGTAAAGCTTTTTTAAAATCTGATACAGCGGTTGCATTAAGGAGAAGTTTATCTAAAGTTCCATGCAGAACACTTGTATTTTCATCAACATTTATGATGAGTATTTCTGTACATTGATGTGGCTCTCTGCAAAATCACCGGATGTTTTGGAGGCAAAACATTACTGAACATAACGCGCCAATGTAAACTGAGATTTTTGGATATAAATATGAACTTTATCGAACAAAACATACATGTATTGTGTAACATGAAGTCCTATCAGTGTCATCTGATGAAGATCATCAAAGGTTAGTGATTCATTTTATCTCTATTTCTGCTTTTTGTGACTCCTCTCTTTGGCTGGAAAATTGTTGTTTTTTTGTGTATAGGCGCTAACCTAACATAATCATATGGTATGCTTTCGCCGTAAAGCCTTTTTGAATCGGACACTGTGGCTGGATTAACAAGAAGTAAAGCTTTAAAATGGTGTATAATACTTGTATGTTTGAGGAATTTTAATTATGAGATTTTTGTTGTTTTGAATTTGGCGCCCTGCACTTTCACTGGCTGTTGTCATATCGATTCCGCTAACTGGATTCCAGCCATAAGAAGTTTTAGGGAAGGTTTGGGAATCGCTTCCTTTTAGGTGGTTGTATAATTTAACGTCTCTTTTCTGGATTTTGATAATTATCGGGTATCGGCCTAATTCTGCTCTGCATGCATTTTTTGGTGTTTTATGTTGTACACAGAGGATATTTTTTGCAGAATTCTGCATGCAGTCTCAATTTGGTGTTTGTCCCGTTTTGTGAATTCTTGGTTGGTGAGCGCACCCCAAACCTCACAACCATAAAGGGCAATGTGTTCTATAACTGATTCAAGTATTTTTATCCAGATCCTAATTGGTATGTCAAATTGTATGTTCCTTTTGATGGCATAGAATGCCCTTCTTGCTTTGTCTCTCAGATCGTTCACAGCTTTGTGCAAGTTACCTGTGGTGCTGATGTTTAGGCCAAGGTATGTATAGTTTTTTATGTGCTCTAGGGCAACGGTGTCTAGATGGAATTTGTATTTGTGGTCCTGGCGACTGGAGCTTTTTTGGAACACCATTATTTTGATCTTACTGAGATTTACTGTCAGGGCCCAGGTCTGGCAGAATCTGTGCGGAAGATCTAGGTGCTGCTGTAGGCCCTCCTTGGTTGGTGACAGAAGAACCAGATCTTCAGTAGACATTTGACTTCAGATTCTAGTAGGGTCAGGCCGGGTGCTGCTGACTTTTCTAGTGCCCTCGCCAATTCGTTGATATATATGTTGAAGAGGGTGGGGCTTAAGCTGCATCTCTGTCTCACCCCACGGCCCTGTGGGAATAAATTGTGTTTTTTGCCTATTTTAACCACACACTTGTTGTTTGTGTACATTCATTTTATAATGTCAAATGTTTTTCCCAAAAACACCACTTTTTCCATCAATTTGTATAGCAGACCCTCATGCCAAATTGAGTCGAAGGCTTTTTTGAAATGAGCAAAGCATGAGAAGACTTTGCCTTTGTTTTGGTTTGTTTGTTTGTCAATTAGGGTGTGCAGGGTGAATACGTGGTCTGTCGTACAATAATTTGGTAAAAAGCCAATTTGACATTTGCTCAGTACATTGTTTTCACTGAGGAAATGTATGAGTCTGCTGTTAATGATAATGCAAAGGATTTTCCCAAGGTTGCAGTTGACGCATATCCCACGGTAGTTATTGGGGTCAAATTGGTCTCCACTTTTGTGGATTGGAGTGATCAGTCAGTCCTTGGTTCCAAATATTGGTGAAGATGCCAGAGCTAAGGATAAACAGTTTTAGTATAGCCAATTGGAGTTTGTTGTCTGTATATTTTATCATTTCATTGAGGATACCACAGGCCTTTTGGGTTGGAGGATTTTTATTTTGTCCTGTAGTTCATTCAAGGTAATTGGAGAATCCAGTGGGTTCTGGTAGTCTTTAATAGTTGATTCTAAGATTTTGTATTTGATCATGTATATGTTTTTGCTGTTTGTTCTTTGTGAGACAAAAAGATTGGAGAAGTGGTTTACTCATACATCTCCATTTTTGGATTGATAATTCTTTGTGTTGTTGTTTGTTAATGTTTTACAATTTTCCCAGAAGTGGTTGGAGTCTGGATTCTTCAATTACATTGAGATGATTTCTGACGTGCTGTTCATTCTTTTTCCGTAGTATATTTCTGTATTGTTTTAGTGATTCACCATAGTGAAGACATAGACTTTTGGTTGGACAGGTTTCTGAATTTCTTTCTTAGGTTTTTGCATTCTTCTTCAAACCATTTGTCATTACTGTTCATATTCTTCAGTTTTCTGTTTTGAAATTTTTAGATTTGATAGGGAAGTTGAGAGGTCAAATATACTGTTAAGATTTTCTACTGCCACGTTTACACCTTCACTATTACAGTGGAACGTTTTGTCCAGGAAGTTGTCTAAAATGGAATGAATTTGTTGTTGCCTAATTGTTTTTTGGTAGGTTTCCACACTACAGTCCTTCCATCTATAGCATTTCTTAATATTACTCGGTTCCTTTTGGCTTTTTCTCTATATCACTTTTGTTAGGTAAAAATCCCACTGCTTACACCAATTACTCCATGCTGTGTGTTTCCGTGAGCCTGCCCTCCTCAGTCCCTGTATGTGTCAGTCAGGGGTAAGAGGCCTTGCTATTACCCAACCACATCCACCACCCAGGAGCCAGCCAGAGCTTGTTACCCCAACAACATCATCATCCATACAGTTTATTACAGGACATCACAAGTACTTTAATGAGCCTCCGTCTATAGCACCACAATGTAATGACCTGTGAAATAACCAACCAGAGCCATGCCCTTTAACACAATGAATATTAAGTGACTAATTTGACTAACCAGACTCATCCAGAGCTATCTCTGGAGAAAAGACCCTGGATGAGATGGCTGATGTGGTGTGTACAGCCCTCTGTACTGTGTATAGCAGGGATCATCAACTAGATTCAGATGCGGGCCACGTTTTTTGTTTGTTGTTGAGTGCATGGTCAAGAGGACAGAACATAATGACAAATAATTTGTAGACTGCAAATTGACGGCAAGAAGCCCAAATAAATATATATATATATATATATATATATATATATATATATATATATAATTATTTTTTTTTTTTTTTTATGTTTGACTAAAGCATAATCATTGCAAATCTCGCTTACATTTGTGGGAATAGTTGGGAACAGATTTTTTTTTCAATTAAAATCACTTGGAGCTGATTTGCTGGTGTCCAACAATGAAAATGAAAAAACTCTGGGGCCAAATGAAACCACTGCCCGCGGGCCGCCAGTTGGGGAACCCTGGTGTATAGCCTACTGATGATCACTCCCAGGCTGGAATGAAAACTGATCGTGACATTGACACTGTGGAGGGTGCTTTTGAATAGCAGATTGGGTGATTGGACCAGTGCAGTGTCACAACAAGCCTGGCTGAGTACATGGCACGGGAACGTGTAAGGTGTCTGCCAGAAGCTAGGACATCTGTCCAGGCCAGGGCATAGCAGAATGCAGCATTTGCGACATTTGTGACTGAGTACACGTGTTTCCTAGGTAGTGTAGCAGCCCATGGCATTACAGACAGATGGTAATCCCCCAGGCCCTTCATTTCCCTCTCAATACTACCTCTGCTGCAGCTGAGTTGTTCAACATTACAGCCAGACAGCCATATGCCCTTCTCTTGTAGTCTAGTGCTAGTACAACCCCCACATAGTCCTGACTGAGGTGATTAATATTTGAAGATTCCCTTTTAGATTGGAGAAATTTGAGGTACTCGCAGGGCAGTGCGTTAGAGTAGCTGACCTGGCCGCTTTCATAAATAACCTGAAGCTAGGGGTGCGGTTGGTGCACTGTTTTAGCGTTAAAAAGGTCTGGGCACTGTCTGGGCCATGTATGCATTCTGTATCAGGTTCAGCTGACAGGTCACCAAGCTCAAGTGCTGATACAGCTCAAATCAAACCGATGACTTGCTGGCTTGTTGTGTACGTTGGACAGGGTTGCCATATTGAATAAGAGGACCTTGTCAGAGCTAAGCTTGTGTGTGTGGTGTGTGTGTTGGGTTGTGTGCACACATACAGGTGTTTGTGTAATGACAGAGAGAGAGGTGATGATCATATAGCAGCAGGTCCAGACAGTGGCTGTTATTTCAGGGCTTTAATGTCTGCTGCCTGCCTGCTACGGGGGTCAGGGTAGGAGTCAGCCAGCAGAAACGTTAGCCTAGCAATGGTGAAAGATTGCACCCCTGTGTATAACCCAACACGCTGCGTGCTAAAGCAGGCACTGGGCTTTGTTTACTCTGCTATCAATCACAATCAAGCTGCCACTAGCCTCTTAAAGAAGAGGCCCAGGCACGCAGATTAGGACCCAGCATTATTTCAGGGTTCGATACTGTGACCAAGACTGTTTGACTTGGCAGTGCAACACATTTTTTTATTTATCATTATTTATTAAAACAGTAATGTTTAATTGACCAAAAATAAACCAACTTTCTGAAGAGGAAAAAACGGCAGAGGAATACCCCTGTGTGTGTGCAGTGCCCGTACAATTTGCGTAGCCGTTAGCGATGTTACTGATAGCCTAATCCTATTCAGGTATATGGAAATGCAAGTAGCCTGTGCCTACCTGGGAAAACCATAATTATTTGCATCAATCCAGCGGCCATTTGTAGAGCCCAACTGATATAGGATTTTTAGGTCCGATACTGATTTTAGGGATGCAAACTTCACTGATCACCAATATATGTGACCGACCTCCTTGATTCTGACTTATGTAGCAAATTTTGAGAAACAGACGCCTCAAGTCCTCAACTGGCAGCTTCATTAAATAGTACCTGCAAAACACCAGTCTCAACAGTGAAGAGGCAACTCCGGGATGCTGGCCTTCTAGGCAGAGTTGCAAAGAAAAAGCAATATCTCAGACTGGCCAATAAAAAGAAAAGATTAAGATGGGCAAAAGATCACAGACACTGGACAGAGGAACTCTGCCTAGAAGGCCAGCATCCCGGTGTCGCCTCTTCACTGTTGACGTTGAGACTGGTGTTTTGCGGGTACTATTAATTAAGCTGCCAGTTGAGAACTTGTGAGGCGTCTGTTTCTCAAACTAGACACTCCAATGTACTTGTTCTCTTGCTCAGTTGTGCACCGGGGCCTCCCACTCTTTCTATTCTGGTTAGAGCCAGTTTGAAGGGAGTAGTACACAGCGTTGTCTGAGATATTCAGTTTCTTGGCAATTTCTCGCATGGAATAGCCTTAATTTCTCAGAACAAGAATAGACTGACGAGTTTCAGAAGGAGGTTCTTTGTTTCTGGCCATTTTGAGCCTGTAATTGAACCCACAAATGCTGATGCTCCAGATACTCAAGTAGTCAAACGAAGGCTAGTTGTATTGCTTGTTTAATCAGCACAGCAGATTTCAGCTGTGCTAACATAATTGCAAAAGGGTTTTCTAATGATCAGTTAGCCTTTTTAAAATGATAAACTTGGATTAGTGATGATTGCTAATAGTGGGCCTCTGTACGCCTATATAGATATTCCATAAAAAATCTGCCGTTTCCAGCTACAATAGTCATTTACAATATTAACAACGTCTACACTGTATTTCTGATCAATTTAATGTTATTTCAATGGACACATTTTTTTGCTTTTCTTTCAACAACAAGGACATATCTAAGTGTCCTCAAACGTTTGAACGGTAGTGTAAGTTGCTAGCACAGATTGCTTGCTTGCTAGCTAGCTAGGCTAACTACCTTGCTGGCCAGATAGAGCCTTACTTCATTGCTGGTTAGCTAGCCAGCTAACGTTAACCAAGTGAGCATGTGATACGGACAGGGTTGCTTGCTTGGTGAAGTGTACTTTTGATTATTTACTTATTCAAATATGCTGTCGCTGGCTGTGGCAAGCTACTCACGTTAAACCACCATGCCAACTCTTACTCTCATTTCGTGACTTACTGAATGGTGAATGATGTTCAATGAGCAGCTCTTAGAGCTCCCTCCTCAGGTACCCATTGAACAATTCTAAATGTGACTGCAAATGAGCACACATTTGTTCATTCTATGTATATAATATCAGCACTTTATCGGTGGAATAAAGACCAATACAAATATTGCTGTGAAGGCTAATATCTGCCGATTTTTAATATCGGTCAACCGATTTATTGGTCGGGCTCTTGCCATTTGTTTTGAAAACACCATCACAATTGCTCTACAAACATAGGTGGCACGTCCATAAGCTAGGCTTTCCCTAAAGTAACCTAAATTGAATTAAATTGCCAAAATGGTATACCCTAATTAGCCTACTCCTGTCTATACAGAAGTAAATCAAATAGTTGATAATAGGCTACTACACCAGAAAGCATGATTTAGTCACAGAGGATCATTAGCTTTAGAAAAGAACAATGTTTCAAATCGCAATGCCTACAGTCAGAAGGGCCCACAATTTGGGCGGCGCACGCAGCAAATACCACATGATTGTTGAGTTGCGACTGTCAGTGAAAAGTATAGGTCCTTCCGGGCATATCACAATAGTTCATCATAGTTCGGAAAGAAAATGGCTATATCTGTTAAGAGAAGACGAGGAGATGAGGCCATTTTAGAATAAGGCTGTAACCTACCAAAATGTGGAAAAAGTTAAGGGGTCTGAATACTTTCTGATGGCTCTGTATATGGATCAGACAACGTTGTTTTTATGGATCTGTTTGTCAGTGTCAGCACAGAAGAGTAGGCTACCCTGTAATTGTTGTCATAAAAGTTAGTGTAGAACCCTGGGTTAGATTTTTTTATCTGCCCCAGTCAGGGCAGACAGTGGAGGCCAGACTTCCACATCCTGATGGATCATTCCCCTGCAGGAGATAACGGCAGTGACCAGAGGTAGTCAATCAGGAGGTAGTCAATCAGTTAGCCTAGTGATGACAGCCAGGGTGGGAGAAGACACAGCTAATCTTGTCTACGTGGTCAAGCTCCCCATAATCCCCTACCCACAATACTCCCCTTCCTGCTCCCTCTTCTCCTCCCCCCCCTTCCCTCCCCCCATTGTGCTCCCTCTTATCCTCCCCCCTGCTCCCACTTTCCCTGCCCCCCTACTCCCTCTTCTCCTCCCCCTCCCCTCCTTCTCCTACTCCCCTCCCCCTCCTAATCCCACTTTTTAGGCTCCCTCTTCCCCCCCTGCTCCCACTTTACCTGCTCCCTCTTCTTCTCCCCCCCTCTCCTGCTCCCACTTTTCCCTACTCCTCCCCTCTCCTGCTCCCTCTTCTCCCCTGCCTGCTCCCTCTGCTCCTACTCCCCCCCTCTCCTTCTCCCTCTTTCCCCCCTCCTGCTCCCTCTGCTCCTGCTCCCTCTTCCCCCCCCCCCCCCCACCTGCTCCCTCTGCTCCTACTCCCCCTCCCTCGCAGCATGGGAAGATAATAGAGCCCTCGGGTCCTGGGGAGCATGCCCCTCCTCCCCCCTCCACATCCTGGCTATTACTGGCTTCCATATTGAGCAGCACAGCACATTGTTCATATCTCGTCTATGTCTGCTGCTGGGTTGGAGAGCGACAAGAGAGACGCTAGGGAAACACAGGATTTATCTTCCCACTGGTGTCAGCAGTGGGATCCAGGACTAACACAGAACAGGCTCTGCTTTGAATCACAGGGTTGGAGAAGGCAGTGTAGCCCAGCCTGGAGGAAAATGCACTACATCACCAAAAGCATGTGGACACCACCTGCTAGTCGAACATCTCATTCCAGAATCATGGGCATTGATATGGAATTGGTTTCCCCCCTTTGCTGCTATAACAGCCTCCACTCTTCTGGGAAGGCCTTTCACTAGATGTTGGAACATTGTTGCGGGGACTTGCTTCCATTCAGCCACAAGAGCAGTAAGGTCGGGCACTCATGTTGGACGATTAGGCCTGGCTCGCTGTAGTGGTAAGATTTCCCTTCACTGGAACTAAGGGGCCTTGCCCAAACCATGAAAAACAGCCCCAGACCATTATTCCTCCTCAACCAAACTTTACAGTTGGCACTATGCATTCGGGCAGGTAACCTTCACCTGGCATCCGCCAAACCCGGATTTCTCAGTCGGACTGCCAGATGGTGAAGTGTGATTCATCACTCCAGAGAACGTGTTTCCACTGCTCCAGAGTCCAATGGCAGTGAGCTTTACACCACTCCAACCGATGCTTGGCATTGCACATGGTGTTCTTAGGCTTGTGTGCGGCTGCTCGGCCATGGAAACCAATTTCATAAAGCTCACGACGAACAGTTCTTGTGATGATATTGCTTCCAGAGGCATTTTGGAACTCAGTAGTGAGAGTTGCAACTGAGGACAGACAATTTCTGCGCGCTTCAGCACTTGGGGATCTCGTTCTATGAGTTTGTGTGGCCTACCACTTCGCGGCTCAGCCGTTGTTGCTCCTAGACGTTTCCACTTCACAATAACAGCACTTATAGTTGTTCGGGGCAGCTCCAACAGGGCAGAAATTTGATGAGCTGGCTTGTTGGAAAGGTGGCATCCTATGGCGGTGCCACTTTGAAAGTCACTGAGCTCTTCAATAAAGCCATTCTACTGCCAATGTTTGTCTATGGAGATTGCATGGCTGGGTGCTTGATTTTGTACACCTGTCAGCAACGGGTGTGGCTGTAATAGCTGAATCCACATGTATATTTGAATGGGTATCCACGTGCTTTTGTGTGTATATAAAGTGTATAAAGGTGCAGTCAATATGAATGGGCTGTTTGTGAGCTTCTCCGTGCATGGCTGTGTCAGACCCTTGCTACCGCACAGTGGGGGCTGTAACACAAATGCTGATACTGTATGTAACACAAGACCATAAAAATCTTTATGTACATTTGAAATGAACTTGGCAAAGTATGAGTTCTGTTTTCATCTTGATTAAAGCTATACAATAGGAAATGTGCAAGATGCTAAATCAGACAGTGTGTGAGTCTCAAACTTGGCCCAGTGCCTCACCTGCACTGGAATGGCTCTTGGCGTGAAATACATCTTTGATCTGAAGGGAAGTATCAATCTGCAGTGTTTGTATGTGGTTAATGTCCTCCTAGGCAGCAGCAGCCCTGTGTTGAACCCTCCAGAGAGATCTCCCCCCTGTATCATGGTGTAGCCTAGACTGTTCAGACAGGTTGATGAATGCACTGCGGACCATATCAGTCATATAGCCGCAGCTATCATCGTTCATTTAGTCCAGACCAAATAGCTTCCACTTCGACCCCACCCTCCTCCCACCGTCTCCCCAACCTCTTCCAGTCAGCTCTGGCCAGAATTAGCCGTGACCTTGGCCTGACGTGTGCCGTTCTGTCTACCCATTACGGCCGGGGCAATCTCTTTACCTCCATGTGCCCTGGCTGTCGGTAAATAAAGGCAGCAGTCAGACAGGACAGTGCTGCCCATACTGCTGTGTGTCAAGAGGCCAGGGTCCCAGGGGAGACATGAAACTCTTATTAACATGCTTCTTCTCATTGGTGCTGACAGATTAATCCATTTCCAGTGTTTGGATGACCTCTGTTATGCTGTGGCACTGGCCAGAATGAATGTCCTAGTCGTGTAATAACCCTCTATCTCCCTCAATGGCTGGCTGTCTCCTGTCCCCCGCTCGCGCGCTCTCCCTCTCTCTTCCCCTCACACTCTGTCTACCCCCCTCTCTCTTTTGCGCTCTCTCTCCCCCCTAGATCTCTCTCTTGTGCAGGTGTGTGTAATGTATATTTATTTTAACCGTTTCTACTGTGTGTTCCTACAGGACACCGTGGTTTAATGGCTGGGGTTTTAACCTTCCCCGCGGCCAGTCTCTATTGGACAAGTGGAATCAGGTTCCAGAGGGCATAGATGTTCTCATGACCCACGGACCTCCCCTCGGTGAGTTGACTTCATAGAACCCCAAAACACCTCATTCTACAGCCTTTCCCAAAGACTGCTAAAACAGCTTGCACTTATGAATTTGCCAGTATAGTTACTGTCACTCATTCATTGAACTACTGGAAGAAATGGAAGCAGAGAGAGGGTGACATTTTTCTTACTTTAAAATGAGCAACAAGCTACAAAGACTGCAATGACGAGTTTGGTATTTTTCGTCTGTATAAAACGTTGTGTAGCTGAAGAATGGGAGTGTCACATCAGATCCAACTGAACAGGTTTTCTTTGTGACCATCAACAAATTCTAATTCATTTACAGCACTGAGATCACCTTTATGATCCATTCAAACATTCACAGCACATATAACGGTAATAACATATCATTGTTTTTATAGTGTAATTCCGATTCTCCAGCACACCTTCATTACATTAAACCATTGAGATTAGTTATTGAAATATTCCATCCATTTACTGCCGCAGAGAGTTTCACTTCCTGATAAAGTGCTTGAGGATAATGGTAGACTTCACAGATTGTGTCTAAAACGTTGCGTTTATCTGTGCATTTATACAACAATGTTAAGACATGGAAAATGTCGCCCTTAGTTTGTCTGACCTGTCTCACTATGTTATGAATGAAGACGCTAATGTTCAATTTATTTCCGTTATGTTAATTTGTCTTTGCAAAGGTTAATCAAGTGTGTTAATCAGTCTATTGTTGTGGTTTGGGACAGGTTTCCGGGACTGGGTCCCCAAGGAGCTGCAGAGAGTAGGCTGTGTGGAGCTGCTGAACACAGTACAGCAGAGGGTCCGACCCAAGCTCCACGCCTTTGGGGGCATCCATGAGGGTGAGTGTTCTGTGCTCTGACCTCCATGGTCCTGGTTCTATAAAGGACTGAACATCCATGTTAGGAAGTCGTCAGATTTCAGGCAAAACGCTTCTTAACATGGATGCTGTTCTAAAGAATGACAGTTAATCCTGAATCAGTGGGGGATATCCTGTGCCTGTTATTGTCTCTGTTTTGACTCTGGTGTCTAATGTCTTTGTCCTCTGTCTGCAGGGTACGGCATTATGACGGATGGATGCACAACTTTCATCAACTCCTCCACCTGTACAGCCAGTTTCCAGCCCACAAACCCCCCCATTGTATTTGACCTGCCCAACCCATAGAGCATCGTAAAATAAACCAGCATTTTTTAAATTCAGTTGTACCAAATGCTAATCTTCAAGATATTTGTCTTTTGTAAACTGCTTGTAAAAATGCATGAAAATCGGATTCTGGTAATGAAATGATCTTTGTAAAATATTCCATATTTTCCATTCGTTTGCATTTGCTGAAGTGTCTGGTTTTCTGTACCATTGTTTTCTTTGTTTCCTCTATGAAGATGGATAAGCGCCTTGCCTCACAGGCAAGTACACTGCCTGACCGTAACAGTACTCTTTAAATAAGCAATACTTGACCTCATGATGATGATTGAACATGCATTTGGCATTGTAACTTAAGTTATTTGGTTTCTGTTAAAGGCCTGTCTATTGTTAAAAATGAAGCCTTTGAAATGAAATTGTATGTTGACATTTGTATGAAATTGGTCCAATTATTATATACCCAGTATACATGAATCTCTTGTGCTCTCACACTCGTGTAGGAGCTTTATGTGTACCGGTGCATCATCTCCCTTGATCCTGGGCGCAACGTTTTGGAACGTTCAGAGAGAAATATGCTATGTGGAACTATCTGCAACGTTCGACCACATTTGGCTACTGAACTTGGCCGTGTTTTTCTCTAGTCAAGGTCATTGATTGACTGGCCAGTCTTGTGGTACCCTTTGACATCAAACCCTTCATTCCCATCTTTCACTTGATGTTAATTGAAAACAGATGCTGCATATTCTCAAATGACCCCATCTTCCATGGAGTACATGTGAGTCGGTGCTTGTGTGAGTTTTCAACATGCATGAATCAGGCATTTTCATCTCACTTTAAGATTTGTATCGATATTCAACAGCTGTAAAATATTTGGGATGCCCTCTAAAGTACAATTTTGCTAATTGTTTAGTTTTTTTTCTCCAATTTTTGCACTGTGTGAAAATGCTATCTTGCTAGCACAAAACAAGTTGCCAACGGTAGTCTTCTGTCATTGTAAATGCCTGTTTAGTTTCCTGGTTTATGAAACTTTTTTAACTTGATGAATTTAGTTGCCTTTATATGCAAATAAAATTGCAAGATTTTTACCTGTTGAATAGCTATAAATTGTTTTGTGTTTTACCTTAGTGAATTCTTCATATCATGAATAAGTCTTATTTGCCTAATTATTTCTAAAACTTAGTTGGACCTATTGCTCTTTACCACTTGTCTGGGAAATGTCTGATTTATCATTATGACAAATAGTCCCTAATACTGTACACCAGGGGTGTCAAACTCATTCCACAGAGGGCCTAGTGTCTGCAGGCTGGTTTTCAATTAAGCCCTAGACAACGAGGTGTTGGGAGTTTCTTACTAATTAGTGACCATAATTCAGCAATCAAGTACAAGGGAGGAGCGAAAAACCTGCAGACACTCGGCTCTCTGTGGAATGAGTTTGACACTTGTCCTGTACATTGTCCTCATGTTGTATACTGTAGAAGTGGTCATGCACACTAAGGAAAGTACAGTACATAATAATAATATATGCCATTTAAGACACTTTTGTCCAAAGCGACTTAGCTAATGCGCTCCCTCTCGCTCTCCCTTGGATAGAGGTGAAGGAATATGTCACCCCCACCGGTCCTCCCTGGGCCAGACTGATTAACACTTATTAATTATCCCCTGACTGACAACACCATGGATTAATAGGTGCTCTTGATACGGGTGGCTGTGGCCCTATGCTGTCCTGGCAGCCTTGATTTGTCAGGCTGGCCTTGGTCCTGGCCCTGATGGATGTCATATTGACTCTCCCCCGTTCGTAGACACCCAGTAGGTGGTCGCTAACACACCGGCCACCGGCTACTTTCAGAAGTTAGTCTTTCTGTTTTTCCTCTCTCACTATTACAGATATACTGTAACTTACCACTCATCACTGTGGATATGTTTTATTGTTGTTGAAACCAGCTGGACGTCTCAAGTCCATTTATTTTCATTAGAGGTGACTCCAGGCGACCCATCTCTAGTAAGCCTAGACCTAAGTGCTCTTGGCATTGTCAAAGAGATTATATCACAGTTACTATAGGAGTAATGTACTTCGACTACACAAGGGGTTCTCAAACTTTTTGGGGCCGGGACCCTTTTTGTGTTAGCAAATTCATCAGGGACTCCCCTCATAATCAGAACACAGCTCGAGTGTGATGAAAATAGCCTACAGGGAGTTTTATTGTTATGACGTTTTACTATGAGAAAATGTTGCCGTTTTCAAGCTAATTTCCAGCAATTCTACACCTTTTGTCCTGCCCCAATTTGATTGAAAACAGCAACATTTTCTATCCAATTCCCAAGAGGCCTTTTAAATGTTCTTTCCCGGACCTGAGACTTGGTTCGTCCAGCCACGTGCTGCAGATGTCAAAATCCCTGTAGCCAATTTTTATCGCACTCGAGTTGTGCTCTGATTATGAGAGGGTCCCTGAATAGTTTTTTCATATTTTGTTGTTGTGGCTTTAAAGCTAATATCCTGTAATTCTAAACATTATGACATTAGACAGAGTTTTAAAGCGTAAATTACAGTGCAGTTTTAAAGCGTAAATTACAGTGCATTTATGTAAAAATAATATAAACATTTTGTGGGAATTCTTTGATACCAATATCCCTTTGAGCGTCCCAGGCCCATGTTGCCCAGGGTTAAGAACATAGATTGTAGATTAATAATATTGTATTGTATTGCACACTGTAAACTTACTCCACAGATCCCTTGCCCAAAGTCATTTAATCTGTTAGTAATATTCATTAAAAAAATAAAGATCAACCCCCTGCAGAACCTCTGCTGATCCCACTTTAAGAACCCCTGGACTACACAACACGTCTGGTATTCATCCATTCACTACTTGTCACCCTGATTAAAGTTGAAATCCGTAAAGGGGGAATAGGCGCCACTGTTTTCCCAAGCACCTTCGTGATTATTTTGTTATGTTGATGAACTGGAAGAGAGGAGCATTTAGCATCGTGGTTTGTAAAAGTCTCAGTACATATTCTGCTCTTTATCGTACGTGCAATGATGTCCGATGGGGACAAAACTGTTCGTTGTTTGAAGTAACTTCATTGTTTTTGTAATATCACAAACACGTGGCAGTTTCACCAACTATGAATCATTTTGCATCATCATGACGATGTGGCCGGTGACATTTTGCTTCTTGAAAACTTGTCTCCTGACATGCAAAACATTTTGGGACTGTATCAACAGTGGACTAATGAAAAAAAGAGGGGATTTTAAGGATGCATCAAAAAAATTGCTACACAAACAGATGGACCATATGAGAGAGACAGCCATCAGAAATCCTGAGCTTGCTGATTTAATACTGAGTCAGGAAGAGTAGAAGAGACCAGGGGGAGAAGGTTACTGAACCTTCCCTACCCACCCTGTCTGTCTTCAAGCCACTTTGCTGCCACCTACCCAATCCTGCTCAGGAAGTGGGATCCTGCCCCCTTCTGGACATACATCTAACATGCTACTTCACATGTAAGAAGGACAACAATGATTGGATAACCCTCCTTTATGTATTGAAGATGGGGCAAAACAGTTTCCAATAACTCTTTATTCATCACACGCAGTCTGTATATTTGTTTTGCGATACAGACATCTATTGATGATACAACACAAATATATACAAATCACATGTATGAGCTTGATGGGTCATGTTTAGTGTTTAGACGTTGTTACTGTACACATGACAACATCAGTTAACCTCAGTGTAAACTAATGTATGAGCTTGATTCATTCTTTGTCCTGGAGTTCCGTGGCTCAGAGGATCAGCTCGCTGTTGGTTTGTCCCAGGAACCATGCCCTCTCCTGCAGCCCCTGAACCTCTGTCTCCCTCAGGGGCTGGGTGAGTACACCTCCTCCTCTATCCCACACATGCCCTGGGAAACACACACACACGAACACACATACTGTGCAGAAAATACATAATCACAATACACATAACGTAAAAAATACAAAAAGATTAGCACGGTAATATTTCTCTGTACGCTCTTTGCAGATCTACCCACCTTGACAAGGATGGACACAGGGTGAATGGTGCTGAGGTTCTTCAGTATGACCTGTGCTAGGCTGGACACACTCAGACCAATGACCCAGGGGGTGTGCCCCTTCAGCCGAATCACCTCATAACCACTGAAGAGACATTTTCCACTACTTTAGAGTCCCATATTACTGTGTGTGTATACATACTCAAGATAATACTGACTTGCTCTAACAGTAATCTATGCCCCTGTTTCTAGAGATTAATTGGTGATACACATTTACTTGTGACAAGGACAATGCTGATCTTCATTACCTGTCTATGACTGCCTGGAGTACATCAATCAATCAAGTGTATTTATAAAGCCCTTCTTACATCAGCTGATGTCACAAAGTGCTGTACAGAAACCCAGCCTAAAACCCCAAACAGCAAGCAATGCAGGTGTAGAAGCACGGTGGCTAGGAAAAACTCCCTAGAAAGGCCAGAACCTAGGAAGAAACCTAGAGAGGAACCAGGCTATGAGGGGTGGCCAGTCATCTTCTGGCTGTGCCGGGTGGAGATTATAACAGAACATGGCCAAGATGTTCAAACGTTCATAGATGACCAGCAGGGTCAAATAATAATAATCACAGTGGTTGTCGAGGGAGCAACAGGTCAGCACCTCAGGAGTAAATGTCAGTTGGCTTTTCATAGCTGATCATTCAGAGTATCTCTACTGCTCCTGCTGTCTCTAGAGAGTTGAAAACAGCAGGTCTGGGACAGGTAGCACGTCCGGTGAACAGGTCAGGGTTCCATAGCCGCAAGCAGAACAGTTGAAACTGGAGTAGCAGCATGGCAGGTGGACTGGGGACAGCAAGGAGTCATCAGGCCAGGTAGTCCCGAGTCATGGTCCTAGGGCTCAGGTCCTCCGAGAGAGAGAAAGAAAGAAAGAAAGAAAGAAAGAAAGAAAGAAAGAAAGAAAGAAAGAAAGAAGAAAGAAAGAAAGAGAGAAAGAAAGAGAGAGAGAGAGAGAGAATTAGAGAGAGCATACTTAAATTCACACAGGACACCGGATAAGACAGGAGAAATACTCCAGATATAACAGACTGACCCTAGCCCCCGACACATAAACTACTGCAGCATAAATACTGGAGGCTGAGACAGGAGGGGTTGGGAGACACTGTGACTCCGTCTGACGATACCCCCGGACAGACAGGGCCAAACAGGCAGGATATAACCCCACCCACTTTGCCAAAGCACAGCCCCCACACCAATAGAGGGATATCTTCAACCACCAACTTACCATCCTGAGACAAGGCCGGAGAATAGCCCACAAAGATCTCCGCCATGGCACAATCCGGGGGGGGGGGGGGGGCAACCCAGACAGGAAGACCGTGTCAGTGACTCAACCCACTCAAGTGATGCACCCCTCCTAGGGACGACATGGAAGAGCACCAGTAAGCCAGTGACTCAGCCCCTGTAATAGGGTTAGAGGCAGAGAATTCCAGTGGAGAGAGGGGAGCCGGCAAGGCAGAGACAGCAAGGGTGGTTCGTTGCTCCAGTGCCTTTCCGTTCACCTTCACACTCCTGGGCCAGACTACACTCAATAATAGGACCTACTGAAGAGATGAGTCTTCAATAAAGACTTAAAGGTTGAGACCGAGTCTGCGTCTCTCACATAGGTAGGCAGACCATTCCATTAAAATGGAGCTCTATAGGAGAAAGCCAGGCCTCATGCTGTTTGCTTTGAAATTCTAGGGACAGTAAGGAGGCCTGCGTCTTGTGACCATAGCGTACGTGTAGGTATGTACGGCAGGACCAAATCAAAAAGATAGGTAGGAGCAAGCCCATGTAATGCTTTGTAGGTTAGCAGTTTACCTTGAAATCAGCCCTTGCCTTAACAGGAAGCCAGTGTAGAGAGGCTAGCACTGGAGTAATATGATCAAATTTTTTGGTTATAGTCAACATTCTAGCAGCCGTGTTTAGCACTAACTCAAGTTAATTTAGTGCTTTATCTGGGTAGCCGGAAAGTAGAGCATTGCAGTAGTCTAACCTAGAAGTGACAAAAGCATGAATTAATTGTTCTGCATCATTTTTGGACAGAAAGTTTCAGATTTTTGCAACGTTACGTAGATGGAAAAAAGCTGTCCTTGAAACAGTCTTGATATGTTCGTCAAAAGAGAGATCAGGGTCCAGAGTAACGCTGAGGTCCTTCACAGTTTTATTTTAGACGACCGTACAACCATCAACATTAATTGTCAGATTCAACAGAAGATCTCTTTGTTTCTTGGGACCTAGAACAAGAATCTCTGTTTTGTCCGAGTTTAAAAGTATAACATTTGCAGCCATCCACTTCCTTATGTCTGAAACACAGGCTTCCAGGGAGGGCAATGTTGGTGCTTCACCATGTTTCATCGAAATGTACAGCTGTGTGTCATCCGCATAGCAGTGAAAGTTAACATTATGTTTCCGAATGACATCACCAAGAGGTAAAATATACAGTGAAAACAATAGTGGTCCTAAAACGGAGCCTTGAGGAACACCGAAATTTACAGTTGATTTGTCAGAGGACAAACCATCCACAGAGACAAACTGATATCTTTCCGACAGTTAAGATCTAAACCAGGCCAGAACTTGTCCGTGTAGACCAATTTGAGTTTCCAATCTCTCCAAAACAATGTGGTGATCGATGGGATCAAAAGCGGCACTAAGGTCTAGGAGCACGAGAACAGATGCAGAGCCTCGGTCTGACGCCATTAAAAGGTAATTTACCACCTTCACAAGTGCAGTCTCAGTGCTATGATGGGGTCTAAAACCAGACTGAAGCGTTTCGTATACATTGTTTGTCTTCAGGAAGGCAGTGAGTTGCTGTGCATCAGCTTTTTCATTTTTTTGTTGTTGAGGAATTGGAGATTCTATATAGGCCGATAGTTTTTATTTGCTGGGTCAAGGTTCGGCTTTTTCAAGAGAGGCTTTATTACTGCCACTTTTAGTGAGTTTGGTACACATCTGGTGGATAGAGAGCCATTTATTATGATCAACATAGGAGGGCCAAGCACAGGAAGCAGCTCTTTCAGTAGTTTAGTTGGAATAGGGTCCAGTATGCAGCTTGAAGGTTTAGAGGCCATGATTATTTTCATCAATGTGCCAAGAGATATAGTATTAAAAAACTTGAGTGTCTCCCTTGATCCTAGGTCCTGGCAGAGTTGTGCAGACTCAGGACAACTGAGCTTTGGAGGAATACTCATATTTAAAGAGGAGTCCATAATTTGCTTTCTAATGATCATGATCTTTTCCTCAAAGAAGTTAATGAATTTATCACTGCTGAAGTGAAAGCCATCCTCTCTCGGGGAATGCTGCTTTTTAGTTAGCTTTGCAACATTATCAAAAATACATTTTGGATTGTTCTTATTTTCCTCAATTAAGTTGGAAAAATAGGATTATCGAGCAGCAGTGAGGGCTCTTCGATACTGCACGGTACTGTCTTTCCAAGCTAGTCGGAAGACTTACAGTTTGGTGTAGCGCCAATTCCGTTCCAATTTTCTGAAAGCTTGCTTCAGAGCTCGGGTATTTTCTGTATACCAGGGAGCTAGTTTCTTATGACAAATGTTTTTGTTTTTAGGGGTACGACTGCATCTAGGGTATTGCACAAGGTTAAATTGAGTTCCTCAGTTAGGTGGTTAACTGATTTTTGTACTCTGACGTAGGCGGAGGGAGTCTGGATGGGCATCTAGGAATCTTTGGGTTGTCCGAGAATTTATAGCATGACTTTTGATGATCCTTGGTTTGGGTCTGAGCAGATTATTTGTTGCAATTACAAACGTAATAAATGGTGGTCCGATAGTCCAGGAATATGAGGAAAAACATTAAGATCCACAACATTTATTCCACGGGACAAAACTAGGTCCAGAGTATGACTGTGGCAGTGAGTAGGTCCGGAGACATGTTCGACAAAACCCACTGTGTCGATGATGGCTCCAAAAGCCTTTTGGAGTGGGTCTGTGGACTTTTACATGTCAATATTAAAGTCACCAAAAATGTGAATATTATCTGCCATGACTACAAGGTCCGATAGGAATTCAGGGAACTCAGTGAGGAACGCTGTATATGGCCCAGGAGGCCTGTAAACAGTAGCTATAAAAAGTGATTGAGTAGGTTGCATAGTAGGTTGCATGACTAGAAGCTCAAAAGATGAAAATTACAGGGTTTTTTTTGTAAATTGAAATTTGCTATTATAAATGTTAGCAACCCTTTGCGGGATGCGCAGGGGATATGGTCACTAGTGTAACCAGGAGGCGAGGCCTCATTTAACACAGTAAATTAATTAGGCTTAAGCCATGTTTCAGTCAAGCCAATCACATCAAGATTATGATCAGTGATTAGTTCATTGACTATAACTGCCTTGGAAGTGAGCGATCTA
Source organism: Salmo salar (assembly GCF_965601325.2). Lineage (NCBI taxonomy): Eukaryota > Metazoa > Chordata > Actinopteri > Salmoniformes > Salmonidae > Salmo > Salmo salar. The sequence goes on from NC_138300.1 coordinate 110,220,924, forward strand.
ACATTAAGTAGCCCTATTTTGAGAGGTGAGGTATCACAATCTCTTTCAATAATGGCAGGAATGGATGAGGTCTTTATTCCAGTGAGATTGCTAAGGTGAACACCGTCATGTTTAGTTTTGCCCAACCTAGGTCGTGGCACAGACACGGTCTCAATGGGGATAGCTGAGCTGACTACACTGACTGTGCTAGTGGCAGACTCCACTAAGCTGGCAGGCTGGCTAACAGCCTACTGCCTGGCCTGCACCCTATCTTATTGTGGAGCTAAGGGAGTTAGAGCCCTGTCTATGTTCGTAGATAAGATGAGAGCCCCCCTCCAGCTAGGATGGAGTCTGTCACTCCTCAACAGGCCAGGCTTGGTCCTGTTTGTGGGTGAGTCCCAGAAAGAGGGCCAATTATCTACAAATTGTATATTTTGGGAGGGGCAGAAAACAGTTTTCAACCAGCGATTGAGTTGTGTGACTGCTGTAGAGCTCATCACTCCCCCTAACTGCAAGGGGGCCAGAGACAATTACTCGATGCCGACACATCTTTCTAGCTGATTTACACGCTGAAGCTATGTTGCGCTTGGTGACCTCTGACTGTTTCATCCTAACATCGTTGGTGCCGACGTGGATAACAATATCCCTATACTCTCTACACTCGCCAGTTTTAGCTTTAGCCAGCACCATCTTCAGATTATCCTTAACGTCGGTAGCTCTGCCCCCTGGTAAACAGTGTATGATCGCTGGATGATTCATTTTAAGTCTAATACTGCGGGTAATGGAGTCGCCAAACATCTGCCCAGCCCTCTGAATCCTGCCCAGCTTCCAGCTCTCTAGTGATGCATATTTTTGTATGGATTGATTGTGATGCTGTTTTTGACCTGATACAGGGGAGTGGCACCACTGGAGTCCCGGTGCTCTCCTATGATGTGTCCGTGGACACTGCTAGGGTGGATCTGCAGTCCCTCTCCCGTCAAGTAGGAGAACCATGTTGAGTCCAGATTGGTTCCGCTGACCCTGTTCTGAGGGAACCCACTCAGCCTCCATGCCACATAGGTCAGCACATCCATCAGAGTGCCACAGAGTTCAGTACCATCGGGTTAGCCACCAGCCAGGGTTAGAAACAAATATATACATGCTCAATTACTATTGGACAGGGTTTCTCCACGCTAGGAAGAAACCTTTACTTAGGGAAAATGAGTCATGTAACTAAGTTTGACTTGACTCTTCTCATCAGTCTGATAATATCCTACTCACTTCTCCATATACGAATATAAGAAGTGGACATGGTGTAGTGAGGTACTAGGGGTTTATATGACCAGGAGGATGGTGTCAGGGCTGTGCTGGGCCAGTTGAGGGATGATCTGCTTCAACACCTAAATGTTCCTCTGGAGCAGATCCTGACGACTCTCCCTCTTCCTCTGACGCATGCCTGCAGTGATGACGCACAGCTTGGAGTTGGCTGTGTCTGAGTAGTCTAAGAGGAACAGAGCACAATATATTACAATATGTTACAACAAAGTGGGAAAATATCCCAAACTCCACATTTTTACATCTAGGGATTTCGTAGTTTGACACTCGACACATTTTCCCACAAGAGTTTGAAATACCAAAATCATTCATCGTTCTGCTATTGCACTGTATTATTTTAAAGGAGTCAGCACACTTACATGCAAGCACGCACACGCACACGCACACGCACACACACACACACACACACACACACACACACACACACACACACACACACACACACACACACACACACACACCGGGCACTGAGCCAGGCTATAGCTGACCTCTGGCGGCTGTGATCTTGGAGGTCTTCAGGAAGAGGCTGGCTTGCTGCGTGTCCAGCTCCTCTCCATGCAGTCCTCTATAGCATCCACCACGGTGACTTCATCAGCCACACTCTTCACAGCAAGTGACGGGGTAAGTGTTAAGCTATACTAGACTGTTTATCATCAGTATTCATAGTAATTGTTAGCTCCAATGAAATGTATTTGTTGGAATGGCGTGGCACTGTATACAAGCTCAGAATAAAAATCGAAAGTCTTTGGTGCTCACTCTGTGATATGCACAGTGGGACTCACCGACTGTAATATACTGAGGGAACATGCCATACTGACATTACCCACACCCAAGATGGTCACTTTGGTGTTTCCACCTACTGGTCTAGGACTGATGTGGTTTCTCTCTGACAGTAAACATGGCATCTGCTTTTGATATGGTGGATAGAATAGGGACAACACAACATATCATGTTTTTTCTATACAGCGTTTGGCATAGTGGCAACATCATGCAATAACCATGTGAATACAATGTAACTATACTGTATATCACTAAATGGACTGACTGTTACCTGTTTATTGCATGATATTATAACCTACCTCTAATTTTAATAGATGAAAAGTTCAACGATGTATAATTCTGAAAAGTGGAGCCTTTTCATGTTATTGTAGCCTCGTGAAGTTCGATGCTCTTGCGATCATGGGTGGAATGTTTAATAACCGATGTTCCATTTTTTTCACACTAGATGGCAGAAAATTCATTCCTAAACGTTTCAATGGGAACGAGCTTTAACACTGGGACAAGAAAGCCGTGTACAAAAAAAACTATTGAAAAGAAGCGTTCTCTGTGGGGATGGGAATGGAAAGTGTGGTCTGTGCTGGTGTACGGTGTGCACACGGAGTAACCAATTTGTAGCCAAAATGTTCATGGATATTCTGCAAAAAAAATAGATTTTATTTCGGTGAGTATTTTATATTTCACGATGTTTTTCTTCCATACAGTGATATGATATCATGTTGGATGGACTAAGCTAATTTTGATGGGTTCGTAGAATTTTTTATTTTGTATTTTTTACATCGTGGTTTCAGCCAGTCACATTCTATATTCATATTGTAAGCTAAGTCTAATGGTTAAACTTGAAATACGTTTATAACTACTGTAGTATGTAGCCTATTTGTGTTTCTTTAGTTAAGTGACAGTGATAGTTTTAAAGTGGAGTTTAAAAAAATCATCGGTTTTCCCAAACGATCATAATGAGAATGATGACGACGATGATGTATCGATTTAATGCAACCTATATATATATATATATATATATATATATATATATATATATATATATATATATATATATATATATATATATATATTCAGACACACATACTCATTAAAGGGTTTTTCTTCATTTTACTATTTTCTACATTGTAGAAATGTATGTCTAAACTATTAAATAACACATATGGAAACATGTAGTAACCAAAAAAAGTGTTAAACAAATCAAAATATATTTTATATTTGAGATTCTTCAAAGTAGCCACACTTTTCCTTGATGAAGCTTTGCATGCTCTTGGCATTTTCTCAACCAGCTTCATGAGGTAGTCACCTGGAATGCATTTCAATTAACAGGTGTGCCTTGTTAAAAGATCATTTGTGGAATTTCTTTGCTTTTTAATGCGTTTGAGCCAATCAGTTGTGTTGTGACAAGGTAGGGGTGGCATACAGAAGATAGCCCAATTTGGTAAAAGACCAAGTCCATATTATGGCAAGAACAGCTCAAATAAGCAAATGGATCATTAATAAATGACATGAAGGTCAGTCAATCCGGGAAAATTTGAATAACTTTGAAAGTTTCTTCAAGTGTAGTCGCCAAAAGCGCTATGATGAAACGGCTCTCATGACAACTGACACGGGAAAGGAAGACCCAGAGTTACCTCTGCTACAGAGAATAAGTTCATTCGAGTTACCAGCCTGAGAAATTGCCCCAATAATTGCTTCACAGAGTTCAAGTAACAGACACATCTCAACATCAACTGTTCAGAGGAGACTGCAAGAATCAGTCCTTCGAATTGTTGCAAAGAAACCACAACTAAAGGACACCAATGAGAGGAAGAGACTTGCTTGGACCAAGAAACACGAGCAAATCTGAGTTTTGGTTTGATGAATCAAAATTTGAGATTTGGTTCCAACCGCCGTTTCTTTGAGAGACGCAGAGTAGGTGAACGGATGATCTCCGCATGTGTAGTTCCCACCGTGAAGCATGGAGGAGGAGGTGTAATGGTTTGGGGGTGCTTTGCTGGTGACACTGTTGGTGATTTATTTCGAATTCAAGGCACACTTAACCAGCATGGCTACCACAGCATTCTGCAGCGATACGCCATCCCAACAAGTGCTCAGCATATGTGGGAACTCCTTCAAGACTGTTGGAAAAGCTTTCCAGGTGAAGATGGTTGGAAAAGCTTTCCAGGTCACTTTTTTGGTTACTACATGATTCTATATGTGTTATTTCATAGTTTTGATGTCTTCACTATTATTCTACAATGTAGAAAATAGTGAAAATAAAGAAACACCCTTGAGTAGGTGTGTCCAAACTTGATATAGTGGGTAACTGGGTACATGGTGGGTAACTCAAGCTCTTCACTCAGATCAAGCGTGATGGGACTCTTGGACCCCCTTGGACTGAACCATGCTTATCAGATTTCATTATCACTGTGTTAATTCCAATCACTTCCAATGAAGGCAGTGCATCGTTGCTGCAGGCTGCATCCCTAACTAACCACCATGATTCAGAGACCAGTGGCCCCTGGGACCCAGTCTCTCCGGTCAGTCCTGTGGCCCAGTCCCTCTGGGTTGAGACTGAAGAAGCAGAACTATTGTTGACCTCACCTCCGCCAGAGCCCCAGAATCCTTTGGGAGGTGTCGGATGTGATCATTCTTTTGGAGAAGTGATGTATCCGTATTGCAACCTGGGAAGGAAGTAGGATATCACATGTGAAGGATTTGGGATTTCCCTTCCCCTCAGGGATTATTGGGTTGTGGATATTGTGGAGTTGGGACTGAGCAGGGAAGAGAGAGGGTATCTGGCACTCAGCCTGCTATGGAACTGGGAGCTGAGGGGAGTCAGCATCAGCACCAGCACCAGAGGAGGAAACCTGTGACACATGCACTGGAGGAGCAGAAAAAGGTAAATGGAGCCCATCGCTGTCTGTCTCTGTGTCTGTCCGCTAATGACCTCTTTACAATTATGACCACTACTTCACAGTGATAATAATGTCACAAACAGGAGCTTGAGGGGAACATCTGTTTGATTCACCCCAAAATGTTTTTACATTACTGTTATATGATCGTTATCCTGCTGGTGTGGTTGATCAAATCAGTGGCTGCAGTTTAATTCTGTGTACAAGTCAGCAGTTTCTGAATGCTTTGAACTTTGAAACTGAACAGAACAAAATGTACTGCATAATGGTAAAAGTAAGTTTTATTGTAATCTGTTGGACAACTTTAAAAATGGTATGTATGAATATAAATTATGCGTGATGCCGGTGGTGAAAATGACAGTAACAAAAGTATGTTTATTCTTGGCTAGATTCAATATGCATGCAGAGTTAGGTAGTTTATGTATATATTATGAGAGAGTTATTGGGGATCCCGTCCCCCATCTGTTCAGGCTTCAGACCAGGATGTTATAAGAGGGTTCTCTACGGTAGCTAGGTTGTCCCCCCACTCCCATGGCTGGCAGCTGGGGCAGCATATATTGGTCATGCTTTGGCTTTGGTGAAGCTTCTACATTGAACTGTGGGGCTGTCATAGAGATTAGGTAATTTGCCTTGATAAGTACGTGCGATCGCTTTCAATGACTCCCCAAGTGAAAGTCTCCCTTTGAACAATGTAAAGCTCAGTGTTGGGTCTTATCATGTCAGCCCCCTCTCTCACGCCTTATGGCAGCCTGATTGCCTTGTACTCTTGCCTCATTGTTGGCCCTCATTTAGCCCACCCTCGTTTGTCATCAGATGTCTATTTAATCTTAGGATGATTAAGTGTTCTATTTGTTCAGACCTGTGATTTCTATGATTCAGTGTTCCTGGGTTCTTGAGAGGTACAGGTAAAAGAAGGCTGCTTATGAACTCATCATTATCCTTCAATAGCCAAAAGAGTCATTTTCTGTGACTTGATGCTTTGGTTTATCCCCTTACGGAATTATTGATAGGTCCGGGAGCAGTGATTTTAATCATCTCTGATTGTGATGGTAGTATCATTAATTAATGGCCTCCTAACCTGCTCTAACATCTTTTAGACCAATAATTCCTACAATGCACCATGTTGATTACCATATTAGTAATCCATCTGGTATGACATTGGCTACCTACAAAGCTACAGTGAGTACTACTGGAAAGGGGGATACCTAGTCAGTTGTACAACCGAATGTCTTCAACTGAAATGTGTCTTCCGCATTTAACCCAACCCCTCTGAATCAGAGAGGTGCGGGGGGCTGCCTTAATCGACATGCACATCATCTGAGTCAAGGGAACAGTGGGTTAACTGCCTTGCTTAGGGGCAGAACGACAGGTTACTGGTCCATCGCTCCTACCCACCAGGCTACCTGCTGCCCCTACTGAAGCTTGATTGTTGTTCTAACTAGATTATTTGTAATTTTGTTCCAAAGCGAGTCAAATTAGGCAATTGTTTTCACAGCCCACCTATCCTCCAACTGTGTTTCCACAGGCATCCCATTCTGAGATATTTTTCCACTAATTGTCCTTTTGACAAATCAGATCAGCTCTTTTACCAATAACTGGGCAAAAGATCAGAATGTGTCTGCCTGTGTAAACACAGTCTTATTGGCACTTTTCTAACGAAGCAAACATTCCATAGCAATGTTGTTGAGTGGTTGAAAGTTGTCATAAAGTCTCCCATTTAACATTTGTTTGTCTTTGTGTGTTCTAACTTTGGTACATGTCTATTCATGATTATTTTGTTTCATTCGGCAAGCTCTGGAAAGGAAGGGTAGCCCTCTCATGCAGTCAAATGACCTAGTGGCCTTTTGGGTGGAATGGTATTAAAATCGTTAATAATTTCATAATTAATAAACGTTTATTTTTTTTACGCTGAAAATCCGTTATTTCTATGTCAAGGATTTTGTTATATTTCAGTCTTCTGTGATGTATATAAAGTGTAATATTGGGACGCAAACTCAAAATGTAATACATTTCAACTCTATATCTGACATGGTACAGGTGTCTTCTTTTTTAAAGCCCATAACCATGTGTGTGAGGTGTATACTTTTGTTTCAAAGTAGATTTGTTTAAGACTAACAAGAAGCGCTCTATGTGACCCTGATTTAGCCCACTGCAGTAAAAGTTTTTAAGATGGTGTGATGGAGTTGATGTGAAGTCTCATGCTGATCCTACATAGTGTTGGAGAGAGCTCTCCCTCCTCTGCCTACTCCTCACTATGGCTGAATGGAGTGGGAGGAGAGGACTTCTGTCTGAACTAGGTTCCTGTCAAGCGCATTAGCCGTAGCCACTGACATTGACCCTAATGAGTTTGTGGGGCCAGGAAAGAATGGTATATTGTCCATAGTTATGGAGGGCCATCAAGGGATCCTGTCATAAGATGTTAGATTCTACACACAGCCAGGGTTTAGCTTTGACTTTGACTTCATGATTGTTTGAAAAAGTTCAGCCTAAAGTATGAGGTTAAGAGTGCTGTGAGCTGTTAGATGATGTGATTGAGGATGAAGAGTACTATTCAAGAAGGTTACTCCGATTAGTTTAACCTATTCATTCATATTCATCCGTAGTCTATCTGTGCATCATATTTCAGTCCCTAGCCATATTTTTCAGTGGTTAGCCTCTTATCTAGTGGTTTTGGGTTACCCTGTCACCACAGTTTAGTTTCCCATTGAAAGGCGTGGCATTGATTTATGTATTTAGCAAAAGGGAAATGGAGATGTAATGGTTGTTTGTATACCTGTGATATGAAGTGTGGTATATAGGGTATATGCAATTAATCATTGGCAGACTTGTTTTTATTCTCAATATACACACATACATCCAACAGTATCCATCAACCTCAGTGGTAGGCTATATGAAACATGCATGAGAGCACCAGCTGTTTCGGAAGACTGTGTGATCATGCTCTCCACAGCAGATGTGAGTAAGACCTTTTAAACAGGTCAACATTCACAAGGCCGCAGGGCCAGACGGATTACCAGAATGTGTACTACTCTCTGTCCGAGTCTGTAAAACCAACATGTTTTAAGCAGACCACCATAGCGCAGTTTGCGCGAGGACGTCCGTCGAGAGTTGGCCTGCAGGGACACCACCATTACTTTCGACCAGCTGGTGGACCTGTCCATTCGGCTGGATAACCTGGATAATCTGCGGACGTCCAGATCGGGGTCTGTCGGTTCCATCCCCCAGCACCACCGCTCCGATGCCCATGGAGCTGGGAGGTGCTGCGCTCAGGGAGACCGGAGGAGGTTCCGTCTCGTGCACCATCTGTGGCCGCAGAGGTGCTGGGTTGGTTCCTCTGTGGGTCGAGGCAGCAGGCAGGGCACGCTGGCGGCACCCCAGGTGAGAAGGCACCATTCTCACCCAGAGCCCTCTGTTGCGCCGTGTTTTTGTTCGTTACGTTTCCTGAGTTTTCCACGCATTCCCAGCATAAGGCGCTTGTCGATTCAGGTGCGGCTGGGAATTTTATAGACAGATCATTAGCCTATAGTTTAGGGATCCCCATCGTTCCTGTGGCAATTCCCTTCCTAGTTCACGCCTTAGATAGTCGACCATTAGGGTCAGGGTTGATTAGGGAGGCCACCGCTCCTCTGGGCATGGTGACGCATGGGGGTCACATGGAGAAAATCGGTCTCTTTCTCATTGACTCTCCTGCATTTCCCGTGGTGCTAGGTCTATCCTGGTTAGCTTGTCATAACCCCACTATTTCATGGCAATGGAGGGCTCTCACGGGGTGGTCGCGAGAGTGCTCGGGGGGATGCTTAGGGTTTCCATAGGTGCTACTACGGTGGAAAGTCCAGACCAGGTCTCCACCATGCGCATTCCCCCCAAGTATGCCGATTTGGCTCTCGCCTTCTCCAAAAAGAAGGCGACTCAATTACCACCCCATCGACGGGGGGATTGTGCGATAAATCTCCTGGTAGACGCTGCACTTCCCAGGAGTCACGTGTATCCCCTGTCACAGGCAGAGACAGTGGCTATGGAAACATATGTCTCCGAATCCCTGCGTCAGGGGTACATTCGGTCCTCCACTTCACCCGCCTCCTCGAGTTTCTTTTTTGTGAAGACGAAGGAGAGAGGTTTGCGCCCGTATATTGACTATTGAGGCCTTAATCAGATAACTGTGAGGTACAGTTACCCGCTACCTCTAATCGCCACGGCGATTGAGTCAATGTACGGGGTGCGCTTCTTCACCAAACTTGATCTCAGGAGTGCTTACAACCTGGTGCGTATCCGGGAGGGAGACGAGTGGAAGACGGCGTTCAGTACGACCTCATTGGCATTATGAGTACCTCGTCATGCCGTACAGGTTGATGAATGCTCCATCAGTCTTCCAAGCATTTCTAGACGAGATTTTCAGGGACCTGCACGGGCAGGGTGTAGTGGTGTATATTGATGACATTCTGATATACTCCACTACACGTGCCGAGCGTGTGTTCCTGGTGCGCAAGGTGCTTGGTCGACTGTTGGAGCATGACCTGTACGCCAAGGCTGAGAAATGCCTGTTCTTCCAACAGTCCGTCTCCTTCCTAGTGCACCGCATTTCCACCTCAGGGGTGGAGATGGAGAGTGACCGCATTTCAGCCATGCGTAATTGGCCTACTCCCACCACGGTAAAGGAGGTGCAGTGGTTTTTAGGGTTTGCCAATTACTACCGGAGGTTTATCCGGGGTTTTGGTCAGGTAGCGGCTCCCATTACCTCACGGCTGAAGGGGGGACCGGTATGTTTGCAGTGGTCGGCTGAGGAGGACAGGGCTTTTGGTCACCTGAGGGCTCTGTTTACCTCGGCTCCCGTGCTGGCCCATCCGGATCCCTCTTTGGCATTCATAGTGGAGGTGGATGCGTCCGAGGCTGGGATAAGAGCCGTGCTCTCTCAGCGCTCGGGTACGCCACCGAAGCTCCGCCCATGTGCCTTCTTCTTGAGGAAGCTCAGCCTGGCGGAGCGAAACTATGACGTGGGGGACCGGGAGCTGTTGGCTCTCATCAAGGCTCTGAAGGCGTGGAGACATTGGCTTGAGGGGGCTAAACACCCTTTTCTCATCTGGACTGACCACCGCAATCTGGAGTACATCTGGGCAGCGAGGAGACTGAATCCTAATCAGGCAAGGTGGGCCATGTTTTTCACCCGTTTTGTGTTCACTCTTTCTTACAGACCAGGTTCCCAGAACGTGAAGGCAGACGCACTGTCCCGGCTGTATGACACAGAGGAGCGGCCCATGGATCCCAACCGCATACTCCCGGCCTCCTGCCTGGTGGCGCCGGTAGTGTGGGAGCTGGACGCGGACATTGAACAGGCATTGCGTGCAGAGCCCGCTCCACTCCAGTGTCCCGCTGGGCGTCTGTATGTTCCGTCTGCTGTCCGTGACCGGTTGATCTATTGGGCCCACACGTCACCCTCCTCTGGTCATCCAGGCATCTGTCGGATGGTGCGCTGTCTGACTGGGAAGTACTGGTGGCCCACTTTGGCTAAGGATGTGAGGGTTTATGTTTCCTCCTGCTTGGTGTGCGCCCAGTGTAAGGCTCCTAGGCACCTGCCCAGAGGTAAGCTAAACCCCTTACCCATTCCACAACGGCCATGGTCGCACTTGTCGATCAATTTCCTGACTGATCTTCCCCCATCACAGGGAAACACTATGATCCTGGTTGTTGTGGATCGTTCTCTGCCGTAAGTCCTGCCGTCTCCTTCCTCTGCCCGGTCTCCCTACGGCCCTACAGACTGCGGAGGCCTGGGGGTCTCGATCAGCCTTACCTCGGGTTTTCACCCCGAGAGTAACGTGCAGATGGAGAGAGTTAACCAGGATGTGGGTAGGTTTCTGAGGTCCTATTGCCAGGACCGGCCGGGGAAGTGGGCAGCGATCGTGCCTTGGGCAGAGATGGCCCAGAACTCGCTCCGCCACTCCTCCACTAACCTCTCCCCCTTCCAGTGTGTATTGGGGTATCAGCCGGTTCTGGCTCCTTGGCATCAGAGTCAGACCGAGGCTCCTTCGGTGGACGACTGGTTCCCGGCGCGTGGAGGAAACATGGGACGCCGCCCATGTTCAACTTCAGTGGCGCCGTGCTGCGCCAGAAAGTTGGTGCAGACTGTCACCGAAGTGAGGCCCCGGTGTTCGCACCGGGGGACCGGGTCTGGCTCTCAACCCGAAACCTGTCCCTCCGCCTGCCCTGCCAGAAGCTGGGTCCATGGTTTGTGGGGCCATTTAAAGTCCTGAGGAGAGTGAACAAGGTTTGTTACAGGTTACAGTTTCCCACCGATTACCATATTAACCCCTCGTTCCATGTGTCTCCCCTCAGGCCGGTGGTGGCTGGCCCGCTCCAGGAGTCTGAGGTGCGGGAGGTTCCTCCACCCCCTCTGGACATCGAGGGGGCCTCGGCGTACTCCGTTTGTTCTATACTGGATTCGAGACGTCGGGCAATGGGCCTTCAGTACCTCGTGGACTAGGAGGGGTATGGTTCGGAGGAGAGATGCTGGGTTCCGGTGGAGGACGTGTTGGACCCTTCAATGCTGCGGGAGTTCCACCGTCTCCGGCTGGATCGCCCTGCGCCTCGCCGTCCGGTTCGTCCCCGAGGCCGGTGTCGGCGCACTGCTGGAGCCGCGCGTCGGGGGGGGTACTGTCACGACTTCTACCAAAGTCGATGCCTCTCCTTGTTCGGGCGGTGTTCGGCGGTCGACGTCACCGGTCTCTGCCATCGCCATCGCCAATCCATTTTTCATTTTCCATTTGTTTTGTCTTGTTTTCCCACACACCTGGTTTTCAGTTCTTTGCTCAGAACTTGAGAACATATGAAAGCTGGTGGCTCCTTTTAACATGAGTCTTCAATATTCCCAGTTAAGAAGTTTTAAGTTGTAGTTATTATAGGAATTATATGAGTATTTCTCTCTATACCATTTGTATTTCATATACATTTGACTATTGGATGTTCTTATAAGCACTTTAGTATTGCCAGTGTAACAGTATAGCTTCCGTCCCTCTCCTCGCCCCTACCTGGGCTCGAACCAGGAACACATCGACAACAGCCACCCTCGAAGCATTGTTACCCATCGCTCCACAAAAGCCGCGGCCCTTGCAGAGCAAGGGGAACAACTACTCCAAGTCTCAGAGCGAGTGACATTTGAAACGCTATTAGCGCGCACCCCGCTAACTAGCTAGCCATTTCACATCAGTTACACCAGCCTAATCTCGGGAGTTGATAGGCTTGAAGCCATAAACAGCTCAATGCTTGAAACACAGCGAAGAGCTGCTGGCAAACGCACGAAAGTGCTGTTTGAATGAATGCTTACGAGCGTGCTGCTGCCTACCATCGCTCAGTCAGACTGCTCTATGAAATATAAAATCATAGACTTAATTATAACATAATAACACACAGAAATACGAGCCTTTGGTCATTAATATGGTCGAATCTGGAAACTATAATTTCGAAAACAAAACGTTTATTTTTTCAGTGAAACACGGAACCGTTATGTATTTTATCTAACGGATGTCATCCCTAAGTCTAAATATTGCTGTTACATTGTACAACCTTCAATGTTATATCATAATTATGTTCAATTCTGGCAAATTAATTACGGTGTTTGTTAGGAATAAATTGACTTCACACAGTTCGTAACGAGCCAGGAGGTCCAAACTGCTGCATATACCCTGACTGCTTGCACGGAACGCAAGAGAAGTGACCCAATTTCCCTAGTTATAAGAAATTCATGTTAGCAGGCAATATTAACTAAATATAGAGGTTTAAAAATATATACTTGTGTACTGATTTTAAAGAAAGGCATTGAAGTTTATGGTTAGGTACACATTGGTGCAACGACAGAAATACTGATTACTGATTGTTATGAAAACTTGAAATCGGCCCTAATTAAACGGCCATTCCGATTAATCGGTCGACTTCTAGTCCAAGCACACCAAGACAGTCGTGAAGAGGGCATGACAAAACCCATTCCTGCTCAGGAGACTGAAAAGATTTGGCCTGGTTCCTCAGATCCTCAAAAAGTTCTACAGTTGCACCATCGAGAGCATCCTGACTGGTTGCATCACTGCCTGGTATGGCAACTGCTCAGCCTCCGATCACAAGGCACTACAGAGGGTAGTGCGTATGGCCCAGTACATCACTGGGGCCAAGCTTTCTGCCATCCAAAACCTCTATACCAGGCGGTGTCAGAGGAAGGCCCTAAAAATTAAAAGACTCCAGCCACCCTAGTCATAGACTGTTCTCTCTGCTACTGCATGGCAAGCGGTACCGGAGTGCTAAGTCTAGGTCCAATAGGCTTCTAAACACCTTCTACCCCCAAGCCATAAGTCTCCTGAACATCTAGTCAAATGGCGACCCAGACTATTTGCATTGCCCCGCCCCCCCCCTTCTTTACACCACTGCTACTCTCTGCTGTCATCTATGCATAGTCACTTTAATAACTCTACCTACATGTATATTCTACCCCCGCACATTGACTCTGTATCGGTACCCCCACCTGTATATAGTTTCGCTATTGTTATTTTACTGCTGCTTTTTAATTACTTGTTACTTTTATCTCTTATTCTTATCCGTATTTTTTTTAAACTGTATTGTTGGTTAGGGGCTCGTAAGTAAGCATTTCCCTGTAAGGTCTACACCTGTTGTATTCGGCACATGTGACAAAACATTTTTTATTTGGGGAGAGTTATGCCGTTGCATTTTGAGTGGGAATATCATTCTCCACTCTTTAATGGATCACAATTTGATCTACTATTTAAGGGAGAAAATTGCTCTCCTGCAGAAATGAGAGAGTGTGCATACATCTTCCGTCTGCTGTATAATCATTTTATTTAACCAGGCAAGGCAGTTAAGAACAAATAATTATTTACAAAAACGGCCTACCCCAGCCGAACACGGACGACGCTGGGCCAATTGTGCGTCACCCTATGGGATTCCCAATCACAGCCGGTTGTGATACAGCCTGGATTCAAACCAGGGTGTCTGTAGCGACACCTCTACCACTAGATGCAGAGCCTTAGACCGCTGCACCACTCGGGAGCTATTCTGCCCAAAGCAACAAAAATACAAATATATTACAGATACAAAAGCCTGTAAGATGGTCAATGGTATGACTATACATTTACATTTACATGTACGTCATTTAGCAGACGCTCTTATCCAGAGCGACTTACAAATTGGTGCATTCACCTTATGATATCCAGTGGAACAACCACTTTACAATAGTACATCTATATATTTTTTTTTGGGGGGGGGGGGGTTAGAAGGATTACTATATCCTATCCCAGGTATTCCTTAAAGAGGTGGGGTTTCAGGTGTCTACGGAAGGTGGTGATTGACTCCGCTGTCCTGGCGTCGTGAGGGAGCTTGTTCCACCATTGGGGTGCCAGAGCAGCGAACAGTTTTGACTGGGCTGAGCGGGAACTGTGCTTCCGCAGTGGTAGGGGGGCCAGCAGGCCAGAGGTGGATGAACACAGTGCCCTTGTTTGGGTGTAGGGCCTGATCAGAGCCTGAAGGTGCGGAGTCCTCTTCTGGCTGTACCGGGTGGAGATTATAACAGAACATGGTCAAGATGTTGAAATGTTCATAGATGACCAGCAGGGTTAAATAATAATAATCACAGTGGTTGTAGAGGGTGCAACAGGTCAGCACCTCAGGAGTAAATGTCAGTTGGCTTTTCATAGCCGATCATTCAGAGTTTCTCTACTGCTCCTGCTGTCTCTAGAGAGTTAAAAACAGCAGGTCTGGGACAAGGTAGCACGTCCGGTGAACAGGTCAGGGTTCCATAGCCGCAGGCAGAACAGTTGAAACTGGAGCAACAGCATGACCAGGCGGACTGGGGACAGCAAAAGGTCATCAGGCCAGGTAGTCCTGAGGCATGGTCCTAGGGTCCTGTCTGAATACTTAAATTCAGACAGGACACCAGATAACACAGGAGAAATACTCCAGATATAACAGACTGACCCTAGCCCCCGACACATACACTATTGCAGCATAAATACTGGAGGCTGAGACAGGAGGGGTCAGGAGACACTGTGGCCCTGTCCGACGATACCCCCGGACAGGTCCAAACAGGCAGGATATAACCCCACCCACTTTGCCAAAGCACAGCCCCCACACCACTAGAGGGATATCTTCAACCACCAACTTACTATCCTGAGACAAGGCCGAGTATAGCCCACGAAGATCTGGCACGAATCCAAGGGGGGGCGTCAACCCGGACAGTAAGATCACGTCAGTGACTCAACCCACTTCACAGTCCACACTGTTCCATAATGTGTAGTTTTATATTTTTTTCTGATTCTACTGCTTGCATTACTTTATGTGGAATAGAGTTCCATGTAGTCATGGCTTTATGTAGTACTGTGCTCCACCCATAGTCTGTTCTGGACTTGGGGACTGTGAAGAGACCTCTGGTGGCTTGTCTTGTGGGGTATGCATGGTGTCCGAGCTGTGTGCTAGTTGTTTAAACAGACAGCTTGGTGTTTTCAACATGTCAATACCTCTCACCAAAACAGGTAGTGATGCATTCAGTCACTCCTCTACTTTGAGCCAGGAGAGAGTGACATGCCTGTTATTGATTTTAGCTCTCTGTATACATTTAAGGGCCAGCCGTGCAGCTCTGTTCTGTGCCAACTGTGATTTGCTTATGTTACTCTTTGTGGCACTTGATCATATGAATGGGTAGTAGTCCAGGTGCGACAAAACTAGGGCCTGTAGGACTTGTTTTGTTGATAGCAATGTCAGGAAAGTATAGCAGCGCTTTATTACAGACAGACCTCTCCCCATCTTAGTTACCATTGCACCAATATGTTTTGACCATGACAGTTTACAATCCAGGGTTACACCAAGCAGTTTAGTCTCCTCAACTTGCTCAATTTCGATATTATTCATTACAAGGTTTAGTTGAGATTTAGCGTTTAGTGAATGATTTGTCCCAAATACAATGCTTTTCATTTTTTTAATGTCTATTTCTTGCCACCATTTCTAAAACTGACTGCAGCTCTTTGTTAAGTGTTGCAGTGATTTCACTTGCTGTGATAGCTGATGTGTACCATATTGAGTGATCAGCATGCAAAGACACGCAGGCTTTACTCAGTGCCAGTGGCGGGTCATTAGTAAAGATTGAAAAAAGTAAAGGGCCTAGACAGCTGCTCTGGGGAATACCTGATGCTACCTGGATTATGTTGGAGGGGGTTGCATTAAAGAACACCCTCTGTCTTCTTCTAGACAGGTAACTTTCGATCCACGAAAAGCCATAACACAGGTTTTTTCCATCAGCAGATTATGATTATGACTGAAGTCTAACAAAACAGCTCCCACAATATTCTTATTATCAATTTCTTTCGGCCAATAATCAGTCATTTCTGTGCAGTATATGTTGAGTACCCGTCCCTATAAGCGTGCTGAAAGTCTTTTGTTAGTTTGTTTACTGTGAAATAGTATTGTATCTGGTCAAACACAATTTTTTTCCAAAAGTTTACTAAGGGTTGGTAACAGGCTGATTGGTCGCTGTTTGAGCCAGTAAAGGGTGCTTTGCTATTCTTGGGTAGCGAAATTACTTTTGCTTCCCTCCAGGCCTGAGGGCACACACTTTCCTGTAGGCTTAGAATGAATTAGGGCGGACCCCAATTAGTCGACTGGTCGATTGTTTGGTCAATAGGCTGTTGGTCGACCAAGATTTTTTTTTTGTCAAGCAATTTGTGCACATTCATTGTTTCATTCATTTATTGTGTGAATTGTTTCTATTTGATTGTTAGACTATCAATTCCCGATGACATATATCACCAGTAGTACATTTATCGTTAATTCCTATAATTATAATTTCTATAATTCAATATATTATTATTGCATTATTTTACCGTTCTCATTGTCAGAGTGGACACGTTGTTTGCAGAGTGCACAACCTACTGTATGCTACACCTGTGAGAAATATGTTTTGGTTTATTTGGTTAATTTAATTTATGATTTTTGTCAATTTAGTCATTTTATTTTGTTTGGAAGGCTCCTGTCAATGTTGAGTAAGGATGCGCACCTGATTATGCATAGAAGTAGGCCTATAGGCTACCTGGCCTGTGCACAAATGTAAGCATATAAATGTGCACATTTGGGCATCTGATAGTATTTCTGATTGGCTTAACGCACCATCACTAATGAGCTGTGTAGCTTCTCAAAGTAATGTTTTCTTCACCTCAAACAGCAAGCAAACAAAGTCTGTTTTTACATCCATTGTCACAACGTCGACTGAAGGTGGCGCCTCTCCTCGCTCGGGCGGCGCTCGGCGGTCGTCGTCACCGGCCTACTAGCTGCAAACCGATCCTCTGTTCATTTTCTTTTGGTTAGGTCTGGTTTAGGTTTGCACCTGTATTGTGTTAGTTCATTAGTGGGGGGGTTATTTAGTCTTTCTGTTTAGGTTTGGGTTTGTGCATGATTGTTTTTTGTCTGGTGTGTTAGGCTGGGGTTAGGTGTTTTTTCCCTCTGCCTTTTGTGTTGTAAGGCTGCGAGTTTTGGGCTGCGCCCCTACTCTGTTTTCGGGCTCGTTCCGTTCTTGTATTGTTGCCCTGCCTTACCTGTTATTGGCAGTTTTTGGGATTGTGCCTATTAAACATCTTTTCACGGACATTAGTCTCCTGCGCCTGACTTCACCCCTCCTGCTTCCTTGAGTACCCTGACATCCATTTAGAATGACAATAGTTCCTCAATGTATTTGAAAAATCATTCCAGCTCTCTACCTTTCGATAACCACTCAGCGAGAAGGACAAAAATGTAATGCTCTGATCCAGTGGAAACATCATCAAATTGGCCTCCCTAATTACTTCTTATACCTTTCGCAAATAGCCTATAGCTGTGTCTGTCCCAAGCTAACTGCCATGGGAAACTCAGAGGGCCCTGAATATTTTATACAATACTGCAAGTTTGCTAGCATGAGCTTCGGGCTGGACCCAAAGTTAATAGTTGATACAATGTTTCAAGTTTGTTGCAGACAGGCCATGCGTATATACGGGCACAGGGTGAGACCCAGATTCAGACACGGTAGGCAGATGGTTCGAGTCCCTGATATTTATTAGTATCCAAGGGGCAGGCAAGAGAATGGTCATGGAGGGGCAAAAGATCATAACAAGGTCAGAGTCCAGGAGGTACAGAGTGGCAGGCAGGTTCAAAGTCAGGGCAGGCGGGTTCAGAGTCAGGACAGGCAAGGGTCAAAACCGGGAGGACTAGCAAAAGAGAGAATAGAAAAAAGCAGGAGCATGGGAAAAACACAATGGTTGACTTGACAAGACAAGACGAACTGGCACAGAGAGACAGGAAACACAGGGATAAATACACCGGGGAAAATAAGCGACACCTGGAGGGGGTGGAGACAAGCACAAGGACAGGTGAAACAGATAAGGGTGTGACAGAGTAGCCAATGTGATTTTGAGATTCGAATACATTATTATAAATTAAATGAAACTGTTCCACGAAAATGTGCATATGAAAACCATAACTGCCGCACAGATTGGTAGAAATGGTCAGATAAATTGGCATTCAATGTGAGAAAGGTTTGTGACTCCTTGATTAGTCCTATTACCGGCAATTTCCGGCAGAATTTGCAAAAGCCAGCAGTAGCGGGAGGAGGATGGTTGGGTCAGGTTAAGGTTTTTTCTTCTGGTTATCTTGATCTCTGGCTCCCTCTTGAGTCATTTGTGTCTTATTTCATCAAACAGAGACTTAAAAGCATCAGACAAGCTCAATGCATGAAGTTGATTTTATTAAAACACATAGGGTGTGGCTATATATGTGAAAATACACATTTTAAAATGTCGACCAATCGATTAGTCGAAAGTACAGACGGCTTTTGGTCGACCAAGATTTTTGGGTCAGGACAGCCTTAGAATGAAGATATGGCAAATAGGAGTAGCAATATAATCCGCTTTCATCCTCATTAATTTTCCATCCAAGTTGTCAGACCTAGGTGACTTGTCATTGTTGATAGAGAGTAATCATTTTTTCACCTCTTACATACTCACTTTACAGAAGAAAAAAATTACAACGCTTACCTTTCATATTTGGTCAGTTATGCATGGATGTGTAGGTTCAGCATTTGTTGTTGCCAGGTCATGCTAATCTTGCTAATTAAAAAGTAATTGAAGAAGTTAGCAATATCAGTGGGCTTTGTGATGAATCTGATTCAAGTAATGATGGAGCTTTTAGCTCATCATTT
The DNA here is from genome assembly GCF_965601325.2 of Salmo salar. Taxonomy (NCBI): domain Eukaryota; kingdom Metazoa; phylum Chordata; class Actinopteri; order Salmoniformes; family Salmonidae; genus Salmo; species Salmo salar. The sequence goes on from NC_138300.1 coordinate 110,240,097, forward strand.
CATTTAAAGTGCTCCAAAGCGTTTTACTATGATCCTTTATATCATTTGTATTAGTTTCACAGTACAGTTTATTTTTGTTTAGATTAGTCACATGATTTCTCAATTTGCAGTATGTTTGCCAATCAGCTGTGTAGCCAGACTTATTTGCCATTTACTTTGCCTCATCCAGGCTGCATCACATCCGGCTGTGATTGGGAGTCCCATAGGGCGGCGCACAATTGGCCCAGTGTCGTCCGGGTTTGGCCGGGGTAGGCCGTCATTGTAAATAAGAATTTGTTCTTAACTGACTTGCCTAGTTAAATAAAATAAATAAAAATCCCTCTCAACCATACAATTTCTCATCAGACCACAGGGATTGAACCGTTTTTACAGTCATGTTCGTAATGGGTGCATGGTTATTAGTAACTGGAATAATAATAATTTCATTCATGCGCCAAGTGCAGCGTCTGGTTGCTCCTCATGTCACACCACAGAGCAGCAAATATGATTTACATCTTCAACATAGGAATCCCTACAATACATCTTGGATGATCTCTTATACACTATATTAGGCCCAGCCTTTGGAACTTTGGGTTTCCTAGATATGGCTACTATATTATGATCACTACATCCGATGGATGTGTGTACTGCTTTGGAGCAGATTTCTGCAGCATTAGCAAAGATGTGGTCAATGCACGGATTATTTAATTCCTGTGCTGTTTGTAAATATCCTGTTAAATGATAACCTGAACCAGGTTGCAGGCACTGGTTACAGTTTGAAACTTTTTATTGAGTGGACAGCTTGATGAAAGCCAGTCAATATTTAGGTCACCCAGAAAATATACCTTTCTGTTGATATCACATACATTATCAAGAATTCTACACATTATCCAAATAGACTGTTACCACTTGGTGTTCTATAGCACCTTCCCACAAGAATATACTTTAGGTGAGGCAAGTGAACCTGTAGCCATATTACTTCAAAATCATTTGACATGTATCCTCTCTAAGCGTTACAGGAATATGGCTCTGAATATAAACAGCAACACCACCCCCATTGGCATGTCTGTTTCTTCTGTAGATGTTGTAACCATCTATTGCTACCACTGTATCATGAAAGGTATTATCTAAGTGAGTTTCAGAGATAGCCAGTATATGAATGTTATCTGTTACTAGCAAGTTATCGATTTCATAAACCTTGGCTACATATGTTAATGTGGGCTATTGTCACAAAAAGAGCCGTGTTGAATAGACCAAACTGCAGCGGGAATATGGATGCTCATGTTTTAATTCAAAAAAGGAGTAACGCATCCACTGGAAAACAATATACACGACAGGAACAGTTTTGCAGGCACACAACACGCAGTGCAAAAACAACTACCCACGAAAACCAAACAAACACACACCTACTTATGGGACTCCCAATCAGAGGCAACTAGAAACACCTGCCTCCAATTGAGAGTCCAGCACCCAAAACTACACATAGAAAAACAAACCTACAACCTATACCAAACTAATACACCCCACTACACCACACACAAAACCCCATAATACAAAACAAATATACCTCTGCCACGTCCTGACCAAATATAATAGAAATAATACCTAAATATTGGTCAGGACGTGACATTACCCCCCCCCCCCTAAAGGTGCAGACCCCGGAATGCACCTTAAAAGAAAACACAAAAAATCCCCATTACCCCAACAAAACCAAAAAGCAATACCCCCTAAACAATAAGGGAGGGAAGGGAGGGTGGCTGCCGTCAACGACGGCACTGTGCTACACCCTCCCTCCCCAACCCACCTATCCTGGAGGTGGCTCCGGTGCAGGACGTGGACCCTGCTCCACCCTCGGCGTCGCCCACTTCGGTGGAGCCGATAGCTGCGCCAGGCAGACGGACCCCTCGGGCCGGGCCGGAGGACAGGAGGGCCCCTCGGGCTGGGCCGGGGGACAGGAGGGCCCCTCGGGCTGGGCCGGGGGACAGGAGGGCCCCTCGGGCTGGGCCGGGGGACAGGAGGGCCCCTCGGGCTGGGCCGGAGAGCAGGAGGGCCCCTCGGGCTGGGCCGGAGGGCCACTCGGGCTGATCAGGGCAGGCGGACCACTCGGGCTGGGCCGGAAGGCATGCGGGCCACTCGGGCTGGGCCGGAAGGCATGCGGGCCACTCGGGCTGGGCCGGAAGGCATGCGGGCCACTCGGGCTGGGCCGGAAGGCATGCGGGCCACTCGGGCTGGGCCGGAAGGCATGCGGGCCACTCGGGCTGGGCCGGAAGGCAGGAGGACCACTCGGGCTGGACCGGAGGGCAGGAGGACCACTCGGGCTGGACCGGAGGGCATTAGGACCACTCGGGCTGGACCGGAGGGCAGGAGGACCACTCGGGCTGATCCTGACAGGCCGGGCACCCTGGCAGATCAGGGCAGGCGGGCACCTCTGGCAGAACCGGGCAGTCTGGCCACCCTGGCAGTTCAGGGCAGTCTGGCCACCCTGGCAGTTCAGGGCAGTCTGGCCACCCTGGCAGTTCAGGGCAGTCTGGCCACCCTGGCAGTTCAGGGCAGTCTGGCCACCCTGGCAGTTCAGGGCAGTCTGGCCACTCTGGCAGTTCAGGGCAGTCTGGCCACTCTGGCAGTTCAGGGCAGTCTGGCCACTCCGGCAGTTCAGGGCAGTCTGACCTCTCTGGCGACTGTTGACTGGCGGGCAGCTCTGACGACTGTTGACTGGCGGGCAGCTCTGACGACTGTTGACTGGCGGGCAGCTCTGACGACTGTTGACTGGCGGGCAGCTCTGACGACTGTTGACTGGCGGGCAGCTCTGGTGATGGTTGACTGGCGGGCAGCACTGACGACTGTTGACTGGCGGGCAGCTCTGGTGACTGTTGACTGGCGAGGCTGGGTTGACACACTAGACTCCTGATGCGTGGGGCTGGTATAGGACGTGCCAGCCTGGAGACACGCACCTCCATGCTAGTGCGTCTGGCGGGAAACACCGGACCGAAAGGGCGCACTGGCGGTCTTGAGCGCAGGGTTGGCATCACCCCTTCCGGCTCGATGCCTACTTCGCCCTGGCACATGCGGGGCGCTGGTACCTTGCCTACCGGCCTGAAAATCCCAGGCCTCACCACAGCCCCAACCCCAAAGCACGGGACCTGTCCAGTCTGCCCTACAAGGGTACGGGGAGCTGGCCTGGGGCTGTAATCTCGCCCCGCCAAATAGCCCTTGTGCCCCCCCCTAAAAAATTCTTGGGGCTGCCTCCAACATTCCTCCCTCGCTTGCCTCTGTCCTCTTCTCCGCTGCTTGGTCCTTTGGTGGTGGGTAGTTCTGTCACAAAAAGAGCCGTGTTGAATAGACCAAACTGCAGCGGGAATATGGATGCTCATGTTTTAATTCAAAAAAGGAGTAACGCATCCACTGGAAAACAATATACACGACAGGAACAGTTTTGCAGGCACACAACACGCAGTGCAAAAACAACTACCCACGAAAACCAAACAAACGCACACCTACTTATGGGACTCCCAATCAGAGGCAACTAGAAACACCTGCCTCCAATTGAGAGTCCAGCACCCAAAACTACACATAGAAAAACAAACCTAGAACCTATACCAAACTAATACACCCCACTACACCACACACAAAACCCCATAATACAAAACAAATATACCTCTGCCACGTCCTGACCAAATATAATAGAAATAATACCTAAATATTGGTCAGGACGTGACAGCTATTTTTTGCACTTTTCTGGGATGCTTGATTGCTTTTATTGCTTTACTGGGAGTCTTATCAGAGGTAGACATGACAGGGATATTTATGTTTGAGCTGCAGGGTGAACTGCACACAGTGGACTTCCTACTAGGGCAAACTGCCTCAGTGCTAACAATATAACTCAGGTTCATATTTGCATGATTACTGCTGACAATAGCTGTTGGATTGACAGAGGCATTCAGGGGAGTTAGAGGAACATAAATTAGGTTACTTACATTATGACTGCCAACGCCCCTGGGACAATATACATTTGCAGCAGCACTACGACAACTCAGCGACACAATGTTAGGGATTATGTGAGCAGAGCTTTGGTCACTGAAACGTTATTGTCTCAACGTGGCCTTGAAATGCGTGGACAGGGTCCGGGCACCAAAATGATTTGAATAGACTCTGTCATGTAGAATAGATCATCTTCTGTTTCCAAAAGGTGTTAAAGTTATCTATAACAGTTATGCCAACAGAACTACAGTAGACTTTTAGCCAGATGTGTAATGCCAGTAGCCTGCTGAATCTTTCGATGGTACAGGGCTTGAAATAATCGCTTTTTGTAGTCTTTTAGCGCTAGAATCAAATCCAGTTTCAGCAGTTCCGACCTAGCTCTCCTAATGTTGTTTTGCCCCACATGGACTACGACAACGTAAGCCTACGGCACCTGTCGTAGAACGGTAGGAAGCAGCCTTGTAATGTCCTGTACTCATGCTCTAGGATATCACAGGGTTTTTTCCCCGGGAACCAAGATGTTTCTCACCATAGAGCTGTCAATGATGACAGCTGGTAAAATTGCAGAGGAGGTGGTATAGGAGACCCCTGAGGACCGATGGGAGATGGGGCCCAATGGACCATCGTGGCTGATGAAGGGGCTGGAGTCTCAAACACCCTCACAGTCCCATGAGAGAGGAGCTCAGAAGGTCGGTAGGATCCCTATGGGTTGGAAACAGGGTAAAGGACGATGCCGCTGCAACCTCCAAGGCCAGGGTGTTGAAGCTGTCTGGATTGGACTTCTCAAAGCGACGTTCCCATTGCTTGATAGCGGGATCGGGATTGGAACCAGTGGCATCTGTTAGGTCCTTTAGAAGCATCGGTCCATTTTCCACAGGCGGGGGAGACTTCCCCAGTGTCATGACGTTGCCCTCTTTGGGTTTTCTATGCACCATCCCCCTACCTCTGTCTCCCACACCCAGGCTCTGTGAGAGCGGTCGTAAATTCCTAAAGAGAATGTCCTGCCTCATGGCCACAGTATGGAGACAGAGTGGTTTTCATAGAAAGAGCCAAGGGATTCTTCCACCTCACAGAACTGGAGAACCGAACGACATTTATGTTCTGGAGAAGGTATAAAAGATCGGTGAAGAAACCAGCTACGAACTGGTCCGTTTGGTACAATTTTGTGAAACTCATGAGAGACAATACGGCCACATTACCATGGCGCTGTTTATATAATAGCCTCAGTTGTGAGACTTACATCTATCTAATGGTTGTATAAAAATGAATGAATAAGGATAAAGCAATTGGGAATATGTTGGGATGCTTGTAAGATATTAATGTGAGAGAATTGTATTTCTGTTTAAAGTTTCACCAAGTCATCGGCATGCCCCCATGAACAGACGGGACCTGGCGTCATGAGACAGCCTTTTTCTGTTATTCCGAATATAACCCCCACCCAGGGTTTCTATCAGGAGACCAGCTTACCTCGATAACGAGAGGGCCAAGGTTTGACCATGCATTCATCTTTCTGAACTTTAACCATACCACGTGGTTAACCTCTTACATCTAGACGTTCCGCTAGCGGAACACCTGCTCCAATATCCAATGATGGGCGTGGCGCGAAATACAAATTGCTCTAAAATCCGAAAACTTCCATTTTTCAAACATATGACTATTTTACAGCATTTTAAAGACAAGACTCTCGTTAATCTAACCACACTGTCCGATTTCAAAAAGGCTTTACAGCGAAAACAAAACATTACATTATGTCAGCAGAGTACCCAGCCAGAAATAATCAGACACCCATTTTTCAAGCTAGCATATAATGTCACAAAAAACAAAACCACAGCTAAATGCAGCACTAACCTTTGATGATCTTCATCAGATGACAACCCTAGGACATTATGTTATACAATGCATGCATGTTTTGTTCAATCAAGTTCATATTTAAATCAAAAACCAGCTTTTTTACATTAGCATGTGACGTTCAGGACTAGCATACCCCCCGCAAACATCCGGTGAATTTACTAAATTACTCACGATAAACGTTCACAAAAAACATAACAATTATTTTAAGAATTATAGATACAGAACTCCTCTATGCACTCGATATGTCCGATTTTAAAATAGCTTTTCGGTGAAAGCACATTTTGCAATATTCTCAGTAGATAGCCCAGCCATCACGGCTAGCCATTTAGACACCGACCAAGTTTAGCCCTGACCAAACTCCGATTTACTATTACAAAAGTTTGATTACCTTTGTTGTCTTCGTCAGAATGCACTCCCAGGACTGCTACTTCAATAACAAATGTTGGTTTGGCCCAAAAGAATCCATCGTTATATCCAAATAGCGGCGTTTTGTTCGTGCATTCTAGACACTATCCGAAATGGTAAATCAGGGTTACGAGCATGGCGCAATTCGTGACAAAAGATTTCTAAATATTCCATTACCGTACTTCGAAGCATGTCAACCGCTGTTTAAAATCCATTTTTATGCCATTTTTCTCGTAAAAAAGCTATAATATTCCGACCGGGAATCTCCGTTTCGGTAAACAGAGGAAAGAAAACAAAGCATTCGGTCGACGCGGGCACACGCGTGAGTCTCACAGTACTGTAACCAGCCACTATCCAAACGCGCTACTTTGTTTCAGCCAGAGCCTGCAAAGCCACGATTCAGCTTTTTGCCGCCTTCTGAGAGCCCATGTGAGCCGTAGGAAGTGTCACATAACAGCAGAGATCCCGTGTAATGGATAGAGATGGCAAAGAAGGCCAAGAAATGGTCAGACAGGGTACTTCCTGTACAGAATCTTCTCAGGTTTTGGCCTGCCAAATGAGTTCTGTTATACTCACAGACACCATTTAAACAGTTTTAGAAACTTTGGAGTGTTTTCTATCCAAAGCTAATAATTATATGCATATTCTAGTTTCTGGGCAGGAGTAATAATCAGATTAAATCGGGTACGTTTTTTATCCGGCTGTGAAAATACTGCCCCCTATCCATAACAGGTTAAACTCTTAGACTATCGAAACCAACAGAATAAGAACAAGTCTTTGATATGAATTACTAGTCTGCAGCTAGGAATTCGGTATCATTGAACGCGAAGACCGACGAAACCGCCATTCTATAACGACATGAATGAATGTCACTCTGAACTATCCATCCTAACCACGAGAGAGAGAGAGAGAGAGAGAGAACGCGGAAAACTCTCCAACAGAAACAAACTTTTCAACAAAGATCCCGACGACACACTGAGTGTAAATATATATATTGATTGCAATTGTTCCCGAATGAGTGAACGTTCATGTGCAAAGGTTTAGCATTTCAATTGTTATAATTATCAACTCTTATCAACCCTTTTGTCTAACAAGCCGCCACGCCGGTTTAGCCCACTAGGGCACATTCCTCTATCATTTCATGTAACGATATGTACTGTTTGTTATGCATTTCTGTGAATTACTTAGTAAATAAATGATTTTAAGACAATTGATGTATGGATGACTCATAGTGAAGACTGGGTTCGTGCAGATAACCAACAATTTACGACGTTTGGAATGAGACTGACGAGGTAAACGAATACATCATTAATCAGAAGACTAATAGATCAGATATTATGATATCTGAAAGTTATATTAGGAAAATTATAACTTTGTAATCTGAATATTTTCCTTGGTGCCCCGACTTCCTAGTTAATTACAGTTACACGATTAATCAGTTTAATCGTGTAGTAATAATTACAGAGAGTTATTTGATAAATTTGTCTTCAGTTTTAATGATGCCAAAGACATGACACCGGTGAAAGGTCCCTGTGAAGCACTGTCCAGTCAGTCAAAGAATGGAACGACGTCCAGACTGAGGTGTATTGAAGGAGAAGGTAGGTGGCTGTGGTTTCCCCAGAAAATTGTGCAACGCTGAGACAGTTTGGTCCTATAGCCCTCTGCTAGCAGGCAGTTGTTGCATTGAAAATCCAGTCGGTCCACAGTGTTCCCGAAAAGAGCATACTTAACACAACTCCTATAACGCAGGAAGCGTTCTCCTCTTCCTCTGAATGGGGATGCCTCCATGAAAAGAGGCAGTCCCAAATCGGAAAATCCAAGCTGCTATCTTAGCTTGATGGCTAGCAGTTTAGCTAGCAGGATTAGTATCAGTGGTGTAAAGTACTTAAGTAGAACTACTTTAAAGTGCTACTTATATATCAATGATGTCGCTCTTGCTGCAGGAGATTCTCTGATCCATCTCCACGCAGACGACAGCATTCTGTATACATCTGGCCCTTCCTCAGACACTGTGTTAACAAACCTCCAAACGAGCTTCAATGCCATACAACACTCCTTCCGTGGCCTCCAACTGCTCTTAAATGCTAGTAAAACTAAATGCATGCTCTTCAACTGATTTCTGCCCGCACCCGCCCACCAGACTAGCATAACTACTCTGGACGGTTCTGACTTAGAATATGTGGAGAACTACAAATCTAGAATCAGCTTCCTATTTCACAACAAAGCCTCCTTCACTCATGCTGCCAAACATACCCTCATAAAACTCACTATCCTACCAATCCTAGACTTCGGCGATGTAATTTACAAAATAGCCTCCAACACTCTACTCAGCAAATTGGATGTAGTCTATCAAAGTGCCATCCATTTTGTCACCAAAGCCCCATATACTACCCACCACTGCGACCTGTATGCTCTCGTCGCCAAACCCACTGGCTCCAGGTCATCTATAAGTCTTTGCTAGGTAAAGCCCCGCCTTATCTCAGCTCACTGGTCACCATAGCAGCACCCACCCGTAACGCGCGCTCCAGCAGATATATTTCACTTGTCATCCCCAAAGCCAACACCTCCTTTGGCCGCCTTTCCTTCCAGTTCTCTGCTGCCAATGACTGGAACGAATTGCAAAAATCACTGAAGCTGGAGACTTATATCTCCCTCTCTAACTTTAAGCATCAGCTGTCAGAGCAGCTTACCGATCACTGTACCTATACAAAGCCCATCTGTAAATAGCACACCCAACTACCTCATCCCCATATTGTTATTTTTTGTTGTTGTTGCTGTTTTGCACCCCGGTATCTCTACTTGCACATCATCATCTGCACATCTATCACTCCAGTGTTAATGCTAAATTGTAATTATTTTGCCTCTATGGCCAATTTATTGCCTTACCTCCCTAATCTTACTACATTTGCACACACTGTGCATAGATTTTTATATTGTGTTATTGACTGTACGTTTGTTTATTCCATGTGTAACTCTGTATTGTTGTTTTTGTCGCACTGCTTTGCTTTATCTTGGCCAGGTCGCAGTTATAAATGAGAACTTGTTCTTAACTAGTCTACCTGGTTAAATAAAGGTGAAATTAAAATATAATACGTTTTTGGGGGTATCTGTACTTTCTATTTTTGCCAACTTTTACTTTTACTTCACTACATTCCTAAAGAAAACAATGTACTTTCTACTCCATGCATTTCCCCTCACACCCAAAAATACTGGTTACGTTTTGACAGGAAAATGGTCCAATTCACACACTTATCAAGAGAACATCCCTGGTCATCCCTACTGCCTCAGATCTGGCGGACTCACTAAACACAAATGCTTCGTTTGTAAATTATGTCCCTGGCTATCTGTAAATAAAATAAAAACAAGACAATTGTGCCGTCTGGTTTGCATAATATAAGGAAGTTAAAATGATTTATACTTTGACTTTTGATACTTAAGTACATTTTAGCAATTCCATTTACTTTTGATACTTAAGTATTTTTGAAACCAAATACTTTTAGACTTTTACTCAAGTAGTATTTTACTGGATGACTTTCACTTTTACTTGAGTCATTTTCTATTAAGGTATCTTTACTCTTACTCAAGTATGACAATGGAGTACTTTTTCCACCATTGATTAGGATGCAGTATTTATAATCTAATTTAGATTGGCTACTTTTAGTCAAGAACAACAAACCGCTGCGTCTACCTGTAATACAGTGCCTTCGGAAAGTATTCAGACCCCTTGACTTTTTCCACATTTTGTTACGATACAGCCTGATTCTAAAATGGATTAGAGATTTTTTTTAATCTAAGAAATCTACACACAATATCCCATAATGACAACGTGAAAACAGGTTTTTAGACATTTTTGGCAATTTATAAAAAATAAAAAATAGAAATACATTTTTGAATAAGGCTGTAACGTAACAAAATGTGGAAAAAGTCAAGGAGTCTGAATACTTTCCGACGGCACTGTATGTGGCTCCAGTGGCCTTATGCTCACCTTACAGTGATCTGATGGAATTCTATTGGCCAAAGAGCCTGTTATGGTTTTGCAGGTTGAATAAGAACAAGGTTGGGTCGCAAAGGTGAGGGTATGGGTTGTGGTGGGCTGTGCGGAATAACACTGCTATGGGCAGATCAGTGAGACAGTGTGATGGATTCTTTCTCTTTGGCTATGTGCCTTAGTCCTACAGAAGCATCCCTCACTGGCCTCCTCTTGGACAAGATGTCACTGGCAACACAGATTATTATTACACGATTATAGATATGATTTTCAATGCACAAATTCTGTAGGCGTATTCTTTCAGATAAACCTCAATAATAATTCTGTTTACTGCAAAAGCATCCCAGTATTTTAGCTGAATTTGTAATCTTCACTGTAGATGAACCAGTTAATGAGGTTTGATTAGTGTTTTGTATGTTCATGATATTAATGTACTGGTGAATGTTTTGCATACTTAGTGATGTATACAGAGACTGTCATTTGGAGAAAATGGAGGTGCATTGCATCCTGGGATTGTTCAGCAGGTGGTTGTTTTGCTTAAGTGAACAGAGAGATCGGGGTGAGACAGGGTTGAGGTGGGGTTGAGATGGGGGAGAGGTGACTGGCTGCCTACCCAGGTAAACCTGCTAACGGAGAACTCCCTGAGCCTGCCTCTCACTGGGCCCCTGATTATTGGAAGGACCCTGCTGTACACAACAAAACCACGCTACATCATCATGATCTTGAAGCGCCTCCAGCAGTAACACTGCGGTCAGAGTGTCATTTGGTGCTTCCACTAGCTAACTTTGTGGTCATTCTAATACATTAGGTTGCATGACCAAGGTTTATTAAGTATCTATTCATTTTTACTGAATGCCTTATCATAACCTGTTCAACCACCTTAGTCACATCATAAAGAAATATTTAGTCCTCTGTAATGTGCTTATATTGACATGGTTAAGGAAGTGTGATGTCAGACTGCAAGATGAATTCACTTGGGAGGAAAAACACAGTATCTAAGTGCTTCTCTCCCGGCTCAGGATGGATTGCAGCCACTTTCCAGTTATAGTGATTGTAAAACCTATTTTCATCTGAGAACCAATGGTGGCACAGAATTTAGGCTACCATTTAAGGATCACTATTGATTTCATTAAGAATGTATTTTCTATTCTAGTTAGTGAATGTTATACCATGTCCTCATTGTTCTGAAACCTGAGCTCTAAACCAAGGAAAATATGTGTAGGTAATTACAATTGTGAGGAGGGTTTCTGTCTCAAGAATTAGAATTTACCATCAATGATCAACGAATGATGATGTTACAGCACAGATGTTTGCAAATTGTAATCAATATACAAAATATGTAAAATACTGTATAGCTTGAACTGATTGTCAGTATGGCATATTGGTTTTTACTTAGCACCTCAAACAAACCATATGACACAGAATACCTCATATGGAAATCTGTCATATCATTTGTGTGAAAGTGACAAGAAACCCTAGTTGTGGAGATGGCTGCTCCCCAGATGGTCGTTTAATTCAGTCATTAAAGAGCCGTTTGGCCCGCAGCCAAAGCTAATCCACAAGCAGTCTGTGGAACATAAATATTAATGGCTGACCTCTCACTCCAAGGGGTAAACAGCATCATATAAATTAATTAACTTGTGAAAAGTACTATTCTCATCTCATGCCTAATTGATTTTCTTGTGTGAGCTAGACTGTCACTGGCTTACAGTAGGTGTCAATGGTAAATGTTTATCAAATATGATCAATCGTACCACTCTGTATAAGTACAAGTCAGTTTATTGCAACCTCATTAGTCTCAAACCCATTGATAGTGTCTCATTGAAAGCCCTTACTGAATTACTTTTAGGGTGGTCCCTGTTATTGTAGGATAGATGTTCAAACACACAGATATTTGGAGAGATTTGGGGAACATTGTGTGGACTGTTTGACCCAGTGTTTGAAGCAGACAAGCCAGTCTCTGTACTATACATTCTGTACTATACCTGGATCAGATCATTTCTCTGATGGACCAACTAAGTAATGGATTAAACTGTGAAACTAAGCTCTCGTTGCCAGATGTTTTGGATCAGACTGTAACAAAGCAGAAGCTGGCTGATGGACACTGGCTGGTTTTGGGTCCCAGACAGACTCCTTGATCCTCCACCTGTACAGACCTGGACACTTGCCTCACTGCCTATAGGAATGCTTCTCTCACTCTCCCTTACTAAACTATAGTTCAATGTTCTATGGAAGAAATCCTGCATCTGTAACGATCGTCGTAAAGAGGAGACCAAGGTGCAGCGTGGTAAGTGCTCATGTTTGCTTTTATTTAACTCAGAACACTAAACAAAATACCGAAAAGGAAAACAAACGTTACGCTCTGCAGGCTTACACAGAGCTGTACAAAAACAAGATCCCACAACCTGAAGGTGGGAAAAAGGGCTGCCTAAGTATGATTCCCAATCAGAGACAACGATAAACAGCTGCTTCTGATTAGGAACCATACTCGGCCAAACACAAATAAATATATGACATAGAATGCCCACCCCATATCACACCCTGACCTAACCAAACAGAGAAAAATGGCTCTCTCAGGTCAGGGCGTGACAGCATCCATATTTTATGGAAGCATAACTATATGAAATATTGAATAGCACATTCCCGAGGCTGTTTAGCTGAATATGCCCTTCCCTTGTTTGATATACTGTACAATAGAGATCAACCCTGGTGTCGAAACCTCACTTCCTATTTTATCAATCACTAGGTGCTCAACAGAGGATGACGAGTTCCAGACTGCTGGAACATTGTTATTTATTTATTTTATTTGCTGAACCTTTATTTAACTAGACAAGTCAGTTAAGAACATACTCTTATTTTACAATGACGGCCTACCCCGGCCAAACCCTACGACGCTGGGCCAATTGTGCGCCGCCCTATGGGACTCCCAATCACGGCCAGTTGTGATACAGCCTGGAATCGAACCAAGGTCTGAGATGCAGTGCCTTAGACCTCTGCGCCTACAGATATAGGATCTTAATTTTATCCGCTTCTCACAGCAAAATACTCCAGCAGCAACAGGAAATGTGAATTATTCTGAGGATTATAATGAATGGATATTTTTAGTTAGGGCAAATCAAATCAGAAATGTAAAAGTGGAAATTACAAACTTTAGAAGCCTTTTAAACCTTGAATACACTACAAGTTTGCATTTCCCACTGTGCAGGAAATGTCTTGCAACAACAGGGTGAAGAAATTAAGATCTGTAAGCTGACAGTCAGTCACATTTATGCAGGTCTTCTCCCCTGCCTGTCCTCCTACTGTGTGATAATGGGAGATGTCACCTAGGTGGGGTTATTGATGACCAGCAGTCAAGCTACAATTGGAGGAACTAATTGACATGTAAAACAGGGTATTCATTTCCCAGTGAACGTGAAAGAGCCCCAGATACTGTGGGACAAATTGAGGAACATCTGTAAGGCAGAGACCTTTGTTCCAACTACCCTATTTTGGTGACCCCAACATGATACTTAAATGATCATTAGCCCTGTACATCCTTCATCCGTGCATTCCTGTTACCTGTGCCTTGGTACTCTGTAACAGCATTATTGTAGTTACTCCAGACCACCATGTGTTGCTCAGCACAGCAATAGCAGCTAGCTAGTAGCTACACATTTCTTCCCCCAAGACACATTTCTTCCCCCTGTAACTTTGAGGTGACCTGGATTACTGCTTTCAAGAGAGGGAAGCCTCACCGCAGAGCAGCAGGGATGTCTCATTGACATCATCTCCTTATGAATATTGCAATAAGAATAGCAAACCCTGTCTTCACATCAGGTTGCTGTAATTCATTCTGGCTGGCTACTACTGCTCCACTGTGGAGGTCTGGAAGTCCCAGTGGAACGGCTGTGGCTTAGCTGGGCGGAGACTAGTGAGAGGAACCTCTTCAGGCGATACACATTGTTCACACTTGCTACAGTGTAGGAGGTCCAATGTGTTGCCTGTGTTCACCCTTCAGTACTCAGGTGACTGAGTTGCCCTGAAATTCTTTGTGGGTCTGTGTAATCTGAGGGAAATATGTGTCTCTCTATCTCTCTCTCTCTCTCTCTCTCTCGATTCTCTCTCTCGCCTCTATTGTAATGCAAATGTCTCTTTTCCTTTCTTCACTGCAAGAGATTAGCACGGAGGGTTGTGACCCACTGACCAGCTGTGTGTGTGTGTGTGTGTGTGTGTGTGTGTGTGTGTGTGTGTGTGTGTGTGGTGTGTGTGTGTGTGTGTGTGTGTGTGTGTGTGTGTGTGTGTGTGTGTGTGTGTGTGTGTTTGTTTGTTTAAATTTAGCCCTCCCCTCATTAGTGTTTTTGTTACTTTTTCAATAATTCTTCTATCGTATACATTTCATGACACTGTTGATGACGACAATGTAGGTCCTTCCTTGTTGCCATGCATTGTATGCTATTCTGAACATGTGGATAATGCATTAAGAAAGGTTTGCACCTAGTTTGCTCATTAACATTAATGATGGTGTAGAATTGTAATCATACGCCTGATTCTGTGTATGCAGAATTTCCATAATGTACCTCCATAAAATCAATGGTAATGGTTGAAGTGCTCTACAGTTCTATTGAAGGCACAGCCTAAGGCTGAACTATTTCCACCAGTGGAGGCTGCCGAGGGGAGGACGGCTCATAATAATGGCTGGAATGGAGTGAATGGAATGGCATCCAACACATGAAAACCATGCTTGCTGACTCTGAGCAGGCGGAGAGTTAAGTTAACCCCTCGTGCTAACTGCTGGAAACTGGAAACCACATATCCTGAGGCTGCATTTATTGGAGCTGGGGATTTTAACAAGGTTAATCTGAAAACAAGGCTCCCTAAATTCTATCAACATAGGGCTGACAAAACCCTAGATCCTTTTTATTCTAACTTCCGCGACGCATATAAGGCCCCCCCCCCGCCCTCCTTTCGGAAAAGATGACCACGACTCCATTTTGTTGCTTCCAGCCTACTAAAACAGGAAGCTCCCGTGCTCAGGTCTGTTCAACGCTGGTCCGACCAATCGGATTCCACGCTTCAAGATTGCTTCAGTCACATGGACTGGGATATGTTCCGCATTGCGGCGAACAACAACATTGACGAATACGCTGAGTCGGTGAGCGGGTTTATTAGCAAGTGCATCGGCGATGTCGTACCCACAGCGTCTATTAAAACATTCCCAAACCAGAAACTGTGGATTGATGGCAGCGCAAACCACTGCTTTTAATCAGGGCAAGGTGACCGGAAACATGACCGAATACAAACAGTGTAGCTATTCCCTCCGCAAGGCAATCAAACAAGCTAAGCGTCAGTATAGAGACAAAGTAGAGTCGCAATTCACCGGCTCAGACACGAGAGTTATATGGCAGGGTCTACAGTCAATCACGAACTATAAAAGGAAAACCAGCCCCGTAGCGGACCAGAATGTCTTGCTCCCAGACAAACTAAACAAGTTCTTTGCTTGCTTTGAGGACAATACAGTGCCACTGACACGGCCCGCTACCAAAACCTGCAGGCTCTGCTTCACTGCAGCCGACGTGAGCAAAACATTTAAACGTGTCAACCCTCGCAAGGCTGCAGGCACAGACGTCATCCCCAGCCGCGTCCTCAGAGCATGCGCAGACCAGCTGGCTGGTGTGTTTACGGACATATTCAATCAATCCTTATCCCAGTCTGCTGTTCCCACATGCTTCAAGAGGGCCACCATTGTTCCTGTTCCCAAGAAAGCTAAGGTAACTGAGCTAAATTACTACCACCCCGTATCACTCACTTCCGTCATCATGAAGTGCTTTGAGAGACTAGTCAAGGACCATATCACCTCCACCCTACCTGACACCCTAGACCCACTCCAATTTGCTTACCGCCCCAATAGGTCCAGAGACCACGCAATCACACTGCACACTGCCCTAACCCATCTGGACAAGAGGAGTCCCTATATGAGAATGCTGTTCATTGAATACAGCTCAGCATTTAACACCATAGTACCCTCCAAACTCGTCATCAAGCTCGAGACCCTGGGTCTCGACCCCACCCTGTGCAACTGGGTCCTGGACTTCCTGACGGGCCGCCCCCAGGTGGTGAGGGTAGGTAACAACATCTCCACCCCGCTGATCCTCAACACTGGGCCCCCACAAGGGTGCGTTCTCAGCCCTCTCCTGTACTCCCTGTTCACCCACAACTGCGTGACCATGCACGCCTCCAACTCAATCATCAAGTTTGCAGACGACACTACAGTGGTAGGCTTGATTACCAACAACGACGAGACGGCCTACAGGGAGGAGGTGAGGGCCCTCGGAGTGTGGTGTCAGGAAAACAACCTCACACTCAACGTCAACAAAACAAAGGAGATGATCGTGGACTTCAGGAAACAGCAGAGGGAGCACCCCCCATCCACATAGACGGGACAGTAGTGGAGAGGGTAGAAAGTTCCTCGGCGTACACATCACGGACAAACTGAAATGGTCCAACCACACAGACAGTGTGGTGAAGAAGGCGCAGCAGCACCTCTTCAACCTCAGGAGGCTGAAGAAATTCAGCTTGTCACCAAAAACACACACTTTTACAGATGCACAATTGAGAGCATCCTGTCGGGCTGTATGACCGCCTGGTATCACAACTGGTCCGCCCATAACCGTATGGCTCTCCAGAGGGTAGTGAGGTCTGCACAACGCATCACCGGGGGCAAACTAGCTGCCCTCCAGGACACCTACACCACCTGATGTCACAGGAAGGCCAAAAAGATCATCAAGGACAACAACCACCCGAGCCACTGCCTGTTCACCCCGTTATCATCCAGAAGGCGAGGTCAGTACATGTGCATCAAAGCTGGGACCGAGAGACTGAAAAACAGCTTCTATCTCAAGGCCATCAGACTGTTAAACTGCCACTTTTATATGTTTACATATCCTACATTACTCCTCTCATATGTATATACTGTACTCTATACCATCCACTGCATCTTGCCTATGCCGTTCAGCCATCACTCATTCATATATTTTTTTTATGAACATATTCTTATTCATTCCTTTACACTTGTGTGTATAAGGTAATTGTTGTGAAATTGTTAGGTTAGATTACTCGTTGGATATTACTGCATTGTCGGAATTAGAAGCACAAGCATTTCGCTACACTCGCATTAACATCTGCTAACCATGTGTATGTGACAAATAAATTTGATTTGTTTTGCCTAAAGCAGAGTGGATTTCACTAATGTTACTGCCTTGTACTAGGCTACTGATTCCCCTCAGGAGATCGATGGAAATACATGTATCATATTTGAAATACTTACACTCAATGAATTATCTTCCACTCATTGGTAAAATATAAACTGCAGTGGCTAAATTCCTTTATGGTTTTATGGCTGCACACCCATACGTTCATGACCTATGGTGCTGATATGAGAGGAAAGGAAGGAGCCAGACAGACACCCACATTAGCATCTCAGACCCTGAGTGTCAGGAGACAGTGGATTACAGCTGTAATCTGCTAGATTGGCTCATGTATTGCCTGTAATCTGCCATGTTGCCTCTGACCTGGCATTGAGATAACTGCCTGTCAGGGAGCTTAGCACCCAGGCAACCCAACCAGCTGCAGTCATGGGAGGACAGCTTCTGCTGTTGGGTTACCGTCCACGAAACCTAACCTAGGAGAATCCTAACCTGGTCTCGGACCTGTTTGTCCTGCCATACATGATGTAATGACCATAGGAGTTGGCAAGACAGCACGAACAGATCTGGGTCCAGGCTAGGAGAATCCAGCCTCTGGTACACTGGACTAGGTCTGTGTTCTAATGGCAGATGGAGGGGATGTTGAAGTCTGGTCTTCAGTGTAGTACAGTAGCATGACCTTTCTTGTGCCCTGAGGTAGATGTTTGCTGAGTGAAACAACACGTTTTTATTACCGACCAGGTGTTACGTTTTGATGGACAGGATCATGATTGCAATAATGGTTGTACATCGTTTTCATTCCCTCATTGGACACATGGTTCAACTTCATTCACTCCCTCTCTCTCTCTTGCTCTCTCTCTCTCTGTCAGTCAGTCTGTCTGTCTCTCTCTTTCTCTCTCTCTTTCACTCTCTCTGTTTATCTCTCTGTCAGTGTGTCACTCTCTCTCGCTCTGTCCCTCAAGGTAAGGACATGTCTAGTGCAACAGTGCAGAGGGTTGTTCTGTTATCCTCCTCATTGCTTTCTCTCTCTTTTACTCCCTTTCCTTTCCCCTGTGTTCCTGCCGGGCTGGGATCTCTGTGAGCTCTGGGATCTCTGTGAGCTCTGGGATCTCTGTGAGCTCTGGGATCTCTGTGAGCTCTGTGATCTCTGTGATCTCTGTGATCTCTGTGAGCTCTGGGATCTCTGTGAGCTCTGGGATCTCTGTGAGCTCTGGGATCTCTGTGAGCTCTGGCATCTCTGTGAGCTCTGGGATCTCTGTGAGCTCTGTGATCTCTGTGAGCTCTGGGATCTCTGTGAGCTCTGTGATCTCTGTGAGCTCTGTGATCTCTGTGAGCTCTGGGATCTCTGAGAGCTCTGGCATCTCTGTGAGCTCTGGCATCTCTGTGAGCTCTGGGATCTCTGTGAGCTCTGGGATCTCTGTGAGCTCTGTGGTAGAAGGCTGTAGTGCTGATGTGATCAGAGCAGACTGCATGGTGTTGTGTGAGGCAGGCAGGCCATGCCAGAGCTGTGTCCCTTAACAGGTCAGCCTCTGTGCAGCCACTTGTTTCGGGTCACACCTTGCACTGTCACTTCAGCTTTATGGACATTTTTGACTAGTGAAGTGTAGTCTAATTCAGTACACTGGATGGAATGGGTGTCAGCCCTGAGCGTGACTACCAAACCACACAACTTGCCTCTCATCCTCTTAGAAAAGGAGCACATTCAAGTATTGAGTAAACTGGGAGAAGTGGTACGTAAGTAGGGAATGTTTGGTGAGAGTTTGGTAAGAGCTGTTATTTGCTGTTTCTTCCTCAACTGAGGGGATGTGTGGAGTGTGAGCTGCACATTTAGAACAGAAATACAAATGAAGAAGTCCTGCTAACAAGTTGATTAGATATTCCTATTTGCCAAATTAATGAGGAGTGATGGCTTGGGCTGGCCACTTAATACAGAGTTGCCCTCTTGGCTGACTGCATATCAAACACATCTTTGGTAAAAGATAGCTAGCTGTTTTTAATAGGTTCATTCATCCAAGTCAATCAATGATAGCTGTGGCACTGTCGCAGTTCTGGGTTACTAATTAGTTACCAATGACTTACCAATGACTTACCAAACCGAAACAACCAAATAAAGGGAAACTGCTCAATTCTCGGTTCATTAACCTCACAGGCTGAGGCACTAATGCAGATTTTTATTCCAACTCTTTTGTTTTGCTGTAATCTCATCAACCCTGGTCAGGTCTTTCCATGTAATCCTGTATCACAGGGCTGTGACAGAACCTTGGTAGGGAACGACTGGTCAGACAGGGAGAGAAGAAAGGAGGAGGAAGGAGGAACAGAGTGGTGAATTGAATTATACCCTGAGCGGGCATGGTCCTTCTCTACGAGGCTGTAGTCTGGGGTGTATGGAAACAGGGAATGTTATTTACCCCTCTCCTCTCCCTCTCTACCCTTCTCCCTCTCTATCCCCCTCTATCCCTCTCCCTCCTCTCGCTCTATTTCTCTGTCGCTATCAATTCAATTTCAATTCAAGGGCTTTATTGGCATGGGAAACATATGTTAACATTGCCAAAGCAATTGAAGTAGATAATAAACAAAGTTAAATAAACAATAAAAAAAATGAACAGTAAACATTACAGACACAGAAGTTCCAAAATAATAAAGATATTTCAGAGATCATATTATGGCTATATACAGTGTTGTAACGATGGGCAAATAGTTGATGTACAAAAGGGAAAATAAATAAACTTAAATATGGGTTGTATTTACAATGGTGTGTGTTCTTCACTGGTTGCCCTTTTCTTGTAGCAACAGGTCACAGATATTGCTGCTGTGATGTCACACATGGTATTTCACCCAGTAAATATGGGAGTTTATCAAAATTGGGTTTGTTTTTGAATTCTTTGTGGATCTGTGTAATCTGAGGGAAATATGTGTCTCTAATATCGTCATACATTTGGCAGGAGGTTAGGAAGTGCAGTTCATTTTCCACCTCATTTTGTGGGCAGTGTGCACATAGCCTGTCTTCTCTTGAGAGCCAGGTCTGCCTACGGCGGCCTTTCTCTATAGCAAGGCTACGCTCACTGAGTCTGTACATAGTCAAAGCTTTCCTTAATTATGGGTCAGTCACAGTGGTCAAGTATTCTGCCACTGTGTACTCCCTGTTAGGGCCAAATAGCATTCTAGTTTCCTCATTTTTTTTTGTTAATTCTTTCCAATGTGTCAAGTAATTATCTTTTTGTTTTCTCATGATTTGGTTGGGTTTAATTGTGTTGCTGTCCTGGATAGGGCTTAGGGCTTAGGGCACTCTTCTCCAGGTTCATCTCTCTGTAGGTGATGGCTTTGTTATGGAAGGTTTGGGAATCACTTCCTTTTAGGTGGTTGTAGAATTGAATGGGTCTTTTCTGGATTTTGATAAATGTCGGGTATTGGCCTAATTCTGCTCTGCATGCATTATTTGGTGTTTTACGTTGTACACAGAGGATATTTTTGCAGAATTCTGCATGCAGAGTCTCAATGTGGTGTTTGTCCCGTTTTGTGAATTCTTGGTTGGTGAGCGGACCCCAAACCACACAACCATAAATGGCAATGAGTTCTATAACTGATTCAAGTATTTTTGGCCAGATCCTAATTGGTATGTCAAATTGTATGTTCCTTTTGATGGCATAGAAGGCCCTTCTTGCCTTGTCTCTCAGCTCTTTCACAGCTTTGTGGAAGTTACCTGTGGCGCAAATGTTTAGGCTGAGGTATGTATCGTTTTGTGTGCTCTAGGGCAACGGTGTCTAGATGGAATTTGTATTTGTGGCCTTGGCAACTCAACCTATCTCTCCCTCTCTTACTCTCTCTCTCTCTGTCTCTCTCTCTCTTTCTATCCCCCTTCCTTCCTTCATTCCCTCCCTCCTTTCCTCCCTCTCTCTCTCCAGTTTGGGAGGTGGAATGAGACTAGGCCCTTTTATAAATAAATAAGTGTGTGTATGAGGAGATTGTCTGAGAACCTCCTCATGGTGATGTGTTTTCAATGGGCAGCCTCCCCCCGGCTCCCCCCTCCCTGGATCCCTCCAAGGCTCCCCCTCTGTGGCTCCCTCCCTGCAACCCCCCCTCCTCCCTGGCTCCCTCCATGTCTTCCTCCCTCCAAGGCGACCCCTTCCATGGCGACCCCCTTGCCCCCTCCTCCTCCATGTCTCCCTCCCTCCATGCCCCCCCCCCCCTCCCCCCGCCTCCTCCATGTCTCCCTCCCTCCAAGGCTTTGCAGGGCTAAATAATAGATGAGGCCCCTGCAATGCTCCACAATCACACCAGGTGACTGGAGAGACTGCAGAAGGTCACAAGGTCTGGCCAGGTTTACAGACACTAACTAAATTGACAAAAATTGAATTACCAGCCTGAATGTGCATTCTTCTGTTTGTGTCTCTGATTTGTGTGCTCTGGGAGAGGTTATTTGAGCGTCTGTACTGTACATTTCTGTGAATGTTTGAGTGTGTTTTATTGCATTATTCAAGTAGTTATTTTAGAGGGTTGTATTATTGCATTATTCAAGTAGTTGTTTTAGAGGGTTGTATTATTGCATTATTCAAGTAGTTGTGAAAGGAATGAAGGGTCATTCAGGAAACCTGGTTAAGCTAATTGTACTTAAACAGTCATATTTTACCCTTCAGTAAAGTGCAGTGAATCAAATCAAATTTTATTTGTCACATGTGCCAATTACAACGAGCGTAGACTTGTCACGTCCTGACCATAGAGAGCTTGTATTTTTCTATGGTAGAGTAGGTCAGGGCATTACTGGGAGGTTTTGTCTAGGTGATTTATTTCTATGTTTGGTTCTAGTTTCTTTTTTCTATGTTGGGGTATTTGTCTAGTTTACATTTTCTATGTTGTGTTCTAGGTTCTTTTTTCTAGGTTGGGGTTTTCGTATGATTCCCAATTAGAGGCAGCTGGTCATCGTTGTCTCTAATTGGGGATCATATTTAAGTTGTTATTTTTCCCACTAGTGTTTGTGGGAGATTATTTTGAGTTACTGTACGTTGCACCGCTTCGTCACGGTTTGTTATTTCTTTGTTTATAGTTTATTGTGTGTCTTGCATAGTTTCACAGATAAATAAATATGTGGAACGATACACACGCTGCGCCTTGGTCTCATTCATATGACAACCGTGACAAGACTTATCCGTGAAATGCCTGCTTACAAGCCCTTCCCAATGATGCAGAGTTAAAAAAATATAATAACAAATTTAATTGTAACACAAGAGGAATAAAATACACAAGAATGAGTTTAGTAGTGATAAAGAGGTCCTGGATGGCAGGGAGCTTGGCCCCAATGATTTACTGGGCTGTCTGCACCGCCGTAGCGTTTTGCGGTCAAGGGTGGTGCATTTGCCATACCAATGATGCAGCCAGTCAAGGTGCTCTCGATGGTAGTTGTAGAACTTTTTGAGGATCCAAGGGTCCATGTAGGGCTGGGCAGTATACCGTATTTTACTATATACCGGTATTTATGCACAGACCGGTTTGGGTTTTTACTTTACCTTCTATAACGGCATTTGAATGTTTGGTTTGTTAAATGTGATACACCGTGTGCAACGTCTATTTCTATAGTTTACTTGAGTCATCCCTCTCCGCTCTCTCTCTCTCTCTCTCTCTCTCTCTCTCTCTATGCCGCTTTCCACACAGACCTAGTCCCACCCCCTGTCACTCAAGGAGTGCATTGTTTGTTGCTTGACCATGAGACATTTTCGTTCAGTCTGCATGGTTCAAAAAATGTAGAACTAAGAACAGATATAGCCCTTGGTTCACTCCAGACCTGACTGCCCTTGACCAGCACAAAAACATCCTGTGGCGGACTGCAATAGCATCGAATAGTCCCCGCGATATGCAACTGTTCAGGGAAGTCAGGAACAATTACACGCAGTCAGTCAGGAAAGCAAAGGCTAGCTTTTTCAAGCAGAAATTTGCATCCTGTAGCTCTAACTCCAAAAAGTTTTGGGACACTGTAAAGTCCATGGAGAACAAGAGCACCTCCTCCCAGCTGCCCACTGCACTGAGGCGAGGTAACACGATCACCGCCGATAAATCCATGATAATCGAACATTTCAATAAGCATTTCTCAACGGCTGGCCATGCCTTCCTCCTGGCTACTCCAATCCCGGCCAACAGCTCCGCCCCCCCCCCTCACAGCTACTTGCCCAAGCCTCCCCAGCTTCTCCTTCACCCACATCCAGATAGCAGATATTCTGAAAGAGCTGCAAAACGTGGACCCGTACAAATCAGCTGGGCTAGACAATCTGGACCCTCTCTTTCTAAAACTATCCGCCGCCATTGTTGCAACCCCTATTACCAGCCTGTTCAACCTCTCTTTCGTATCGTCCGAGATCCCTAAAGATTGGAAAGCTGCCGCGGTCATCCCCCTCTTCAAAGGGGGTGACACCGTAGACCCAAACTGTTACAGACCTATTTCCACCCTGCCCTGCCTCTCTAAAGTCTTCGAAAGCCAAGTTAATAAACAGATCACTGACCATTTCGAATCCCACCGTACCTTCTCCGCTGTGCAATCTGGTTTCCGAGCCGGTCACGGGTGCACCTCAGCCACGCTCAAGGTTCTAAACGATATCATAACCGCCATCGATACAAGACAGTACTGTGCAGCTGTCTTCATCGACCTGGCCAAGGCTTTCGACTCTGTCAATCACCGTATTCTTATCGGCAGACTCAATAGCCTTGGTTTTTGTAATGACTGCATCGCCTGGTTCACCAACTACTTTGCAGACAGAGTTCAGTGTGTCAAATCGGAGGGCATGTTGTCCGGACCTCTGGCAGTCTCTATGGGGGTACCACAGGGTTCAATTCTCGGCCGACTCTTTTCTCTGTCTATATCAATGATGTCGCTCTTGCTGCGGGCGATTCCCTGATCCACCTCTACGCAGATGACACCATTCTGTATACTTCTGGCCCTTCCTTGGACACTGTGCTAACAAACCTCCAAACGAGCTTCAATGCCATACAACACTTCTTCCGTGGCCTCCAACTGCTCTTAAATGCTAATAAAACCAAATGCATGCTTTTCAACCGTTTGCTGCCCGCACCAGCCCGCCCGACTAGCATCACCACGCTGGACGGTTCCGACCTAGAATATGTGGACAACTGTAAATACCTAGGTGTCTGGTTAGACTGTAAACTCTCCTTCCAGACTCATATTAAACATCTCCAATCCAAAATCAAATCTAGAATCGGCTTTCTATTTCGTAACAAAGCCTCCTTCACTCACGCCGCCAAACTTACCCTAGTAAAACTGACTATCCTACCGATCCTCGACTTCGGCGATGTCATCTACAAAATAGCTTCCATTACTCTACTCAGAAAACTGGATGCAGTCTTTCACAGTGCCATCCATTTTGTTACCAAATCACCTTATACCGTCCCACCACTGCGACCTGTATGCTCTAGTCGGCTGGCCCTCCAGGTCATCTATAAGTCTATACTAGGTAAAGCTCCGCCTTATCTCAGTTCACTGGTCATGATAACAACACCCACCCGTAGCACACGTTCCAGCAGGTATATCTTACTGATCATCCCCTTGGCCTACACCTCATTTGGCCGCCTTTCCTTCCAGTTCTCTGCTGCCAGTGACTGGAACGAATTGCAAAAATCGCTGAAGTTGGAGACTTTTATTTCCCTCACCAACTTTAAACATCAGCTACCTGAGCTGCTAACCGATCACTGCAGCTGTACATAGTCCATCTGTAAATTGCCCACCCAATCTACCTACCTCATCCCCATACTGTTTTTATTTTATTTACTTTTCTGCTCTTTTGCATACCAGTATTTGTACTTGCACATCATCATATGCTCATTTATCACTCCAGTGTTAATCTGCTAAATTGTAATTATTCGCTCCTATGGCCTATTTATTGCCTACCTCCTCATGGCTTTTTGCACACACTGTATATAGACTTTCTTTTTTTCTACTGTGTCATTGACTTGTTTATTGTGTTATTGGCTTGTTTATTGTTTATTCCATGTGTAACTCTGTGTTGTTGTCTGTGTCACACTGCTTTGCTTTATCTTGGCCAGGTCGCAGTTGTAAATGAGAACTTGTTCTCAACTTCACTACCTGGTTAAATAAAAAATACAGCACATGCAACAATGTTGATGACAACGATGTTGTTTCCACTTTGATCTTAATATAAATCCACAAGCATTCTATAATTACAATATTAGTTTGTGTTTCTTACATCTGCAAACAGCTAGTTTGTATTTTCTTAGCTATTTAAGCTAAATCGTGTTAGCCACTAATACTGGCTAGCTAATTAGCTAATAAAAGTACTGATTCAGAGCAAACGTAGCTAGCTAATACAGCCTGATACCAGTGCCCCCCATTAGCTTCACACACAGACATTAGCACTGTCCTAACTTTATACCAAACAAGATATAAATTAATTTTGCTACACCCCAAGATGGATTTTAATTGTAATAAAAGGAATCTGTCTTGTATTATTTCACTGAGGTCATTTTTATTCAAACATATCAACTTATCAAGCCATTTAAAACATACCGGTAGAACATAGAGGTAGAACATCGAGATAGAACCTAGAGGTAAAACATTGAGATAGAACATAGAGGTAAAACCTAGAGGTAGAACATGAGATATAACATAGAGATAGAACATAGAGATAGAACATAGAGGTAAAACATCGAGATAGAACATAGAGGTAAAACCTAGAGGTAGAACATGAGATATAACATAAAGATAGAACATAGAGGTAGAACATGAGATAGAACATAGAGGTAAAACATCGAGATAGAACATAGAGGTAAAACCTAGAGGTAGAACATGAGATATAACATAGAGAAATAACATAGAGATAGAACATAGAGGTAGAACATGAGATAGAACATAGAGAAATAACATAGAGATAGAACATAGAGGTAGAACATGAGATAGAACATAGAGAAATAACATAGAGATAGAATATAGAGGTAGAACAGCGAGATAGAACATAGAGGTAGAACATGAGATAGAACCTAGAGGTAAAACATCGAGATAGAACATAGAGGTAAAACCTAGAGGTAGAACATGAGATATAACATAGAGAAATAACATAGAGATAGAACATAGAGGTAGAACAGCGAGATAGAACATAGAGGTAGAACATGAGATAGAACATCAAGATAGAACATAGAGAAATAACATAGAGATAGAACATAGAGGTAGAACATGAGATAGAACATAGAGAAATAACATAGAGATAGAACATAGAGGTAGAACATCGAGATAGAAATAGCAGTTGACTCAAGGGAAGAGATAATGTGGGAGAAGTACTCCTTCAATTCAAACGAATATGTCTTTTTTGAGTTTACTGTCAATCCAACAAGGGGTTGTAACCTTGTTGCCAATGTGATAAAGCAGCCCAGTTCTCTGAACAAGGGAAGGACCAGTGTATGCTGCCCTCACCTGGCTCAAATGGGTAGTAATACTGCCCGTTGTCAATAATAGAGAGCCACAGAGTGGAAAATTACCTGACTAACCTGTACCCCCGCACAAATTATCTCTACTAACCTGTACCCCTGCACAAATTATCTCTACTAACCTGTACCCCTGCACAAATTATCTCTACTAACCTGTACCCCCGCACAAATGATCTCTACTAACCTGTACCCCCGCACAAATTACCTCTACTAACCTGTACCCCCGCACAAATTATCTCTACAAACCTGTACCCTCGCACAAATTACCTCTACTAACCTGTACCCCCGCACAAATTACCTCTACAAACCTGTACCCTCGCACAAATTACCTCTACAAACCTGTACCCTCGCACAAATGACCTCTACTAACCTGTACCCTCGCACAAATTACCTCTACTAACCTGTACCCTCGCACAAATTACCTCTACTAACCTGTACCCCTGCACAAATTATCTCTACTAACCTGTACCCCCGCACAAATTACCTCTACAAACCTGTACCCCCGCACAAATTACCTCTACTAACCTGTACCCCCGCACAAATTACCTCTACAAACCTGTACCCTCGCACAAATTACCTCTACTAACCTGTACCCTCGCACAAATTACCTCTACTAACCTGTACCCCCGCACAAATTACCTCTACAAACCTGTACCCTCGCACAAATTACCTCTACTAACCTGTACCCTCGCACAAATGATCTCGACTAACCTGTACCCCTGCACAAATTACCTCTACAAACCTGTACCCCCGCACAAATTACCTCTACTAACCTGTACCCCTGCACAAATTACCTCTACAAACCTGTACCCCCGCACAAATTACCTCTACAAACCTGTACCCCCGCACAAATTACCTCTACTAACCTGTACCCTCGCACAAATTACCTCTACAAACCTGTACCCCCGCACAAATTACCTCTACTAACCTGTACCCCCGCACAAATTACCTCTACTAACCTGTACCCCCGCACAAAATACCTCTACTAACCTGTACCCTCGCACAAATGATCTCGACTAACCTGTACCCCTGTACACTGACTCGGTACCGGTACCCCCTGTATATAGCCTCATTATTGTTATGGAATTTTCTCGTGTTACTTTTTGTTTTTATTATTATACTTTTTTTTCACTTTAGTTATTTTGTAAATATTTTCTTAACTCTATTTCTTGAACTGCATTGTTGGTTAACGGCTTGTAAGTAAGCATTTCACGGTAAGCTCTACACCTGTTGCATTCGGCGCATGTGATAAATAAAATTTGATTTGATTTGAATATAGTGATGCAACTGAAGGAGTTGACAACTGGGGGCCTTTCATTAGATGAAGTACTTAGTCTTGTTCGCTCAGCACATGATATTCTGTTTGTTCTGTGCCTCATAGTGATCATGTTTTCTTAAGGCCTCCAATACATCTTTTCACCATTGCCCATTTTAAACAGCCTGGTTTGTAACCAGAGCTGTGGTCCAACTGATGACCAACAGAATCACTTAAAGAGCAGACTCAGCCTCAACGTGGTCACCATGTAGAAGAGGACCCCACGGTCAGAGGCTGACCGGGGTAGATGAGGCTGACCGGGGTAGATGAGGCTGACCGGTGTAGATGAGGCTGACCGGGGTAGATGAGGCTGACCGGGGTAGATGAGGCTGACCGGTGTAGATGAGGCTGACCGGGGTAGATGAGGCTGACCGGGGTAGATTGCCTCTGGGTTGTTTTGAAGAGCTTACATATAACCATAGGATCAGGGTTGGTGTTGATCTTTTATTCTCTGATAATGACAGGAAAAACATCCAGAAACAAATGCTGTGCTGCCCTTATATGCCAAACTCCTCTCTTCCTCACGGGTACAGTAGACAGGGAAGAGGTAAGGGGGGGCAGGGGATGTTTATGAGGGGGAAGAAAGAAGGAGAAGGAAGTGCGCAACATTGAAAAGGGCACTTACAACAACAAAAGGAATGTACAGTAATATCAGGGATGATTTTGTATAATTATATAACATGAAATTCAACACTTGTTACATTAAGCATATAAAGTTCTAAACATACTATATATTACTTAGTCATTGTTTAGTAATGACATAAGATGTCCTCAGATCTGTGTTGCATCAGTCCATCCATGATAATATGTTAGGGCTTTGTGTGTTTCCTCCACTCCAACATCCACCCAGCGCCCACTACATTCACTAAGTCTAGTATAGACACGATATTAAAGTAATGTCAGACCATACTGTGGTCCAGGGTACTGAATGACTTCAGTCAATAGTCTGTAATGTGCCCAGTCTCTAGGGCAAACATAGAAATCCCATCATTTGGCTGACTTGGTTAACCTCATGTGTTCATGGTGGCCTCTTTAACAATCAATTTAACATCTGAATTGCCCAATATACCCTTATTACCTCCTCCTTACTAGTCATAATGCCCTGCAAATACATCCAATGAAACAAATATGGGACAAAGCTTTTTGTACTTCAAATTATTTACATTTCAGACACACCAGAGACACCATAACAAGTTATCTGACACTGTCACAAACTCATAACAATATGACCAGTTAATACTGTGTTTAGAGGGATGCTATAGCTATCCTTATCATAGGGCTTGTGTATGTCTAATGAGACTCTGTGAAATGTGATCTGGCTGCCATTTGAGAATCTGTAGGCGAGCGAGTAAACTCCCATTGCCATCAAATCTATTTGCTAACATGGAATCATTGGAAAATAAAATGGATGACCTACGATTACGATTATCCTACCAACGGGATATTAAGAACTGTAATATCCTATGTTTCACTGAGTCGTGGCTGAACAACTACACGGACAATATAGAGCTGGAGGGATTTTCAATGCAACGGCAGAACAGAGAAGCTATGTCTGGTAAGACGAGGGGTGGGGGTGTGTGTCTTTTTGTCAATAACAGCTGGTGCGTGATGTCTAATATTTAAGAAGACTTGAGGTATTGCTCGCCTGAGGTAGAGTACCTTATGATAAGCTGTCGACCACACCATCTACCAAGAGTTCTCATCTATATTATTCGTAGCTGTCTATTTACCACCACAGACCGATGCTGGCACTAAGACCGCTCTCAACCAATTCTATAAGGCCATAAGCAAACAAGAAAATGCTCACCCAGAAGCAGCGCTCCTAGTTTTACCACATTTTTACCAGCATGTCTCGTGCAACCAGAGGGGAAAAAAACTCTAGACCACCTTGACTCCTCACACAGAGATGCATACAAAGCTCTCCCCCGCCCTCCATTTGGCAAATCCGACCATAATTCTATCCTCCTGATTCCTGCCTACAATCAAAAACTAAACCAGGAAGTACCAGTGACTCGCTCAATACGGAAGTGGTCAGATGGCGCGGATGCTACGCTACAGGACTGTTTTGCTAGCACAGACTGGAATATGTTGCCAGGATTCATCCAATGGCATTGAGGAGTATACCAACTGAGTCATCGGCTTCATCAATAAGTGCATCGGCGACGTCGTCCCCACAGTGACCGTAAGTACATATCCCAACCAGAAGCCATGGATTACAGGCAACATCCACATCGAGCTAAAGGCTAGAACTG
Organism: Salmo salar; assembly: GCF_965601325.2. Classification (NCBI taxonomy): domain Eukaryota; kingdom Metazoa; phylum Chordata; class Actinopteri; order Salmoniformes; family Salmonidae; genus Salmo; species Salmo salar. Next base: position 110,270,484 of record NC_138300.1, read on the forward strand.
CCGCTTTCAAGGAGCGGGATACTAATCCTGACACCTATAAGTAATCCCGCTATGCCCTCAGACAAACCATCAAACAAGCAAAGCGTCAATACAGGATTAAGATTGAACTACGCCGGCTCTGATGCTCGTCAGATGTGGCAGGGCTTGAAAACTATTATGGACTACAAAGGGAAACCTTTGCCCAGTGACGCGAGCCTACCAGACGAGCTAAATGCCTTTTATGCTCGCTTCGAGGCAAACAACACTGAAGCATGCACGAGAGCACCAGCTGTTCTGGATGACTGTGTGATAATGCTCTCTGCAGCCGATGTGAGCAAGACCTTTAAACAGGTCAACATTCACAAAGCTGCGGAGCCAGATGGATTACCAGGACATGTACTCAAAGTGTGCTCGGACCAACTAACGAAAGAAGCGAAGGTAACCTGCCTAAATGATTACCGCCCAGCCTTTGAAAGGCTGGTAATGGCTCATATCAACAGCATCCTCCCAGATACCCTAGACCCACTCCAATTCGCATACCGCCCCAACAGATCCACAGATGACGCATTCTCAATCGTACTCCACACTTCCCTTTTCCACCTGGACAAAAGGAACACATATGTAAGAATGCTGTTCATTGAATACAGCTCAGTGTTCAACACCATAGTGCCCACGAAGCTCATCACTAAGCTAAGGACCCTGGGACTAAACACCTCCCTTTGCAACTGGATCCTGGACATCCTGACGGTCGCCCCCAGGTGGTAAGGGTAGGCAACAACACATCTGCCACGCTGATCCTCAACACTGGGGCCCCTCAGGGTTGTGTACATAGTCCCCTCCTGTACTCCCTGTTCATGCACGACTGCGTGGCCAAACACGACTCCAACACCATCATTAAGTTTACTGACAACACAACAGTGGTAGGCCTGAACACCGACAATGATGAGACAGCCTTTAGGGAGGAGGTCAGAGAACTGGCTGTGTTGTGCCAGGATAACAACCTCTCCCTCAATGTGAACAAGACAAATGAGCTGACAGTGGACTACAGAAAAAGGCGAGCCGAACAGGCCCCCGTTAACATCGACTGGGGCTGTAGTGGAGTGGGTCGAGAGTTTCAAGTTCCTTGGTGTCCACATCACTAACGATCTATCGTGGTCCAAACACAGCAAGCAGTCGTGAAGAGAGCACGACAAAACCTTTTCCCCCTCAGGAGACTGAAAATATTTGGAATGGGTCCCCAGATCCTCAAAAAGTTCTATAGTTGCACAATCGAGAGCATCCTGACCGGTTGCATCACTGCCTGGTATGGCAACTGCTGGGCATCTGACCGTAAGACGGTACAGAGGGTAGTGCGTACGGCCCAGTACATCATTGGGGCCAAGCTTCCTGCAATCCAGGACCTACTGTATATAATAGGCGGTGTCAGAGGAAAGCCCATTAAATTGTCAGAGACTCCAGTCACCCATGTCATAGACTGTTTTCTCTGCTACCGCACAGCAAGTGGTATCAGAGCACCAAGTCTAGGACCAAAATTCTCCTTAACAGCTTCTACCCCCAAGCCATAAGATTGTTGGACAAATTAATCAAATGGCCACCGTACTAATATATTGACGCCCCCCATTTGGTTTGTACACTGCTGCTACTCGATGTTTATTATCTATACATTGTCACTTCACTCCTACCTACATGTACAAATTACCTCTAACCTGTACCCCTGCACACTGACTCGGTACCGGTACCCCCTGTATATAGCCTTGTTATTGTTATGTTATTGTGTTACTTTTTATTATTTTTTACTTTAGTTTATTTGGTAAATATTTTCTTAACTCTTCTTGAACTGCACTGTTGGTTAAGGGCTTGTAAGTAAGCATTTCACAGTAAGGTCTACACTTGTTGCATTCGACGCATGTAACAAATAAAGTTTGATTTGATGTTCACCAGAAAAGATCCTTGATGAAAACCTGCTCCAGAGCGCTCAGTACCTCAGACTGGGTCGAAGGTTCACCTTCCAACAGGACAACAACCCTAAGCACACAGCCAAGACAATGCAGGAGTGGCTTCGGGACAAGTCTTTGAATGTCCTTGAGTGGCCCAGCCAGGCCTGGACTTGAACCCCATCTCTGAAGAGACCGAAAATCGCTGTGCAGCGACGCTCCCCATCCAACCTGACAGAGCTTGAGAGAATCTGCAGAAAAGAATGGGAGAAACCCCCCAAATACAGGTGTGCCAAGCTTGTAGCATCATACCCATGAAGACTTGAGTCTGTAAACGCTGCCAAAGGTGCTTCATAAAGTACTGAGTAAAGGGTCTGAATACTGTGATATTTTAGTTTTTTATTTGTAATGAATTTGCAAAAATTTCTAAAAACATGTTTTTCCTTTGTCATTATGGGGTATTGTGTGCAGATTGATGAGAAAAAAATAACAATTTAATGCATTTTAGAATAAGGATGTAACGTAACAAAATGTGGAAAAAGTCAAGGGGTCTGAATACCTTCCGAATGCACTGTAATTGGATGCTCACAATGTTTAATATTAGACATGTAAGCCACTTAATGTTGGAAACAGCTTGTGGAGGTTGTTTACTATTCAGGTCTGCTGCTGCCCTATCCCTGTAGTACATCACTTTGCTGTGGCAGTGATGTTGATATGTGAGGTCTGTAAGTGGATTGAGGTGTTGGAGGATACAGAACAGGTGGTGTACAATAAGGTGTGCTTCCCCTCCAGTGAACGTGCTTTGTGCTTATCGCCTACTGTACCTACTTGAAGCCTCCATTCAGACATTAATCTCTCTGTATATGACTAGAATGATGTGGTAGTGATGCTGTCTTCTGTATCAGGTATGACTTGAAGGCTCCTCCTCCTAAGCTCTTCAGCCCAATCAAAGCCCTGGACCTCTGCCAGAGAGGGACAGATGTGTGCTTGGCTTTATCTAGACCATTTAGTTATCCATCTCCATCAGTCGTTAAGATGTCAGACATAATGGTGTTATATACTGTGCTTTGTTTCAGCGGGAAGGGGAGTAGGGATGTCACTTTGCTCATAACTTACCAGGCTCTTACTCCATTAATTGAGTTTAATATGATGATTAAATACAGCCATATTAGCTCATCTCAATAAGTCTGATCTCTCTTCAACCACTGAGACTCATTTATGGATTTATGATGGGAAGTGCAACAGACTGGCTCAATGAAAGGAGACCATTCTCTTGGCATGAAATTATGGCCCGTGGATCAATAAATTTAGCAACATATGTTATTGATAGAGTGATATATTATAAGCTTCTCAGCTCAGCCCCTCAGAATCTTGGACTGGCTTTTCCCTGTGGGGTAGAAAAGAGGGGATATCTGAGTGTCACCTTCTCTGACCCAGTCTGTCCTTTAGCATCTATGAGTAGCAAAGACAAAGGTCCAAGATCTGGAACATTCTTTCCTCCAAAAGATTTCACAGTTCTGTCCTTTCTCTCAGATTTTCTCTGGTCAGTCTCTCATCTGTGAAGATCATTGATGGTCTGGTGTTCACGTCATCTATCTCGTCTAGCGCCTCTTGTTAAAGAGCTTCTGAAACTGAGCAGCAAATATCAGTGGCTACGGATGCGATTTTTCTGTGCCTTTCTTCCTGACAGCTAAGGTCCCGATGTGCAGGATTCTCTACTTTACGGACAGTCTATGTTGGCATGCAGATGCTGCATGGACGTTTCACCATTAAAACTTGAAGAATTATCATTCACGATTGACAGTAAGAAATGTGAAAACAGGGTGGCCCCAATTTTTTTGCATAAAGTAGAGGTAAAGAAAGTGTGTTAGGGATCTTTCCAGTGGTTCCAGGGGGCGGGACGGGAGGTTACCTACGGTTCCACAACCTCAGCCTATAAATCTTGGCATCTATTTCAATTCCCCAGGGCAGTGATTGGGGACATTGGCCTGTTTAAGGTGCCGTGTTTCGGATGGGACGTTAGATAGATGTCCTTACTCTCTGTGATCACCATGGCACTTATTGTAAGAGTAAGGTTTTTAACCCCAGCTTCCAATTGGCTCCTTCATCCACGCTCTTCTCCCCTGTAACTATTCTCAGTCAACTTACCTGGTAAAATAAAATATAGTCTGTAAAACTGCAATAAACCAAAATTCTGGTTAATGGTAAAAGACTGGAGCCATTAACCCATTAACCCAAGATATTGCCAATGGATACCGACTTCCTCATATTCCCCCTGCCAGTGGCAATGTGACTATGCGGTGGTGTGTAGATGCCCATCAGAGAGGAGATGAACTGTGGAGGCGACAGAGAGTCCTGGCTTACTGACCCAATAGTGGTAGCGCCATCCTGCCCTGCTGCCACCTAAGCCCTTAAGGGGATTGTTTGCTGACTGGGCACTCAGCTTGTAATCTAATCATGGGATTTTGATGAAAGTGGAATAAACAGTGTTGCCAGGGTGCCATCTGCTGCCTTTTTACAGCGTTTAAAACCCAAAATGACATGGTGGAAGTGGGACTCACCAGGGCTGAGGGCTAAAGATCCCATGGCACTTATTGTAAGAGTAAGGTTGGCATAGGCCCTTTAACTTCTGATGTAGTCTGATTGATGTTGACCTTCCAACCATCCAGAGAAAAAAAAGGTTATTTAAGGTCAGATGTGGAATTGCAGCCAAATCAAGTGTGTAGGGGTTAATGTGCCACATTGTCACGTCCTGACCAGTAAAGGGGTCATTGGTAATTGTAGTATGGTCAGGGCGTGGCAGGGGGTGTTTGTTTTGTGTTTTTGGGGGTTTTTTGGTTCTAGGGGATTTTGGTTCTAGTTTTCTATTTCTATGTTTCTTTTTCTATGTGTGGCCAAGTATGGCTTCCAATCAGAGGCAGGTGTCTTTCGTTGTCTCTGATTGGAAGCCATACTTAGGCAGCCTGTTTTTCCTGTGTTTTTGTGGGTGGTTGTTTCCTGTTTAGCCTGTGTGCCTTACGGAACTGTTTCGTCATTTTGTTTATTTTCTTTGAGTGTTCTCTTTAAAATAAAGGAAGAAGATGAGCACTATACCCGCTGCGCCTTGGTCTGTCCCTTTCGACGCATATGACACACATTCACAGAGTCAATTTGATTTCCCTTCTATTTACATTTATACTGAATAAAAATATAAATGCAACATGCAACAATTTCAAAGATTTTACTGAGTTACAGTTCATATAAGGAATTCAGTCAATTGAAATAAATAAATTAGGCCCTAATCTATGGATTTCACATGACTGGGCATGGGCGCAGCCATGGGTGAGCCTAGAAGGACATAGGCCCACCCACTTGAGAGCCAGGACCATCCAATCAGAATACGTTTTACCCCAAATGGCTTTATTACAGACAGAAATACTCCTCAGTTTCATCAGCTGTCCGAGTGGCTGGTCTAAAACAACCCCACAGGTGAAGAAGCCGGATGTGGGCTAGAGTGGTTACACGTGGTCTGTGGTTGTGAGGCCGGTTAAACGTACTGCCAAATTCTCTAAAACGATGTTGGAGGCGGCTTATGGTAGAAAAATGAACGATCATTTCTCTGTCAAACGTTCTGGTGGACATTCCTGCAGTCAGCATGCCAATTGCAAGCTCCCCCTGTCACGCTCTGACCTAGGAGAGCTGTGTTTTCTCTGTTTAGCTAGGCCAGGGTGTGATAGGTGGGTGGGCATTCTATGTTTTGTGTTCTATGTTTTGGCCGGGTATGGTTTCCAATCAGAGGCAGGTGTCTATCGTTGTCTCTGATTGGAAGCCATACTTAGGCAGCCTGTTTTTCCATAGTTTTTTGTGGGTAGTTGTTTTCCGTTTAGTTGCGAGTACCCGACGGAGCTGTCTGCTGTCATTTTTGTTTAATTTGTAAGTGTTCATTTTTTCATTAAGATGAACATATTCCACGCTGCACCTTGGTCTACTCATTTTGATGCCTGTGACACCCCCAAAGCTTGAGACATCTGTGGCATTGTGTTGTGTGACAAAACTGCACATTTTACCGTCCCCAGCACAAGGTGCACCTGTGTAATGATCATGCTGTCATGGTGGATGGATTTTCTTGGCAAACCAGAAATACTCACGAACAGGGATATAAACACATTTGTGCTCAAAATCAGAGATAAATACATTTTTTGTGCTAATCGAACATTTCGGGGATATTTTATTTCAGCTCATGAAACATGGGACCAACACTTTACATGTTGCATTTATATTTTTGTTCAGTATGCATTTTAGTAATTTAACAGACGCTCTTATCCAGAGCGACTTACAGTTAATGCATTCATCTTAAGATAGCTAGGAAATACAAACATATCTCTCAGTCAAATGTGACTGACCGCTTTGATTCAGTCTCATGTAGCAAAATGGAATGGTGTTTTTTACATTGGATAAAAGCAGAGACACAGAGCTACAAAATGTTATATCATACACTGCATTTGAGGAACAATGGGAAAGTAATTCTGCTTTGAAAGTTGATAAACTTGTAACCTCACGTTTGAAAAAATGGCCTTTGAATGTTGAATTGTTCACACCCTCTTAAGCTTTAGCCTGACCCATCTCTTTAAGGGTTGATCCGGGGGGTCTGTACTAACAACACCAATCAAGCACCCAAGCTAACTGGCTAACTTGCTAGCTACAAATGAGAGAACATTACTCGCCCTAGCAGAGCTGGTTAGACTGTTTTTATGTTATCCAGAGCGTTGGGGACTGTAACTGTGCTGTCAGATTGTCCGTTTGTAAATCCAGTGCGTTTCGCTCTCGGAGCGTTCAAAGCGCACACTGGATGCTCTGGCCGATGAGTAGGGTTGATCCGAGTGTTCTGACCTCACAACGGCAGTCAAGCACCCAAGCTAACTGGCTATACATTGGCTAGCTTGCTAGCTACTTCCGGACACAAATGAGAGAACACCCCACTCTGACCATTTTACTCGCCCTAAGCAGAGCTGGTTAGGCTGTTTTTATGTTAGCCAGAGCACTGGTGACTGTAACTTTGCTGCCTCCCACAATTTAATTATGCTTTTTTGCCAACGTTTACCAACACCGGCCATATTCAATGGGTGTTGAACGTTTGAAAATTCATCAGTTATTCTGCGCTCTGGCACACTCAGACGAGAGTGCTTTGAAATCAGAATAGATGGCCAGACTTTACAGAATTTACGAACGCACCCGAAATGGTTACTTGCATAGTGGAGTTTTTTGTTAAAACATGTAGCTAGCTAGCTAGGTAAACAATGAACCATAATCCCAACTCATGAATCTGCAGGTAGCTAACCAACCAGGTTCAATGTTAGCTAGCTAACATTACGCTATAACTAGCCAAGCAAATGGCTCTGAGATACGAATAATAAGATCATACACGTAACATTAGCTAGCGAGACACTTTAATTGAAATGAAAACGACTTTGTCAAAATTAGAAACATGTAATATGTGAAAATGTAGCTAGCTAGACTATCTTACCCCTATACATCATGGTTAGACACTTCATCCCCTGTCACGGATGCCATGGTTGCCCTTTGAAGATGTAATCTGGAGACAGGTGTTTTCTCCATCTCCTTAACTATCATACTCTAATTCCACTGATTTCAAAACTCAGTCCTCCAGAAAGTGGAGAGCAACACTTATGCAGTTCTACTAAGCAATATATTTAATTTTAAAAAAGCAGCATTAGACAGGATTACCTACACATCCTGACCAGCTCAAATAGACAGAAGCATGCTATATTGCAGACCAATCCAAACTCTTCTCTCGGCATGTCCAGCCAACTCATTATCTCAGCCAATCATGGCTAGCGGGAAGGTTGCCCCCTTTTTCTGTGGCTAAACCAACTAGGCTAATAATTTAACAATTTGATTCGTATTTACAGATGGCATACAAGTTCGTTATTAAGGCACATGAAAGTTCACATGTTCCAGAAGGCATTTCTGCCAAAAATGCATTTTGATGAAAATAAAAAAATTAAGTTGAAATGGCTCTCGTGTGAAGTAGTGACCTCTGAAATATGCCTAGTTTCCTGAAACGGGTCACAAATACATTTTTTATTAATAAAGTAGCTATAAGCAAGGTCAGTGCTAGTAGAGGCAAAAAAAGGAGTGCCAAGAGACCAAATGTGGCAGAATGAAATACTAGGGTTGGGGTGTAGGGTTTGAGCATAGCCTGAAGGTAGGGAGGGGCAGTACCTCTTGCTGTTCATTAGGCAAGTACCATGATTTGTAGTGGATGCGAGCTTCGACTGAAAGCCAGTGGAGTGTGCAGAGGAATGGGGTGACATTGGAGAACTTGGGAAGGTTGAACACCAGGTGGGCTGCGAAGTTCTGGACAAGATGCAAGGGTTTGATGGCACAAGCAGGGAGCCCAGCCAACAGCAAGTTGCAGTAGTCTAGATGGGAGATGACAAGTTCCTGGATTAAGACCTGCGCCTCTTGCTGTGTGAGGTAGGGTCATACTCTATTCATGTTGAAGAGCATGAACCTGCAGGAGCGAGTCACTGCTTTGATGTTTTCAAAGAACGACCGGGTGTTGTCCAGGGTCACGTCAAGGTTCTTTGCACTCTGGGATGGGGACACCATGGAGTTGTCAATTGAGATGGAGAGGTCTTTGAGCAGGCAGGCCTTTCCCGGGAGGAAGAGCCGCTCCGTCTGGTTGAGGTTGAGCTTGATGTGGTGGGCGGACATCCAAGCTGAGATGTTTGCCAAGCACACATTATGTGTGTCGCTACCTGGGTGTCAGAAGGAAAAAAGTATCTGTCATCCAAATAGCAAGGATAGGAGAGACCATGTGAGGATATGACGGAGCTGAGTGACTTGGTTTATAGAGAGAAGAGAAGAGGAGAGGACCCAGAACCGAGACCCTGGGTGACAGTAGTGAGAGTACGTGGTGCAGACACAGATCCTCTCCACGTCACCTAGTAGGAGCGGCCTGCCAGGTAGGATGCAAACCAGGAGTGTGCAGAGCCTGAGACGCCCAGCCCTGAGAGGGAGGAGAGGAAGATCTGATGGTTCATTGTGTCGAAGGCAGAGGATAGATCTAGGAGGATGAGAACTGAAGAGAGAGAGTCAGCTTTGGCAGTGCGGAGAGCAGTCTCGGTTGAGTGACCCGTCTTGAAGCCTGACTGGTTAGAATCAAGAAAATCGTTCTGAGAGAGATAGAAAGAGTGTTTTGGAAAGAAAAGATAGAAGGGATGCTTGTCTGTAGTTTTTTACATCTGAGGGGTCGAGTGTTCATTTCTTGAGGAGGGAAGCGGCTCTGGTCATTTTGAAGTCAGAGGGAACACAACCAGGGATTGTAACGGTTGTCTGTGGAAGAAGGAATAGACCAAAGCGCAGCGTGGTACGTGTTCATGATGTTTATTTTAACTTGAACACTGAAACAACAAAACAAAGTGGAACAAAACGCAACAGCTCTGTCAGGTGAACACACCAAACAGAAAACAACTACCCACACCAACCCTGTGGGAAAAGGCTACCTAAGTATGGTTCCCAATCAGAGACAACGATAGACAGCTGTCCCTGATTGAGAAACATACCCGGCCAAAACAAAGAAATACCAAAACATAGAAAAACGAACATAGAATGCCCACCCTAGTCACACCCTGGCCTATCCAAAATAGAGAATAAAACCCTCTCTATGGCCAGGGCGTGACAGTACCCTCCCCAAAGTTGCGGACTCCGGCCGCAAAACCTGAACCTATAGGGGAGGGTCTGGGTGGGCTTTTCTCCATGTTGGTGGCTCTGGTGAGGGACGCAGACCCCGCTCCACCTCTGGCACGGCCCACTTCGGTGGCGCCTCTGGAGCGGGGACCCTCGCCGCCGACCCCGGACTGGGCACCGACTCTGGCAGCTTCGGACTGGCGGGCGACTCTGGCAGCTCTGGACTGGCGGGCGACTGGCAGCTCCGGACTGGCGGGCGACTCTGGCAGCTCCGGACTGGCGGGCGACTCTGACAGCCCCGGACTGGCGGGCGACTCTGGCAGCCACGGACTGGCGGGCGACTCTGGCAGCTCCAGACAGGCGGGCGACTCTGGCAGCTCCGGACAGGCGGGCGACTCTGGCAGCTCCGGACAGGCGGGCGACTCTGGCAGCTCCGGACAGGTGGGCGACTCTGGCAGCTCCGGACAGGCGGGCGACTCTGGCAGCTCCGGACTGAAGTCAGGCACAGGACCCACCAGGCTGGGGAGACTTGCAGGAGGCCTGGCTCTGGACGCAGGCGCAGGATTCACCAGGCTGGGGAGACATGCAGGAGGCCTGGCTCTGGGAGCAGGCACAGGATTCATCAGGCTGGGGAGACGTACTGGAGGCCTGGTCCGTGGAGGAGGCACAGGATAGACCGGGCTGTGGGGGAGCACTGGAGATCTGGTGCGTAGGCTTGACACCACTCTTACAGGCTGAATGCCCACTTTCGCCCGGCACGGGCAGAGCGCAGGCACAGGACGAACTGAGCCCTCCCAGTGCCCCAGAGACACAGTACGCAGAGCCGGCGCAGGATACCATGGGCCGAACAGGCGCACTGGAGACCAGACGCACTGAGCTGGCACAATCCGCCCTGGCTCGATGCCCACTCTCGCATGGCACTTGCGGGGGGCTGGCCTATAGCGCACCGGGCTATGAGCGCGTACTGGAGACACCGTGCGCTTCACCACATAACATAACTTCCGGTAAGCACGGGGAGTTGGCTCAGGTCTATTGCCTGACTCCGCCAATCTCCCCGTGTACCCCCCAAAAAAAGGTTTTGGGGGCTGCCTCTCGGGCTTCCTTGCCAGCCGTGTTCCCGCATAACGTTCGCTCCCCTCTCCTGCTGCCTCCACTCTCCTGGCTGCCTCCACCTGTTCCCATGGGAGGCGATCCCTTCCAGCCAGGATCGCCTCCCATGTGTAGGATCTCTTGCCGTCCAGGATATCCTCCCATGTCCAGGAGTCCTTCTTACCACGCTACTTGGTCCATTGGTGGTGGGAAGTTCTGTAACGGTTGTCTGTGGAAGAAGGAGTGGACCAAAGTGCAGTGTGGTACGTGTTCATGATGTTTATTTTAACTTGAACACTGAAACAACAAAACAAAGTGGAACAAAACGCAACAGCTCTGTCAGGTGAACACACCAAACAGAAAACAACTACCCACACCAACCCTGTGGGAAAAGGCCACCTAAGTATGGTTCCCAATCAGAGACAACGATAGACAGCTGTCCCTGATTGAGAACCATACCCGGCCAAAACAAAGAGATACCGAAACATAGAAAAAGGAACATAGAATGCCCACCCTAGTCACACCCTGGCCTAACCAAAATAGAGAATAAAACCCTCTCTATGGCCAGGGCGTGACAGGGATGAGTTGATGAGAAAAGTGAGGAATGGGAAAATCACTACTTGCAGGATTTCATCTGGAAAGAGAGGGGAGAAAGAGGTAAAGACATAGGTTAGTTCTGTGTGAGTGGGAACAGTGTACTCTATGTTATTCATTTACTGTTTTACAAAGCTGCAGACAGTATTGTGGCAGAAAGCTTGTGTGCTTAACATAGAAATGCTCTTTAACCCTTTCATGTCCTGTTGTACTCTTTATCTGGTCTTTGTCTGTTGCCACTGATCACTATGTTCATTTGGGCCTCTGTCTGCGTAAAATCATCAGTGGATAATATGTGTCTGTTTTATCACTGGCAGGTTGTGCTGTTGTGATATAGACAGCAGAAGGGGAGGAGGGTGGCCAGGGTGGCGTGGCGGAGTACTGCCTGCTGGTTCACCACCCAGTAGGCATCCACCCTGTCTGCTGTACAGCCCACTCAGAACAGGATACAGCCAGAGTGATAGTACTGCTATCACTACAGACCCTCCAACGCCAGAGAGGTCAATAGGGCTTCACAGATTAAACATATTCACAAACAGCCACACTTAGGCTACACACACACACATACAAACTTAGACAGTTACATGCACACGCACACATGCTTGTGCAGACATTCACACACATGCATTCATTCAGCTTTCCTTTAGCTAATTAATTCAGCTCTCAGCTGCATACAAAGGATTTTGGCTGTAGTGCTCACTCACATCGACGGACAGGTTGGTGGTTTTGTAGCATCCACCTGTCCGTTATTCTAAACTCATTGGCTGGCAGGATTGAGGTGACTGGATCTTCCTACCCCTGTGTTGTGGCACATAGAAGGATGAGAGGGTTCAGGATTTAAAACCTTCTGATGTCCTGCAGTCTTTAGCTCCCAATGTTATCACCAGGCCAACAACCCAATGGGTCTGGCCCAGTACAGCGCAGTATGTTGTTGGTTTGATTTGAGCAGGTGCCCAGAGACCATCTGGAAGAGGCTTATCTCGCTCCCTCCCACCCCCCACCCCCCTCTCTCTCTCAGGAATGGAATAAGTCACTCTGATGTGGTCAGAGGAGTGGTCCATAATGAAAATCAGCCCTTGATTTCTAATCGGGTTGATTGTCATTCTGGGACTTTCAATCTACTAGGCTTGGGCGATATTCCATGAATACCATATATACTGGCATGGCTGCTGGAAGTAGGGGTGCTGAGGGTGCTGCAGCACCCCCTAATAAATCAAAATACTAAAATATACTCCTCAATCTGTTTATTTGCCGTAATTGATTTTATAAAACAGGTTGTTTGGATCCTGGATGCTGAATGGATGAGCAGCATTCCAATGAAGATGCAGCTAGTGTACTGTCATTCCAAGTTCAATATTTGATGTGACTGAGTTAGCTGAAGTTGGCTAGCTAGTTTTCAAGTGACAAGAGCGTTAACCAGCCTGCATAGTAACCATTTTGTTTAGAACGGACGACCAGTCCTTTTCCATAGCAGCTATGCAAAAATAATTAACGACTGGGTGGCGTCTGTCGCAACAGATTTTTGTCCAGACTATATCTTCTGGTGGAATTGTATGAATTTATTTATCAAAATAATGTTTTAATGGAAATATGTAATTCCTTGTTACTTTTAATATGTTGGTAACAGTTTTATAAGACCCTATCAGAGACGTCACAACACAGCGGGTCACTGTGTCACCCGGGTGATCAGTGAGGTGAAGGTTTGAGTCGTCATGAACATAAACACACACAGTGGGGATGAGGCCTTCACCTCACCTGACTAGGCAGTCACATACGTCAACATTGTAGTAGCATGCACACATAGACCTCTAAAGCACATTCATTTATATTATGCACTGTACGATCAATACACATGCTTTTCAATCAATATGGAAGTTGTTTTTTCAGCCAGGTATGTCGGATAGAAACAAAGGCAACCTAGCTAGGTCTGTACAGAATACAGATGACAGTGAATGAGAGTGAACTGAGTGGAGGGATGACTGCTGTACAGTACATAGTCACTGGTAAGCCTATGAGTGTCACTGACCATTAATAAAGGGGTCTTTGGGTTAGCAGATTGTCCAGTGGATTAGCGATTAGCCTGTGGTTTCTCCAGATTATATGACCTTCGATTAGCGTGACCTTTGCTTTCACAGGCAGGGAGGATAGAGTGTCCTTTTAGAGGAGTATGAAAAGCTCATGGTTTGTGTTGACACACGGCAGTAGAGAGAGTTCTGTTGGACTTGCACCCACAGGGATTATAGGGTTCAATCCACCGGCTGGAGGAACTGCTGGCTGCAGCACTATTTGAAACCTCACAAAGCTTCTGTCAGGGCTGGCTCTGAATAATAACACATCTCCCAGGCTCAGTCTGCTGACTAAAGTTTACATGACACTGAGAATCAGCTGTACAGACTTACAAAAGAACATAGAAAATCACTTGACAATGTCATATTCATCCTTATGCACATCAATATGAAAGTTATTGGTTTACTGTTCTGGCACTGGGGTGTTAACAGTTGAGTTCAAAGCTGTGGGAAACATAATATAAAGCCCAGGGACGGGGGGACCAGTACTGGAGCCCCTCCCCTGCTGCAGAGATCAGCAGAACCAACCCAGCACTCCTCCTCTCCTTTATACAACAGTCTGGGCACTGGGCCAGCTAGAACAACCCACTCTAATAGTGTTAAATAGGGCTCCTCTCCCACTTCACATTATCACTCTAACAGTGTTAGATAGGGCTCCTCTCCCACTTCACATTATCAGTGTACATTATCAGTGTGCTCTCATTACAGAGAGAGAGAGAGAGAGAGAGAGAGAGAGAGAGAGAGAGAGAGAGAGAGAGAGAGAGGAGAGAGAGAGAGAGAGAGAGAGGGATAAAGTTGTGTTTATGGTGCCGTGCCATCATGTGATGACTGCGTTGGCTGGCCAGGCTGTCTGCATTGACTACTTGACAAGCTGAGTGAGGAGGAGGATACTGCTGTACGTCCCACCAGGCAGCCACCCAACGATCTTTAGTCATTAGAGTCTCTAATACACATCTGCTCCCTGCCTGGCCAAACAGAGCGCTAATCTTTCTGAACTATGCATCGCATTCACAGTTGTTTCCATCTTCGCCTTCCTCCTGGTTTTTTCTTCTCTCTTCTACTGGACAGACCCTGAGACTAGTTTATTCTTCTCTCTGCTACTGGACAGACTCTGAGACTGGGCTTTCCTTTTTCACGCTTTGAGGGACTGATGAAGCAGACTTCCAATGGGAACAGCGCCTGATTAAACCAGGACCAGGGAACACTACAGTTACTGGTACGCTGTACAGTACCTCTGGAACAGAACAGGTGGGGGGAGGAACCCAGAAGAACGTGCTCATCGCTGTGGATGGTTCCAGAACCTCGTTAAAACCCAGAGAAGGATGTGACTTGGCAGCCTGTCAGAGGGAGTTGTTCTCATCGAAAGGTTTACTTTTGGACTATGTGTGTGAGTGTGTGTGTGTGTGTGAGTGTGTGCGTGTGTGTGTGAGTGTGTGTGCCACAGAGGGCCTTCTGCTGTACATGTGTGTATACAGGCTGACCTACTCCAGCTGTGGAGCCTCTGTGTGAGCATAAGCTTGCGTTTTGGCCAACCTTCTTAGAAATAGCAAAGAGAGAGAGAGAGACTGAGTGCTTGCATGTTTGTGTGTGAGTATGTGAGTGTTGAGTGGTTTCTGAGATGTGCTCTGAAAGCAAGAGCGGAAGATGCCGGCCATTCTGGTCGCCTCTAAGATGAAGTCGGGACTGCCAAAACCGGTGCACAGCGCCCTGCCCATTCCTCAGCTACAAAACAATGCCAGGTCCAGGACCTCCATCACTCACAGGGCCAACCACCTCAGACACAGCCCCCTGAAAGCCCCTCACCGGCAGGGAGAGCGCCGGGGAGAGGACGAGGAGGAGGAAATGACCACCCCCACCAAAAGGCTCTCAACCACAGGGAGTGACGACCAAGAGGACCCTCAGGTCAGAGCACAGTTCTTCTCAACCTTATCTGGTTACGTACTTAAACTAGGACTAAAGGACGAAACTTGTAGTAAATAAGTAAACTAGGACTAAAGGACGAAACTTGTAGTAAATAAGTAAACTAGGACTAAAGGACGAAACTTGTAGTAAATGAGTAAACTAGGACTAAAGGACGAAACCTGGAGTAAATGAGTAAACTAGGACTAAAGGACGAAACTTGGAGTAAATGAGTAAACTAGGATAAAAGCTGGGATTTCGGCACCTGTTCTGTAGTTGGACAGTGAACAAAATCGGCATATGAGCAGTGTTACTGGCGTTGTGTGTATTTCTTAGTCGGCAGCAGCTGCGGTGTACTGGAGAGATGTAGGCTAATGGGACTAAGGCACATAGTGATGAATGGTGTGTGTGTGTTCGGTGCTGTAAACATATGTCACAGGATAAAGAAAGGGGAAGGGTTAATACTGTAATCAGATGGTCATTCAGCGATGCAGATTGGGAACGACAACCCTTCCTTTATCGGCTGTTTTCATACTGTCACTACTATGTGGAGTTAAATGCAAAGTGTTTCTTTGAAATCTGCTACAAGGCATTCATTTGAATAGATATCTAATTCACGTCATTGTCTTTGAAATGTCCCTGTGCGAAAGTAACTGACTGAAGCCTGCAGTGAAAATAGAATACTACAGCAGGCTTTAACCATATGGCAGTTGTTGTGGGTCTTTATGGTGGTCTGGTCCTGGGAAGGAGTAGAGAGAGAGAGAGAGATGGGGAGATGCAGAGAGAGAGAGAGATGGAGGGAGATGGAGAGATGCAGAGAGAAAGAGAGAGAGTAGGTTAATTCCCTTGACGTTGGCCTATGTGAGCGGCAGACAGATGGGCATTAAGAGCACTTCACACCTGGTCTGGTTGATGTCTTGCTGACGTCTACAATGTGCAGCAGGATGGACTATGAAACACATGCATGTGTGTGTGTGCTTTTGTTTGTGTATGCCTTTATATTCATATATTTGCAGAACTGTACAAAGTGGATAGTTCAATTGAAAATGACTGAGGCTGTTCTGAGGGCAAAAGGGGGGATAATGATTATTGGCCAGTAGTTAAAAAAATAAATGTGCCTGTTTAAGGTCTTGTGTCTGTATTGCTGGCCTGGCCATGTGTAGCCTATATAAAACCTATGTGTAGCCTATATAAAACCTATCCCATAGCCCACTGTCCCAGGCAGGCAGACAGACATACAGACAGACAAGCAGACAGACAAGCAGACAGACAAGCAGACAGACAGACAGACAGACAGACAGACAGACAGACAGACAGACAGACAGACAGACAGACAGACAGACAGACAGACAGACAGACAGACAGACAGACAGACAGACAGACAGACAGACAGACAGACAGACAAGCAGTCAGACAGTCAGACAGACAGACAGACAGACAGACAGACAGACAGACAGACAGACAGACAGACAGACAGACAGACAGACAGACAGACAGACAGACAGACAGACAGACAGACAGACAGACAGACAGACAGACAGACAGACAGACAGACAGACAGACAGACAGACAGACAGCAGCAGTACATGATGTTGTGCTTCATGTGGGGGAGAGGATGAAAGACATGACTGTATAGCCTATCATTACACAGTTAGAGTGAAAGACATGGCTGTATAGCCTATCATTACACAGTTAGAGTGAAAGACATGGCTGTATAGCCTATCATTACACAGTTAGAGTGAAAGACATGGCTGTATAGCCTATCATTACACAGTTAGAGTGAAATACATGGCTGTATAGCCTGTCATTACACAGTTAGAGTGAAAGACATGGCTGTATAGCCTATCATTACACAGTTAGAGTGAAAGACATGGCTGTATAGACTATCATTACACAGTTAGAGTGAAAGACATGGCTGTATAGCCTGTCATTACACAGTTAGAGTGAAAGAAATGGCTGTATAGCCTGTCATTACACAGTTAGAGTGAACAGCGGTCAGGGGTTTTTCTCTAGCGCTCTATTTGGAGTGACTGTGCTGTGCTGTACTGTGCTGTAGTGTAGTGCTGTAGTATACGGTAGTGCTGTAGTGTAGTGCTGTAGTATACGGTAGTGTAGTGCTGTAGTGGTGTGTAGTGCTGTAGTGTGGTGTAGTGCTGTAGTGCAGTGTAGTGCTGTACAGTTCTGCAGTGTTGTGCTGTACTGTACTATACTGTAGTGCTGTGCTGTAGTGTAGTGCTGTGTGTAGTGTAGATGAGTGTAGTGTGGTGTGGTGTGCTGTATTGTGCTATGCTGTGCTGTGCTGTGCTGTAGTGCTGTGCTCTACTCTGCTGTGCTGTAGTGCTGTGCTATAGCGTAGTGCTGTGCTATAGTGTAGTGCTGTGCTGTGTTGTACTATAGTGTAGTGCTGTGCTGTAGTGTAAAATCAAATCAAATCAAATTTTATTAGTCACATGTTCCGAATACAACAGGTATGCTTACAGTCTTTCACCTTACAGTGAAATGCTTACTTACGAGACCCTAACCGACAGTATAGTTAAAAAAAATATGGATAAGAATAAGAGATAAAAGTAACAAGTAATTAAAGAGGAGCAGTAAAAAAATAACAATATATACAGGTGGGTGCCGGTTCAGAGTCAATGTGCGGGGCACCGGTTAGTTGTGGTAGTATGTACATGTAGGTTAATTAAAGTGACTATGCATAGATGACAACAGAGAGTGGCAGTGGTGTGGAGAGGGGATGGGGGGGCAAAGTGAATAGTTTGGGTAGCCATTTGACTAGATGTCCAGGAGTCTTATGGCTTGAGGGTAGAAGCTGTTTAGAAGCCTCTTGGACCTAGACTTGGCGCCCCGGTACCGCTTGCTGTGTGGTAGCAGAGCGAACAGTCTATGACTAGGGTGGCTGGAGTCTTTAACAATTTCTAGGGCCTTCCTCTGACACCGCCTGGTATAGAGGTTTTGGATGGCAGGAAGCTTGGCCCCAGTGATGTACTGGGCCGTTCGCACTACCCTCTGTAGTGCCTTGCGGTCGGAGGCCGAGCAGTTGCTATACCAGGCAGTGATGCAACCAGTCAGGATGCTCTCGATGGTGCAGCTGTAGAACCTGTTGAGGATCTTGGGACCCATGCCAATTATTTTCAGTCTCCTGAGGGGGAATAGGTTTTGTCGTGCCCGCTTCACGACTGTCATGGTGTGCTTGGACCATGTTAGTTTGTTAGTGATGTGAACACCAAGGAACTTGAACCTCTCAATCTGCTCCACTGCAGCCCCATCGATGAGAATGGGGCGTGTTCAGTCCTCTTTTTCCTGTAGTCCACAATCATCTCCTTTGTCTTGATCACGTTGAGGGAGAGGTTGTTGTCCTGTCACCACATGGCCAGGTGTCTGACCTCCTCCCTATAGGTTGTCTCGTTGTTGTCGGTGATCAGGTCTACCACTGTTGTGTCATCGGCAAATTTAATGGTGGTGTTGGAGTCGTGCCTGGCTGTGCAGTCATGAGTGAACAGGGAGTACAGGAGGGGGCTGAGCACGCACCACTGAAGGGCCCCTGTGTTGAGGACCATCGTGGCGGATGTGTTGTTACCTACCCTTACCACCTGGGGGCGGCCCGTCAGGAAGTCCAGGATCCAGTTGCAGAGGGAGGTGCTTAGTCCCTGGGTCCTTAGCTTATTGTTGAGCTTTGAGGGCACTATGGTGTTGAACGCTGAGCTGTTGTCAATGAATAGCATTCTCACATAGGTGTTCCTTTTGTCCAGGTGGGAAAGGGCAGTGTGGAGTGCAATAAAGACTGCATCATCTGTGGATGCAAATTGGAGTGGGTCTAGGGTTTCTGGGATGATGGTGTTGATGTGAGCCATGACCAGCCTTTCAAAGCATTTCATGGCTACAGACGTGAGTGCTACGGTTCCGTAGTCATTTAGGCAGGTTACCTTAGTGTTCTTGGGCACAGGCATTATGGTGGTCTGCTTAAAACATGTTGGTATTACAGACTCGGACAGGGAGAGTATGAAAATGTCAGTGAAGACACTTGCTAATTGGTCAGCGCATGCTCGCAGTACACATCCTGGTAATCTGTCTGGCCCTGCGGCCTTGTGAATGTTGATCTGTCTAAAGGTCTTACTCACATCGGCTGCGGAGAGCGTGATCACACAGTCTTCCAGTACAGCTAGTGCTCTCATGCATGTTTCAGTGTTTTTTGCCTCGAAGCGAGCATAGAAGTAGTTTAGCTTGTCTGGTAGGCTTGTGTCACTGGGCAGCTCGCGGCTGTTCTTCTCTTTGTAGTCTGTCATGGTTTGTAGGCCCTGCCACATCCGACGAGCATCAGAGCCAGTGTAGTACGACTGAATCTTAGTCCTGTATTGGCGCTTTAACTGTTTGATGGTTCGTCAGAGGGAATAGCGGGATTTCTTGTAAGCTTCCGGGTTTGAGTCCTGCTCCTTGAAAGCGGCAGCTCTAGCCTTTAGCTCAGTGCGGATGCTGCCTGTAATCCATGGTTTCTGGTTGGGGTATGTACTGTACGTGCGGTCACTGTGGGGACGACGTCATTGATGCACTTATTAATGAAGCCAATGACAGATGTGGTGTACACCTCAATGCCATTGGAGTAATCCCGGAACATATTCCAGTATGTGCTAGCAAAACAGTCCTGTAGCTTAGCATCTGCTTCATCTGACCACTTTTTAATTGATCTAGTCACTGGTGCTTCCTGCTTTAATTTTTGCATGTAAGCAGGAATCAGGAGGATAGAATTATGGGTAGATTTGCAAATGGACAGGGGTGGCAGGTAGCCTACAAGCTTTGGACTTGTAACCAAAAGATTGCAAGATCGAATCCCAGAGCTAACAAGGTAAAAAGCTGTCTTCTGCCACTGAACAAGGCAGTTAACCTGCTGTTCCTAGGCTGTCATTGAAAATAAGAATTTGTTCTTAACTGACTTGTGTAGTTAAATAAAGGTAATGAAAAGAAATGGAGGGTGAGGGAGAGCTTTGTATGCATCTGTGTGTGTGGAGTATAGGTGGTCAAGAGTTATTTTCCCTCTGGTTGCACATTTAACATGTT
Source organism: Salmo salar (assembly GCF_965601325.2). Classification (NCBI taxonomy): domain Eukaryota; kingdom Metazoa; phylum Chordata; class Actinopteri; order Salmoniformes; family Salmonidae; genus Salmo; species Salmo salar. Next base: position 110,290,792 of record NC_138300.1, read on the forward strand.
GATAGAAATTAGGTCAAACTGATTTAAGTTTCCCTGCATTAAAGTCCCCAGCTACTTGGAGCGTCGCCACTGGGTGAGCGTTTTCTTGTTTGCTTATGGTGGAATACAGCTCATTCAATGCTATCTTAGTACCAGCCTCTGACTGTGGTGGTATGTAGGGTGCTGTGCTGTGCTGTGCTGTGCTGTAGTGTAGTGTAGTGTAGTGTAGTGTAGTGCTGTACTGTAGTACTGTGCTGTACTGTGATGTGCTGTGCAGTACTGTGCAGTACTGTGATGTGCTGTAGTGTAGTGGAGGGTAAATACAAGTAAACACAGCTTAGCCACTTTTTTTATTTTGTGCAAAAAAATGCAGTGAAAGTATAGGGAGTAAGTATAGGAAGAACGTATAGGGATAAAGTATAGGATGTAAATATATGGAGAAAGTATTGGGATAAAGTATAGGGTGTAAATATAGGGAGAAAGTATAGGGAGAAAGTATAGGGTGTAAGTATAGGGAGAAAGTATTGGGAGAAAGTTTATGGAGAAAATATAGGGTGAAAGTATAGGGAGAAAGTATAGGGAGTAAGTATAGGGAGTAAATATAGGGAGTAAGTATAGGGAGTAAATATAGGGAGTAAGTATAGGGAGAAAGTATAGGGAGAAAGTATAGGGAGAAAGTATAGGGAGAAAGTATAGGGAGAAAGTATAGGGAGTAAGTATAGGGAGAAAGTATAGGGAGAAAGTATAGGGTGTAAAGATAGGGAGAAAGTATTGGGAGAAAGTATAGGGTGTAAGTATAGGGAGAAAGTATTGGGAGAAAGTTTATGGAGAAAATATAGGGTGAAAGTATAGGGAGAAAGTATAGGGAGTAAGTATAGGGAGTAAGTATAGGGAGTAAGTATAGGGAGTAAATATAGGGAGTAAGTATAGGGAGAAAGTATAGGGAGAAAGTATAGGGAGAAAGTATAGGGAGAAAGTATAGGGAGAAAGTATAGGGAGAAAGTATAGGGAGAAAGTATAGGGAGAAAGTATAGGGAGAAAGTATAGGGAGAAAGTATAGGGAGAAAGTATAGGGAGAAAGTATAGGGAGAAAGTATAGGGAGTAAGTATAGGGAGAAAGTATAGGGAGAAAGTATAGGGAGAAAGTATAGGGAGAAAGTATAGGGAGAAAGTATAGGGAGAAAGTATAGGGAGAAAGTATAGGGAGTAAGTATAGGGAGTAAGTATAGGGAGAAAGTATAGGGAGTAAATATAGGGAGTAAGTATAGGGAGAAAGTATAGGGAGAAAGTATAGGGAGTAAGTATAGGGAGTAAGTATAGGGAGAAAGTATAGGGAGAAAGTATAGGGAAAAAGTATAGGGAGCGTTACTTTTTCACCACGACCTGCGATCAGAGTTTAGCCACCTATTTTGTTTTACTACTACAGTACATCACTGGTGCTGTTGCTCCATGTGCCCCACACTGCAGCACAGCCCAGCTGCAGAGTTCATTTAGCTGGGGGACATAGGGCCTGTCATGCCAAATAATGTCCTCCCCGGCCAAAAAGTGTACCCCTCTGAGTCACAATGGGATTCAATGAACTATTAGCGTCCGTTGCTATACCAGTGGTGTGACGACCTGATGATTAGAATTTTGGAGATCCTTACAGCCTAAATTATTTTCATCATCGTTATGCAAACAAGGCTGATTTCCGACAATTTCGCTGTTTAAACAAGTTTTGTTTCAGTGATCTGAAAGTACGTTATACAAACATAGCAATAGACAAACAACAACACTAATTGACAAACAACACTAATTGACAAACAACAACACTAATAGACAAACAACAACACTAATAGACAAACAACAACACTAAGTCAATCATTCATTTGAAAGATTACAGTATATGCAATAATTGTATATTCAATTGCATTGTTTACCTCAGTCAACAGCTGCGTCTTCCGTCCGTACTCGGCCTGGATGCTGCTGTTGTGTGCAAAGAGAATTACCTTCAGGTTGTTCTCCCGCCCTTCCTGCTACCAATCAAGGGACTTGCCCATGGCAGTCTTCAGGGTCTGGTTGGTCCATTCACCAAACCTGGAGGAGGAGGTAGGAAAGCAATTACTATTGACAATGTAAGATATTGAAATACAGAACCAGTCAAAAGTTTGGACACACCTACTCAAGGGTTTATCTTTATTTTCACTATTTTCTACAATGTAGAATAATAGTGAAGACACCAAAACGATGAAATAACACATGGAATCCTGTTCTTAATGTTTTGTATACTCAGTGTACAGTATGTCCAGGTCTCTTTTCAAACACATTTCTAGGCTATGACCTTTAAGCAAAAAGTGCCAAATTGAAACATTGTGTGCTCTCTGGTATGACATTCATTGAAATCATAATAATTTCAGATATAATTGAACGTGATTGATAAACAAAAGGTTATTTCACTTGCCCAGCTGTCTACTTGCCCAGCTGGTTATTGAATTTCTCTGAATGTTGCACCTCTTGTCAAGATCAGTGGTGTTTTCATAGTACTTTGCCTGGTTGGAAAGATAAAAGAAAATCTCCTCGATTTTGTAGCTGGCTAGCTGACTATGCAGGCTGAGGTAAATACGTAGCTATGGAAATCGAAAAACAGTTAAAATAATTTCTTCCTATTTAACAATATGTACTTGTTAAAGACAAATATATGGTAAAGAAAGAGTGTTCTCTTTCCAGTCTTTTCGGTCCTCTGAAGCAGCAGGTAGTCAGCAGCTTGTCACCGTCAAAAACACCATCCTTGGAGAGCAATTCTGAGGTAATAATTTTGTGCGGACTGAGCGAGCGTTTATGAGGTGAAATAGAACTAGTACTGCCCGCGTCCTCCTTCCTTCGCGACCGCTACGAGGTAAAATAGAGCCAAGCAACCTGCATAGCAACGGACACTTTGGTTCATTACGTAATCTGGTCAGAATTTTGCAAGTTCTAGCAACAGCCCTAGCAACAGAAGCTAGAACTCATTTAATCCCATCGTGACGTGGGGGGGGGGGGGGGGACTTTTTGACAGGGGGACACTATTTGGCATGATAGGCCCACTGGAGAGGAAACGGGAACACAATAATATTGTTTTATTTCATATTTCCTTTGGCGTATCCTAACGGGAATGAAGAGTTAGCCATTGTGGTATTTTGTAGCGTAGAACTATTGCTTTTGCAATGAGGTGAAGTTAATGATACTGTTTATAAACGTTTTACATATTGTGAAACTTTGGACAAGCAACTGACAGATCTGTGTTGAGATCCCAGATATGTTCTGACTGGAAGCACAACATGCACATGGTTAATACTGTATGCACAGTGAACCAGACAAATGATAGATGAGTGATTCCTTGAAAGTCTCCACATTAGTCAAGAAGATTGCAGTGATCCTTGCTGCTGATTACCTGCACCCTCTCCACCAATTAGATTCTACACAGTCTAATTGGCATTTAAAAAGGGATTTATCATCAGAAGTGATACAGTACCTGACATTCAGTATAGTGAAGATGTCTTAGTTATGTGCAACTCTAGCACACCTGCTGCTGATGGCATGAGTCTAGTGAAATTAGCAGACCTATTGTGTGTGGGGCGTCCGATATCTTGTTTGATCCTACCAGGAAGAGAAGATCCCTTTAAGGCATCACCACAGCCTTCTACTACAGTAAACACACGTCCAGCTGGCCTGCACTGACTTCCAGCCAAACCCCACCACATACAGGGTTCCATACCACCAGGCTGGTTAGGCTACGTGTTTATTTCTGTGATGATTGCTGTGTATTGCATTAGGCCTGCAGTGGTTGGGTGAAGTGGTTAGTGCTCTATTGCTCTCTGGAATGCAACAAAAATGCAGGATCAAATGTAGCCTAATTAGGGGGCAGTGTTTCTCTGTGTGTGTGTGTGTGTGTGTGTGTGTGTGTGTGTGTGTGTGTGTGTGTGTGTGTGTGTGTGTGTGTGTGTGTGTGTGTGTGTGTGTGTGTGTGTGTGTGTGTGTGTGTGCATGCGTGCGTCCGTGCGTGTGTGTGTGCTTGCGTGCATGTGTGTGTATAGGACATGAATAATGTAATACAGTGGCCTTGAGGAAGGAAGAGGAGGGGGAGGCAGTAACATGATGAGTTAGATTACCTCTGGTCCACTGACACAAATGAGGAGGGCTGGCTACACACACACACACACACACACACACACACACACACACACACACACCACACACACACACACACACACACACACACACACACACACACACACACACACACACACACACACACACAGAGAGAGAGAGAGAAACACTGCTCCCTAGTGTTGGTTTTGCCCATCTGGGCAGGACAGAACATAGATGAGGGAGCTGGAGGACCATTGGGTTAGACATGCTGTTACACCTGCCAGCTGTAGTATACACTGAGTATACCAAACATTAAGAACACCTTTCTAATATTGACTTGCACCCCACCCCGTTTTTGCCCTCAGAACAGCCTCAATTCGTTGAGACATGGATTCTACAAGGTGTCGAAAAGCATTCTACATGGATGCTGGCCCATGTTGACTCCAATGCTTCCCACAGTTGTGTCAAGTTGGCTGGATGTCCTTTGGGTGGTAGACCATTCTTGATACACACAGGAAACTGTTGTGTGAAAAATACAGCAATGTTGCAGTTTTTGACACAAACAGTTGCACCTGGCACCTACTACCATACCCCGTTCAAAGGCACTTAAATATTTTGTCTTGCCCATTCACCCTCTGAATGACACACATACATAATCAATGTCTCAATTGTCTCAAGGCTTTAAAATCCTTCTTTAACCTGTCTCCTCCCCTTCATCTACACTGATTGAAGTGGATTTAACAGGTGACATCAATAAGGGATCATAGCTTTCACCTGGATTCACCTGGTTAGTCTGTGTCCTGTTCTTAATATTTTGTATGCTCAGTATACAGTATGTCCAGGTCTGTCTTCAAACACTGTCCATTTCTAGGCTATATCTTTAGCACAGTAACCAGCATTTTGATAAGCAAGTCAAAGTGCTGCTCATTCAATCTTATATCAAGAATATTCCAATATTCCCACCGTCTGCTGCACTTTGTGGCAGGTGTTTCTTTGCTCACACAGCATCTGTATGTTGAGTTCTGAGATGTGGGAAAGGTGATCTTATTCTTTATACACTCTGTCTGGTTGGATAGAGGTAACTCAAGCCTTTAGCCTTTTGTTTTCAGTGGCAGAAAATATATGTGTCTAGATAAAAGGCTCTAAATGGACCTCTGTTAAGTAAGTTCTTCACATTAGGTTTGACAGGTTCAGAAAGCAAAAAAACAAGTGCAATTTGGTAGTTTAAAAAAAATCCTTGTTCCGCATTAGCAACTACTTGGTTGATGTGACTTTCCATTGACCCCATAGTGTTGCGGTGAATACTGTGTGTTGTTTTTTGTTTATTTGTGAAAGTCAGCGGAGAGCTTTATCTGTAGAAGACAGAATGAGGTGTTAGTGTCAAACTCTCAACACTCAGCATGTTTTCTATGCAAATCCCCGAGCAGAAGCTTAGTGCTGATCAGTGAAACACTGTGCAGGGAAGAAAATAGCAGCCTGTGCTGTGCTCTCAATAAATACATTTGTTTTGTAATATCTTTAAAAGACCCTGAATGGTGTACATTTATTCAAACCATATTTCCCTGTCAGGTTAAATTCAGTTGTCCACATTGAGCATTCCACCTAACCTGAGTCACCTGCATAGACGCAGGAAGTATTATTCAGATTTTTCAGGGGGTGCTGCAGCACCCCTACTTCCCACGGCTATGGTCACCTATTCAGTTCAAATCAAATCAAATCAAATGTATTTATAAAGCCCTTCTTCAGCTGATGTCACAAAGTGCTGTACAGAAACCCAGCCTAAAACCCCAAACAGCAAGCAATGCAGGTGTAGAAGCACGGTGGCTAGGAAAAACTCCCTAGAAAGGCCAGAATCTAGGAAGAAACCTAGAGAGGAACCAGGCTATGAGGGCTGGCCAGTCCTCTTCTGGCTGTGCCGGTTGGAGATTATAACAGAACATGGCCAAGATGTTCAAATGTTCATAGATGACCATCAGGGTCAAATAATAATAATCACAGTGGTTGTCCAGTTATGTCATTCAAAAGTATTTTCTACCCGATTTAATCTGTATTGTAAACATAATAATCTCATAAACAGATTGGGCCTAGCAGTTCACTGTTTTCTGTCAGAACAGACAGATTTAAAGTGACTGAGATGCTAAAATGTAGGAGATGCAGCAGCAGTAAACATCAAATTATGAACAAAACCCCTCAGATTACAGACATCTCACTCCAGTGCTCTCAGCCAGTGAGTTTCTGTCTTAATAGGTGATGTCATACTTCCTACTCTTTGAAAGACATGATTGCTCACTCTCAGAGCAGAACTTACATTGTGCTCAGTGGCCTGGTTTCTGGAGGAATGTGAGTATCACTCCTTGGAAAGCGAGTGTGTTCTGACTGTGCATTACATTTGGAAGGCGTTATCTACAGGCTATTGCTTTGCCTTTATTAACAAGTAATGTAGTGTCTGTGATTATTATACATTGATTGTATTTATTTCTATGTATGTCAATTGTATGTCTGTGTTTTGTTGTTGGGCAGATTTACACGGACTGGGCCAACCATTATCTGGTGAAGTCGGGCCGTCAGCGACTGATCAAGGACTTGCAGCAGGATGTTACAGATGGAGTGCTGCTGGCTGAGATCATACAGGTTGTGGGTAAGGACTTACCTAGCATTTATACTCTATTGGTAACTTTTTATCAGCAAATCCATTGGAATTATTTCTCATTTAAGATTTAATGTAATCATTATGCATTTTGTATTGGTTTTCCAATGGCAGGGCCAAACTTGTGTTTTTTGCATGGTTATCATATTATACTGCCTAATATTAGTATAATATGATTAGTCACAGTGCGTCTCTCTTCTCTGGCCCTTCAACTCACTGGCCTCTATGGTCGTTATTGTGGAGAGGTTAGGAGGGATCTTTAGGTTAGGAGGGGACTTCAAAATCAGTCTTTCCTGCATGGAAAGTAAAGCAACTTGAGACTGAAACTCTATTTTCCCCAGGGTGGGTGAGAGATTGAGCAGCGAAGCCTGTCATTATTCTGTCTACACTGTTCATTGTGCTTAAGTGGAGTGAATAGAGGGAGTGTGGTTAGTGAAAGCCACATGAGGATTGTTGTGGTGATATTTGACTAAGACTGTATCAGGTGCAAAACCACGGCTGCTTCCCATGGTTAGGGCAAGTTGTTACTGATTTTGGATAGATACTGTATGGGTGTCGTCAACGTGACTTGTCATTGTGCAGGGAAAGTCCCAAAAAGGATGTGTTACTTCATCATGAAAATATCCTCTTTCATTTCTTTCTCTGTCTTTTGTTTCATCTTTCTTTTCTAGCGAATGAGAAGATAGAAGACATCAATGGCTACCCTAAGAGCCGGACTCAGATGGTGGGTGTTGGTGCTGTGTTTACTCTGTCACATAAGGGGATCAATCCTCCACACCCTAAAACAGAGATACCAGGGAGGCTTGCACTACTATCGGCATTATACACTGCTCAACAAAAATAAAGGGAACACTAAAATAACACATCCTAGATCTGAATGAATGAAATAATCTTATTAAATACATAGTTGAATGTGCTGACAACAAAATCACACAAAAATAATGAATGGAAATCCAATTTATCAACCCATGGAGGTCTGGATTTGGAGTCACACTCAAAATTAAAGTGGAAAACCACACAACTTTGATGTAATGTCCTTAAAACAAGTCAAAATGAGGCTCAGTAGTGTGTGGCCTCCACGTGCCTGTATGACCTCCCTACAACGCCTGGGCATGCTCCTGATGAGGTGGCGGATGGTCTCCTGAGGGATCTCCTCCCAGACCTAGACTAAAGCATCCACCAACTCCTGGACAGTCTGTGGTGCAACGTGGCGTTGGTGGATGGAGCAAGACATGATGTCCCAGATGTGCTCAATTAGATTCAGGTCTGGGGAACGGGCGGGCCAGTCCATAGCATCAATGCCTTCCTCTTGCAGGAACTGCTGACACACTCCAGCCACATGAGGTCTAGCATTGTCTTGCATTAGGAGGAACCCAGGGCCAACCGCACCAGCATATGGTCTCACAAGGGGTCTGAGGATATCATCTCGGTACCTAATGGCAGTCAGGCTACCTCTGGCGAGCACATGGAGGGCTGTGCGGCCCCCCAAAGAAATGCCACCCCACACCATGACTGACCCACCACCAAACCGGTCATGCTGGAGGATGTTGCAGGCAGCAGAACGTTCTCCACGGTGTCTCCAGACTCTGTCACGTCTGTCACATGTGCTCAGTGTGAACCTGCTTTCATCTGTGAAGAGCACAGGGCGCCAGTGGCAAATTTGCCAATCTTGGTGTTCTCTGGCAAATGCCAAATGTCCTGCACGGTGTTGGGCTGTAAGCACAACCCCCACCTGTGGATGTCGGGCCCTCATACCACCCTCATGGAGTCTGTTTCTGACCGTTTGAGCAGACACATGCACATTTGTGGCCTGCTGGAGGTCATTTTGCAGGACTCTGGCAGTGCTCCTCCTGCTCCTCCTTGCACAAAGGCGGAGGTAGCGGTCCTGCTGCTGGGTTGTTGCCCTCCTACGGCCTCCTCCACGTCTCCTGATGTACTGCCTGTCTCCTGGTAGCGCCTCCATGCTCTGGACACTACGCTGACAGACACAGCAAACCTTCCTGCCACAGCTCGCATTGATCTGCCATCCTGGATGAGCTGCACTACCTGAGCCACTTGTGTGGGTTGTAGACTCCGTCTCATGCTACCACTAGAGTGAACGCACTGCCAGCATTCAAAAGTGACCAAAACATCAGCCAGGAAGCATAGGAACTGAGAAGTGGTCTGTGGTCACCACCTGCAGAACCACTCTTTTATTGGGGGTGTCTTGCTAATTGCCTATAATTTCCACCTGTTGTCTATTCCATTTGCACAACAGCATGTGAAATTTATTGTCAATCAGTGTTGCTTCCTAAGTGGACAGTTTGATTTCACAGAAGTGTGATTGACTTGGAGTTACATTGTGTTGTTTAACTGTTCCCTTTATTTTTTTGAGCAGTGTAGTATGGATCATGAGTTATCACGTGTGATTACTGAGCAAACACAACCGGATGATCCTTCCCAAATCTGAAATCCTGATGCTCAGAAAAACCCCTGGTGGCATCTGCTTCTTTCTCCACTGTTTCCTGTGAGAGAATGGCCATGCCTTTTTTAGTGATGCCCTACTACAGTGAAGAGGCATTAAATAGACTGGTATCCCATTGAGGGCCATCTGCCACCCAAACAACAACCTCTCTCGCCTATTTGGGATTGAACCAATCTTGCCTGTGCCCACATACCTATCCATGATGGATCCATGGGTTAAACATCCACTCGACCTCGTTATTGTTGAAATCTCGCTGGACGTACTAGCCTCTATCTGGGTTGTATGGTAATCCAAGATAAATACACTTGTCACGTCCTGACCAGTAAAGGGGTTATTTGTTCTTATAGTTTGGTCAGGACGTGGCAGGGGGTATTTGTTTTATATGGTTCAGGGTGTGTTTGTGTATGTGTTCATGTAGAGGGGGTAATTGGTTTATATGGTTCGGGGTGGTTGTGTATGTAGAGGGGTATTTGATTTATTAGTCCAGGGTTTTGGTTATTGTTCTATGTTAGTTTATTTCTATGTTTAGTCTAGTTGTTTATATTTCTATGTTTAGCTAATTGGTGTTGGGGCCTTCAGTTGGAGGCAGCTGTCTATCGTTGCCTCTGATTGAAGGTCCTATAAATAGGAATGTGTTTGTCATGGGATTTTGTGGGAGATTGTTTCTTGTTTTGCTGTGTGCCTGACGAGACTGTCTAGTTCGTTTGTTTTTTGTATACGTTGTTTGTGTTTTCCTTCTTCACTATAATAAAAGAAGATGAGTATACATTTCCCGCTGCGTTTTGGTCTACACCCTATGACACCCATGACAACACTGAACAAAAATATAAACGAAACATTCAACAATTTCAAAAATTTGACAGATTTACAGTTCCTATAAGGAAATTAGTAAATTTAAATAAAATCATTAATCTATGGATTTCCCATCACTGGGAACACAGCTACGTAAAAAAAAAAAAGTGGGGGCGTGGGTCAGAAAACCAGCGCGACACATCTCCTTCATGTAGAGTTGATCAGGCTGTTGATTGTGGCCTGTGGAATGTTGTCCCACTCCTCTTCAATGGCTGTGCAAAGTTGCTGGATATTGGCGGGAACTGGAACATGCTGTTGTACACATCGATCCAGAGCATGCCAAACTTGCTCAATGGTTGACATCCCTGGTGAGTATTCAGGCCATGGAAGAACTGGGATATTTTCAGTATCCAGGAATTGTGTACAGATCCTTGCAACATGGTTCCGTGCATGATCATGCTGAAACATGAGGTGATGGCGGTGGATGAATGGCACAACAATGGGCCTCAGGATCTCGTCACGGTATCTCTGTGCATTCAAATTGCCATCGATAAAATGCAATTGTGTTCGTTGTCCGTAGCTTATGGCTGCCCATACCATAACCCCTCCGCCACCATGGGGCACTCTGTTCACAACGTTGACATCAGTAAACCGCTCGCCCACACGACACAATACACGTTGTCTACCATCTGCCCAGTACAGTTGAAACCAGGATTCATCAGTGAAGAGCACGCTTCTCCAGTGTGCCAGTGGCCATCGAAGGTGAGCATTTGCCCACTGAAGTTGGTTACGACTCCGAACTGCAGTTAGGTCAAGACCCTGGTGATGATGACTAGCATGTAGGTGAGCTTCCCTGAGACGGTTTCTAACAGTTTGTGCAGAAATTCTTTGGTTGGCAAACCCAAGGTTTTGTTAGCTGTCCGGGTGGCTAGCCTCAAACGATCCCGCAGGTGAAGAAGCCAGATGTGGAGGTCCTGGGCAGGCGTGGTTACACGTGGTCTGCGGTTGTGAGGCCGGTTGGACGTCCTGCCAAATTTTGGTAGAGAAATGAACATTCAATTCTCTGGCAGCAGCTCTGGTGGACATTCCTGGAGTCAGCATGCTAATTGCACGCTCCCTCAAAACTTGAGACAGCTTTGGCATTGTGTTGTGTGACAAATCGGGCTTTATATTGTCCCCGTCACAAGGGGCACGTGTATAATGAGCATGCTGTTTTATCAGCTTCTTGATATGCCACAGCTGTCAGGTGGATGGATTATATTGGCAAAGGAGAAATGCTCACTAACAGGGATGTGAACACATTTTTGCACAACATTTGAGAGAAATAATCTTTTTGTGCCTACTGAAGATTTCTGCTATGTTTTATTTCAGCTCATGAAATAAACTTTGCATGTTGTGTTTCTATTTTTGTTCAGTATAGTTTCATATTATTAGATATATCTCTCTTTCTTACAGTTGCATTCTCTTTATCTGACCCTCTTTCACTTGGACTATCTCCCTCAGTGTAATAATATCTAGCTCTCCTCTCACTCTAGCTGACACCCTGCCTGTTCCACCCTGCACCAGGTCCCAACCACCCACGTTTAACAACAGACCCTGTATTTATACAATAGTTTTTCTCTTGTGGTGGACCAGAAATGGGGAAAATATGGTTGTTATTAAAATGATGAGTAGCTCTATGAATTGATGCCTTTCAGTAAGCCTCGCTACCTCAAAGTGAACTTCCTGGATTTTAGTGTAATGGGTGGGAAGTAGTTTTGATTTAATCTGAAACACGTTGCTTTAATTGTTGGGAAACTTTCCTGCTGTTACTAATGAGTGTTCATGAATTGCATGTAATGATCTGTGGTAAGGTCTGAATGAAGAGAGGTTAATGATTGAATTGTGGCCTATATGCTATTCTAGTCGTACTTTATGATTGAACCATCTGACGGATGGTTTCAGTTGGTGCATTGTACAGTATTATTTCAGCTTTCATCATTAGTGGTTGGTTATAATCCAAGAAGGGCCATATGGTTAATGATTAGACAGAGATTTTCTTACATCTCTGGCATTTTATTATTTTTTAATTTTTAATTTTACCTTTATTTATACAGGTTTTTCCTCATTGAGATAACATCTCTTTTCCAAGAGAGACCTGGTCCAATAGCAGCAGAGGAAACAACGTTTCAGACAAAACAACTTACATACACAACATTAAACAAAACTATAAACACACATACAGTACAAAAATTACATATTACGTTAAAAACACAAACGTCTTGACTAAAAACAGCTGGCCTAAAAACAATGACACTCTTCTATGATATATACATCGATCAAGTGTTTAAACTCCACCAACGAAACTAGATCATCACATTTTAAAATGTTCAGGAGATAATTCCAGGACCACGGAGCTGAGTAACTAAAACTATTTCTACCATGACCTGTTCTAATTTTTGGTACTGTTAGAAGCAAATCAGAATGGGACCGTAATTTATATTAATTTACTGACCTGACTAAAAAAGAACAGAGATAAAATGGCATTTTACCCAATGTGGCCTAATAAATCAGTGTATACCAGTGTTTAAGCCTACGCAAGGTCAATGACGACCAGCCAACAGCGCTGTAGAGATCACAATGATGTGTTAGACGTTTCTGATTTGTAATGAACCTGAGGGCTGCATGATACACTGCATCAAGTGCTCTCAGGGTAGTGGCTGAGGCCTGCATATATATAACATCACTAAAATCTAAAACCGACAGTAATGTACATCATACCAGCTCCTTCCTGGCCTCGCATACATTAAGCCTAATGTTGTATTATCATTGTATGGTGACACCATATACCGTTCAAGTCGGAAGTTTACATACACCTTAGCCAAATACATTTAAACTGTTTTTCACAATTCCTGACATGTAATCATGTTAAAAATTCCCTGTCTTAGGTCAGTTAGGATCACCACTTTATTTTAAGAATGTGAAATGTCAGAATAATAGTAGAGAGAATTATTTATTTCAGTTTTTATTTCTTTCATCACATTCCCAGTGGGTCAGAAGTTACAAACACTCAATTAGTATTTGGTAGCATTGCCTTTAAATTGTTTAACTTTGTCACACCCTGACCTTAGAGCCTTTTTTATTCTCTATTTTGTTAGGTCAGGGTGTGACTTGGGTGGGCATATCTAGGTTTCTATTTCTTTGTTGGCCTAGTATGGTTCCCAGTCAGAGACAGCTGTTTATCGTTGTCTCTGATTGGGGATCATACTTAGGCAGCCCTTTTTCCCACCTGTGATTGTGGGATCTTGTTTGTGTGTAGTTGCTTTCTGCACTGCATATAGCTTTACGTTTGTATTGTGTTGTTTTTTCCGGTGTCATTTTGAATAAAAGTTAAATGTACGCCTAGCACGCTGTACCTTGGCCCAGTTCTTCAAACGCTCGTAACAAACTTGGGTCAAACATTTCGGGTAGCCTTCCACAAGCTTCCCACAATAAGTTGGGTGAATTTTGGCCCATTCCTCCTGACAGAGCTTGTGTAACTGAGGTTTGTAGGCCTCCTTGCTCGCACATGCTTTTTCAGTTCTGCCCACAAATTTTCTATGGGATTGAGGTCAGAGCTTTGTGATGGCCACTCCAACACCTTAACTTTGTTGTCCTTAAGCCATTTTCCCACAACTTTGGAAGTATGCTTGGGGTCATTGTCCATTTGGAACACCCTTTTGCGACCAAGCCTTAACTTCCTGACTGATGTCTTGAGATGTTGCTTCAATATATCCACATAATTTCCCATCTCATGATGCCATCTATTTTTTGAAGTGCACCGGTCCCTCCTGCAGCAAAGCACCCCCACAACATGATGCTGCCACCCCCGTGCTTCACAGTTGGGGTGGTGTTCTTCGGCTTGCAAGCCTCCCCCTTTTTCCTCCAAACATAACGATGGTCATTATGGCCAAAGAGTTATATTTTTGTTTCATCAGACCAGAGGACATTTCTCCAAAAAGTACAATCTTTGTCCCCATGTGCAGTTGCAAACCGTAGTCTGGTGTTTTTATGGCGGTTTTGGAGCAGTGGCTTCTTCCTTGCTGAGCGGCATTTCAGGTTATGTCGATAGGACTCGTTTTACTGTGCCTATAGATACTTTTGTACCTGTTTCCTCCAGCATCTTCACAAAGTCCTTTGCTGTTGTTCTGGGATTGATTTGCACTTTTCACACCAAAGTACATTCATCTCTAGGAGACAGAACGAGTCTCCTTCCTGAGCGGTATGACGGCTGCGTGGTCCCATGGTGTTTATACTTGCGGACTATTGTTTGTACAGATGAACGTGGTACCTTCAGGCATTTGGAAATTGCTCCCGAGGATGAACCAGACTTGTGGAGGTCTACAATTTTTTTTCTGAGGTCTTGGCTGATTTCTTTTCATTTTCTCATGATGTTAAGCAAAGAGGCACTGAGTTTGAAGGTAGGCCTTGAAATACATCCACAGGTAAACCTCCAATTGACTCAAATGATGTCAATTAGCCTATCAGAAGCTTCCAAAGCCATGACATCATTTTCTGGAATTTTCCAAGCTGTTTAAAGGCACAGTCAACTTAGTGCATGCAAACTTCTGACCCACTGGAATTGGGATACAGTGAAATAATCTGTCTGTAAACAATTGTTGGGAAAATTACTTGTCATGCACAAAGTAGATGTCCTAACCGACTTGCCAAAACTATAGTTTGTTAACAAGAAATTTGTGTGGAGTGGTTGAAAAATTAGTTTTAATGACTCCAACCTAAGTGTATGTAAACTTCGACTTCAACTGTATATATATATTTAACTAGGCAAGTCAGTTAAGAACAAATTCTTATTTACATTGATGGGCTACCCCTGCCTGACCCGGACAACACTGGGCCAATTGTGCGCCGCCCTTTGGGACTCCCAATCACGGCCGGTTGTGATACAGCCTGAAATCAAACCAGGGTCTGTAGTGACGCCTCTAGCACCAGGATGCAAGTGGAGCCCCAAATGGCCTTTGCTAATGTATGTATGACTGCCCTATCTGTACGGATGAAGTTCCATGCCCTGACTCCTCTCTCCTCTCCCCCAGATTGAGAACATTGATACCTGCCTTGGATTCCTGGCAGCCAGAGGGGTGAACATCCAGGGGCTCTGTGCAGAGGGTACGTCAAACTGCCACTATCTACCAGACGCTCTCCCTCATATCTGCTGCTAATGTAGAGCATTTAATGAATAACTCCACGTTACAACGGACTGTGGAGAGGAAAAGATACCAAAAGATACCAACCTCTCTGTCTCTCCTCCTATTGCAGAGATCCGTAATGGGAACCTGAAGACCATTCTGGGTCTGTTCTTCAGCTTGTCCCGCTACAAGCAGCAGCAGCAGAAGGTGTTGAAACAGAAGGCCTCTCATCAGCCAAAGCACAGCACCCAGCCTGGACATACTCCCCATAGATCACCAGCCCCCTCTCACACCCACACCCATCATACCCACAGCTCCACTGCACCAGAACACAAAGCAGCATCAGATATGCTGTCCAGGTGAAGTACCTTGTAACAACCCAACATCCCGTTTCAACACATGGCAAGATCTCCATGGTTTGGAGAAGCTCTGTGAGATTATTTATGAGTAACCGCAGTACTCATAAAATGTGACATGAATTCCTCACGTTCAAATGATAGTGTTGTTTATATCATCTATACTAATTGTGTGAAGTCTCATCTACGTTGGTGTCCATGCCATTGGGTAGCAGGCAGAGATTCTTTGAATCTCCTTGCTTTTACATAACTTGTTCAAGTTTCTATGATCCTCTTGATCTCATATAAGCTGCATTCAGATCTCTGGCTGCTTTTACATTGTGTCTACCCATCTCTCTCTTTCTCCTCCATGCAGTCTATCATCCAAGGCTTCAACCACTCAGAGTAAAGGGCTAAAGCTCTCTGTGGCTCAGAGAAAGTCTTCTAGGTCAGCTTTCATCTATCTCTCTCTTGTTCCCTTCTCTCTCATTTTCTCTCTTCCCCTCTGTCTCTCACTCTCACTCCCTCTCCTCTCTTTCTCTCTCTCTCTCTCTCTCTCTCTCTCCCATAGACACTGCATGTTGCAGTCCACTCACACTGTTGGAGATGCATCAAGTCTAGTGTTTGAAAAGATTCCCCATTCTCCCACCTAATTTCTGATAGTCTTGTAGTGTGTTAGACCTTTTTATTTATGTATAAACACTTGCATCCTGGTGTGTTTGCTGTGTGCATGGTTTAGTATTATGGAAGTGCTTCTCAACCTGTCTGTTTCGCCATGTGTGAGTGTGAGTATGTCCAGTACCTTTTCATGGATTATAAAAAACTCAGCATAAGGTAATGCACCACCTACTGGTGTAACTGTGCAACCACATGTATCTCCCCTGAGGTGTTTTTCCATAGATTTACATTTTAGTAATTTAGCAGACGTGACTGACAGTGCATGAATGTTTCATACTCGTCCCCCGTGGGAATTGAACCCACAACTCTGGCGTTACAAGTGCCATCCTCTACACACTGAGCCACACGGGACCGCCCTTCCATTCAAGTACTCACAAATATGTTAATGATACACTCCTTAATAATGTTATTTGAGGAATATTATTTCATCCCCTTTAGCAGATGAATTATGTTTAGAATTATGCCGGTTAAGAAGAGCATTTCTGCTGTTCAGTGTTTATTTAACTAGTCACTATTTCCATGTGGCCCACAGACTGCCAGGCCCCACTACGCGAGTCTCAGCCCCAGGCAGCGAGGGGAAGCATCGTGGGGCCTCCAACAGCAACCGCCGCAGCCAGAGCTTCAACCACCATGACATGCCCAAGCACTCCAGCAGTGACAGAGGTGAGTTACCGTACATGAGGAAGTAATCCTGTGCTTTTAGAGGCAAACCACTTGGGGTACACCCATTTTATAAGTCAATATGGTCGTCAACAAATAAAAAGATGAAAACAAATCTCCTGGATTCAGAGCAATCTTGTCTAGACTGTTATCCTAGAACGTACACACAGACACATAAACAGATAACCTAAGAAACCATGTATGCAATCTTATCATTTTCTATGCTGTTAGAGGGGCAGGTAATGATTTAACAACATGGGTGCTGCTAAGCTTAACTTGTTGTTGTAGTAGAGGCTAGTGTGTTTTATTTACATGAAGTAAAATGTAACACAAAATCTGAATGATGTCATTGTACATTGGGTCTTAGCTTTAGGTTTCAGGTTTATGTGTAAGCATCTGCTTTACAGACAACCTTTAATCCATGGACATTTCTGTTTGTGAAGTAAACAACTATTTCCACACTCCAGCACCTATCATTTCATCTGGCTTGCTAAATAACTCTCATTTTGATGACATCTGTTTTGTGAGTATTGCACAGTTCTACATTTGGCATAACAAATGTGTTACTTCCTCTGCTTTCTAGAGCCTATATTTACTGTGTATTCCTGCCTGTGTGTTTGATTATAGTGTGGTGGACATCACATTACACCATGGCTTTACAATCGAAGTGGTATAACTAAATCTGTCTGAAAACATGGCCTTGTTTGATTTAAGATCTTATAAATGTATCTTCTCTATAAGTCTTAGTTCTAGATTGGGTCCTCAGTGGTATGAAGCCAGTCAGGCGGTACTTCCCCAGTACTGTGATGTATGTTAGTGAGAGTAGAGCAGAACAGAGCTGAGAAGAACAGAGTCGACCAGAACAGAGCCGAGCAGAACAGTACAGAGCCAAGAAGAACAGAGCAGAACAGAACAGAGCCAAGCCAAACAGGGCAGTACAGAGCTGAGCAGATCTGAGCAGTGTGACGGTAGGGGTTAACTTTCTGGCTGGGTAGTTTACCTGGATAACACAGTCTGCATTCTACAGCCTACAGTACAGTCTACAGTCAGCCAGTGGTAGGCTGCTGCTGCTGTGTGATGAGGAATTCACTGTGCATTGACTGAGCCCTAATTAGTGTACATGTGGAACAGAGAGGGAGGGATAGAGGGAACAACAGAGAGAGAAGAATGGGGAGCGAGAGAGAGAGAGGGAATGAGAGACAGAGAAGAAAGGCTAGAGGGAGAAAGAGACAGTGAGGGAGAGAGCGGTACAGGGAGTCTCATTAGAGTGAGAATCTTAAATGTTTGGTGTTCACTTCTTATTGACAAATCAAGCATGACTGGAACTATACTATGACCACTGTCATTCCTGACCTGTCAATCAAGGGAGGGTGAGTGTCTCTGAGCGACTATCCCATGGTGGGGTGGGTAAGGGGGGGGAAGGCAACGCATAGATGTTTGTTGTTGCCTAATTCAGACTGGGGGGATATAGAGATTGTGCTAGTTAAAAGTAAAAGCTAGAGCGTGGTTGTAGCAGGTTTACGTGTCTGTCTGTCCTCATGCTCTACAAAGATTAGATTGTATTCAGTAGGAGACTGAAGTAAAGTTACTGTGAAGTAAAGTTATTGTGGTCCCTCTCTGCTAGACCAGGACTGGATGATCAGCCCAGCTGGTGTTCTATTCTTGTCGAGGAACGTTCACTTTTTACCAGTGACAAAAGAACCAGAGCAGACTGTCTAACTCACTTAAACATGCACAATGTAGATGTATTTACCAAGGAATAGAGACATGATTACTACAACGAATTCACCATATTTTGTATACAAAATATTGTTGATTTCAATTCTGTCATACTAAATGATGCGAGAGGTGGTAAATACACAGTTATACACAGTTGGAAGAAAAAAATCGGTAACACTTTGACACCTGGCGTCATAACAAGTTATGACACGGTAATAACCATGTCGTATGTCATAACAGCTGGCATAACTTGGCATAACCTGTCATAATATGTTTATAACACTGTCATGACACATATATTTAAACCTTATTGACATATATTTAAACCTTATTGACACATATTGTGTTATCTGGCTTATATGATTACGATGGTCACAACGCTTCTTGACTGTAACATAAAGTGTGAAAGAAACCTGAAATAAACTGCTAAAGAAACCTGAAAACTACAACTTCATACCAAATATATTATGGCAATAACACATTCACACATTCTCTTATAATCTCCAGCTGGCACAGCCAAAAGAGGACTGGCCACCCCTCAGAGTTCCTCTCTAGGTTTCTTCTTCGGTTCCTGCCTTTCTCGGGAGTTTTTCCTAGCCACTGTGCTCCTGCACCTGCATTGTTTGTTCTTTGGGATTTTTGGCTGGGTTTCTGTATAGCACTTTGTGACATCTGCTGATGTAAAAAGGGCTTTATAAATACATTTGATTAATTGATTGACTCTCTAATACTGCCAAATAGTGGAGTGGGTCGAGAGCTTCAAGTTCCTTGGTGTCCACATCACCAACGAACTATCATGGTCCAAACACACCAAGACAGTCGTGAAGAGGGCACGACAATGCCTATTCCACCTCAGGAGACTGAAAAGATTTGGCATAGGTCCCCAGATCCTCAAAGTTCTACAGCTGCACCATCAAGAGCATCCTGACCAGTTACATCACTGTCTGGTATGGCAACTGCTCGGCATCCGACCCAGTACATCACTGGGGCCAAGCTTCCTGCCATCCAGGACCTCTATACTAGGCGGTGACAGAGGAAGGCCCCAAAAAAATGACTCCAGCCACCGAAGTCATAGACTGTTCTCTCTGCTACTGCATGGCAAGCGGT
Organism: Salmo salar; assembly: GCF_965601325.2. Taxonomy (NCBI): domain Eukaryota; kingdom Metazoa; phylum Chordata; class Actinopteri; order Salmoniformes; family Salmonidae; genus Salmo; species Salmo salar. The sequence continues at coordinate 110,310,442 of NC_138300.1, forward strand.
ACCGGAGCGCTAAGTCTAGGTCCAAAAGGCTCCTTAACAGCTTCTACCCCCAAGCCATAAGACTCCTGAACAGCTAATCAAATGGCTACCTGGACTATTTACATTGACCCCCCCCCTTTTTGTTTTTACACTGTTGCTGCTCGCTGTTCATTATCTATGCATAGTCACTTTACCCCTACCTACATGTACACTACCATTCAAAAGTTAGGGGTCACTTAGAAATGTCCATGTTTTTGAAAACTTTTTTGTCCATTTAAAATAACATCAAACTGATCAGAAATACAGTGTAGACATTGTTCATGTTGTAAATGACTATTGCAGTTGGAAATAGTTTTTTTATGAGTGTCTAGTTTGAGAAAAAGATGCCTCACAAGTCCTCAACTGGCAGCTTCATTAAATAGTACCCGCAAAACACCAGTCTCAATGTCAACACTGAAAAGGTAACTCCGGGATGCTGACCTTCTAGGCAGAGTTGCAAAGAAAAAGGACTTGTGAGGCATCTTTTTCTCAACCTAGACACTCTAATGCACTTGTCCTCTTGCTCAGTTGTGCACCGGGGCCTCCCACTCCTCTTTCTATTCTGGTTAGAGCCAGTTTGCGCTGTTCTGTGATGGGTGTAGTACACAGCGTTGTACGAGATCTTCAGTTTCTTGGCAATTTCTTGCATGGAATAGCCTTCATTTCTCAGAACAAGAATAGACTGACGAGTTTCAGAAGAAAGTTATTTGTTTCTGGCCATTTTGAGCCTGTAATCGAACCCACAAATGCTGATGCTCCAGATACTCAACTAGACTAAAGGCCAGTTTTATTGCTTCTTTAATTAGAACAAGTTTTCAGCTGTGCTAAAATAATTGCAAAAGGGTTTTCTAATGATCAATTAGCCTTTTAAAATGATAAACTTGGATTAGTTAACACAACGTGCCATTGGAATACAGTGATGGTTTCTGATAATGGGCCTCTGTACGCCTACGTAGATATTCCACACAAAAAAATCAGCCGTTTCCAGCTACAATAGTCATTTACAACATTAACAATGTCTACACTATATTTCTGATCAATTTTATGTTATTTTAATGGACAAAAAAAGTGTATTTTCTTTCAAAAACAAGGACATTTCTAAGTGACCCCAAACTTTTGAATGGTAGTGTACATATTACCTCGACTAACCTGTACCCCGCACATTGACTCGGTACAGGTACCCCCTATATATAGCCTCTTTATTGTTATTTTACTGTGTTACTTTTTTACTTGTTTATTTAGTAAATATTTTCTTAACTCTTATTTTCTTAAAAATACATTGTTGGTTAAGGGCTTGTAAACATGTGACAAATAACATTTGATTTACAATCCCATTTTCCTCAATGTTTTCATAACATAGCTAAAGCTAGCTATCAACCAGGGGCGAAAATCTGATATCAACTTTGGAGGGGACAATTACATGAAATTTTCTCAAGAGCAATTCCTGAGGGGGACACCAAAAGTAGTGCTGTAACACATAGCCTACATTGTAACATGGTAAATGTATATTGAGGAACCAAAGAAATAAGGTGTTTGCCGTACTCCTAACTACCGGTACCCAAAACTACACAACTAATCACAACAGCAATACCATTGCCTTTAACAAATCTTAGTTCAGTCACCAGTTTAAGTTGAGAGTGGGGGTATCCATGGCATTTTCCAATTATGTTCCTATTTTACAAGTCAAAAAAATTGAGAACCTTTCATAATGTTGCCAAACAAAGACTCAACAAACTTACCTGAGACTCCCTGTCTCTGCCAGTCTGTCCCTGCATATCTGTCCCCAACTCTGCTGTCTGTGTGCCATCTGTTGCCTGCTCTGCCTAATGACATCATTGTGAAACATTTCCATTAGAATTTCATTTCTTTCTTATGAACATTTTATCAAATAGTCTTTGAGATATTAGGCTACTAGGGTTCTTACTTTGCGTTTTGGTGTACTGAAAAATACTCTGATGTCCGTCTTTTATTTTTCTGCCATTTTTCTACCTGGCTGGCTGGCTGGCTACACACACACACACAGTGTGTAGGTTATTTACAGTAGGAGATGGGCTTCTATCATCTTATCTTTTATCATTCTATTTGGGCTTCGATCTAAAAGGTACCTAGCAAATGTGAAACGGATTAAAATGACAAGAGTTGACAGCTGTATGAGTTCACCATTTACACAACATATGCTGCAACCTTTTGTAATTTTAATAGTTTGTTTCATATTGGCTGGCTTCCAACAATAGCGGAATTTGCAAAGCTAGCGAGCACCAATTCCGTTTCAGTGGTGTTTGCTATAATCTTTGCTACCCGGGTAAAATAAAGGTGAAATAAAATAAATAAATAAAAGTTCCCTTGCGACAATTTAGCTTTTGCAACGAGACCATTAAATATATTTAAGACAATGGTAGAAGAGAGTGTAGTTCTGTTCAGACTTCACTTTATCGCTAACCTTATCACAGGGACTTTGAAGCACTAACTTACATCATCTGCATGCTGATCTTGGAATAAATTGACGATAGCAAAGATTCCATCTTTGACGAGGCCACATAAATGGAATAATTACTAGCTAGCTTAATAGTTAATATTTGCCCGCTAGCTCTGCATATTCAGCTAGTGTGTGTGCGCGATTGACTGGATTAACCTCACGTCAGTTACGTTCATTGAGTGCCTTTCAGACAGTGGATACCACCCCTCTGTTACCTTGCCAACTAAGGAACAGTGGTCGCAATCCTTTGAAACGTAAAAACGCGCTATTAAGTGTCTATAATCAGCACAATTGCTTTCATTGCGTATTATTAATATTATTTAAATTACATATTTATGTTTCAGTGATATATTGGGGGGGACAAATCATATTTTTCCCAGGATGGGGGGGTCGTGTCCCCCCCGGGATTTCCGCCCCTGCTATCAACTAACAGTTAGCTACCATCTAGTTAGCGTTTATTTAGCCACAGATGGAGTTGTGCAAAACAACTAAATACACCCATGCGTTGTTGAGGCAACAACAGTACATCTGATTCACTCTAGTTTATACTGTATACAGTGCTAATTGTACAAACAACTTAGGGCTGGGCAATATGACGATATATATATCGTGTGACGATAGAAACGTCTATCGTCACACGATATGTATCGTCATATTGCCCAGCCCTAATTTGTTGGTATAATTAGCACTGTATACAGTATACACTGTAGAGAGAGCGTAATCTGATTCAATCGTTTATTTCGTTGTGTTGCAAATCACTCTTTACGGCAATATTTGTGTCAACTGGACGACGCTTTGCATTCTTGGAAGGAAATATGCAACACAAACACACATGGAGGAGAGTGAACGTGACACAGAGCACGGAGCCCGTACCTAAACGAGAGGCTACCTCGATCGCATGGCCGTGGTTTGGGTATGAAAAGTCTGACACGGACCAGAAACCCGTCCTCTACAAAATATGCCGCAGGCCGGTCCCGAAAACAGGCTCAAACAACACTAACCTATTTTACCACCTACGCAATGAACATGTGAAACAGTACAGAGAGTCTATGGATGAGACCGAAAAAAGTACAGTCGTGCTAAAAACAAACCCCCGACTCAAGACGTTGCAAGAGGCTTTTACCCGCTGCACACCATATGGTAAAGAATCACGAAGATGGAAGGAGAACAGCTGCTGTTACAACTTACATCTGCAAAGCCATGGCCCCAATTTACATGGTTGAGAAAGGAGGTTTCGTGAGTTGGTGTTAACACTCAACCCAAGGTACCAAATGCAAATTGATATGTGACACGTATTAATGCCAAAATAACATGCAAAACAGGCAAGCCCCCCCCCCCCCCCCCCACAAAAGATATGTATATATTTTAGGCCTATATTTATTTTGTTTGGAATTATAGTTGAAGTGTTTTCTATTTACCTTTTTAGATTCTATACATTAATATTTTATATTTTGCTACATGCTTAATTGAAAATGTGCACAAAGGTTCTAAATAAAATGAGAAATAATCAAATATGAGTAAGTACCTTTTATTTGTTGAGTAGAATTCAACATGTAATAAGAAATAGGCCTTTACTTGTGGTAATTTTATATAAACTATTCATTGAATTTACAGAAAATCTGCTATATCGTGATATGTATCGTTATCGGGATATGAAATGAGCTGTATCGGGATATGAGATTCTGGCCCTAAAACAAATGATTGAAGAGGCTTAGCGGTTGACATGCAAACATTAGACACAGAGATGATAAAGTAACTTTCTAAAATACTAATCATTAGCATGGTTCATGTACTCATGTAAATACACTTACTACAAGCCATTGTTTCTAAAAATATATATATTTATTAAGAGACACAGTTTTATAACGAAAATACATTTAATCCGAGACACCATCTTGTCTCATTGATTTACATACAAAGTTAGCTAGCTTAGTTTGGCAACCCTACAAGACCATGGCACTTGCCTGTAGAGCAGCAAGAGGAACTGCCCGGCTCTGCTCAAACCCTACACCCCAACCCGAGAACTCCATTCTGCCTCCTCTGGTGTAAACTGTAAATGTACACTCATGAAGGGGGGAATCTCACTAGTTATCACTTGGACGAAACAGTTAAATTATACATCAAAATTAGATGAACTGGTTATCTCTAGATTGCAAAAACATAACCATGCTCATAAATGTTAAACTTGAAAACAGGATGAATAAGGAGACACAGACTATATAAATTGTTCTACTGGGTGTCTCTTCCTGCTTATATTCTTCCAACGAATGAGGTGCACACCTGCTATAAGGGCACAAGCGAGACCCAAATGCAGACACAGGAGGCAGATGGTGGAGCTCTGATATTTATTATAACAAAGGGAGTAGGTAAAGGCAGGTCGGGGACAGGCGAGAGTTCATAAACCAGGTCAGAGTCCAAACAGTACCAGACGATAGGCGGTCTTGAGGTCAGAAACCAGATCCGAGTCCAAAACAGTACAAGGGGATAGGCAGGCTGGTAGTCAGAACAGGCAGAGGTCAGGCAGGCGGGTTCGGAGTCAGGACAGTCAACGGTCGAAACCAGGAGGACTAGAAACAAACAGAGCCTGGGAAAAATAGTAGCATGGAAAAATGCTGGTTGACTTGGCAAACAAGACGAACTGGCACAGAGAGACAGGAAACACAGGGATATATACACCTGGGAAAATAAGCGACACCTGGTGGAGACAATCACAAGGACAGGGGAACCAGATCAGGGTGTCACACCTGCAACTAACAGGTCGAACATCTCCCCCTAGTGGTAGCGCTAAGTATACATGTAGCTATATTAAAGCAAAACCATGGAGGACTACAATAATGTTGTGAACAAACAAAATTTGATTCCAAAATATGGAAGTGTATAGAATCTATACACAGAACATTTTTGTTGTTGTTGTAAGGGTAGTAATATAAGCCAGATAGGCCTATCATGTACAAGACCATATGTCAGTCAAAAGTCCCAAAGAGGGTGTTTTGTCCTGCTCCTTTATTCATCCCAGTCATCAGCGACAGAATTGGGCTAAGCACATGTTTGACATCAATGTTTGTACAATTACAATGGATAGACAATTTTAGGAAATGCAATATAACATACTATTTACAGTAACAATGGAATGGTTTGCTTTGTGTGGTAGGATTTCTAGGCTTTGACACTCTTATGTAGGGGTCATAACCAGACATCAAATAGTGCAATATATGTCACAACACTTCTAAATGTATGTGTCATGACAGCTTGTAGGAAATATTATGACATATTATAACATGTTATGGTGCAATGTGTCAAATAAAGTGTTAGCGTTTTTCTAGTTACACCAGGTAGAACAGAACACTTGTATGTAGACGTGAGTGACTGAGGTGAAATTACATTCTCATGACTGTTAAAGTGTTTCTACATAAACACTGTGAGCCTGTCTAGTAAATGATTGGTGTTAACAGTTTATCACTGCACTTGACTGTTAGACCCTGGAGCAGCTGCCTGGGCTGCTGTAAGCAAACCATTACACAACACAAGGAGGAATGTTGAGCTGTCTGAAGATATGGACTATATGGTTGAACTAACTGGGTGTTAATAAGTGCTTTTGACAAAGTGTCTGGAGAAATGTCCTGTAAACCAGAGCCTAGTGGTAGACAAAGAGAGGCCAAGATACCTACTGGGAATGCCAGCCATATGCCAGCGATATACCAGTGATATGCCAGCGATATACCAGTGATATGCCGGTGATATGCCAGGAATATGCCACTGGTATGACAGTGATATGCCAGTATACTGAATGAGACAGCTTACATAAATGTTTGGAGGTATTGCGTGCATTTTTTTGCATGAGGATTTGTTGGAGACTGTTACCATATAGTAGTACCTGGAATGTAACACTGCTGATAAATGTTGCACTTAAAACCCCCTACCTTCTAGCCAAGGTGACTAATACATACAGTAGATATGTTGTAAATGATTAAGAGAACAGGTGAGCCTGATAACAAATCAAGTCAATGCTGCCTCTGAGGTCCACAAAAGATAAGCCAAGATAATTGTAGGTGTGTGATTACCCTATGGATGTGTTACAAAACCAAACATTGTTAGAGCGTTATTTGTGAGCTGAGGTGTGTGTGTGACAGTTGTATGTGGTCACTGGTCAGTGTTGAGTTGGCAAGAACAGACAGGTTTTCATGATTGACTCTCCCTCCCAGGCACTCTACATAGCAGGCTCTCTAAACTTTGCACAACCTGCCGCTGAAGTTTGGATTTGAAATGTAAATGTCTCCTAGCCATGTCACTTTACTTTATACACCTCCCTTAGGCATGGTAAAATGACAGGTTGGAGGCTGGGATCACACTGTAAGTGAGCCTAGTTAGAAAAGTGTATCGTCTGAAACAGGTTTCCCTGCTTTTTGTTGCCCATGCAGACTACTGGACTTAGAGGTAGGTTATTATTTAACCTTTATACAACAGGTGGATCTAATGCTGATTGGTTAAAACCGCATTCCAGCCGGTGTCTAATCTATGACGTTAAAATGCCTATTTACTCTGTTCCATCTGACTGTGCAATCCACTGTCTCATCAGCCCAGCCAGGCAATTTATAATCTTGATCTCCACTCGGCCTAACAACACCGTGCCAACATATCCTCCAAACACTGTCTTTTCTGGCATTATCACTTAACTATTTTAACCAGTCCAGTCAATTAAGAATACATTCATATGTACACAACATCCTTCCTTACACAAGGCAACGAAAACTAGTGACAACTAGAAACAACTACATGTCTCAACAACCTGTTCATCTATGTGTCCTTTGAACTCGACAGGGACATCAGGTCCTGGAGTTTTAGGTTGGCTTGGAGGGAATTCAAGATCAGGCCTCTTAGCATAAAACAAGATTCAGATCTGAGCTTGTATGTGTTTTCATTTTGAGCTAGAAGAGAGGATAGATAAAATGGCAGGTTTCCTAAAATGGTCTTCTAAATAAGAATATACCAGTGTCCCGACAGCACTGTAGAGATCACAATGGTGAGTTAGATGTCTCTGATTGGTGAGAGTACGAAGGGCTGCATGATGCACAGAGTCAAGAGCTTTCAGTGTAGAGCTTGAGGCACATAAATAGTATCACCATAGTCCAACACAGAGAGAAAAGTAGAACGAATCAACTCTTTTCTGGCGGCAAAAGGAAAAAAAACAGCTTTGTGCAGGTAATAAAACCCAATAGGTAGCTTGAGTTTCCTAACAAGGTTATCTACATGGGTGGTGAAGCTCAACTTCTCATACACCCAAACTCCCAGATATTTTTACGCTTTGTTAACTTAAAACATATCGATTACCAATTGATTTTGCTGTTAATTGATCATTGAATATCATTGTTGTTAATAATTGCTGGGGTACTCTGAATTATACTGAGAAATATGTATTCTTTTCCCAGAACTGTTTGCAATTAATATTTCTATCATTTTGTGCTGCTGTTTTGGAATTATTACATTACTGCTTTTTACCAAATTGTAGATACAGTATTTGTTTACTCGGCATATAATTCACAAGGTCATAAACTTGTATTGTGTTAGATTAGTATTGTGTGAAGCCCAGAGTAGCCATGAAGGCCAGTGTGACTGAGTAACTGACTTAGCAGAGTTCATCCCATATCCCAACTACAGCTATTCAATGAGAGATCTCTATCTACAGCAGACACTCTGTCCTCCCTCATCTAAACTGGGATATGCTTAACACCCCGGCAGTCCTACAAGCTAAGCTAGATGCCCTCAATCTCACACAAATCATCAAGGAACCCACCAGATACAACCCTAAATCCGTAAACATGGGCACCCTCATAGATAATATCCTGACCAACTTTCCCTCCAAATACAACTCTGCTGTTTTCAATCATGATCTCAGCGATCACTGCCTCATTGCCTGTATCCGCTAAGGGTCGGCGGTCAAACGACCTCCCCTCATCACTGTCAAATGTTCCCTAAAACACTTCTGCAAGCAGGCCTTTCTAATCGACCTGGCCCGGGTATCCTGGAAGGATATTGACCTCATCCTGTCAGTCGAGGATGCCTGGTCGTTCTTTAAAAGTGCTTTCCTCACCATCTTAAATAAGCATGCCCCTTTCAAAAAATGTAGAACTAGAAACAGATATAGCCCTTGGTTCACTCCAGACCTGACTGCCCTTGACCAGCACAAAAACATCCTGTGGCGGACTGCAATAGCATCGAATAGTCCCCGCGATATGCAACTGTTCAGGGAAGTCAGGAACCAATACACGCAGTCAGTCAGGAAAGCAAAGGCTAGCTTTTTCAAACAGAAATTTGCATCCTGTAGCTCTAACTCCAAAAGGTTTTGGGACACTGTAAGGTCCATGGACAACAAGAGCACCTCCTCCCAGCTGCCCACTGCACTGTGGCTAGGTAACACGGTCACCACCGATAAATCCATGATAATCAAAAATTTCAATAAGCATTTCTCTACGGCTGGCCATGCTTTCCTCCTGGCTACCCCAGCCCCGGCCAACAGCTCCGTCCCCCCCGCAGCTACTTGCCTGAGCCTCCCCAGCTTCTCCTTCACCCAACTCCAGATTGCAGATGTTCTGAAAGAGCTGCAAAACCTGGACCCGTACAAATCAGCTGGGCTAGACAATCTGGACCCTCTATTTCTAAAACTATCCGCCTCCATTGTTGTAACCCCTATTTACCAGTCTGTTCAACCTCTCTTTCGTATCGTCCGAGATCCCTAAAGATTGGAAAGCTGCCGCGGTCATCCCCCTCTTCAAAGTGGGTCACACTCTAGACCCAAACTGTTATAGACCTATATCAATCCTGCCCTGCCTCTCTAAAGTCTTCGAAAGCCAAGTTAATAAACAGATCACTGACCATTTTGAATCCCACCGAACCTTCTCTGCTGTGCAATCCGGTTTCCGAGCTTGTCACGGGTGCACCTCAGCCACGCTCAAGGCACTAAATGATATCATAACCGCCATCGATACAAGACAGTACTCTGCAGCTGTCTTCATCGACCTGGCCAAGGCTTTCGACTGTCAATCACCATATTCTTATCGGCAGACTCAATAGCCTTGGTTTCTCAAATGACTGCCTCGCCTGGTTCACCAACTACTTCGCAGACAGAGTTCAGTGTGTCAAATCGGAGGGCCTGTTGTCCGGACCTCTGGCAGTCTCTATGGGGGTGCCACAGGGTTCAATTCTCGGGCCGACTCTTTTCTCTGTTTATATCAATGATGTTGCTCTTGCTGTGGGTGATTCCCTGATCCACCTCTATGCAGATGACATCATTCTGTATACATCTGGCCCTTCTTTGGACACTGTGTTAACAAACCTCCAAACGAGCTTCAATGCCATACAACACTCCTTCCGTGGCCTCCAACTGCTCTTAAACGTTAGTAAAACCAAATGCATGCTTTTCAACCGTTCACTGCCCGCACCCGCCCGCCTGATTAGCATCACTACCCTGGACAGTTCTGACCTAGAATATGTGGACAACTACAAATACCTAGATGTCTGGCTAGACTGTAAACTCTCCTCCAGACTCATATTAAACATCTCCAATCCAAAATCAAATCTAGAATCAGCTTTCTATTTCCCAACAAAGCCTCCTTCACTCACGTCGCCAAACTTACCCTAGTAAAACTGACTATCCTACCGATCCTCGACTTCGGCGATGTCATCTACAAAATAGCTTCCAATACTCTATTGGATAGACTGGATGCAGTCTATCACAGTGCCATCCGTTTTGTTACCAAAGCCCCTTATACCGCCCACCACTGCGACCTGTATGCTCTAGTCGGCTGGCCCTCGCTACATATTCGTCGCCAGACCCACTGGCTCCAGGTCATCTATAAGTCTATGCTAGGTAAAGCTCCGCCTTATCTCAGCTCACTGGTCACGATAACAACACCCACCTGTAGCACGCGCTCCAGCAGGTATATCTTACTGGTCATCCCCAAAGCCAACACCTCCTTTGGCCTTTCCTTCCAGTTCTCTGCTGCCAGTGACTGGAACAAATTGCAAAAATCACTGAAGCTGGAGACTTATATTTCCCTCACTAACCTCTGCTGCCAGTGACTGGAACAAATTGCAAAAATCACTGAAGCTGGAGACTTATATTTCCCTCACTAACTTTAAACATCAGCTATCTGAGCAGCTAACCGATCGCTGCAGCTATAAGTAGTCCATCTGTAAATAGCCCACCCAATCTACCTACCTCATCCCCATATTGTTTTTATTTACTTTTCTGCTCTTTTGCACACCAGTAACTCTACTTGCACATCATCATCTGCTCATTTATCACTCCAGTGTTAATCTGCTAAATTGTAATTATTTTGCTACTATGGCCTATTTATTGCCTACCTCACGCCATTTGCACTCACTGTATATAGACTTTCTTTTTTTCTATTGTGTTATTGACTGCACGCTTGTTTATTCCATGTGTAACTCTGTGTTGTTTGTGTCGCACTGCTTTGTTTTATCTTGGCCAGGTTGCAGTTGTAAATGAGAACTTGTTTTCAACTAGCCTACCTGGTTAAATGTGAAATAAAAAAACTATCTCTCCCTGCCTCTGTTTGGGTTTCCCCACAGAGAGAAGTACTACGGCCTCTCCCATCATGACTGAGCACGGTCTGTCTCCAGGGCCCATCAATGGCTGCTCTTCCTCCTCCAACCCCCAGCCCAATGCAGGCAACAGCAGCAAGCCCTGGAGGAGTAAGTCCCTGAACACCAAGCACAGCACCACCTCCTCCATGCTGTCCGTCAAGCAGGACCCTCCCACCAGGCAGCCTGCGGCCACACCCCTAGAGGTCCTCCCTAAAGTCATTACCCAGAAGTCCATGCTGGAGAAACTCAAGCTTTTCAACAGCAAAGGAGGCTCCAAGGCAGCTGGAGTCCTGACTGACAGGCCGACAGGGCAGGAGACGGAGTCACGTCCCACCAGCAGTGACCTCCTAGAGGAGGCAGAGGGGAACTCCTGGCCCCCCTGTGTCATGGCGACCAGCCCCAAGCTTGCCCTGAAGGGCATTGCCCAGCGCACCTTCGGCAGGGCCCTCACCCCCCGGAAGAGCTCTCTGAAGACTGGGGAGAAGGAGAAGGACAAGGCCAGGCCCAAGGAGAGGGACAAGGCCCGGGAGGGAGGCTCCAAGCGGGGATTCATCACAGAGCAGGAGGAGCCCAAGGATGACACCAGGCAGGGGGGAGTAGGTTCAGACTCAGCAGAGCCCAAGAGGAACACTAAAAGTACCAGCCTCATCCCAAAAGGAGGCAAGGCTGGTAGTGGCAAAAAGGAGGGCTCAGCCCCAGCAGCACACAGCGGAATACAAAAGCCAGGGTTCAAGGCAGGGAAGACCTCAGGGGTGCCCTCTTCTGGTCGAGATGGAGACAGGCCCAGCAGTTTGAGGGCCGGTGGGGGTGGTGGTCACTCGGTGCACAAGTGCCAGCTGGACAGCAGAAGCTCCAGCTCCTGCTCCAGCCTGGCCTCCTCTGAAGGAAGGTCTCACCATCAACACCACCACACCAACGGAGCGCCCCCAGTGGCCACCACAGCCAGCAACACCATCAGTGTCCAGCTACCTCATCCTCTGCAGCAATACAACCACCCCAACACTGCCACTGTTGCACCATTCATGTACAGGTACTATGCCTGCTTTGATGGACAGAGTTTGAGCTTTCATAGTTTAATAGTAGAAATATACCAGAATGTCAAACATTTTATACATACCACTTCTCAAATCTTTTAACTGACTGTCGGGATCTGTGTAAGCCTAAATTATAGTCAATGACTAATTGGAGAGGACTGAACTACATATACTTAGTGGGAACTCTACTCCTGACGGAGCGCAGCGAAAGGCACAGAGAGGCAGACTGACTCTGTGGTATTGCTCCTCATTGTCTTGTTGTTCCTGCCCTGTCCTGTAGGTCTCAGCCTGATGTGACTGGAGCAGACATGATGATGGAGGCAGCGGGGTCACTGGAGGGTCACAGAGAGACTGCAGCCTACAGCAAGTCAGCAGACAACTCCCAGGAGGACCTCACAGGTAACACCGAGTCACTATGATTTACATGCAAAGTATGTGTGTAGCTGTACCTCACAATGTCTGTCTCACTGGTTAAATCCTATATCCTTCCAAGCATACTGGACATAATGTGATTGCTGAGTGGTTATTCAATTGATTGAAACAGGGCATTTTCATACTGTGCTTTGTGACTTCAATTTCCACATCAGTTTTTCTTTGGTATTTTTTCCACTGTTACATTAAATGACGGTAGTTAGGAAGATGAGACTATTGTGAACTGTAATATGTTTCACAAACTGGCAAATATCTCATTAGCAACAAAGGATCTTGTCCCAGGGAGAGAAAAAAATTCAGCCTCTTGTTGTTCCCAGGCACAAATGAGGGTCTCTCTTCCCAGCTAAACATGTCAATACTCAATAGTGAGGAGTGCATCAAAATGCCACCATGGAGAATAAAAGGCCCAGTTTCCTGTGGATTATTTTTAGCCTCTTCGTGATGGATCAGAGATATTGCCTCAAAGTTCACAATGATTTGGCAGGCCCACACAAAGCACCGTTAATGCTGCATACAGAGTGAATGGAAAAACTCACTTGGAAACTCTGAGTTTCTCAGCCATGAAGTACTTGGGTTGGTACCGTTCATTTGGAGCGCTGCTCTGCTGCCACACTGGAAAAATTAAGAAAAGTGAAACACTGGATTCTTGAGTGAGCTTTGTATGAATTGCATGATTCGTTGAGAGAGTGGAGAGAGAGGCTTGATTTGACCCTGGAGTTGACTGTTGAAGTGATGGAATGTTGTCCTGAGGCAGCCCCAGCCAGGGGTCTATGTCTGTGTCTACCATGGCAGCCAGGAGGGAGAGAAAGGCCAGGTCCTGACTGAATCGAACAGAAATAGCTCATCTGCATGTTAAAGGCTGTGGATGTCATGGAGATGCCAAGGCTCCTCACCAAACACACTGTGTGTATGTGTGTGTGTGGTGGATGCCTGGAGAGGCCTTTCTCCCTTCTTCCATCACCCTGAGGAAATATAAAGCAGTCGCCACAGGAGGAGCGGTCAGTGCTGGGGTAGGTGTGTCAGCGCTGGGGTAGGTGTGGCAGCGCTGGGGTAGGTGTGGCAGCGCTGGGGTAGGTGTGGCAGCGCTGGGGTAGGACAGGACTTATCCCGGACAGGACTTATCCCGGACTTATCCCGGACAGGACTTGTCCCGGACAGGACTTGTCCCGTACAGGACTTGTCCCGGACAGGACTTGTCCCGGACAGGACTTATCAAAGTGTCAAGGAGTTGGAGCAACTAGTAAGGACTACATGGAGAGAGAAGACGTGCTTCCTCACAGAAGTGGTGAGGGTGTTGGTAAGAGTGGCAGCAACAATGACTCCTCATCCAGACGAGACAGGAGCAGAACCAGGCTGTCTCTGGGCTGCATTACCCTGGGAGGCTCCAGCCAGCACAACCAGCCACCCTGTCACATCCCCAACAGACCAATCCCAGACTAAACTAGACGGCATGCCAGTGAGCCAAATACCTGGAGAGACCAGGAAGTGGGCATAAAGAGTGCTGTGACCTTGAGACAGACTGCCAGGAGGTCAGAGGTCAGAGCTGGGAGGAGAACTATGTGGAGGTGTCCAGTAAGAGGCGGAGCCGGCTGTACCAGGTGCACCTGCAGCAGACTTGTGTCTGGGATCTCTCAACTCAACGAGGAGATCCTCCTCACTATGCTGGACATATATGAGAAACATGACAGTAAGTGTGTGTGTGTGTGTGTGTGTGTGTGCGTGTGGGGGGGGGGGGGGGGGGGTTGCCCCCCATTGCCCTCCATTGCCCTCTGCCTGTGGTCTTCAGCGCTGCTTACCTTTTAACTTCTAGACGCGGCTTCATTCACTAGCAGAACAATATGTTTGTTAATGCTCTCAAAGCATTCAGAGCATGTTCCCTTTTTTCTGCTTGCTAAACATTCTGTCAGCTCTCTTCGTTACATTCGCAAAAGTTATACAAACCCTCCATCAAAGGGCTGCTGTTAAAGCAGAGCTGCCTGTAAGGATTTAGTGGCGTTATAAAGGGTTGGTTTAGCCCTGTGAATTGGCTTGTTTGGGCTCCCTCCAAGCCCCCCTGGAATGCCTTGACTGGGAGTGCCTTGACCGGGAGTGCCTTGATGGGGGAGGGGGCAAATACATTCGAATTTGCCCTGCAAAACCCTTCACTCACCTACGGCTCATTTTAATTTGGAAAAAGGCTTTGGGTGAATTAGTGGGCTGAGCTTTTCTCCTTCCCGACACTGTCCTGTACAGCACCAGGATGGAAAACCCTGTTCTGATTGATGTGAAGGACTTTTTCAGTGTTTCCTTTCCTGAAAAGCATCCAGAATTCCTATGGAGTTTTTTGTACAAATGTTTTTTCTGGTTTGGGCTTTGATTGGCTACAGTACGTTATCTAACGTTAAGGGCCCTTTTGTTGTGAATGGTCTGTTTCAAGTGTTAATGGATATCTTTGCAGGAAATATGCACATTTCTGAGGATGTACTTACTCACAAGCCTGTGCCATGTGTGTTTGACGTGGCAGCTGTTTCAGGTGGACTGTCTCTAACAGACACCCGTCCCCTACTCCTAGGTGAAGACCCCGAGGCCAGGCGGTTGCGGACGGTGAAGGACATTGCAGATCTGAGGCAGAACCTGGAGGAGACCATGTCCAGCCTGAGGGGAACACAGATTAGCCACGGGTATGTCCTTGGCCTTGCTTCTGCACTATCTCTCTCTGTGTGTGTGTGTGTGTGTGTGTGTGTGTGTGTATGTGTGTGTGTGTGTGTGTGTGTGTGTGTGTGTGTGTGTGTGTGTGTGTGTGTGTGTGTGTGTGTGTGTGTGTGTGTGTGTGTGTGTGTGTGTGTGTATTCATTTGTATTGCTCTAATGGAAGGAGAGGTTACTTTCAGTGGTTTGGCTCAGCAATTCCCAAACATGATTACATACTTACTTTGCAAAGTGCCCTCCGCAGAGGATTCAATGTTATGGCTGTTCCTGACTATCTCAGTAATGCATCAGTGATCTAGTAACAAGGGCAAAAGAACACCAAGGTGAAATTTAAACATGACAGTCATTTTGATCGATGTGGGAAAGAAGCATTCAAAATGAGGACCATTATTTTCTGGCATGTGAACCATTTGGATTCCAGCTTGTCTACATGACAGAGTCTGGCTTGGTGTCTAAAGGCTTTAGCCTGATTGACAGCAGGACTGGTAGATCAGATGTTGATGTGGAGACATCCCTCTTTTATCTCTGGCCTGATGAATCAGATGTGTTGCCCAGTTGCCTCGTCCTGAGCCCAGCCATGAAATCAGCTTGGAGGGGTTGAGTGGACCCCTGTGGTCAGCCAGCACGAGGTTAAAAGTTGCTTTTGTCTCCGAAGTCGATAAAAGGGGAGAAAAAACATGAAGAGCACTCCTGGTGGGCTATTCTACAATGCCCAATGGATTTCTACTCTCTTTAGCGTCATATCGAAGTGAATCATGCAATTCAACTAGTAGGATTGTTCAGTCAGAACAACATTTTTAATTGTAGATAAGTTGCCCTCTAAAGTGCATGTAAATGCAGTCAACTTTTCACGCTGGACTGGCTCATCTCTTAGACTCTTTCTCTTGCATGGTAAGTACTCTCCATCCCTTACATATATTGTTTAGCACATTGAATGTGTTGCTATGTAGTTCAGTGTTCTGATCTGTAGTTTGTTGTCTCAGTGAGAGGGAGTGTAGTTCAGTGTTCTGATCTGCAGTTTGTTGTCTCAGTGAGAAGGAGTGTAGTTCAGTGTTCTGATCTGTAGTTTGTTGTCTCAGTGAGAGGGAGTGTAGTTCAGTGTTCTGATCTGTAGTTTGTTGTCTCAGTGAGAGGGAGTGTAGTTCAGTGTTCTGATCTGTAGTTTGTTGTCTCAGTGAGAAGGAGTGTAGTTCAGTGTTCTGATCTGTTGTTTGTTGTCTCAGTGAGAAGGAGTAGTGACTCCTGACCCACCCCACCCTACCCTTCCTCGCCCCCCTCTCTCTCACCGTCTCTCTCCCTCTCTCTCTCTCTCTCCCCAGCACCCTAGAGAGCACCTTCGACAGCAGTGTCACCACCGAGATCAGCGGGAGAGGCATGCTCAACCTTTCCCCCCGCCCCAACCCAGCGCTGCCCTGGCGACTGTGCCCCTCCAGCCCACGTCTGCAGGCAGGCGACGCCCCCTCGGTGGGGAATGGGTACGCAGTGGTGATGCGGGGCAGCTCCAGTGGCATGGTGAGCCCAGAGGACGGGCGCTACCTCCGCAGCAGGCAGACACCAGGACAGGAGAGTAACACTATGTGTGACCTGTCAGACAAGATGGAAGAGCTGGAGGGCGTTACCATAGAGACCACAGGGTACATGAGCGATGGGGACGTGCTAGGGAAGAACATCCACATGGACAAAGTCACCAGTGGGTGAGTGCACACAGCATGGCCTATATTACCGTTAAGACAGGTGCTGCATCTAACCCAGAGTGCACAAAATTAAAAAACATCTTCACTGATTTGTTAGTCAAGGGAGACTACTTATGATATGATAGACATATAAGTGAACTCTTTTGTACTTTTGTCTATTCAACTTCCAAAGGGAACCAGGAGAAAGCAGTAGGCCTAACCCTGCTTTGAAGGGACTACTACACCACAGGGATGTGGCGCAATTATTGAATGTCTCACTTTTCAGTTTTCTTGCCAATAGATGGCAGTGTTTCAGTGTCTGGCAGTGCTCTCCGCTGTCTCTCATTTGTCAGTAGTAGCTTAGAGAAAACTCCTGAGTCTGTGACAGCAACAGATGGGAGATCACTTGAGATATCAGACATCATCTTTCATTTGGAACATAGCTTGATAACATGCTGTCTTATTGGAAGTTAGCATGGTTCTTATAGACAGAAATCTATTTTTATATGTGCTTTCACATGCATCATTATTCTGACCATATATCTCTCTTGACACATCCAAACAGACACCCTTATGATATGATCATATATGCCTACTAACAAAGCAGGCAATATTTATTTGCTATCCTGCCTTTTCTGTACATTGCTAACTTATGAAAAGTACTAACTGTTTCAGGCAGTATAAATACAATGTGTACATGAACCACTAGCCTAGGCTGTACTGTCAGGCTTCATTGTCTTGGCTGTGGGTACAACCTTGACATTGAAGCAAAGATACATGGGATTAAGGCAACACAGTACTATTTTCCAGTCATAAATCCTTACGCCTTGATCACACCGACAGCAGCATCATCTGGATATGTGTGCAACAAAAGTTTAACATTCCTTCTGCTACCATTTCTGTCAAGCAGTCTACACATACAGTTTGACGCATACGTTCGATAAATCCAACATATGCACCACACAGAACGCACTGCAACTGCCTCTGCACCCCAATGCTGCAGGGCAAATGCAGCGTTCCATTGGAAATTAATGTTCTTCTGGTGTACTAAAATGCAATGACGCTGTCAGTGTGCTTATGGAGTTTCACAGAGAGCCTACTTGTTTGTTTACCAAAGATTCCCAGTATGAGGTTGGATAGACATGGATTCTCCACAGTTTCTTTCTCGTGGGATTCTGATTGGACTGTGTGTCGATGGGCATGCTTGTTCAGATCAGGCTGAAGTTGAAGAGAGTTTGATTTAAAAATAATCTGGCCTTTGTGCCCTAGAGAGAAAGCAGGTCATGGGAAATATTCTCCTCAGCATTGAGATGACACGAGACAGTGAAAGCTCTCATCATTTACAAAAGTCTCTTCTATTCATATACAACATGCACTCCTAAAGAGAGAAGTCTGGTCCAAGGCTGATTGTAGTCTTCTCCTTTACTGGGCCTCAGAGATTAGGTGGTAACACACCCGTGAACACTCACACACAGTCAACCAGAGGTCTTATTCCAACATTTCTCCACAGAGGTGAATCATGTGACACAGAGCCAACTGCAGGTCAGGATACGTCTGTTGATGATGTGATCACATATGCTGTGTGTTTCATCTCACTAGAATTGGAGCAAATAAGATGTTTATTTTGCCATCATATCAACTGAAATCAATTTTTATTTGTCACACGCGCCAAATACAACAGGTGTAGACCTTACAGTGAAATGCTTACTTACAAGCCCTTAATCAACAATGCAGTTTTAAGAAAAATAAGAGTTATGAAAATATTGACTAAATAAACAAAAGTAAAAAATAAAAGAGTAGCAATAACGAGGCTATATACAGGGGGTACCGGTACAGAGTCAATGTGTGGGGTACAGGTTAGTCAAGGTGTAACGAGTGCGCTGAGAGTCAGGAAGCCAGTTCAGGGAGTGAATACATTTAATAAATAAATGAACGAAACACAAACAGCGCACCGACATGAAACAGAAACAATGACGACTCGGGAAGAAACCAAAGGTCAGGTAATCAAGGAGTTGATGGAGTCCAGGTGAGTGTCATTATGCGCCTAACACTGGTGACAGGTTTGCGCCCTAACGAGCAGCCTGGTGACCTAGAGGCCGGAGAGGGAGCACACGTGACACAAGGTAATTGAGGTAATATGTACATGTAGGTAGGGGTAAAATGATTATGCATAGATAATAAACAGCGAGTAGCAGCAGTGTAAACAAATAATAGTCCATGTAGCCATTTCATTTATTGTTCAGCAGTCTTATGGCTTGGACGGAGAAGTTGTTAAGAAGCTTTTTGGACCTAGACTTGGCACTCCGGTACCTATTGCCGTGCGGTAGCAGAGAGAACAGTTTATGACTAGTGTGGCTGGAGTCTTTGGCAATTTTTAGGGCCTTCCTCTGACACCGATATAGAGGTCCTGGATGACAGGAAGCTTGGCCCCAGTGATGTACTGGGCCGTACGCACTGCCCTCTGTAATGCCTTCCGGTCGGAGGCCGAGCAGTTGCCATTCTAGGCAGTGATGCAACCATTCAGGTTGCTCTCGATTATGCAGCTGTAGAACTTTTTGAGGATCTGGGGACCCATGCTAAATCTTTTCAGTCTCCTGAGGGGGGATAGGTGTTGTCGTGCCCTCTTCACGACTGTCTTGGTGTGTTTATACCATGTTAGTTTGTTGGTGATTTGGACCTCAAGGAACTTGAAGCTCTCAACCTGCTCCACTACAGCCCCGTCGATGAGAATGGGGGCGTGCTCGGCCCTCCTTTTCCTGTAGTCCACAATCATCTCCTTTGTCTTGATCACGTTGAGGGAGAGGTTCTTGTCCTGGCACCATACTGCCAGGTCTCTGACCTCCTCCCTATAGGCTGTCTTGTCATTGTCGGTGATTAGGCCTGTTGTGTCATCGGCAAACTTAATGATGGTGTTGAAGTCGTGCTTGGCCATGCAGTCATGGGTGAACAAAGAGTACAGGAGGGGACTATGCACGCACCCCTGAGGGGCCCCCGTGTTGAGGATCAGCGTGGCAGATGTGTTGTTGCGTACCCTTACCACCTGGGGGCGGCTCATCAGAAAGTCAAGGATCCAGTTGCAGAGAGAGGTGTTTTGTCCCAGGGTCCTTAGCTTAGTGATGAGCTTTGAGGGAACTGTGGCACTACGGCACAGGTTGAAACAGGGACTGGATGCTGGAGAACTTGTATGTTGCTCACTACAATTATCCGTATTATACTATTTTCCTCTAGGAACCGGAAGCAATTGAGAATGACAGTGGAAACATGGTCCTTGTCCTTGTCTTGGTGATATGATAGCACTTTGTTGAAGTTTAGGTTAACCACACTAATCAAAGGGTGTGCGTGAACACAGACATAATAGTAAGTTCACCTGTCAACTCAAGTGGGTTTCACTCTGTTTTGAACCAAACACCTCACGTGATCGAGAGTTCAGTAAACTTATGGGGGCTTGTGATGTTAGTACAAATAAATAGTCAGCTGAGGACCTGCAGACTAACTGGCTCTGCTGTTGTTCAGTAACCAGAGTTAATGGATGGCCCTTTGCAGGCACACAGCTCTGAACCCAAACATTGGCAGAGATTTAAACTGGACCTTCAATTTATTGATTTGATGCCCTATGAAGAGCGAGAGTGACCAACATTAGACCACTTCTATGGCCTTGTGCTATAGTCAGGTGGGTTGTGGTTGCTACTGGGGTATAGTACCATAGACCTGTTTGGAAATGTATTGTTGTGTACTTGGTTTGCTTACATTAGATTTAAAAGAAAATTATTGCTTAATAACTCTGAGCCAGTCAATGAGTCATCTCTTGTGGTGATTCTCATTGCGAAAGGCAATTAATCATAACTCATCTTTTGTTTCCCAATTGGGTGCTGTAGTTGGTTCACAGGAAAGGAATAGGCTAGACTCATTCCTCTGACAAATGTTAGGGCTTCTTACCTGTCTGGCTGGTTAGTCAGCAACTGGTCTGTCCAACTCAGCTTCAATAGCTGCCTATAGATCCAATCAGTCGGCCTCAAAACACTCAAAAGAGTTATCCCTAGTAGGAAATATGGCTGCTATTTAGGGCTTGTGCTTATCAGAGGAAATTCCGGCTATTTGTTAATGTTAGTGCTGCCAGGCTTTGCATGTAATTGGTACTTCCTGATCTCTGAGATGAAAGGTGCTTTGATTAAGGTTGGTGAGTGTCTTCCACTCATCACTCACGATCAAGTAGTAGTGGGTCGTTCCACGAAATTAGTGCCTTTTGCATTCCTTTGATATTTTAAGGAGAAATTGTGCACAAATATTGAAATGTAAAAGCCTATTATATTAAATGATGTACCCTTTAATATAAACCATAGACCATTTCCTGTTGGAAGGTGAACCTTCACCCCAGTCAGAGGTCCTGAGCAGGTTTGGAGCAGGTTTTCATCAAGGATCTCTCTGTACTTTGCTCCGTTCATCTTTCCCTCAACCCTGACTCCCAATCCCTGTCTCTGAAAACATCCCCACAGCATGATGCTGTCACCACCATGCTTCACCGTAGGGATGGCGCAAGGTTTCCTCCAGATGTGACGCTTGGCATTCAGGCCGAAGAGTTCAATCTTGGTTTCATCAGACCAGAGAATCTTGTTTCTCATAGTCTGAGAGTCCTTTAGGTGCCTTTTGGCAAACTCCAACGAGCTGTCATGTGCCTTTTACTGAGGAGTGGCTTCCGTCTGGCCACTCTACCATAATGGCCTGATTGGTGGAGTGCTACAGAGATGGTTGTCCTTCTGGAAGGTTCTCCCATATCCACAGAGGAACTCTGGAACTCTTTCAGAGTGACCATAGGGTTGCTCAGTTTGGACTGGCGGCCAGCTCTAGGATGAGTCTGGGAGGTTCCAAACGTCTTCCATTTAAGAATGATGGAGGCCACTGTGTTCTTTGGGACCTTCAATGCTGCAGAAATGTTTTGGTACCCTTCCCCAGATCTTTGCCTTAACCTGTTGGGGGTAGGGGGCAGTATTGACACGGCCGGATAAAAAACGTACCCGATTTAATCTGGTTACTACTCCTGCCCAGTAACTAGAATATGCATATAATTGCTTTGGATAGAAAACACCCTACAGTTTCTAAAACTGTTTGAATGGTGTCTGTGAGTATAACAGAACTCATATGGCAGGCAAAAACCTGAGAAGATTCTGTACAGGAAGTGGCCTGTCTGACAAGTTGTTGTTCATCTTGGCTCTTTTTATTGAAGACTGAGGATCTTTGCTGTAACGTGACACTTCCTACGGCTCCCATAGGCTCTCAGAGCCCGGGAAAAAGCTGAATGATATCGAGGCAGCCCCAGGCTGAAACACATTTACGCTTTTGGCAAGTGGCCGATCAGAGGACAATGAGCTTAGGCGCGTGCACGAGTCGACCCCGTGCTTTATTTTCTTTCCTCTTTTTACCTAAACGCAGATTCCCGGTCGGAATATTATCGCTTTTTTACGAGAAAAATTGAATAAAAATTGATTTTAAACAGCGGTTGACATGCTTCGAAGTACGGTAATGGAATATTTAGAATTTTTTTGTCACGAAATGCGCCATGCTCGTCACCCTTCTTTACCCTTTCGGATAGTGTCTTGAACGCACGAACAAAACACCACTGTTTGGATATAACAATGGATTATTTGGGAACAAACCAACATTTGTTATTGAAGTAGAAGTCCTGGGAGTGCATTCTGACGAAGAACACCAAAGGTAATAACATTTTTCTTATAGTAAATCTGACTTTGGTGAGTGCTAAACTTGCTGGGTGTCTAAATAGCTAGCCCTGTGATGCTGGGCTATCTACTGAGAATATTGCAAAATGTGCTTTCACCGAAAAGCTATTTTAAAATCGGACATATTGAGTGCATAGAGGAGTTCTGTATCTATAATTCTTAAAACAATTGTTATTCTTTTTGTGAACGTTTATCGTGAGTAAGAATCTTCTCAGGTTTTGGCCTGCCAAATGAGTTCGGTTATACTCACAGACACCATTCAAACAGTTTTAGAAACTTTGGAGTGTTTTCTATCCAAAGCTAATAATTATATGCATATTCTAGTTTCTGGGCAGGAGTAATAATCAGATTAAATCAGGTACGTTTTTTTATCCGGCCGTGAAAATTCTGCCCCCTAGCCATAACAGGTTAACGAGAGTCTTGTCTTTAAAATGCTGTAAAATAGTCATATGTTTGAGAAATTGAAGTAATAGCATTTCTAAGGTATTTGAATAACGCGCCACAGGATTCCACTGGCTGTTACGTAGGTGGGACGATTTCGTCCCGCCGGCCCTAGAGAGGTTAACACAGTCCTGTCTCGGAGCTCTACAGACAATTCCTTCAACCTGGCTTGGTTTATGCTCTGACATGCACTGTCAACTGTGGGACCTTTTATAGACAGGTGTGTGCCTTTCCAAATAAAGTTCAATCAATTTAATTTACCAAAGGTGGACTCCAATCAAGTTGTAGAAACATCTCAAGGATTATCAATGGAAACAGGATGCACCTGAGCTCAATTTCAAGTCTCATATCAAAGAGTCTGAATACATATGTAAATAAGGTATTTATTTTATTTTTAATACATTTGCAAACATTTCTAAAAACCTGTTTTCGCTTTGTCGTAATGGGCTATTGTGTGTAGATTGATGAGTAAAATGTTATCAATTTTAGAATAAGGCTGTAATGTAACAAAATTTGGAAAAAGTCAAGGGGTCTGAATACTTTCCAAATGCACTGTATGGCTCTTTTGTGTGTCACTGTTTGTGAAATCAAATCAAATGTTATTTGTCACATGCGCCGAATACAACAGGTGTAGACATTATAGTGAAATGCTTACTGACAAGCCCTTAACCAACAAGCAGTTTTAAGAAAAATAAGTGTTAAGTAAGAAATAAAAGTAACAAATTGTCAGAAACATTATGTACAAAATAAGTTACAAATAACACGGAAAAACACACACAATAGCACAATTGGTGTCACATCTACTCCCTCTCCTCCCCTCCGGCGTTCAACGTCACCGGTATACTAACCGCCAGTCCTGGGATCCATCATTACGCTCACCTAGGATCCATCATTTCGCACACCTGGGATCCATCATTACGCACACCTGGGATCCATCATTACGCACATCTGGCATCAATCATTACGCGCACCTGCACGCCATCATGAGGCACACCTGGACTCCATTACCTCACTTATTACCTCCTCTATATCTGGCACTCCCTTAGGTTCATTCCCCAGTCAGTATTGATCCTGTGTTTATGCTACGACGCTACTGTTATGTTGTCTTGTTCCATGTTTGTTGTTTTATTAAACATTTCACCTGCACCTGCTTCTCGACTCACAGCATCTTCGTTACAATTGGTTAGGGGACCGTAAAACGGCAGCCATCTCCTCCTGGTCTTGGGGCTTTTAGTGCCTTCAGTTTAGGGTCTGCACCTTTTGATGAAGTTAGTGTGCCAAACCAAGTAATGAATAAAACCAGGACAGGTTAATCAGTGGTCACATTAACCTTTTGCTTTCCTTAAAGCCTGAAATTCATATTTTCAACAATGATGTGTGAGCTGTCATCATCTATACACACCAAATCCATTAATATACATGGTTATACTCTGGTACACACAACACTACAACAATGGTAACATCATCTTTTACACTTTTGGTTTAGAAAACCCCAGGTTAGCTCTCTTAACAGTTAAAGATAGAAAATGCTTTGCTGTAACAATACCATAAATATCTTAGGAAAGTAGTATTACAAGGTTGGGAAGCAGTTTTACATGTTTTATGAGTGGCATTTTAAACAGTGAGACAGTTACCCTTGATTTCCTGTCACACTTTAAGACAAGCTGACACTCCCTGTGTCACCTGGATTAGCATGAAACCGTGCTGGGGATTATGTAAAGTCACAGGGATGATGGTAAAGCTAAGCTTTCAATGGGACTGCCTCAATGAATTTATCTCACCCTAAACTGGTAAGCCTGTGGTGTTGCTCTGGGCTAAAGGTATGACAATAGCCCCCTAAATGGTTAACTGAAAATGGGTAAGTATGGCGAGTTACTTGGTGTTGACTGAGAGCAAATGAGAATGTTTATTTAGCTGCGGAGGCGTGAGTGTCTCGTACGCCCTCCGCATATAATGCTGAGATGATTTTGGCACGTTTTTGTTTTATATGTTGTAATATCTTCAGTCTACAAGCCAGCTTAAAAAAAAAATATCAAATCCCAACCTCTCCAACTGCAGAGATGGTGTGACCATTCTGAACGCCTGTGCCATATTCTTTTATTAGGTTGACAGGATATATTTTGATTGTTTTTTCTTTTTGAACTGTCTTATTTACTCTGACATCACACGCATACTATGTGGAATAACAGCATTAGTGTTAGCAGATGTTTAGGTTAAGACACTAACAAACCCTGACCACTTGTTGTTTATGATATGAACCAAATAAATGTCTCTGGCTCTCACAATGCATTTTCATGATGACATACCTCATGGTTTTTCTATATAGGGGTCAGGAAGTCAGACACATTATCAAAGTAGGTAACAGGATTGTAATGTGTTTGAGGTTGTCAGTGAGGTGGATTAGTACAGCCTGCCATGGTGACGCACAGCAGAGACAGGGACTGGGTCAGAGACAGGGACTGAGACAGGGACTTAGACAGGGACAGAGAAAGAAACAGGGACAGAGAAAGAGACAGGGACTGAGACAGGGACAGAAACAGACAGGGACTGAGACAGGGAAAGAAACAGACAGGGACTGAGACAGGGACTGGGACAGGGACTGAGACAGGGACTGAGACAGGGACTGGGACAGAGACAGGGACAGAGACAGGGACAGGGACAGAAAGTGACAGAGGCTGAGAACAGAGAAGAGAGAAGAGGGCAGACACAGAGATTGAGACAGGTACTGAGACTGTGACTGACAGGCCTGTTGTGTTGTGTGTCTGCAGCTACATGACGGACGGTGGGGTGGGCGTGTACACACGCCGCCTCAACCGCCTGCCGGATGGCATGGCTGTGGTCCGAGAGACACTCCATCGTAACAGTTCCAAGGGCCAAGGGGACGCCACCGACAGGTATGTCACCACCCCTTCCCCTGTCCCCTAACCTCTTGCCTAGTTAAATAAAG
Source organism: Salmo salar (assembly GCF_965601325.2). NCBI lineage: Eukaryota > Metazoa > Chordata > Actinopteri > Salmoniformes > Salmonidae > Salmo > Salmo salar. The sequence goes on from NC_138300.1 coordinate 110,336,486, forward strand.
GTTAAATAAAACAATTAAAAATAAATAAAACCTCACTCTACCTGCAGTGTCTGGGTCAGGTGAGGCTTCTGTACAGACATCCAATAGGATCAGTCTGGAAGCAACAAAGCTGCCATTGTTGGGAGGCTGACTGAGTCTGAGGAAAACAGAGTGATTGTTTTCCTCAGTGCCACAGGCTATGGACACACACACACATGTACACATAGACACTCTACACACATGTACACATAGACACTTTTCACACATGTTAACATAGACACTCTACACACATGTTAACATAGACACTCTACACACATGTACACATAGACACTCTACACACATGTACACATAGACACTCTACACACGATAACATAGACACTCTACACACATGATAACATAGACACTCTACACACATGATAAAATAGACACTCTACACACATGATAACATAGACACTCTACACATGATAACATAGACACTCTACACACATGATAACATAGACACTACACACATGATAACATACACTCTACACACATGTACACATAGACACTCTACACACATGTACACATAGACACTCTACACACATGTTAACATAGACACTCTACACACATGTACACATAGACACTCTACACACATGATAACATAGACACTCTACACACATGTACACATGTACACATAGACACTCTACACACATGTACACATAGACACTCTACACACGATAACATAGACACTCTACACACATGATAACATAGACACTCTACACATGATAACATAGACACTCTACACACATGTACACATAGACACTCTACACACATGATAACATAGACACTCTACACACATGATAACATAGACACTCTACACACATGTACACATAGACACTCTACACACATGTACACATACACACTCTACACACATGTACACATTGACACTCTACACACATGATAACATAGACACTCTACACACATGTACACATAGACACTCTACACACATGTACACATAGACACTCTACACACATGTACACATAGACACTCTACACACGATAACATAGACACTCTACACACATGTACACATAGACACTCTACACACATGTACACATAGACACTTTTCACACATGTTAACATAGACACTCTACACACATGTTAACATAGACACTCTACACACATGTACACATAGACACTCTACACACATGTACACATAGACAATCTACACACATGATAACATAGACACTCTACACACATGATAACATAGACACTCTACACACATGTACACATAGACACTCTACACACATGTACACATACACACTCTACACACATGTACACATTGACACTCTACACACATGATAACATAGACACTCTACACACATGTACACATAGACACTCTACACACATGTACACATAGACACTCTACACACGATAACATAGACACTCTACACACATGTACACATAGACACTCTACACACATGTACACATAGACACTTTTCACACATGTTAACATAGACACTCTACACACATGTTAACATAGACACTCTACACACATGTACACATAGACACTCTACACACATGTACACATAGACAATCTACACAGATGATAACATAGACACTCTACACACATGATAACATAGACACTACACACATGTACACATAGACACTCTACACACATGTACACATAGACACTTTTCACACATGTTAACATAGACACTCTACACACATGTTAACATAGACACTCTACACACATGTACACATAGACACTCTACACACATGTATACATAGACAATCTACACACATGATAACATAGACACTCTACACACATGATAACATAGACACTCTACACACATGTACACATAGACACTCTACACACATGTACACATACACACTCTACACACATGTACACATTGACACTCTACACACATGATAACATAGACACTCTACACACATGTACACATAGACACTCTACACACATGTACACATAGACACTCTACACACATGTACACATAGACAATCTACACACATGATAACATAGACACTCTACACACATGATAACATAGACACTCTACACACATTTACATTTAAGTCATTTAGCAGACGCTCTTATCCAGAGCGACTTACAAATTGGTGCATTCACCTTATGATATCCAGTGGAACAACCACTTTACAATAGTGCATCTAAATCTTTTGGGGGGGGGGGGGGGGGGTTAGAAGGATTACTTTATCCTATCCTAGGTATTCCTTAAAGAGGTGGGGTTTCAGGTGTCTCCGGAAGGTGGTGATTGACTCCGCTGTCCTGGCGTCGTGAGGGAGCTTGTTCCACCATTGGGGTGCCAGAGCAGCGAACAGTTTTGACTGGGCTGAGCGGGAACTGTGCTTCCTCAGAGGTAGGGAGGCGAGCAGGCCAGAGGTGGATGAACGCAGTGCCCTTGTTTGGGTGTAGGGCCTGATCAGAGCCTGAAGGTACGGAGGTGCCGTTCCCTTCACAGCTCCGTAGGCAAGCACCATGGTCTTGTAGCGGATGCGAGCTTCAATTGGAAGCCAGTGGAGAGAGCGGAGGAGCGGGGTGACGTGAGAGAACTTGGGAAGGTTGAACACCAGACGGGCTGCGGCGTTCTGGATGAGTTGTAGGGGTTTAATGGCACAGGCAGGGAGCCCAGCCAACAGCGAGTTGCAGTAATCCAGACGGGAGATGACAAGTGCCTGGATTAGGACCTGCGCCGCTTCCTGTGTGAGGCAGGGTTGTACTCTGCGAATGTTGTAGAGCATGAACCTACAGGATCGGGTCACCGCCTTGATGTTAGTGGAGAACGACAGGGTGTTGTCCAGGGTCACGCCAAGGTTCTTAGCACTCTGGGAGGAGGACACAAGGGAGTTGTCAACCGTGATGGCGAGATCATGGAACGGGCAGTCCTTCCCCGGGAGGAAGAGCAGCTCCGTCTTGCCGAGGTTCAGCTTGAGGTGGTGATCCGTCATCCACACTGATATGTCTGCCAGACATGCAGAGATGCAATTTGCCACCTGGTTATCAGAAGAGGGAAAGGAGAAGATTAATTGTGTGTTATCTGCATAGCAATGATAGGAGAGACCATGTGAGGATATGACAGAGCCAAGTGACTTGGTGTATAGCGAGAATAGGAGAGGGCCTAGAACAGAGCCCTGGGGGACACCAGTGGTGAGAGCACGTGGTGTGGAGACAGATTCTCGCCACGCCACCTGGTAGGAGCGACCTGTCAGGTAGGACGCAATCCAAGCGTGGGCCGCGCCGGAGATGCCCAACTTGGAGAGGGTGGAGAGGAGGATCTGATGGTTCACAGTATCAAAGGCAGCAGATAGGTCTAGAAGGATGAGAGCAGAGGAGAGAGAGTTAGCTTTAGCGGTGCGGAGAGCCTCCGTGACACAGAGAAGAGCAGTCTCAGTTGAATGACCAGTCTTGAAACCTGACTGATTTGGATCAAGAAGGTCATTCTGAGAGAGATAGCAGGAGAGCTGGCCAAGGACGACACGTTCAAGAGTTTTGGAGAGAAAAGAAAGAAGGGATACTGGTCTGTAGTTGTTGACATCGGAGGGATGGAGTGTAGGTTTTTTCAGAAGGGGTGCAACTCTCGCTCTCTTGAAGACGGAAGGAACGTAGCCAGCGGTCAAGGATGAATTGATGAGCGAGGTGAGGTAAGGGAGAAGGTCTCCGGAAATGGTCTGGAGAAGAGAGGAGGGGATAGGGTCAAGCGGGCAGGTTGTTGGGCGGCCGGCTGTCACAAGACGCGAGATTTCATCTGGAGAGAGAGGGGAGAAAGAGGTCAAAGCACAGGGTAGGGCAGTGTGAGCAGGACCAGCGGTGTCGTTTGACTTAGCAAATGAGGATCGGATGTCGTCGACCTTCTTTTCAAAATGGTTGACGAAGTCATCCGCAGAGAGGGAGGAGGGGGGGGGAGGGGAGGAGGATTCAGGAGGGAGGAGAAGGTGGCAAAGAGCTTCCTAGGGTTAGAGGCAGATGCTTGGAATTTAGAGTGGTAGAAAGTGGCTTTAGCAGCAGAGACAGAAGAGGAAAATGTAGAGAGGAGGGAGTGAAAGGATGCCAGGTCCGCAGGGAGGCGAGTTTTCCTCCATTTCCGCTCAGCTGCCCGGAGCCCTGTTCTGTGAGCTCGCAATGAGTCGTCGAGCCATGGAGCAGGAGGGGAGGACCGAGCCGGCCTGGAGGATAGGGGACATAGAGAATCAAAGGATGCAGAAAGGGAGGAGAGGAGGGTTGAGGAGGCAGAATCAGGGGATAGGTTGGAGAAGTTTTGAGTAGAGGGAAGAGATGATAGGATGGAAGAGGAGAGAGTAGCGGGAGAGAGAGAGCGAAGGTTGGGACGGCGCGATACCATCCGAGTAGGGGCAGAGTGAGAAGTGTTGGATGAGAGCGAGAGGGAGAAGGATACAAGGTAGTGGTCGGAGACTTGGAGGGGAGTTGCAATGAGATTAGTGGAAGAACAGCATCTAGTAAAGATGAGGTCAAGCGTATTGCCTGCCTTGGGATTATGGGGGGAAGGTGAGAGGGTGAGGTCAAAAGAGGAGAGGAGTGGAAAGAAGGAGGCAGAGAGGAATGAGTCAAAGGTAGACGTGGGGAGGTTAAAGTCACCCAGAACTGTGAGAGGTGAGCCATCCTCAGGAAAGGAACTTATCAAGATGTCAAGCTCATTGATGAACTCTCCAAGGGAACCTGGAGGGCGATAAATGATAAGGATGTTAAGCTTGAAAGGGCTGGTAACTGTGACAGCATGGAATTCAAATGAGGAGATAGACAGATGGGTCAGGGGAGAAAGAGAGAATGTCCACTTGGGAGAGATGAGGATTCCAGTGCCACCACCCCGCTGGCCAGATGCTCTCGGGGTATGCGAGAACACGTGGGCAGACGAGGACAGAGCAGTAGGAGTAGCAGTGTTATCTGTGGTAATCCATGTTTCCGTCAGCGCCAAGAAGTCGAGGGACTGGAGGGCAGCATAGGCTGAGATGAACTCTGCCTTGTTGGCCGCAGACCGGCAGTTCCAGAGGCTGCCAGAGACCTGGAACTCCACGTGGGTTGTGCCCGCTGGGACCACCAGGTTAGAGTGGCAGCGGCCACGCGGTGTGAAGCGTTTGTGTGGCCTGTGCAGAGGGGAGAGAACAGGGATAGACAGACACATAGTTGACAGGCTACAGAAGAGGCTACGCTAATGCAAAGGAGGTTGGAATGACATGTGGACTACACGTCTCGAATGTTCAGAAAGTTAAGCATACGTTGCAAAAATCTTATTGACTAAAATGGCAAATGATACAGTACTGCTGGCTGGTGAAGTAGGCTAGCTAGCAGTGGCTGCGTTGTTGACTTTGTTTGAACGTGTAGCTGGCTAGGTAACCTCGATAGTTTCAGTACTACACCCTATCATGATACAAAAGCAACTATGTAGCTAGCTAACATAGCACTAATCAAGACGTTCCTTTGTAATGTATTTGGTTTCTACAATGCTGCTAGTCGGTAATAGTTGGCTAGGTTTGGAAAAATGGCGTCGCGGGGGACGAAAATAGCTGGCTAGCTAACCTCGATAATTACTCTAAACTACACAATTATCAAACTATGACAAAGACAACTATGTAGCTAGCTAACACTTCACTAGTCAAATCGTTCCGTTGTAATGTATTAGTTTCTACAGTGCTGCTAGTCAGTAAAGGTTGGCTAGCTAGCAGTGGGTTTGATGATGACTAGGTGTGTTGACTAAGTCTGGAGTCTGGACAACGGCGTCGCGTCGCGGCGCGGCTGGCCAGCTAACCTCGATAATTACTCTAAACTACACAATTATCTTAGATACAAAGACAGCAAAGACAACTATGTAGCTAGCTGACACTTCACTAGTCAAATCGTTCCGTTGTAATGTATTAGTTTCTACAGTGCTGCTAGTCAGTAAAGGTCGGCTAGCTAGCAGTGGGTTTGATGATGACTAGGTGTGTTGACTAAGTCTGGAGTCTGGACAACGGCGCCGCGTCGCGGCTGGCTAGCTAACCTCGATAATTACTCTAAACTACACAATTATCTTAGATACAAAGACAGCAAAGACAACTATGTAGCTAGCTGACACTGCACTAGTCAAATCGTTCCGTTGTAATGTATTAGTTTCTACAGTGCTGGTAGTCAGTAAAGGTCGGCTAGCTAGCAGTGGGTTTGATGATGACTAGGTGTGTTGACTAAGTCTGGAGTCTGGACAACGGCGTCGCGGCGCGGCTGGCTAGCTAACCTCGATAATTACTCTAAACTACACAATTATCTTAGATACAAAGACAGCAAAAACAACTATGTAGCTAGCTAACACTACACTAATCAAGTCATTCCGTTGTAATGTAATCGTTTCTACAGTGCTGCTAGTCGGTAGAAGTTGGCTAGTTGGCTAGCTAGCAGTGTTGACTAAGTTAGGAGGACGAAAACAGCTGGCTAGCTAACCTCGATAATTACTCTAATTACTCTAAACTACACAATTATCTTTGATACAAAGACGGCTATGTAGCTAGCTAAGAAAAATTGCTCAGATCAAACAAATCAAACCGTTGTAATGTAATGAAATGTAATATTACCTGCGGAGCGAAGCGAAGTGCGACTACTCGCTCCAAACCCGGAAGTGTACACATAGACACTCTACACACATGTACACATGGATTTTGTGTTGCAGATATGTGGTAGTGGCCTGAGGGAACACACTTAACCTCTATGGGCTAGTCCACCTACTCAACAGCCAGTGTAATCCCATATTCAAATACCTCAAAAATGCAAAAACTTCAATTTTTCAAACATATGACTATTTTACACCATTTTAAAGACAAGACTCTCGTTAATCTAACCACACTGTCCGATTTCAAAAAGGCTTTACAACGAAAGCAAAACATTAGATTATGTCAGCAGAGTACCCAGCCAGAAATAATCAGACACCCATTTTTCAAGCTAGCATATAATGTCACATAAACCCAAACCACAGCTAAATGCAGCACTAACCTTTGATGATCTTCATCAGATGACAACCCTAGGACATTATGTTATACAATACATGCATGTTTTGTTCAATCAAGTTCATATTTATATCAAAAAACAGCTTTTTACATTACCATGTGACTAGCATGTGACTAGCATTCCCACCGAACACTGCCGGTGAATTTACTAAATTACTCACGATAAACGTTCACAAAAAACATAACAATTATTTTAAGAATTATAGATACAGAACTCCTCTATGCACTCGATATGTCCGATTTTAAAATAGCTTTTCGGTGAAAGCACATTTTGCAATATTCTAAGTAGATAGCCCGGCATCACAGGGCTAGCTATTTAGACACCCAGGAAGTTTAGCACTCACCAAAGTCAGATTTGTGGAGGTACAGGTTAGTCGAGGTCATTTGTAAACATAGGTAGGGGTGAAATGACTATGCATAGACAAACAGCGAGTAGCAGCGGGGGGGGGGGGGTCAATATAAATAGTAATTTGGCCATTTGATTAAATGTTCAAATACGACTGGTGGAGTTATGTCATACATGCAGCTAACAAAAACATATGGAAATGTTTGCTCTACCCGAAATTACAACCAACTAATTGCAGCATTACTGCAAAAATGGAAGAGGAAAGTGGAAGGGGGAAAAGTAAGAACTTGTCTTTCGGCCCTGCATTAAAGACCATCATTGGTTAAAGAGAACTGTAATAAATAAAAAAGTACACCAGTTTAATTTAAGGACCAAAAAAATGACGGCCTTGCCATATAGATTGCGAAATAGTTGGGAAGAGATTTTTGACTTACCGATTCCATGGCATATGGTTTATGGAACTGATATGAAAAACTACGCCGTATTCAAAACTTTTAATTTTTCTATTTAAATGATTATACAAAATCCTTGCAACCAACAGAATGTTATATATATGGGGGATACAACCATCCCAGCTCTGCATATTTTGCTGCGAAGAGACAGAATCATTAGATCATTTGTTTTGGTACTGTCCATATGTAGCTTGTTTTTGGTCACAGGTTCAGGAATGGCTGAAGAATTGCAATATTTGCCTGGAGCTAACCCTGCAGATACCACTACTGGGCGATCTGAAAAGTCATAGTCAACCGATTAATAATACTTCTGGCAAAAATGTTTCTTTTCAATATACAATCTGTAGAAACAATGAGAATAGAAAGGTTCAGAACATTTGTGAAACATCACAGCACAGTTGAAAAATATATGGCAAGTAGAAATCCAATATGGATGGTGTTGAGAGATAGATGGGAGGGGTTGGATGGAGCTGAAGGTTGGGACTAATTTCAACAAGATAACTAATGTAAAACATTCTGTGCCTGTAAAATGTATATAGGTAAAGAACTTTTTTGAAAGAGCACAGTTTGAAAGATATGGCAAATAGAAATCAAACCGGGTGGACATCAGAAATAGATGGGAGAGGTTGAGGGTAGAGGAAGGACAGGAGTAAAAACAAACAAAATAGAACTGCTGTAAAATAGACTGTATCCATAAAATGTATACAGTATGTATAAGCTGGAAATACAGGCCTAAGTGTTGTTGTTCATTAGTTTGCGCCAATTGGGGGAGGGGTGGTAGGGTTGGAGGGTAAAAAATGAAATATGTTTATTTTTAAGATATGTATGTATTTGTATGTTTGAATGTATTTATATGTATGTGTATGTATATATATATTTATATGTATGTGTATGTATATATATATATATATATATATATATATATATATATATATATACATATATTTATATGTATGTATATATATATATATATATATATATATATATATATATATATATATATATGCGAAAAAATATATGGGGGATTGGAGGTAATGCAGGCAATTACATTGATGGAAGCTACAATCTATCTGCAATATTAAAGCTGATCTACCCGCTATGAAAAATTAAAAATATACATTTAAATTATTCAGCAGTCTTATGGCTTGGGGGTAGAAGCTGTTAAGTAGCCTTTTGGACCTATACTTTGCACTCCGGTACCGCTTGCTGTGCGGTAACAGAGAGAACAGTCTATTACTTGGGCGACTAGAGTCTTTGACAATTTTTTAGGCCTTCCTCTGACACCGCCTAATATATAGGTCCAGGATAGCAGGAAGCTAAGCCCCAGTGATGTACTGGGGCGTACGCACTACCCTCTGTAGCTTCTTATGGTCGGATGCCGAGCAGTTTCCATACCAGGTGGTGATGCAACTGGTCAGGATGCTCTCGATGGTGCAGTTGTAGAACTTTTTTGACGATCTGTGGACCCATGCCAAATCTTTACAGTCTCCTGAGGGGGAAAAGGTGTTGTTGTGCCCTCTTCACCACTGCCTTGGTGTGTTTGTACCCTGATAGTTTGTTGGTGATGTGGACACCAAGGAACTTGAAACACTTGACTCACTCCACTACAGCCCCGTCGATGTGAATGGTGGCATGTTCGGCCCTCCTTTTCCTGTAGTCTGCGATCATCTCCTTTGTCTTGCTCACGTTGAGGGAGCGGTTGTTGTCCTGGTACCACACTGCCAGGTCTCTGACCTCCTTCCTATAGGCTGTCTCATCCTTGTCGGTAATTAGGCTGTTGTGTCATCAGCAAACTTAATGATGGTGTTGGAGTCGTTCTTGGCCACGCAGTCGTGGGTGAACAGGGAGTACAGGAGGGGACTAAGCACGCACCCCTGAGGTGCCCCCCGTGTTGAGGATCAATGGGATGTTGCCTACCCTTACCACCTGGGTGAGGCCCGTCAGGAAGTCCAGAATCCAGTTGCAGAGGGAGTTTAGTCCCAGGGTCCTTAGCTTAGTGATGAGCTTTGTGGGCACTATGGTGTTGAATACTGAGCTGTAGTCAATGAACAGCATTCTCACATAGGTGCTCCTTTTGTACATGTAGAAAAGGGCAGTGTGGAGTGCTATTGAGATTGTGTCATCTGTGGATCTGTTGATGCGGAATGCAAATTGAAGTGGGTCAAGGGTTTCCAGGATGAGGGTTTTGATGTGAGCCATGACCAGCCTTTCAAAGAACTTCATGGCTACCGACATGAGTGCTACAGGGCAGTAGTCATTTAGGCAGGTTACCTTCGCTTTCTTGGGCACATTGATTATGGTGTTCTGCTTGAAACATGTAGGTATTACAGACTCGGTCAGGGAGAGGTTGAAAATGTCAGTGAAGACACTTGCCAGTTGGTCAGCGCATGCTCTGAGTACACGTCCTGGTAATCCGTCTGGCCCCACGGCCTTGTGAATGTTGAGCTGTTTAAAGGTCTTGCTCACATCAGCTACGGAGAGCGTGATCACACAGTCGTCAGCAACAGCTGGTGCTCTCATGCATGCTTCAGTGTTGCTTGCCTCGCAGTGAGCAAAAAGGCATTTAGCTTGTTTGGTAGGCTCGCATCACTGTGTAGCTCGCGACTGGGTTTCCCTTCGTAGTCCAGTAATAGTTTGCAAGCCTTGCCACATCCGACGGGCGTCAGAGCCGGTGTAGTTGGATTCAATCTTAGTCCCGTATGGACACTTTGCCTGTTTGATGGTTCGTCTGAGGGCATCGCTGGATTTATTATAAGCATCCGGATTAGTGTCCCGCTCCTTGAAAGTGGCAGCTCTAGCCTTTAGCTTGTTTACATTGTTCCAAATGGTCAAAAAAATGATATTGTAATCTAACAGCACCTGTTTGGCACACATAATATGCACAAAGCGCTTGCTCCTTACCTTATTTTTCTTGATTGCCAGTATTTTCCACAACTATTCAAATTTATTCCACACATATGACTTCCCCTTTACCTGCTGAGAAACCAAACATTCACCCATTTTGAGCTTATTTGTCACGTCATGTGCATCCATTTTGCTGTCACATCTGTTCTGGTGTTAAGAGTTTGTTATAACCAATTTATTAATCTGATTAGGATATGCTATAGGTCAGGTCCTATTGGCCACGTACATGCGATGCATACATGAGCGCAAGGGTTGAGAAAATAGGGAATGTTTTTCCTAAACAAATTATGGATTTTGGTAACAAATCTTTTCAGTCAGAAATGGTTATAGACTAATTATTTTGCAGGTTCAGCAACACAGACAGCGTGATAAACACTGTTGATGTTCTGTGGTGGTTGCTGCAGCAGGGAGGACAGAGAGACAATGGGTGCTAGTCACACAGTAACTCGCTGTCATTATTTTTTAACACAGTGCAGCAAGTCTGAGCCCGGCAAAATCAAATCAATTGCGGTCGGACTCCCTCTAGTCATCTGTGTGTCTTAATTACTTCATCAAACAGTGCACATAAAAATAAGCTCAGTGCATACAGTTGATTTGATTAAACCATATAGAATGTGTCTATATACGTAAAAATATACATAAACATTTTTCAACCAATTGGTTGGTTGAAAAAACAGACGACTCTCGGTCGACCAAGATTTTTTTAGTTGAGGACAGTCCTAGAACTGACCCTGTATATCAAATGTATTTATAAAGCCCTTCTTACATCAGCTGATGTCACAAAGTGCTGTACAGAAACCCAGCCTAAAACCCCAAATAGCAAGCAATGCAGGTGTAGAAGCTCGCTGGCTAGGAAAAACTTCCTAGAAAGGCCAGAACCTAGGAAGAAACCTAGAGAGGAACCAGGCTATGAGGGGTGGCCAGTCCTCTTCTGGCTGTGCTGGTTGGAGATTATAACAGAACATGGCCAAGATGTTCAAATGTTCATAGATGACCAGCAGGGTCAAATAATAATAATCACAGGGGTTGTCGAGGATGCAACAGGTCAGCACCTCAGGAGTAAATGTCAGTTGGCTTTTCATAGCCGATCATTGAGAGTATCTCTACTGCTCCTGCTGTCTCTAGAGAGTTGAAAACAGCAGGTCTGGGACAGGTAGCACGTCCGGTGAACAGGTCAGGGTTCCATAGCCGCAGGCAGAACAGTTGAAACTGGAGCAGCAGCATGGCTGTTCTTCTTATTTCATGTCTTATTTTATTTATTGTGTTTTTAATTCTACCTTATGTTATTTTTAGTACTACATTGATATTGATTACTGCATTGTTGGGTTTAGAGCTTGTAAGAAAGGCATTTCACGGTACTTGTGCCGTTGACATTAAAACCTGAAACTTAAGGTAAAGTTTGAGACAAAACAAAAAAGAGAGCATTACACCTTAATAGAAACCTGCTTTTGTACCTTTTTACCAATGGTTAAAAGGAGCTGTAAAATGAGTTTCCAGAGGTTTTGCTCTGTAAGTGCTGTGGCTGACAGGAAGGTGTAAGCTGTGTAAATGTGTGTCTGTGTATCGCGATCCTCGGAGCCAGCATTGTTTCCCCTAGGATTTTTTTAGCAGCAGTGGCAAAGTTAGTGTGGGGGGGAGTGGGTGCGGCCAATGGGAAGGTCAAAATGTTGCTGTTTTAAAGCTAATTTTCTGCAATTCTACACATTTGCCTCGGGCAGAGAAAAGAAAATGCGGGTTTAAAGCTATTTCCTGCAATTCTACACATTTTGCCATGGGACTGAGTGAAAATATGCAGTTTTAAAGTAACTGTCCAGTATAAATTGCACTTTTAAAAGTTAATATTCTGTTAGCTCATATCTAAATAATGTTGTTGACTCGTCCTATACTCGTATTTGTGGCAAAAGCATAAATAGGCGGGGGGAAAAAACACTTAAAAAAAGGAGGTTGAGCTGGCCATTCAGTGGTCTAGAGATGGATGAGCTGGCCAATCAACGGTCTAGAGATGGATGAGCTGGCCAATCAACGGTCTAGAGATGGTTGAGCTTGCCAATCAACGGTCTAGAGATGGATGAGCTTGCCAATCAACGGTCTACTTGTATTCATATTTTTAATAACCGTTATACGCCCACACCATTCTGTTGTTGGGGTACGCCAACACCATTTCAACACAGCTAAGCTGCTTTTTAACATACTTAGTTTTCCATCCAAAATGTTGTAATTATTTCACTCATATTGTAAGTAACTATAGGTCATATTTCATAGCAATCTGGAAGCACTGGACAGTTACTTTAAAGCAAATTTGCTGCAATTCTGCACATTTTGCCATAGTGTATGCCGTGTTCTTATGACATCTGAGTGACAAAAAAATTATAACAAAATCTAAAAAAAGCCATGACATTTTTGGAATTTTAAATTCTGACTATCTAGTTTTTATTCTGGTGGTTGCTAGTTCTCAAAGATGACCTTATTAAAAATATATTCAGCTACATTATATTTTCTACATACTTTATTTCGTGTTTCAGTTGTTTAAGTTAAAGAAATATGTAAAAAACTATTTGTAGATATTTTTGAGTGGCGGCTACGATTTAGGATCCGCCGCTCCCAAATGAATATAGGGGAAACACTGGCCAGTGTGTGTTTGGTGGACATGGCTCTGAATAGCAGTCTCCTGCCTTGAGGCAGTCTGATGTAGACAGAGAACACTGTAACCAAGCACCCTATATGATTACGTTTTTGTTCCCCAGCCGTTGCAGTAGTCATCTTGTATCTGAGATACTGACAACGGTTCAAAAGCACCTACATTGTGTCTGATCTGACTTTGATTGATGCTTCACTCTGTAATCTAAGCATGCTTTCTAAAGGGGGTTTTGGAAAGAGGTATTTTGAAGGGAGGGCTGTGTTTATGTTTCAGACAGAGATGTATCTGGTGTTTGATTTGATGTCTATACCTGGGAAAAATGGTATACTTCATAGCTAACAGATTAGTAGTTCCAGAGTACTTGTATTCCTCAAAAACTCTTTACACCCAGCCTGTTGGGCTATTTTAGCACTTGCACTGCATTTAGCTGGTCTGCCCACTCATTTCAAGTGAGAATCCACCCCCTCAAAGCTATACCTACAGCACACTGTGAGAGGGTTATGGGAGAGGATTGGGCACCTGGCCAAAAATGCATTAGTATTCAGATGATGATCAGTAAGAGCAAAGCAGACACACACACAGAGGAGTGGGGTACCAGTACTGTATGTGTGAGAAGCAGAGTGAGCTGGAGGGGGCTTCAATCTCGTGGAGAGGAAAGGGAGAGAGGGGAGGATCATCGCTGTCTCATTACTGTAGCCTCAGGGCTCTCTACAGTATGCACACACACACACACATGCACACACACACACACACACACACACACACACACACACACACACACACACACACCACACACACACACACACACACACACACACACACACACACACACACACACACACACACACACACACACACACACACACACACACACACTTCAGCCGGAGAGAGAACGGGCATGGAGGGCATCCACTTCAATCTGTGGAGAGAGCACAATGCTGAGAGAGTCCTGTCTGTCTGTCTGCTGGGCTAAGGCCTGATAGTGATCAGTGATAGCCCTGTGCTGTCTGGCTGGCTGGGACTTGGCTGTCGTCGCGGCCGTGCTGTCTGTCTGTCTGCTGGCCTGCTTACCTGTTGAGTGCAGCTCCTTGGTGGGCAGTCTGGGCTCTGCACTCTGTCTTTGACACGCAGTGGGAAGGATAGACTGCATGCAACACAAAGGGACAGACTGGATACTGAAAACAATATGAGAACGAAGTGGAGAATTTAAGCTGTGAAGTAAGTGTTTTTGTCTGTTTGTTCATATGTATTGGAGTGTGTGTTTTGAATGTGAAGTGGAGGGAAAGTGCCTAGGGTTGGTGTGATGGTGATGTCATTCCGTCTGTTTGGTATTGAAGACTTCCTGTCTCGTGTAATGTGAGAAACAGTAAGTCATTCATTATGATCTCTGTAACCCAATCCCAGCCTGTAACTCCAGCTGTGTGTGTGAATACAGTAAAGCCCAGAGAGGTATCCATGAAGCAAGCTAGATCCACTCAGGGGTTTCTAAAGCTAAGCAGCTTCAGTTCACATTCCAGCTCAGGCTTCATCCGTATGACAATGGTGGATATTGCTTGTCCGCCTGCCGCTAACTCTAGCAGGCTTGGAACTGTATGAGAACATACAGAAAGAATACTTATTGGAGGGAATAAACATTACTTAGGCCCATGTGATTTGGCCCTGGGAAGAAGCAAAGACAGTCACATTCCTCAGTGCTCTAGGGAATATACTATACAGTGCATCTGCAACATGAAGGGCTGCTACAAAAGGTTGAAGACCTCATATGGAGTTCACGTCAGTAGCTCCTGAAAATAAACTAATTGTTGACACAGTTAAAGGCAGCCTATGATTTAGTACAGGATTGCTGAGGATACGGAGGACACTGTATGATATTGGCTGACATATAGCCAAACACTGTATGCTGTATGAAAATAAACACCATTATTGTTACATTGTGTAGGAGTTAAATCAGAGAGATAGAGGAGTCCAGAGTGTTGTGAGAGGGAATTAGTGGTGTGTTGCATGCCCATCCTGGGACCTGTGTCTGGTCTGCTGGGTCCTGGCTATGAGGGGGCTCAGCTAATACAGCAGTGGGGGACCCATCTGCAAACACAATGTCTGACAGATAGGAAGAGAGATTGGGAACCTCATCTGATCATCTGGTTAAGGAAAGCCACTACTTCCCAGAGCAAGATCAACACAAATGATGCTTCAACGTCAATGATCACAATGCTTTTTCACTGATGGCTGAATGGATGGATGCTGATATACCTTCTCCGCTATGCAATCTCGTTTCCGAGCTGGTCATGGGTGCACCTCAGCTACGCTCAAGGTCCTAAACGATATCATAACCACCATCGATAAGAGACAATACTGTGCAGCTGTATTCATCGACCTGGCCAAGGCTTTCGACTCTGTCAATCACCACATTCTTATTAGCAGACTCAACAGCCTTGGTTTCTCAAATGACTGCCTCGCCTGGTTCACCAACTACTTTTCAGACAGAGTTCAGTGTGTCAAATCAGAGGGCCTGTTGTCCGGACCTCTGGCAGTCTCTATGGGGGTGCCACAGGGTTAAATTCTCGGGCCGACTCGTTTCTCTGTAAACATCGATGATGTCGCTCTTGCTGCTGGTGATTCTCTGATCCACCTCTACGCGGACGACACCATTCTGCATACTTCTGGCCTTTCTTTGGACACTGTGTTAACTAACCTCCAGACGAGCTTCAATGCCATACAACTCTCCTTCCGTGGCCTTCAACTGCTCTTAAATGCTAGTAAAACTAAATGCATGCTCTTCAACCAATCGCTGCCCGCACCTGCCCGCCCATCTAGCATCACTACTCTGGACGCTTCTGACTTAGAATATGTGGACAACTACAAATACCTAGGTGTCTGGTTAGACTGTAAACTCTCCTTCCAGACTCACATTAAGCATCTCCAATCCAAAATTAAATCTAGAATCGGCTTCCTATTTCGCAACAAAGCATCTTTCACTCATGCTGCCAAACATACCCTTGTAAAACTGACTGCCTACCGATCATTGACTTCGGCGATGTCATTTACAAAATAGCCTTCAACACTCTACTCAGCAAATTGGATGCAGTCTATCACAGTGCCATCCGTTTTGTCACCAAAGCCCCATATACTACCCACCACTGCGACCTGTACGCTCTCGTTGGCTGGCCCTCACTTCATATTCGTCGCCAAACCCACTGACTCCAGGTCATTTATAAGTCTTTGCTAGGTAAAGCCCCGACTTATCTCAGCTCACTGGTCACCATAGCAGCACACACCCGTAGCACGCGCTCCAGCAGGTATATTTCACTGGTCACCCCCAAAGCCAATTCCTTCTTTGTCTGCCTTTCCTTCCAGTTCTCTGCTGCCAATGACTGGAACAAATTGCAAAAATCACTGAAGCTGGAGACTCATATCTCCCTCACTAACTTTAAGCGTCAGCTGTCAGAGCAGCTCACAGATCATTTCACCTGTACATAGCCCATCTGTAAATAGCCCATCCAACTACCTCATCCCCAAAGTGTTATTTTTTTTCCTTCTTCTCCTTTGCACCCCAGTATCTCGACTTGCACATCCATCTTCTGCACACCTATCACTCCAGTGTTAATTGCTAAATTGTAATTACTTCGCCACTACGGCCTATTAATTGCCTTACCTCCCTAATCTTACCTCATTTGCACACACTGTATATATATTTTTTCTATTGTGTTATTGACTGTACATTTGTTTATTCCATGTGTAACTCTGTTTTTGTTTGTGTCGCACTGCTTTGCTTTATCTTGGCCAGGTCGCAGTTGTAAATGAGAACTTGTTCTCAACTGGCCTACCTGGTTAAATAAAGGTGAAATTAAATTAAAATGTGTTTTAAAAAATGTGATTGTTATTGAGAATCAGTTGGACATCCAAGCCTATAAGCAAAAACAAATTAAATGCATTTTAACTACCTTATGGAATGCAAGCTTTTTTGTTACATCTCATCTCTTGACCACTTAACCTCATGTGGATAGGAAGAGAGGCCGCTTCAATCTCCACAACACACTATTGTGAAACTACATTGCGTTTGAGTAGAGGTGTTTCACACCCTAAATTGTGGCAATTGAGTGCTTCAGACAGCAGACAGTCTTAATTATGCTTGAGAGGAATAACACCCTGGAGCCGATTGGCATGGAAATGAGCCGGTGACAAAAGGAAGCAAGGAAACAAGGGAGTAAATCCTACTGTCACCTCCTTAGCCCTCAGCGTTGACTGGCTGCTGGGGTGTATTATGGAAGTGAAGTTAATGTTAAAGTGAGTGAATGAAGTGTTCTGTTCATTTCCCTCTGTTTCTTTCTCTCTGCAGAATCAATAGAATGTTCCACAAAAGAACACTCAATGCTAATGTGAATCTATTAGTGATTGTTAGTGTGGCATATCGTGTTGTGGATGTGAGTCTGTGAGCTGTTTTTGAGATTTGTGTGTGTGTGTGTGTGTGTGCGTGTGCGTGTGCGCTTGATCACATTCGCGCGCATGTGCGGAGCACTACTCTGTGCTATGACCTGCTAATCCAGAGTCCGTCTCCAGCTCCCACATCCTCAGCAGAGTAACACTGGAACAATGAGAGTGAACTTGGCTTGGGTTCACATCAGAGACGTGAAATCACACCCAGCCCAGACCAGGACAGAAGAGCACGTAGCACATTATAACTCTGGGTCAAATGTTTTGCTGTTAGAAGCCAGCAGCCAATAGTTTGCAAACAAACTGGGCAAATTGCACGTGCTGAGAAAATAGAAACAATTTGACTTAACTAATTCTGTAGGTCAGCTTGTCAGAAAGGAATTTCTTCTTGAATTTCTTTTCATTCAGAACAAAACAAGTGGAATGCTCTTTTCCAGGACAGCTAAAACGACAGAATATAGTGGAAAATGGTGTCATTTCTCTCCTGTTTGATTACTCCACTGATTTGAGGGACAGGCGCGTCAGAGAGAGAGAGACTGTCAAATCCATTGAGAGATTGGTTGTTCAGCTGAATTCCTGACACTCCTATGGCTTTGAGGCAGCCATGTCATTACACTCGACTGGCTTCAGAGGTTTGGGCTGCTAGCCTGCTAGCCTGCTAGCCTGGAATGTGCCGTCAAACTCTTTATGCTGAATCTGAAGATAAATGTATAGCTATCCCACTTTTCTAAATATATCAACTAATTTTTATATTTTATGCCTGTTTGTTTTTAACAGCTAAGGGGCTGCCTTTCTGTCATAAAGATATGTTTGTCAATTGAATGTCACTGGAAAGTGGAGAGATATTTGTATGTTCAGGGGGCTAGATTGGCTTTATTGCGTAATGTTGATGTTTCCTTCTGAGTTAGTGAGTCAGCCCTTTAAAGCTTGACCCCTGACCCGGGGACGTGACCCTGAACAATCCTTTTAAGGCAAAGCAGGGGAAAGAAAAGGAGCCTCAGTGGAATGTACAAATAAGATTGGCTCAGGAAAACCCACCAACATGTGTCCTCCTAGGCTTGTTGTCTTTACAAATACCCCCAAGAATACACATTATCCACCTGGCAAAATAAGGCTGACTCTGAGCAGTTGGTTTGGGCAAATGTGGGTTTAAAGCACTTCTTTGGTTAGCTGTTCCTGGATCATGTTAAAAGCTGAAGATTGTTTGAACGTCTCAGCGGTAAAGCTGTTCTGAGATCTGTTCTGAGATCTGAGGCTTACCTTCCTGTGTTTGAAGGACCTCACAGGTTCTGTTCTGTTTTATCAGCTCTGACTTGGCTGTTTGGATCGTGACTCAGAAGCTGAAGTGGTGTTTGAAGTGCTTCCCAGGTTACTCCCCTATGTGGCTGTTCTGAGGGTGGGTGTGTTTGTGTGAGGCCGCTCCCCTTTGTGTGTGTGTGTGTGTGTGTGTGTGTGTGTGTGTGTGTGTGTGTGTGTGTGTGTGTGTGTGTGTGTGTGTGTGTGTGTGTGTGTGTGTGTGTGTGTGTGTGTGTGGTGTGTGGTGTGTGTGTGTGTGTGTGTGGCTGGCTGCAGGGGGGGAGATCAGTCAGTCAGTCGGTGTGCTCTAGCGGAGAGAACTGAGCATACAGTGGAAGTGTACACATGAAGCTCTCTGTCAGTCACTCCAACTTCAGCGGCTTCCCTCAGCGAGCTCCCAGCAGCTCCTACTGCAGCGAGGGGATACCACCTTGGGCTGCTGCGGGCTCTATCAGGTATGGCGACGAGACCAGAGTTGCCTTTTGCTCATGTTCCTTTTCTTGTTTGTGGGAGAGAGAATAGAGAATCGTTACTTGTGATGTTGTGTATCTATAAATTGTGTGTTTGTTGGAGTTTTGGTTTGAATTTAAAAACCGGTACATTTCTTATACATTTTTAAAGTTTCAGTTTGTTTTTATGGTTTGTTTTAACATTTAGTGAATGTGTGACAAAACCTTTAAAGGAGTTCCTAAAATGGCAACACGTCAAATGTTATTTGTCACATTCGCTAAATACAACAGGTGTAGAGCTTACCGTGAAATGCTTACTTACAAGCCTTTAACCAACAATGCAATTCAACAAATAGAGTTAAGAAAATATTTACTAAATAAACTAAAGCAAAATGTCATAAAATAAACAAAATGTCATTCCTTCTTGAATGTAGTGCATCCCTTAATGTTCCTATTCATGCATGTAAATTGTCCTTAAACAGGGGTGTTTCATTTAACTGATATGTTTATTAATGTAAGCTCTTCTGTGTTGAGTGCTGTACAGACAGTGTTTGCAGAGAGCTTGGTCTTTGCCTGTGGGCTGGTTTCTCTCTAATCTCAGTCTGCTCTGGTCTACTGGCAGACTGGCTTTTTTATGTCAGCAACCAGCCATGCTAAAATACACTCTGTCCAGAGTAGCATTGCGTTATCAAATGTTTGTTAAAAACAATATTTGGTTAGTTAAACGATCCAATGTGTAGTTGTTGTTGTTTTTTATTCCAAGAAAATAGAGAACTCTTGTGTGGCATAGTTTCTTCTGTCTAATGACTTGACCAACTTAGAGTTAGGTGTTCATTGCTTGGCAACAGCTTTCAATATTGCTGAGGGGGTGAGAAGTCTAGTAGAACTAATGGACTGCCTCCCTGACCAGAGTGGACATGCAGGACAGTGTGGTGTGGGGCCTGTGGGGCCTCGACAGAGCTCCGCTCATTTCTCTCCACTGGCCTCTCAGACCAAAGTCACCCAATTTCCTGCCCCAGAGTGTCCACTGATCCCCTCACTGGGTCTCTAATTCTCTAATTCTGCGTACACCACACAGAGACAGAGGGGTATATGTGGCACCACACCACCCCCAACTCATTCTATAGAGACTCCAGTCTCAACTATCTAAACAAACACAAGAATGTCAACTATTTTGACCCCTAACTTCCAAGCTTAGTCTTTAACATCATTTTTAGTATGGCATCTCCTAGTCAGGGTGAAATGAGAGGAGAGAAGGGAAGAGATGGGTGTAGAAAGAGAGAGTAAAGTGCCTGGGATGTTAGCAAGACGGTTGGAGGGAGAGAGAAAATAGAGAAGGATGTTGTGAACAGTGACAACAGCATCAGGAGCAGGGGAGGGGAGGTCTAACCTAACATATACCTCCCCAGGCCCCGAAGGAGCTGTCAGTCAACGTAAATGGACTGCGAGCTCACTCTACCCACAATCAACCTCTGACGCAGAGCCCAGAATGTACCCAGGTGACTCCCTCCTCCATTTAACAGATCATCAGGGTTGATAGCATAGCAACCTCAGCCCACAGGCATGATTAATCCTGTTCTGCATGGCTAGAAGACATTCTGAAAAATGTATTGTTTTGACCTCTTCACTTCTCACTAGTCCATTAAGGGTACAGTAGAACTGCCTTCCACAATTAAACAGAAGGAAGGAAGGGAGATTTTTGGAATACTGAATGACTGTGTCTCTGTGCTGGACCTGTTCCACCGTTGCCACCCACTCCAGCCCCTGGTCTTGTCTTGCATGTCTCAGATCAGTGAAAATATGAATTGTTTTGGAGTAGCTGTGTGGATGGAGTTCTGGTGTGTGGGTGTGAAGACCAGGGCAGGGGAAAAAGGGCTGGATTGGGCACTGGGACACTGCAGGGCACTAGGCAGGCAGCTGTCCAGCAGGACACACTGTGCCTGGCAAATGTTAGATTAGAGCCAGACCTCTGCCCACCTCCCCGCCAGACTGGAACCTTCTTGGGTCATGTGGGGGGTGATTTTAATTTTTTATTTAACCTTAAGAACAAATTGTTATTTACAATGACGGCCTACCAAAAGGCAAAAGGCCTCCTGCGGGGACGGGGCTGGGATGACAAAATAAAAATATAGGTCAAAACACACATCACGACAAGAGAGACACCACAACACTATATAAAGAGAGACCTAATACAACAACATAACATGGCAGCAACACATGACAATACAGCATGGTAGCAACACAACATGACAATAGCACAACATGGTAGCAGCACAAAACATGGTGCAAACAGTATTGGGCACAGTCAACAGCACAAAGGGCAAGAAGGTAGAGACAACAATACATCACCCAAAGCAGCCACAACTGTCTGTAACAGTGTCCATGATTGAGTCTTTGAATGAAGAGATGGAGATAAAACAGTCCCGTTTGAGTGTTGGGACTACTGTTGAATCATTCCTGTCATCTATTGACTATGATTTCCCCCTGCTACCGGTTCATATTTCTCCATGTAAACATAGACCTATACTGAAATGGTTGGACTTAGCTGAGACTTTGGACTGAGTAGACCTGTGAAGTAAGTATGTTGCTTCTGGCGTACGTGTTGAGAGGAGCTGTTGATGCTGTCACAGGGAACTCTCCGCACTGTCTGGCTGCGGCTGGCTGGGATGTTTCGGTTAGCTCAGTCAGCATGACACTGGCATGGGGAGGCGGAGGACAGACAGACAGACAGACACAGACAGACAGACAGACAGACAGACAGACAGACAGACAGACAGACAGACAGACAGACAGACAGACAGACAGACAGACAGACAGACAGACAGACAGACAGACAGACAGACAGACAGACAGACAGACAGACAGACAGACAGACAGACAGACAGACAGACAGAGGAGCAGTGAGTGTGTCTTGCTCCGTGTGAACTTCTAATCTTTTGAGAGCAACCTCCCATCCAACTCCCTGCACACATCTGAGAGTACTGTTAAATGAGTGATTCTGTTACCCAGACAATGGGTGATGAACCACACACACACGCGCACACACACACACACACACCTATCTGCCTGCACACACACAGATTTCGGTCCGTTCACAGTTCACACACAGAACCTTTGGCCCTGAGAATAGCAGCATTTTCCACAGAACCCCACTCTAATGAAAGGTAACTTCAGTGGGAACAGGGAGATCCTGGTGTAGAGCGGTCTCAAATCATATATAAGGCAGCTTGCATGAGACCCAGACATCCCAACTATTCCTTATCTTCTGGCCTCCACGCAAACCTCCTTAGAATGGTATCTTGGTTAGGGCCCATCAGTGTTGGTGACTGGCAGGACCTGGTGTGGTGGAAAACTCTGTTACCCAGCAGCCCCCCTGGTCCTGGGAGACACGCTGCTGAACGCTAATTAAAAGAAGTTTGGAGTTCAGAGGGAGACGTTCCTAACATCACAGGCATATGGGAATGCTGTCTCTGGCCAACAGACCTAGGAAAAGAGGGAGAATAATAGGAGTGGTTTTCTCTGCACCCTGTCTTCTTTTGTTAATGTCTCTCTGTTTCTCTCCACCTTGTCTTCTTTTGTTAATTACATCTAGACGTTCCGCTAGCGGAACACCTGCTCCAATATCCAATGATAGGCGTGGCGCGAATTACAAATTCCTCAAAAATCCCAAAACTTCCATTTTTCAAACATATGACTATTTTACACCATTTTAAAGACAAGACTCTCCTTTATCTAACCACACTGTCTGATTTCAAAAAGGCTTTACAGCGAAAGCAAAACATTAGATTATGTCAGCAGAGTACCCAGCCAGAAATAATCAGACACCCATTTTTCAAGCTAGCATATAATGTCACAAAAACCAAAACCACAGCTAAATGCAGCACTAACCTTTGATGATCTTCATCAGATGACACGCCTAGGACATTATGTTATACAATACATGCATGTATTGTTCAATCAAGTTCATATTTATCTCAAAAAACAGCTTTTTACATTAGCATGTGACGTTCAGAACTAGCATTCCCACCGAACACTTCCGGTGAATTTACTAAATTACTCACGATAAACGTTCACAAAAAACATAACAATTATTTTAAGAATTATAGATACAGAACTCCTTTATGCACTCGCTATGTCCGATTTTAAAATAGCTTTTCGGTGAAAGCACATTTTGCAATATTCTGAGTAGATAGCACGCCATCACAGGCTAGCTATTTTGACACCCACCAAGTTTGACCCTCACCAAACTCCGATTTACTATTAGAAAAGTTTGATTACCTTTCCTGTTCTTCGTCAGAATGCACTCCCAGGACTTCTACTTCAATAACAAATGTTGGTTTGGTTCAAAATAATCCATAGTTATATCCAAATAGCGGTGTTTTGTTCGTGCGTTCAAGACACTATCCAAGGGTGACGCGCCCGACGCGTTTCGTGCCAAATTTTTTTGAAATATTCCATTTCCGTACTTCGAAGCATGTCAACCGCTGTTTAAAATCAATTTTTATGCTATTTTTCTCGTAAAAAAGCGATAATATTCCGACCGGGAGTCGTTGTTTACATTCAAAGACGAAAGAGTAAAAACATGGGGTCGCCTCGTGCACGCGCCTCCAGTCTCTGTTCTCTGATCGACCACTATCAAAATGCGCTAATGTTTTTCAGCCAGGGCCTGCAAAGCCACCATTCAGCTTTTTGCCGCCTTCTGAGAGCCTATGGGAGCCGTAGGAAGTGTCACGTAACAGCAGAGATCCCTTGTTTTGGATAGAGATGATCAAGAAGGCCAAGAAATGGTCAGACAGGGTACTTCCTGTACAGAATCTTCTCAGGTTTTGGCCTGCCAAATTAGTTCTGTTATGCTCACAGACACCATTCAAACAGTTTTAAAAACTTTGGAGTGTTTTCTATCCAAAGCTAATAATTATATGCATATTCTAGTTTCTGGGCAGGAGTAATAACCCGATTAAATCGGGTACGTTTTTTTATCCGGACGTGAAAATACTGCCCCCTATCCTAAACAGGTTAAGCGGATGGTCAAGAAATAATAAAAAATGATTTGGAGACTGTAAATTGACCGCAAGAAGCCCAAACAGTTAACCTTTGACTAAAACACAATCATTTCAAACCTTTTTTACATTTGGATACGATCACATACGTCTCTCTATAATGTTTCTGAATACTTTGGAACAGACTTCCAACATTAAAATTACTTGGAGCTGATTTGCTGGTGTTTTTAGTCTTTTATGTCCCCCAAAACTTGAGGGGGAAAAATAAAATAACCCTCGGGCCAAACGTGGGGGGCCAGTTGGAGAACCCTGCTCTACATCTTTCCCTTTCTCACTCTAGTTATGTGTCTCTTGTCTTACCTCTTTCTCTCTAATAACTTTTACCATATCTACTCAAACTCTTTCACTCTTCTGTGTTCCTCTCTTCCAGTTGGGACGACAGCAGCTCGGTGAGCAGTGGGATCAGTGACACTATCGACACAGATGACATCAACACCAGTTCCTCAGTCAGCTCCTACGTCAACACTCCGTCCGTCTCCTGCAAGGACATAGAGGGACAGGTAGGTTCTGCCCCATTCAGGGGTGTGGCAACCATAGAATTAGAATGACTAGAACAGTGAACAGACATTATGTTGTTTCTATTTTTATAATAAAGCCAAGAAACGCTTATTAAACTTTAATTTCTCTTCAATAAACTCTGAAAATAGATCACGTGATGTCCACAGCCAGACATTACCCTGCTGATTTTCAATTAGTAGAGCTGAGCGATTAACCAAAATGTTTTTGGGTTATTGAACAACTAATTGTTAACTTCTATGGGCTACGTGGGACGCTAGCGTCCCACATGCGGGACACAGCCAGTGAAATATCAGGGCGGCAAATTCAAAAACAACTAAATGTCATAATTCAACTTTCTCAAACATACAACTATTTTACACCATTTTAAAGACACACTTCTCCTTGATGTAACCACATTGTCCGATTTCAAAAAGGCTTTACAGCGAAAGCAAAACATTAGATTATGTTAGGAGAGTACATAGACAAAAATAATCACACAGCCATTTTCCAAGCAAGGACATGTGTCAATAAAACCCAAAACACAGCTAAATGAAGCACTAACCTTTGACGATCTTCCTCAGATGACACTCCTAGGACATTATGTTACACAATACATGTATGTTTTGTTTGATAAAGTTCATATTTATATCCAAAAACAGCATTTTACATTGGCGCGTGATGTTCAGAAAATGTATTCCCACCAAAACGTTCGGTGAATGTGCACATCAATTTACAAAAATACTCATCATAAACGTTGACTAAATATATAACAATTATTTAACCTCTCTGGGCTAGGCGGGACGAAATCGTCCCAACTACGCAACAGCCAGTGTAATCCCGTGGCGGGATTTTCAAATACCTTAGAAATGCTATTACTTCAATTTCTCAAACATATGACTATTTTACACCATTTTAAAGACAAGACTCTCGTTAATCTAACCACACTTTCCGATTTCAAAAAGGCTTTACAACGAAAGCAAAACATTAGATTATTTCAACAGAGTACCCAGCCAGAAATAATCAGACACCCATTTTTCAAGCTAGCATATAATGTCACAAAAACCCAGAAGACAGCTAAATGCAGCACTAACCTTTGATGATCTTCATCAGATGACACACCTAGGACATTATGTTATACAATACATGCATGTTTTGTTCAATCAAGTTCATATTTATATCAAAAACTGCTTTTTACATTAGCATGTGACGTTCAGAACTAGCATACCCCACGCAAACCTCCGGTGAATTTACTAAATTACTCACGATAAACGTTCACAAAAAACATAACAATTATTTAAAGAATTATAGATACAGAACTCCTTTGTGGAGTCGAGGTGTCCGATTTTAAAATAGCTTTTCGGTGACAAAACAATTCTAAATATTCCATTACCGTACTTCGAAGCATGTCAACCGCTGTTTAAAATCCATTTTTATGCCATTTTTCTCGTAAAAAAGCGATAATATTCCGCGATAATATAAACGCGCTACTTTTTTTCAGCCAGAGCCTGCAAAGCCACGATTCAGCTTTTTGCCGCCTTCTGAGAGCCCATGGGAGCCGTAGGAAGTGTCACGTAACAGCAGAGATCCCCTGTATTGGATAGAGATAATCAACAAGGGCAAGAAATGGTCAGACAGGGCACTCCCTGTAAGGAATCTTCTCAGGTTTTGGCCTGCCAAATGAGTTCTGTTATACTCACAGACACCATTCAAACAGTTTTAGAAACTTTGGAGTGTTTTCTATCCAAAGCTAATAATTACATGCATATTCTAGTTTCTGGGCAGGAGTAATAATCAGATTAAATCGGGTACGTTTTTTATCCGGCCGTGAAAATACTGCCCCCTAGCCATAACAGGTTAACGTAAAATTGTGATAATATTCAAACCGGACAATAGCGTATTCATTCAAGGAGAAAAAGAAGGAACGGAGCACTCGCATGACCGCGCATATCCAATCCCTTTGTTGTCAGGCAGTCCACTCAGAAACTGAGCTCCTATTATCTGCCCAGTGACAGGAAAATGCTCAAACCATTTTCTGAAGGCTTTAGACAGCCAATGGAAGCCTTAGGAAGTGCAACGTAACCCCACGGATACTGTAGTTTCGAAAGGGACTAGAAAGAAGAACTACAATTCTCAGATCCTCCATTTCCTGGTTGACTTTTTCTCAGGTTTTTGGCTGCCATATCAGTTCTGTTATACTCACAGACACCATTTCAGAGTGTTTTCTATCCAAATCTACTAATAAAATGCATATTCTAGTTTCTGGGCCAGAGTAGTAACCTGTTTAAATTGGGTACATTTTTCATCCGGCCGTGAAAATACTGCCCTCTAGCCCAGACAGGTTAAAATATTTCAATTCCATGTAGTTTTATTTTGTGAGCCCAATGCGCCGTTTCTCTGGAGAGAAATCAATTTTTTCACAAGAGAAATAAAGTCAAGTAGAGTCGCAATTCAACGGCTTAGACACGAGAGATATGTGGCAGGGTCTACAGTCAATCACAGAATACAAAAAGAAAACCAGCCCCGTCGCAGACCCCGATGTCTAAACAACTTCTTTGCTCCCTTTGAGGACAATACAGTGCCACTGACACAGCCCGCTACCAAAGACTGTGGACACTCCTACACCGCAGCCAACGTGAGTAAAACATTTAAACGTGTTAACCCTCGCAAGGCTGCTGGCCCAGACGGCATCCCTAGCCGCGTCCTCAGAGCATGCGCAGACCAGCTGGCTGGTGTGTTTACGGACATATTCAATCAATCCCAGTCTGCTGTTCCCACATGCTTCAAGAGGGCCACCATTGTTCCTGTTCCCAAGAAACCTAAGGTAATTGAGCTAAACGACTATCGCCCCGTAGCACTCACTTCCGTCATCATGAAGTGCTTTGAGAGACTAGTCAAGGATCATATCACCTCCACCCTACCTGATACCCTAGACCCACTTCAATTTGCTTACCGCCCCAATAGGTCCACAGACGACGCAATCGCAACCACACTGCACACTGCACACTGCCCTAACCCATCTGGACAAGAGGAATACCTATGTAAGAATGCTGTTCATCGACTACAGCTCAGCATTTAACACCATAGTACCCTCCAAACTCGTCATTAAGCTTGAGATCATGGGTCTCGACCCCGCCCTGTGCAACTGGGTCCTGGACTTCCTGACGGGCCGCCCCCGGGTGGTGAGGGTAGGAAACAACATCTCCATCCCGCTGATCCTCAACACTGGGGCCCCACAAGGGTGCGTTCTCAGCCCTCTCCTGTACTCCCTGTTCACCCATGACTGCGTGGCCATGCACGCCTCCAACTCAATCATCAAGTTTGCAGACGACACTACAGTGGTAGGCTTGATTACCAACAACGATGAGACGGCCTACAGGGAGGAGGTGAGGGCCCTCGGAGTGTGGTATCAGGAAAATAACCTCGCACTGGACTTGGACTTCAGGAAACAGCAGAGGGAGCACCCCCCTATCCACATCGACGGGACAGTAGTGGAGAAGGTAGAAAGTTTTAAGTTCCTCGGCGTACACATCACAGACAAACTGAAATGGTCCACCCTCACAGACAGCGTGGTGAAGAAGGCGCAACAGCACCTCTTCAACCTCAGGAGGCTGAAGAAATGTGTCTTGTCACCAAAAACACTCACAAACTTTTCAGATGCACAATCGAGAGCATCCTGTCGGGCTGTATCACCGCCTGGTACGGAAACTGCACCGCCCACACCCGTATGGCTCTCCAGAGGGTAGTGAGGTCTGCCCAACGCATCACCGGGGGCAAACTACCTGCCCTCCAAGATACCTACACCACCCGATGTCACAGGAAGGCCAAAAAGATCATCAAGGACAACAACCACCTGAGCCACTGCCTGTTCACCCCGCTATCATCCAGAAGGCGAGGTCAGTACAGGTGCATCAAAGCAGGGACCGAGAGACTGAAAAACAGCTTATATCTCAAGGCCATCAGACTGTTAAACAGCCATCACTGACATTGAATGGCTGCTGCTAACATACTGACTCAACTCTCTAGCCACTTTAATAATAAAAAATGTGATATAATAAATGTATCACTAGTCACTTTAAACAATGCCACTTTATATAATGTTTACATACCCTACATTACTCATCTCATATGTATATACTGTACTTTATACCATCTACTACATCTTGCCTATGCTGTTTGGCCATCGCTCATCCATGTATTTGTATGTACATATTATTTTTCATTCCTTTACACTTGTGTGTATAAGGTAGTTGTGAAATTGTTAGAATACTTGTTAGATATTACTGCATGGTCGGAACTAGAAACACAAGCATTTCGCTACACTCGCATTAACATCTACTAACCATGTGTATGTGACCAATACAATTTGATTTGATTTGAAGAACTATTTGGGATGCTGGGCTGAAGGGAGTTGTAGTTTTCATTAAGCAAATATTCAACCTAGTTCAGCACAGAAACGTGCTATTGAAAAAAAGGGTCCGATCTTTTATATACAGTATGTATTTTTAATAACTGAAATATTTTATTTCATAGTAATTTAACATTTTTGTATGTGGACAGAGACAATGGAATATTTTCAATGTTTTGCCAATTGAATGTTTACTATTTTTGGCTTTGGAATTTCGATTAAAAAGCTTGAATAATTTTAATTTCATAATGCATTTCATGTTTAAAAAAGCACTAATCGCTCAGCACTAACCATTTAGGCTGAGGTAGGAGCGTTTAAGCTCTCCTTTGTAATATACCAGGGACTTGTATACTTTGATTCTTTTGGCCCCAATCATTTGAATGGGTACATTAACCTGAACATAACTGCATACACTAGACTGCCTCTTAACTTTCACACTTCAGTTATAGAGGTTGTGGAAGAAATAAGCAGAGTGAAACGTTCATCTGTT
This sequence comes from Salmo salar, assembly GCF_965601325.2. Taxonomy (NCBI): domain Eukaryota; kingdom Metazoa; phylum Chordata; class Actinopteri; order Salmoniformes; family Salmonidae; genus Salmo; species Salmo salar. The sequence continues at coordinate 110,366,430 of NC_138300.1, forward strand.
TCTGATCTGTATTATATGCTGATGTGGTTGCCTCCAAGTGTTGATTGAAGTTGCAGCCTAGCACACATCACCTCCCACTTCATCTTATCCAGACACTCCTATTCGTAGGTGCACATGTTCACCTTTTAGACTACTGGTTTGAGGAGAAGACGTTCTGTTTGCCATATTGTAAAAGTGTCTAAATCTAGATTCTTGAGACTGTATGATGCAATCCTTTTTAGGCGCTTCTGAACAATGTAGACCAACTAGATTGGCTTATTAAAATTCACTCGGTGACAAGAGTCACTAAAAACTCAAAGCCACAAGAGGGTAGAATACATTTCAGACGTTCCTTGTGAACCCTCAACCTGCTCCGTCAAGCCTTTGAACAGTGAGTCATTACTCAGTCATTACTCAGATATGAGGCAAAATTAACTCCAACCCACTCAATTGGACACAAACTGGTTGAATCAATATTTGCAGCAATAGGTGATAATATCTCTCTAGAAGCTGATCTGTCATCAGTATTGTGGAATAATTTTAATGTTAAGATAAGATTTGAATGGAGAAAGCTGATCCGAGAGCCGCGCTGCTTTTCTTTCGAACCTACCAGTATCCACACATGCCTCAACGACGCACACAGCAAACTCTCTGCTTGGTGTTTTGGGAAATGTATGTTGAATCTTCGACGGTTGCAGGAAGGATGCATTGTTAAAACACTCATAAGCCTAAATTCCATCGCTGTCGGGAGACTGGGGCCAGGTCATTTGGTTCTGCTATTAGATGAAGAACAGTGATATCACATTAATCTGTTGTATAAATTAAGAAAATATATATCTGTATTCCCATCTTAACTTTGCTGTGCTTTTAAATGGTTTAAAGCGCAGTGAGACATTTGGGTGATAACTAAACCAAAAATCAGACATTGTTTTTCCATTGCAATTTGGTTGTGCATTTAGATCAGTGGTATTCAAAGTTCGTAAAATCGTTTCTTTCAAATGTTTGTTTTTTTACATTTTGGCAACACCACTGCAGCTCCCTCGCGACCCCGACTTTGAATAACGCTGTTTTAGATGGTTGAAAACATTGTGATAACACTTAGGAAATTCAACTAACTTTTGCAGTCTTTTGAGTGGGTGAATATAGGTTGTAATCTCATTGATCAACTTCTCAACCAAATATTACCCACGTTGAAATGACAGTGTGCCCACAGGGCTGTGACTGCACTGAACCCTGCTTTAGAGCTGACCAGGGAGGGAGTCTTGGGGTGAACTTTTTTTAAGCTTTATTTGACAAACAATTTATTATTTTACAATGATGGCCTACCCCGGCCAAACCCTCCCCTAACCCGGCGACCCTGGGCCAATTGTGCACCGCCCTATGGGACTCCCGATCACGGCCGGTTGTGATACAGCCCAGGATCGAACCAGGGTCTGTAGTGACGCCTCTAGCACTGAGATGCAGTGCCTTAGACCGCTGCGCCACTCGGGAGCCCAATTTATGGGCTTAACTACACACATGACCAAAAGTATGTGGACACTTGCTCGTCAAACATCTCATTCCAAAATCATGGGCATTAATATGGAGTTGGTCCCCCTCTTTACTGCTATAACACTCATCTAAGAAGGCTTTTCACTAGATGTTGGAACATTGCTGCGGAGACTTGCTTCCATTCAGCCACAAAAGCATTATTAAGGTCGGGCACTCATGTTGGGCTATTAGGCCAGGCTCACAGTTGGCATTCCAATTCATCCCAAAGATGTTCATTGGGGTTGAGGTCAGGGCTCTGTGCAAGCCAGTCAAGTTCTTCTACAACGATCTCGACAAACCATTTCTGAATGGACCTCGCTTTGCGCATGGGGGCATTGTCATACTGAAACTGGAAAGGGCCTTTCCCAAACTGTTGTGACAAAGTTGGAAGCACAGAATCGTCTAGAATATCATTGTATGCTGTAGCGTTAAGATTTCCTTTCACTGGAACTAAGGGCCCGAACCATGAAAAACAGCCCCAGACCAATATTCCTCCTCCATCAAACTTTACAGTTGTCACTATGCATTGGGGGAGGTAGCGTTCTCCTGGCATCCACCAAACCCAGATTTGTCTGTCGGACTCCCAGATGGTGAAGCGTGATTCGTCACTCCATAGAATGCGTTTCCACTGCTCCAGAGTCCAATGGCAGCGAGCTTTACACTCCAGCCGACGCTTGGCATTTCGCATGGTGATCTGAGGTTTGTGTGCGGCTGCTCGGCCGCACACAAAATAACCATTTCATGAAGCTCCCAACAAACAGTTCTTGTGCTGATGTTGCTTCCAGAGGCAATTTGGAACTCGGTAGTGAGTGTTGCAACCGAGGACAGACGATTTTTACGCGCTACACGCTTCAATTCTCTGCAGTCCCCATCTGTGAGCTTGTGTGGCATACCGCTTTGCAGCTGAGCCGTTGTTACGCCGAGGTGTTTCCACTTCACAATAACAGCACTTACAGTTGACTGGGTCAGCTCTAGCAAGGCAGAAATTTTACAAAATGACTTGTTGGAAAGGTGGCATCCTATGACGGTTGTCACGTTGAAAGTCACTGAGCTCTTCAGTAAAGACATTCTACTGCCAATGTTTGTCTATGGAGATTGCATGTCTGTGTGCTCGATTTATACACCTGTCAGCAACGGGTGTGGCTGAAATAGCCAAATCCACTAATTTGAAGGGGTGTCCACATGCTTTTGTATATACAGTGTAGTAGTAGGCCTGACCCATGTCCTCATCAGATACACCTCAACACTCACAAACTTATGTCTGTCATCATTGCTTATGTGGAAGATTGTGTGATAGAAGCAGTTTCTGTTTTTACAAAGATAACCACAGAATGTTCCTGTAGAGACAGTCTCTTTTCAGTGGAACATCCTGACAACAGCACAGAGTGAGTTTTTTCAGGAATAAAGCAGTTGGCATGGTTGTGACTGTGATGTAGAAGACTGTTCAGCAAGGTTATTTCCAGTCATAAAAAGGAACTGGGTAGACGAAAGGAACGACTGCAACTTTGGCACCCGTTTTGTTTTCATGTTTTTCTACCATTAAGGTTTTCACTGCATCCTCCCGTGCCAACGAGTGACTTAAAATCAAACAGTAGAATGCAGACGGCCCCAAAACCAGCTCTTCAAGCCAACATTCAGTCACAAAGTCCCCTCCCATTTTCTCTGTAACTGTATTGCCTTTTATAGAATTGCTTTGTGTTGCATTTTTCTGCTGCTCTGTAGAATATGGCTTGGATTTATTATTGAGGCTATAGAGATAACAGTGTTTATGATTCAGGCTGATAAAGAAAGAGGCCATTAAAATTCTTTCCCTGGCAATCATTTTTATGAGTATTTTCAGTAGCTAGAACAATGACCTGTTATAACCAAGGCTGACGTAAGTTTGGCGAGAGCTGGGAAAACACACTACAAAACACAGCTTCAACATGTTGTTTATTTGAACGGTCAATGTAATGGTCCTGTTCGCCTGCCTCTCCTTCTCTTTCTCAAGTCTTTACTTATCCAATTTTTTCATTTTGAGGCGGTAATGTTGATACATGAAGCATGAAGTCGTCTTTGCTGATTTCCTGTGATAATCACTCCAGGCCCTGTCAGGGACTGTCCAATAATCCACTGCTAACTCTCCTGACCACGGTCTTGTTCATTAGGCACCAAACGGAAGCAAATGGACTGAAACATGGAGGGACTACCTCGACCTGTCCAATAGAAAGCGTTAATTGTCACTTTGTATTGCAACGTGTTTAAAAAATATATATATATGTTGCATGTCTTATTGAACTCAACCAATGTTTGTGAAATGATTCAGCCACATGCCTCAGATGAAAAGCCAGATGGGCAGCAGTGACATCAAAAAGCGTTAATGTTCAACCACAGAGTTAATGCCTCAGATCCACACATTACTTCTAAGATGAGAGCAGACTGCACCCAAATCAGAGAAAAATCCTCATCAATATCAAGTTCCTGAATAGGAATCTTTTCCCTTGGCAGTTGAGCAACAGCTCATAGAACAAAGAGGATATTTGTATAATGTGATGACTAAACAAACATCCTGGTCTTGACAGTGTGTTTGTAATGAGTGCTGTTTGCTGATGAGAATATGAAAGCATTCACAGTAATAGGGACATGTGGAGTTGTTTAACTGGAATGATGGTATAAGGCTGAGCTTATGGGGGGAGGTAATAGACCAGCGTTTCCCAAACTCGGTCCTCAGGACCCCAAGGGGTGTACGTTTTGGGTTTTGCCCTAACACTACGCATCTGATTCCAATAATCAAAGCTTGATGACTAGTTGATGATTTGAATCAGCTGTGTAGTGTTAGGGCCAAACATGCACCCATTGGGGTCTCCAGGACTGAGCTTAGGAAATGCTGGTCTAGACTAGTAGACCATTGCTTTTCTTTCTGCTTGCTCTCCTAGTGAGATGATTCACGTATCAGTGTTATTATTATATTGATATACTGTAAGTAGAGGGGAGTTAGAGTATGTACAGCAGTGGTGGCTGGTGTCACTTTAAATGGGGAGGACAGGCTCATTGTAATGGCTGGAACAGAGTGAATGGAATGGTCTCAAACACATCTAACATCTGGTTTCCATGTGTTTGATACCATTTCATTCACTCCATTCATTATTATGATCCGTCCTCCCCTCACCAGTCTCCTCTGATGTACAGTATCTACAGCACTTGAACAAACAGAAGTAACAGATGTTTGACGTTTGGTTTCCCTCAGCTCCAGACGGACGCAGAGAAGCACTTGGCCATCGAGCGGAACTCTGTGTGGTCCGGCAGCGACGAGGTCAAGAGGTCAGACGGTGGCTCGGACAACGGGGTCAAAATGGAGTTTGGCTCCAAGTATTGCCGCCATCCCTCAGACATGTCAGACGAGTCGGACAGGAGCTCCTCAGGCCGCAATACTCCCTCCATGGCCCACACAGGCTCCTGGAGGCGGGGAATGAGCGCCCAGGTGGGTGTAACCTCGCCCAGGACCAAGGCTCCCATCACGCCAGGTTGTGCAACGCTGAAGACCCATGTTACAGGTACGTTACAAACAGAGTAGAGACAGACGGAGCCCAGCAGCCACACTGTCTCTATATTGTTCTCTATCAGTCTGAACTATACTGAACAAAAAGATAAACGCAACGAAGTGTGCTCTTCACATGTACCGGGCAGATGGCAGACAATGTGTATGACATCGTGTGGGCGAGCGGTTTGCTGATGTCAACGTTGTGAACAGAGTGCCCCATGGTGACGGTGGGGTTATGGTATTAGCAGGCATAAGCTAAAGACAATCAATCAATCAAATGTATTTATAAAGCCCTTTATACATCAGCCTATGTCACAAAGTGCTATCCAGAAACCCAGCCTAAAACCCCAAACAGCAAGCAATGCAGATGTAGAAGCACGGTGGCTAGGAAAATTCCCTAGATAGGCATGAACCTAGGAAGAAACCTAGAGAGGAACCAGGCTCTGAGGGGTGGCCAGTCCTCTTCTGGCTGTGCCGAGTGGAGATTATAACAGAACATGGCCAAGACGTTCAAATGTTCATAGATGACCAGCAGGGTCAAATAATAATTATCACAGTGGTTGTAGAGGGTGCAACAGGTCAGCACCTCAGGAGTAAATATCAGTTGGCTTTTCATAGCCGATCTTTCAGAGTAGAGACAGCAGGTGCGGTAGAGAGAGAGAGTCGAAAACAGCAGGTCTGGGACAAGGTAACAGGTCAGGGTTCCATAGCCGCAGACAGAACAGTTGAAACTGGAGCAGCAGCACGACCAGGTGGACTGGGGACAGCAAGGAGTCATCAGGCCAGGTAGTCCTGAGGCATGGTCCTAGGGCTCAGGTCCTCTGAGAGAAGAGAGAAAAGAGAGAGAGTTAGAGCATACTTAAATTCCCACAGGACACCGGATAAGACAGGAGAAAGACAGATCCTAGCCCCCCAACACATAAACTATTGCAGCATAAATACTGGAGGCTAAGACGAGGGGTCGGGAGACACTGTGACCCCGTCCGACGATGCAATGAACACAATTGCATTTTATAGATGGCAATTTGAATGCAGAGGTACTGAGACGAGATCCTGAGGCCCATTGTCATGACATTAATCTGCCGCCATCACCTCATGTTTCAGCATGATAATTCACTGTCCCATGTCGCAAGGATCTGTACACAATTCCTGGAAGCTGAAAATGTCCCAGTTCTTCCATGGCTTGCATACTCACCAGATATGTCACCCATTGAGCTTGTTTGGGACGCTCTGGATCGACGTGTATGACAGCATGTGCCAGTTCCCGCCAATATCCAGCAACTTTGCACATCTATTGAAGAGGAGTGGGACAACATTCCACAGGCCACAATCAACAGCCTGATCAACTTTATGCAAAGGAGATGTGTCACGCTGCATGAGGCAAATGCTGGTCACACCAGATACTGACTGGTTTTCTGATCCACGCCCCTACATTGTTTTTAAGGTATCTGTGGCCAACAGATGCATAACTGTATTCCCAGTCGTGAAATCTATAGATTAGGGCCTAATGAATTTATTTAAATTGACTGATTTGTCTCAGTAAAATCTTTGGAATTGTTGCATGTTGCATTTATATTTTTGTTCAATGTACATGTGTTTCTGTAGCGTGTGATGAGGCAGCCAGCAGTCAACCACAGAGACATTGTATCTGGTGGGCCATGGTTGATAAACTGTCATGTGTCCACCCACAGGTAAAACGGACGACGCCAAGGTGTCTGAGAAGGGCCAACATCATCTCTCTCCCCGGGCCAAGTGTAGCATGCAGCGCTCCCCATCAGACACAGGCCGCAGCAGTGGTGACGAGGCCAAGAAGCCCCCCTCCTCCAGCTCCAGCCGCACCCCCACCACCAACACCTTTGGATTTAAGAAGCATGCAGGAGGAGGTATGACCATGGTGACAGCCAGCGGAGTGACCATCACCAGTGGCTCCGCCACCCTGGGGAAGATCCCCAAGTCAGTGCAGCTCCACGGGGGTCGGGGTCTTGGTCGCCAGGCCAGTGTGGATGATGGCTACCTACCTGTGAGCTCACACTCCACCCTGCAGTACCGCAGCCTCCCCCGGCCCAGCAGAGCCTCTGGTGGGGGACGCAGCACAAGCCGCTCGTCCAGCACCAGCATCGACTCCAATCTCAGCAGCAAGTCCAACATGCTCCATGGCCCCAAAAGCCGCAGCCAAGTCCCCAAACCCAGCGCTGGTGGCATCCCCCTTCCTGGCTCTGGATCCAACCAGACAGACCGGGAGAAGGGGGTGTCCTCTGAAGCCAGTCCCTCAGCCCATGGAGCCAGGCAACCAGGGGGAAAGTACCCAGACGTCTCCTCCCCTACCATGCGCAGGTCAGCCCACCACCTCCATACCCCTAGCCCCAGTCATCAAGCGCTGTCTCACACTAACACTGGATGAGTCTGAGAGCGCCTTCCACCAGCCCTGAAAGCACTACCACACCGGCCTGCTTATGATTCCCACTGGGCAAAACTGGTTGAATCAATGTTGTTTCCACGTCATTTCAACCCCAAAAAGCTATGTGATGGTGTTGAATCAACGTGGAAAACTCATTGAATTTGCAAAAAAGAATCAACGTAACTTTTTTAATAAATCCAATGACATTACATTTTTTGTTGATTTCACGTTACATTCACAATAGTTGACAACTCAGTCAAATGTAAATCAAAACTAGACGTTGAACTGATGTTTGTGCCCAGTGGGTTATGTGACATTCAGGCACAGTGCAAACTGATTTTGGTTGGGACAATTATCATATCAGCGTTGTAGTAACATTAAATAAAACTGAGAGCTCTTGGCTTATCAGGGTTTCATGACGTTTTTTTGAAGTCTGCCCAAGAATCGTGAGTGATTTAAAAGGCTTGGCTTATCACTAGGCCTCTCTCTCTTGGTATAATGGTCTATCAGTGGTCATTAAAAGCAGGGTGACAGGGCCCAGACTGAGGGCCCAGTGTTTTCTCTAGCTCAAACCCAGTGCTGGGCTGGCTGGTGTTGCTTTATCTTATGCTGCTGCTTGGACTTATCTAACTAATTGCCTGATGAGGTAATGAGAAAATAGAGCATCTGTTTCCCCTCAGTGGTCTGAGAGTCTCCCTTCTCATTTAACCCTTGATTATTTAATGTTGTCCAAGCTAATATGGCGTCTGTAGGACACACTTTACATCCTGCTTTAATGTAAATGACGTGTTGATAAAAAGGCATGGTAGAAGATGTATGATAGCTGCTCACACGGACGGCCAAACCAGACCAGCGAATCAGAGAGATGGATATATTTGTCTTGTGATGATGTGATTATACCATGAAGTAGGGATTGTGTTGTCATGGCAACGTTATAATATGCATTTGTTTCGCTTATCTTTGCAATAAGGAGTATTTTGATCAAAGATTACTTCAACAATTCCCTGCTTAAACCCATGTACCATTTAACTCTCCTCTCACTCTTCTCCTCTGCTTCCTTCCCGTGCCGTCCAGACTGTTCGGAGGAAAGCAGGGCAAGCAGCATGCCCCAGTCACCACTGCAGAGAACATGAAGAACTCCACTGTCATCTCCAACTCTGGCCAGCAGGGCGTCGCTCTGGACTCCCCTTCGGCCAGTAGCGGGGGCAGTAGCCCTCTGTATGGGGGTGGAGGTCGTCTGGGTGTGGAGGCCCACTCCCTCTCCCCCCTGGCCTCCAGTCCCAGCTCGGCCCTGTCCACCCCCTCCCACAGCCTGGCCTGGAGCAGCACCCTGAGCAGGGACACTCTGAGCCCCGGCTACCCCTCCCTCAGCAGCCTTGCCACCAGCAGCGAGTCCATCGACCTGTCTCTGGGCAGCGGAGGCCACGGACACCACGGCCCTGGTCACGACACACTGCCAGCCTGCATCAGGAACAACGGCATCAAAACTGGCTTCTCAGACAGGTAGGAATGGGTTTGGCTTAGGAGCTGCCAGGTGTGGCTATGTGTTTTAATGTCGGCTACATGCTCTCCTCTCTTTTCTTCCCTTTGTATCTCAACCTTCGATCTGTTGTGTGCATGAGGGTTTAGTCCCTTTCTAACAGTAGAGTTTGAGTGGCCATATTGATGATATAGGAGATGATAGGAGACTGACTCCTAGTTGTTGGTGTAATGAAAGCATGGATTCTATCTTGACTGTTGATCTCTCTGTTTCCCCGTCTATCTGTGCTCCTCCTCTCTCTGTTGTTTACCCTTACCCCCTAACCCCCTACACCACTAACCCCCTCCCTTCCCCCTAGCCTTAGCCCTCTCTCCTCTCCCTCGGGTAGTCCCAGCCGAAACACTTTACCCCGGAAACAGGACAGGTAAATGTGTCTATATGGAGTTAGGCTTGCTTGATGGTGAAACAGCTGCCTCTGTGTAGTGTCCTGTGTTTGTGAAGTGAAGTGACTGTTGGATGTTATCGCTGCCTCCATCTCTTTCACAGCATGCATAATGCCATCTGCTGGCTACACTGGGAAGGACAGGGCGGGAGTCTGAAACCTCATCTTGAGATGTACATCAAAGCGTATAGAACTAAGAAAGATCACACCACAGCTGTGAAGCTTCTATAGGTAGCTGTTATCTGTAGCTGTGTCCTGTCTCTATATGTTTTGTCTACATGTTCAGAATGACCACACTCCTACCTCCACCAAACATGAATTGCCCCTATGTTTAGGTTTTTGAGCTTCTGTGATTAGATGTATATTACAACCGTTGTTTTACTCAAACAAGGGCTAAACTCCCAAAACACATCTCTGTAAGCCACCATTTCCTTGAGCAGTTTACTCAGGAAAGAAATACATACATAAAAAAAAATATATAAGTATTTATTTTTGTATAATGTTTTTGGGGGGGTGGTATTAAGTATTGTTTTCATGAACGTACATTGACGTACAACTTCCACCTGTATCATACAATATATGATGCATGATCCCATTCTCTGTGATTTTGTAGACCATGTTGTGATTGTACACCCTGCACATTATCGCACAGCCTTGATGTTACCCATGTGCCTCCCTGTCCATCAACAGCCTAGGTTATTATCATTATCTGTGCAGATCATGACTTGCAGCATTCACACATAGATGTGGATGAGAGGTGGATTTTTAGCATCTCCTGTCATCTCTCTGCAGGTACGGCCACCTGCCCCAGCTACGTAGTCATGACGACCCCCGGGATTGGCTGCGTTCCCACTCTGCAGGAGGTCTTCAGGAGTCTGCCGCCAGCTCACCCTTCTACCCCACCTCCAGCCTCACCTCGCCCTCCGGAGCCCGCTTCAACTTCTCCCAGCTTGGTTGGTGTAGCCTCAACCCTCCATACTCATCACTTTGATTAGCACTGTAGGAGCAGTGATAGTCATCGCTGCGCAATGAACTAAATCTTGTGTGCATGCTGGCTTAATGTTTCGTCTCTCTCAAGAGACTTCTCCGATAGTAGCGGTGATGTAAGGAAAGTAGTATAGATTATATCTATTATGTTGTATTTCACTCCTACTTTCCACTATGAGTGAAGAGTAAGAGACAAATGGCAAACATATCTGATCAATGCCCTCTGTCCATGTCTGTTTTTAAGATATTCTTTGACCTTTGTTATGTGACGGTTGTGTCCCAGCAGGCAGCCCTACCACGGCGGCACAGATCAACCTGGCAAACCTCCGCAGCGGCCTGGCCAATCAGGACGGTTCGTATGACCCATACAGTGACCCCCGTCTGAGGAACTCGTCCATGTCTCTAGAGGAGAAGAGTCGCACCATGACCAGTTCTGGGTCCTTCAGAGAAGGCCTGGAGGAGGGTAAGACAGATTGACATACCCCTCCGTCTATCTGCGATCACACAGATCCTCAGAGAAATTATGAGCTTGGGACTATAAGGTTCTATCTGCATAGCCGTGTTCTGTTCAATGTTCTCTAACTATATAGTACTCTAAATACTCCAGTTCATGTTGTTAAGTTCAAAAGAATACAAGATAAAAATCGCTGACACCATTCAAACCAAGAGTCATCTTTTTGCAGAAAGAACCTTATCGACCCAAGCTCTCAAAATGCAGGTACATCTATTTCTTTGTTAGATGACTTCCACTCCACATGCATGTGTGAACTTCCATTTTACTTCTGAATGGATTATAATTCCTTTAAAAAATCCAGCCATGCTTGCAGATTGTTGTTAACGAAGAGGGTTTTTTGAAAGCCTTTTTAACAGGGCACTATTGAAAGATATACTTTTTTAATTTACAAAATTAATGTTTATTGAATCCACACGCTTGTTCAACCAACCATTTAATTCACTAGTGAAGTCATTCATTACCTTTATTATTTCAGTCTTTCCACACGTTTACAGTTGAATTGGGACATACAAAGAAGCAGTTTGTTCGATGTACGTACATAGACTGAGGTTTGATGATTGACTACACTTCTTTGGCTGAATGGCTTGGTGCTCTTGTGGTTTATTGCTTGTCCCGAGGCTCTCTCTTTAACTGATCCCTGTATGATGCCAATTTCTTGGCTGGTGTTGGCTGTTGATTTGTTCGTGTCCAAGGGCGAGTCTCATAGTCATGTTGAGCTGTGGTGTTGTGGCATGTAGGCCAAGGTTAGGAGGAGGAGAAGAAGGAAGAGAAAGGCTGATAAATATCTCCTCTCCCATCGCAAATTGACATCTGACTCAACACCAGCTCTACAGACCCGCTCTCTTTCCAGACAGGAGCAGGGCACAGGGCACAGTGTCTACTTTTCTACTTTAGATCACAGGTGATAGAGTAAACCTGGGAAAATATCTACTCTAATCACAGTACATGTATATGTACTCTACCTTATTTCAGGACTCCTAAATATATGTTTCAGAAAAGACAAGCATCCATTCCCAACTTGAAAAATTAATCCAACATCCTAGCATGTTCAGGTGTAATCTGGGATATGTACTGCAGTTCAATGGTCATTTCAAAGAATAATACAGGTAACTGCCAAAATAATGGAAACACTTGATTAAATGAGGGATGCAAAGTATATTAAAAGTAGGTGCTTCCACACAGGTGTGGAATTAACATCCCATCATTCATTACCAGCTCTACATATATAAGAAACATGAATGTGTTGAAAATCCCAAATTGTTTGCATAGTCAACTTACACACAGCTCTGACACACACACTTATCCCACCAGACATGCCACCAGGGGTCTTTTCATAGTCCCCAAATCCAGAACAAATTCAAGAAAACGTACATTATTATATTGAGCCCTTATTGCATGGAACTTCCTTCCATCTCATATTGCTCAAATAAACAGCAAACCTGGTTTAAAAAAAACAGATAAAGCAACACCTCGCAGCACAACGCCTCTCCCCTATTTGACCTAGATAGTTTGTGTGTATGCATTGATATGTAGGCTATGTGTGCCTTTTTAAAAATGTATGTAGTTCTGTCCTTGAGCTGTTCTTGTCTAATGATGTTCTGTATTATGTCATTCTGTATTATGTTTCATGTTCTGTGTGGACCCCAGGAAGAGTAGCTGCTGCTTTTGCAACAGCTAATGGGGAGCCTAATAAAATACCAAAACACCATCATGCTTTGGGTCAGGTAAACAAATGCTGGGCAAGCCCAGTTGCCTATTATTTTGGCTACCATGGCTAGAAGAAGAGACCTCAGTGACTTTGAAAGAGGAGAGACTGTTGGGGCACGTTTGGCAGAAGCTCCAGTGACAAAGACTGCTCAACTTGCTGATATTTCACGATATGCCATTGCCGTCTCAGTCACCAGATATCAATCCTATTGAACTATTATGGGAGATTCTGTAGTGGCGCTTGAGACAGCGTTTTCCACCAATGAAAACAAAATGCCAAATTATGGAATTTCTTGTGGAAGAATGGTGTCTTATTCCCCACCATCCAGGGCTCCCGAGTGGCGCAGCGTTCTAAGGCACAGCATCTTAGTGCTTGAGGTGTTACTACAGACAACCTGGTTCAAATCCAGGCTGTGATTGGGAGTCCCATTTGGCCGTGATTGGGAGTCCCTTAGGGCAATGCACAATTGGCCCATTGTTGTCCGGGTTTGACCGGTGTAGGCTGTCATTGTAAATAAGGATTTGTTCTTAACCCACTTGCCTAGTTAAATTAAGGTCAAATAAAAATGTGCCATCCACACACGTAAATTAACTCTGTGACACTTGAATCAGTCTGGAGAAAACCTTCAGGGCTCTGGATAACTGGGGCTTGTTTGTACAAAGGCTTCATAAGCAGCTAAGCATTTAGTTAAGTTTGGCACATCCCCCTGCTGTCGTTTTAGTCCTGCAGGGATATTGTGGTTCCATTAAATGATGATGAATGAAGAGAGAGAGGCTGTGTTATTGTTATGGCATTGACAGTACTCACTAGAGAATATGTAAGGGATAATCAACAAGGGCCTATGTGTTCTGTGGAAATGAACGAAGGACTGTGTTCATTTGCAGGTAGAAATGTGTTTAGGTTTACTAGATAGCTACAGTAGTTGCCTTGGTAACCAAACAGACTTGCTAGTTAGCTAACCAAACCATCAGTCCTAACTTGCTATTATGGAAATCGAATTCAACAATGCCAATAATGTTTTCAATTCGACTTTTGCTTTCAAAATCAGCTCAAACATAGAACATGTAAGAATGAACCGTAGCCATTGAATTCTACCATGCTCATATAACGTGCGTTATAGGGAAATGGGGCGGCAGGTAGCCTAGTGGTTAGAGCATTGGACTAATAACTGAAAGGTTGCAAGATCAAATCCCCAAGCATGATGAGGGATAGGCTAATGACTACTGGTAAAGTGTGAACGCATCATACAGTTTGTCACACAAGGGAGATGTTGAGTTTGGACATGTGAACTGTAGAGTTAGCCAGACTGGTGCTGCTGTGTGGGTTTCAACCATATCAGAACAATTAAAGTGTAGGCTACAAAGTAAACTAGTTACAGTAACAGCACCACACACAAGTACAGCACCTCTGTTGTAAACGTTCAGTCAGGGGACCTGTTCATGCATGTTCCTGTCTTCAAGTTGAGATGAATCACTGCTTACATGGATCATATACCCACCACTGGTTGAATCAAAGTTGTTTCCACGTCATTTCAATGACCAATGTCTAATTGACTTCTGTTTCCAGTGTGCCATGAATGATGTGGGAAGATGAACGAGTTGAACGTTGTGTTTTTGTTTCTCTCCAGTCCACGCCTCCTCTGTGTCTCTGGTGTCCAGCACTTCCTCTGTCTATTCCACGGTGAGTGCCACTTCGCTGTCTGTCTATGCACTCCACTGACTATCCAAACACATGGATATGCTAAGGGCTGGTTTCCCAGACACAGATTAAGCCTAGTCCTGGGCTAAAAAGTTATTTTAATTGCAATTCTTCATTGAGCATGCTTTTTAGTTTAGGACTAGGGTTAATCTGGTTTCCACTAGCTTCCATAGCCACAAAGTCAGATTCCCCAGCCACAAAGTCAGATTCCCCAGCCACAAAGTACAAATGAGCTACATTTTTGGTCTAAATTTAAGGTTACACTCTCAGAAAAAAGGGTTCCAAATGGGTTATTTGGCTGTCCCCATATTAGAAACATTTTTGGTTCCAGGTAGAACCCCTTTTGGTTCCAGGTAGAACAATTTTGGGTTCCATGTAGAGTGTTCTACATGGAACTCAAAAGGGATCTAGCGGGAACCAAAAAGGGTTCTTCAAAGGGTTATCCTATGGGGATACACGAAAAACCCTTTTAGGTTCTAGATAGTGTAGGGTTAGGCTTAAGGTTAAGGTTATGTCTGAATTGACTGCTGAATTGCATTGCTAGTTAACTGTGCTCCTAGGGATTCACTGTAGCCTTAGATGGAAAATGAATATGTTCAGATTGTTTGGCATGTCGTCTTATCCCATGCATACTCTGACATGCTAAACCCTATTTGTTTCCTTCTCTTTGCTCCTCTTATATTTCCATAGCCTGAGGAGAAAGCTCAGTCAGAGGTAAGAACAACTTTGTGTACTTTACTTTCACACAATGTGACACCATTGATTCGTATCATAGCCTTTTGTGATTTGTACCATATTACACCATACTGTGACCTGATTACGAGGGCCGAACTACTGCATTTGGGGCACCGGGGCACTGATCTATGGGGACCCACCACCCCCCAATATCAGTTTTTTTACTTACTGCATTTCAACACATTTTGCCATGGTGCAGAGAGAAAAATGTACAGTTTTGCTATTCTACACATTTTCTCATGAGGCTAAGAGAAAATGTTGCTATTTTAAAGCAAATGTCCTGCTATTCTATACATTTTGCCATGAGGCTGAGAGAAAATGTTGCTGTTTTAAAGCTAATTTCCTGCAATTCTACACATTTTGCTATCATATGCTATCTGATTGACTTTTATTTTGGAGGGTTTGGGGGCCCCCGTAGCAGTATAACTATTTATGAGCCCTGAAGTTATTTGAGTAATACAAAGGCTTTGTTAGCAGCTGAACATTTACCGACTGACCCAGCTGCCCCTCAGGAGCAACTAAATCCCTATCATTCTTACTCAAAATACTCTGTTGTATTCAATGGAATACATACTACTGTATCATATATGGTATGTATCGTATTTCCTGTAGATAAGCATGATCTTGTTTTTCTGTTCTCAGATTCGTAAGCTGCGGAGAGAATTGGACGCCTCCCAAGAGAAGGTGTCTGCTCTGACCACTCAAATGAGTGCTAATGTAAGTATCAAATCAAATCAAATCAAATTTATTTATATAGCCCTTCGTACATCAGCTGATATCTCAAAGTGCTGTACAGAAACCCAGCCTAAAACCCCAAACAGCAAGCAATGCATGTGAAAGAAGCACGGTGGCTAGGAAAAACTCCCTAGGAAAAACTCCCTAGAAAGGCCAAAAACCTAGGAAGAAACCTAGAGAGGAACCAGGCTATGAGGGGTGGCCAGTCCTCTTCTGGCTGTGCAGGGTGGATATTATAACAGAACATGGTCAAGATGTTAAAATGTTCATAAATGACCAGCATGGTCAAATAATAATAATCATAGTAGTTGTCGAGGGTGCAACAAGCACATCCGGTGAACAGGTCAGGGTTCCATAGCCGCAGGCAGAACAGTTGAAACTGGAGCAGCAGCACGGCCAGGTGGACTGGGGACAGCAAGGAGTCATCATACCAGGTAGTCCTGAGGCATGGTCCTAGGGCTCAGGTCCTCCGAGAGAAAGACAGAAAGAGAGAAAGAGAGAATTAGAGAGAGCATATTTAAATTCACACAGGACACCGGATAAGACAAGAGAAATACTCCAGATGTAAAAGACTGACCCTAGCCCCCCGACACATAAACTACTGCAGCATAAATACTGGAGGCTGAGACAGGAGGGATCAGAAGACATGAGGGATCAGAAGACACTGTGGCCCCATCCGATGATACCCCCGGACAGGGCCAAACAGGCAGGATATAACCCCACCCACTTTGCCAAAGCAAAGGGTTACTATGCTATGCACTGTGGCTCTCATTGTTTTGCTATGCTGGTAGAAACGGTATGTAATGTCTTGGTTGTTCTCAGTGGAACTCATTTGTGTTAGTGTTGCATATTACTAGAATTTATCTAGAAGTCAAAGTGTTCCAGCATTGCGGCTGGTGTTTGTTTTTTGTTTACCTTTGCGTGGCTGCCTAAAGCACATTGAACATGACACTGTGTAATGGTCTGAGAGGGGAAGCATTGAACATGACACTGTGGAATGGTCTGAGAAGGGAAGCATTGAACATGACACTGTGGAATGGTCTGAGAGGGGAAGCATTGAACATGACACTGTGGAATGGTCTGAGAAGGGAAGCATTGAACATGACACTGTGGAATGGTCTGAGAAGGGAAGCATTGAACATGACACTGTGGAATGGTCTGAGAGGGGAAGCATTGAACATGACACTGTGGAATGGTCTGAGAGGGGAAGCATTGAACATGACACTGTGGAATGGTCTGAGAGGGGAAGCATTGAACATGACACTGTGGAATGGTCTGAGAAGGGAAGCATTTAACCCCATTTCTGCTCTGTCTGCTCTCTGAATGCAAACAAACACGATGACCCAGCAGTAATGACCTAATGAAATGGTGCATCCTCTGGCCCGCATCCACACTGGTCATGTGATCTCACAACAGAGATTTCACAACAAAGCAGGTTGGAGGTTCCTGCAGCTGTGGAGACTTGGTGTGGAGTATGAAGGCTGTAGCCCCATGTAAGAGCACTCGTGTTAGGCTGCTAGAGTATGGTCTGACCCTAACAGCCCTACGAGACAGACCTGCACTAGGACCTGACTGACTGACTGACTGAATGACTTACCGAGAATAGACGGTTTGGCTGACAACGTCACAAAAATGCATCGATGTAGCCGAAAGGTGTGCATTGTTTAATTCTGAACGGTCATATAGCTAGCAACAATGACAAGAAGCCACCGTGTGGGGAATCGTAGGTGGCTTGTTTTAGCTAGTTTTATCTTCTTATCCATACCATGTTTTGTTTTGAGGTGTTTTGAGTGATGTCATGCTAATATGTCAAAAACTTTGTAAGCAAGCTAACCAACAACTCTAACAATGTATTTGAGAGACAAGTGCTCATTCTGCAAATGTATTTATAGTATGTTTTCAATAAACATTTGGAGATTAAATATACAATGCATTCAGAAAGTATTCAGACCACTTAACTTTTTCCACATTTTGTTACGTTACAGCCTTGTTCTAAAATTGATTAAATGTGTATTTTTTTCATCAATCTACACACAATACCCCATAATGACAAAGCGAAAACAGGTTTTTAGACATGTTTGCAAATATATAAAAAATCTAAAATACAAATACCTTATTTATGTAAGTATTCAGACCCTTTGCTATGAGATTCGAAATTGAGCTCAGGTGCATCCTGTTTCCATTGATCATCCTTGAGATGTTTCTACAACTTCATTGGAGTCCACCTGTGGTAAATTCAATTAATTGGACATGATTTGGAAAGGTCACACCTGTCTACATAAGGTCCCACAGTTGACCGTGCATGTCAGAGCAAAAGCTAAGCCATGAGGTCGAAGAAATTGTCCGTAGAGCTCCAAGACAGGATTGTGTCGAGGCACAGATCTGGGGAAGGGTAACAAAAAATGTCTGCAGCATTGAAGGTCCCCAAGAACACAATGGCCTCCATCATTCTTAAATGGAAGAAGTTTGGAACCACCTAGACTCTTCCTAGTGCAACTGAGCAATCATGGAAGAAGGGCCTTGGTCAGGGAGGTGACCAAAAACCAGATGGTCACTCTGACAGAGCTCCAGAGTTCCTCTGTGGAGATGGGAGAACCTTCCAGAAGGACAACCATCTCTGCAGCACTCCACCAATCAGGCCTTTATGGTAGAGTGGCCAGACGGAAGCCACTCCTCAGTAAAAGGCACATGACAGCCCACCTGCAGTTTGCCAAAAGGCACCTAAAGGACTCTGACCATGAGAAACAAGATTCTCTAGTCTGATGAAACCAAGATTGAACTATTTAGCCTGAATGCTAAGCGTCACGTCTGGAGGAAACCTGGCACCATCCCTAAGGCGAAGCATGGTGGTGGCAGTATCATGCTGTGGGGATATTCTTCAGCGGCAGGGACTGGGAGACTAGTCAGGATCAAGGGAAAGATGAACGGAGCAAAGTACAGAGATCCTTGATGAAAACCTGCTCAGGACCTCAGACTGGGGCGAAGGTTCACCTTCCAACAAGACAACGACCCTAAGCACACAGCCAAGACAACGCAGGAGTGGCTTCAGGACAAGTCTCTGAATATCCTTGAGTGGCCCAGCCAGAGCCCGGGCTTGAATCCAATCAAACATCTCTGGAGAGACCTGAAAATAGCTGTGCAGCGACACTCCACATCCATCCTTGCGGAGCTTGAGAGGATCTATAGAAAAGAATGGGAGAAACTCCCCAAATACAGGTGTGCCAAGCTTGTAGCGTCATACCCAAGAAGACTCGAGGCTGTAATCGCTGCCAAAGGTGCTTCAATGAAGTACTAAGCAAATGGTCTGAATACTTATGTACATGTGATATTTCCGGGTTTTTTTTTTTGCAAAAACTTCTAAAAAACGTTTTTTGCTTTGTCATTATAGGATATTGTATGTAGATTGAGGGGGAAAAAACTATTTAATCATTTCAGAATAAGGCTGTAACGTAACAAAATGTGGGAAAAGTCCAGGGGTCTGTGTACTTTCCGAATGTACTGTAGTTTACATGTTGTCAACAATCTAAGCCAACCCTATCTGTTTTGCCCCATAGTTGGACACACGTCAGTTTTGTTGCTTAACAACCAACCCGTCTATACTCCTGGAGCTAATCTGTGCAGCTTGATAGTGGAGCAGTCAGCCAGCCACGTGCCCCAACACCAGCGCCTCTGGAAGCCCTCCAGATCTGTTCCCCGCATTCTCTTCTACCTTCAGCTTATGTTCCGGGGAGGACGAGCTCTGGGCTGTGATAGGAATCAGGACGTGTTTACTCATACCTCTGTGTGATGCTCAGAAGCTATCGGTCTTCAGCGTCTGTCTGCTATCGGACTCATACTTTATCAAAGGCAGACTGGTCCCTGGCTGGGCTGGATCACCTTGAGCTGAGGAGCTTTAACCATGTCAGCAAGAAGTCCCAGGGCCAGCAGCCCGGTGGTGTGGTATTCCCTGAACCACTACCCGTCCCTGGGGAAGGAGGCAGCCAGAGAGATGGCCAGACGCCAGCTGCAGCCCATGCTGAGGCGCCACCAGGGGGACAGCAACACACAGCAGGGCCTCACTGAGGTGGGATCTGACTGGCACCTCTGGCTAGCAGTATAGGGAATAATATGGCTACGTTGTGGGCTGTAACTAGAGGTTGGAGTTCAGTGTGTCTGTCTGTCCTAGATATGTTTTATCAGAGGACACGCTCGTCTCTGTTGCCTTTATCTTGATGTTCTGCTTTTGTTTTGGCTGGAAAGCTGTTAGTTATCAAACACCAGGAACTTCATATTTGATTTCATGTTTGATTTCAAAAGTTGATAATGCTTTAGTTTTTCAGTGGAACGCAAATCAATTGCTCAGATTTTTTTTTTTTGTAAAGCATATTAACAACATCAATGCATAAGATAATGTGTCATATCTGAAACCAACCTTTTGAAATCCAAACACCTGTGGTGTGTAATGTTTGCATTTATCTTCTAAAACACAAGCCGTCCATTGATTTCATGCATTTGAGTTGGTTTCTTTGGATGTTTATTATAGCCAAACAGACGGCATACTGAGCGAGTCTGCAATCTCTTTGTACATCGTCATCATATTTCCAACTGTGACGGTGATGAGAGTCAACGTGTAGTTTGATAACGAGCATGACTTTGAGCAGCATGTTTCTACCATACCTGTCTCTACAAAATATAACAGATACTGGTGATTATTTTTACTCTGCATATGAGATGAAAACATCCTAACTGTATTCCTCTTTTTCCTTTGTCCCCATGTGCTCATCTGTGGCTGTGAGAAGATAGCAGGTCTCTGGTTTCACTAAGGCAGATGAGAGCTAGCTAGTGTGTTAGGACTTGTGTTGGCCTCATGTTGATCTCTACCAGGCTGCTAAAACATGGAACCCTGCCCAGACAGCTACTGTAGCTAGCTAGCCCCCAGAGAGCCTGCCCCATCACCCTTTACATCAGCATTGATCCATTTCCAACATGTTCTGACCTGTCATTCTTACTCAAAATACTCGGTACACCATGACATAGAAGCCATTATCACCTGTGTATGTTTTGTTTTGGCTCTGTGTATGTATGTCGTGAAAAGTACATGGGTGTGTTCTTATGAGCAAGACCTTTTCTGAAAGCGACAGTTTGTTGCCCTTTTCACAGCCTTGAGATGGGATTACAAATGACATTGTCAGCAGGTCAATTTGCTTACTTTCCTCATACATGGATCACTAAATGTGAACTGTTGTGTGTGTATGTCTTCAGGCTCACCTGGTAGCAGCATTTGAGCAGAGCTTGGGGAACATGACCATCCGACTCCAGGGACTTACCACCACGGCTGAGCAGAAGGTATGGACTGGGGCTGTGGTCTGTTTCCTTAGAAATATGTCCGTCCTTCCTTGGATGGATGGTGGAGATAATTGTGTTGTTTTATCATGTTGTTGTGTTGGAGGATTCTGAGCTAAACGAGCTGAGGAAGACCATAGAACACCTGAAGAAGCAGAATACCGCAACCCAGGCAGCCATCAACAGTGACATCAATCTCCCAGAGCCCTCCTGCAACGGCGATAGGTCAGGTGAGAAGTTACCTCCCACATCACCATGGAAACACAACAAGGATGGATGGTTATTGGCTAGTGAGAAGAAAGGCATCTGACTCAGAATCTGAATAGATTCCAATTCTATGTCATCATCTGGTCCCTGTCTCACCCAGTCACTTTCTTGTGTATTCCATAGCTTCAGCCAATGAGAGCTCCCAGTCTCAGCCGGACCTGCTTATCCACAGACAGCACTCATCTGACAGTGTGTCCAGCATCACAAGCGCCACCAGCCACTCCAGTGTGGGCAGCAACCAGGAGCTGGACTCCAAGAAGAAGAAGAAGAACTGGGTAGGTCCTCCACTGTCTGTCCTGTCTGTCTGTCTGTCTGTCTGTCTGTCTGTCTGTCTGTCTGTCTGTCTGTCTGTCTGTCTGTCTGTCTGTCTGTCTGTCTGTCTGTCTGTCTGTCTGTCTGTCTGTCTGTCTGTCTGTCTGTCTGTCTGTCTGTCTGTCTGTCTGTCTGTCTGTCTGTCTGTCTGTCTGTCTGATCTGTAATGTGTTTTTGCCCTTTCCTCCTGATTGTCTCAGCCTCCTTGTGCAGGAGCAAAGGTGAATATGCTTATTGCTCTTAGGGAGCTCCTCTAGAAACTAGACTGTGAGTGGAGTTTTGTGAGCCGTTCTCTTATTGCACATGAAAAACCGCAAACAAACTGCATGTTGCTACAAAAAGGTTTAGTCTGTAGTCTGTTATAGTTAGATACAAGCTTAGGTCAATGTACATTTTTTTGCCTTTAGAAAAGGCAGATGTGTGTATATTCTGGTTCAACATGGCCTGTAACCTATGAAGTAAATTAAAATGTCTGTGTGTTCTTTTGTCCTGATATAATAATGCTGTTGCGTGTGTTGGAGGGAAGGTGAAAGATGACTATGTATGCAGACTGTCCACAGTGATGATACTTGTACAGATGTACTATCTTAATTTGACCAGTTTCTCACAGCAGTAAAATAATCCTGCAGCAACAGGATATGTAAATTATTATGTGGATTTTTATTAATGGACATTTTTGTAGGGGTTGTTATATTTTTTGTTAAAATGGATGAAGTCTGATATTTTCAAGTGAAAATTACAAACTTTAGAAGCCTTTTTAACCTGTTTAAATGAAAATGATCTGCAACAACAGTGTGATCAAATTAAGATAGGACATCTCTAGCTGTGTATAGGTTAGAGGTAGAACCATGGAGTACCTGACTATTTGACCACAAGGGGGCAGACGGCTCCTGAGTTGAAATATCTACATCTGCCTTTTAGTGATTGAGTAGTCATGTCAATTAGTGAGAAGTTGTCAAAGTGATATCTTATCCTCTCTAATAACCTGGTGTTCATTCCCTGTGTGTAGCTGTGAGTTGTTTGTTTGCATTCAGTCCCTTTAGTGAGCTACCTTGTGAACAGCCTAGTCTCTGTCCCTAACACCTGTACAAGGTCTTGGATTATTTATGTGAGCTAAAAGTTGAAGTTGTCTATGATCAGCATGCTGTTTTGTCTTGTATTTTCCCTCTTGTGCTCTCCTATGGTGTGGCAGGTTTATGAGGTAAGATCACACACTCTTTCCCAAAATTGTTATTGCTTGATCAGATGGAGAAGGTGAAAGAGTAGAATTCTATAAATGCTTTGTGTACAGGTTTTTTTTCTCGACTCCCTGATGTGTCTGTGTGTTTCACTATGTACTCAGGTCTCTCTCTTTTCTTCCCTGCTCCCTGTTCCTGTCCCCGGCTGCAGCTGCGGAGCTCCTTCAAGCAGGCATTTGGGAAGAAGAAGTCGCCCAAATCTGCGTCCTCCCACTCGGACATTGAGGAGATGACCGACTGTTCCCTGCCCTCCTCCCCCAAGCTAACAGCATATAACTGCTCCACCACTACTACACCCATGCTCCAGAACTCCCACTCCAACTCTTTGTGAGTACCTGGACCCAGACCAATAGACCAATAGACGCTCACCTGTTTATAACTGGGAGGAGATAGTGGATCATAATAGAAGCTCCCTGTTCCCTCAACTCAGGGGTCGGGAGTCAACTCAGGGGTCAGGAGGATTACATGACCATATTAATGATTACAAATGACTTCTATAGTGTCTGATACAGCTATCTTAACAGGTTTATATATACTATAGAAGTCTATATGTACAGTGTGTGTATTTATATATATATACACTGCTCAAAAAAATAAAGGGAACACTTAAACAACACAATGTAACTCCAAGTCAGTCACACTTCTGTGAAATCAAACTGTCCACTTAGGAAGCAACACTGATTGACAATAAATTTCACATGCTGTTGTGCAAATGGAATAGACAACAGGTGGAAATTATAGGCAATTAGCAAGACACCCTCAATAAAGGAGTGGTTCTGCAGGTGGTAACCACAGACCACTTCTCAGTTCCTATGGTTCCTGGCTGATGTTTTGGTCACTTTTGAATGCTGGCGGTGCTTTCACTCTAGTGGTAGCATGAGATGGAGTCTACAACCGACACAAGTGGCTCAGGTAGTGCAGCTCATCCAGGATGGCACATCAATGTGAGCTGTGGCAAGAAGGTTTGCTGTGTCTGTCAGCGTAGTGTCCAGAGCATGGAGGCGCTACCAGGAGACAGGCCAGTACATCAGAAGACGTGGAGGAGGCCGTAGGAGGGCAACAACCCAGCAGCAGGACCGCTACCTCCGCCTTTGTGCAAGGAGGAGCACTGCCAGAGCCCTGCAAAATGACCTCCAGCAGGCCACAAATGTGCATGTGTCTGCTCAAACGGTCAGAAACAGACTCCATGAGGGTGGTATGATGGCCCAACGTCCACCGTGCAGGACGTTTGGCATTTGCCAGAGAACACCAAGATTGGCAAATTCGCCACTGGCGCCCTGTGCTCTTCACAGATGAAAGCAGGTTCACACTGAGCACATGTGACAGTCTGGAGACACTGTGGAGAACGTTCTGCTGCCTGCAACATCCTCCAGCATGACCGGTTTGGCGGTGGGTCAGTCATGGTGTGGGGTGGCATTTCTTTAGGGGGCCGCACAGCCCTCCATGTGCTCGCCAGACATAGCCTGACTGCCATTAGGTACCGAGATGAGATCCTCAGACCCCTTGTGAGACCATATACTGGTGCGGTTGGCCCTGGGTTCCTCCTAATGCAAGACAATGCTAGCCCTTATGTGGCTGGAGTGTGTCAGCAGTTCCTGCAAGAGGAAGACATTGATGCTATGGACTGGCCCACCCGTTCCCCAGACCTGAATCCAATTGAGCACATCTGGGACATCATGTCTCGCTCCATCCACCAATGCCACGTTGTACCACAGACTGTCCAGGAGTTGGTGGATGCTTTAGTCCAGGTCTGGGAGGAGATCCCTCAGGAGACCATCCGCCACCTCATCAGGAGCATGCCCAGGCGTTGTAGGGAGGTCATACAGGCACGTGGAGGCCACACACACTACTGAGCCTCATTTTGACTTGTTTTATGGACATTACATCGAAGTTGGATCAGCCTGTAGTGTGGTTTTCCACTTTAATTTTGAGTGTGACTCCAAATCTAGACCTCCATGGGTTGATAAATTGGATTTCCATTGATTATTTTTGTGTGATTTTGTTGTCAGCACATTCAACTATGTAAAGATAAAAGTATTTAATAAGATTACTTCATTCATTCAGATCTAGGATGTGTTATTTTAGTGTTCCCTTTATTTTTTTGAGCAGTGTATATATATATATATATATATATATATATATATATATATACACCAGTACCCCATATACACCATTAACCCCTATATACCAGTACCACAAGCATAGCTGTGTGTGTGTGTGATCATTAGAGACTGCATGGCCTTGTTGTTTTAGTCCCTAGTTGGATGTTTGTATTGAATCTGTCCCTCTCTTGTCCATCTGTCTGTGTTTCTCTAGCCCCATTCTCTCTCCCCTGCCTGTTAGTGGGCTGGCCGGGGTGGTAGCACTGGGGTGTTGAGGACTGGGTCTCTGGCTCGGTAATAGAATGTGAATAACATCTGTAAACCCCCATTCACTTTATGATCAGTTCTGATGATGGATAATCCTAACAAATGGCCTTGATGCACCAAGTGATTATCTAACCAATTCATCTCAACTTCATCACTCATGCCTGTTGTGCTATTGAAACTAGAATGAAGGAGCCAATCACACATCCTTCACAGGACCTTGATCTTGTCCTGTTTACTATTGCCTGATTGCCTGGACCCCTATCTACAACACAGTGATTCAGTGCCTCTGGATTAACTTGGAATAAGCAACAATATTTCTTGGCAGTGACAACACATGTACTTGTATAGCATGTTACTGAGCTTTTGATCACTGTATGAAAAGGATAATTGTCTGATAATTTTCTGCAAGAGAATGTGCTTCATGGGATTTTCTGGGGATGTGCTCTTGAGGACTGGCCTTCTGTATAACCCTGAACTGACCAAACTGTCTATGTCTTGTCTGCAGGATCTCAGAGTACACAGACAGCGAGGCGGAGAAGGTGATGGGGCTCCGCAGTGAGCTCCGAGACAAGGAGATGAAGCTGACTGACATACGCCTGGAGGCCCTCAGCTCCGCCCACCAGCTGGACCAGCTCAGGGAGTCCATGAACCGCATGCAGGTGAGGATGACCATATGACCAATGACATAGGACATGATGAGGGCCTGGAGTTTTCCCTGACCTTGTGACCTGGGGAAAACTCCACACCCTATAAATGACCACTCAAACATTGGCCATCACAAAGCACATCAAATAGAAAGTGGTGAGATGCTTTGGGCTGTGTTTGACCTGGTGTGTTCTGACCTGGTGTGTTCTAACCTGGTGTGTTCTGACCTGGTGTGTTCTGACCTGGTGTGTTCTGACCTGGTGTGTTCTGACCTGGTGTGTTCTAACCTGGTGTGTTCTAACCTGGTGTGTTCTGACCTGGTGTGTTCTGACCTGGTGTGTTCTAACCTGGTGTGTTCTAACCTGGTGTGTTCTGACCTGGTGTGTTCTAACCTGGTGTGTTTGACCTGGTGTGTTCTAACCTGGTGTGTTCTGACCTGGTGTGTTCTGACCTGGTGTGTTCTAACCTGGTGTGTTCTGACCTGGTGTGTTCTAACCTGGTGTGTTCTAACCTGGTGTGTTCTGACCTGGTGTGTTCTAACCTGGTGTGTTCTGACCTGGTGTGTTCTAACCTGGTGTGTTCTAACCTGGTGTGTTCTGACCTGGTGTGTTCTAACCTGGTGTGTTCTGACCTGGTGTGTTCTAACCTGGTGTGTTCTAACCTGGTGTGTTCTGACCTGGTGTGTTCTGACCTGGTGTGTTCTGACCTGGTGTGTTCTAACCTGGTGTGTTCTAACCTGGTGTGTTCTGACCTGGTGTGTTCTGACCTGGTGTGTTCTGACCTGGTGTGTTCTGACCTGGTGTGTTCTGACCTGGTGTGTTCTAACCTGTCCTCAGGGTGAGATGGAGAGGCTGAAGACCGAGAATCACTGCTTGAAGATGGAGAGTCAGGGCAGCTGCAGCAGAGCAGCCTCACAGGCCTCAGTGGCCTCACCCTCAGCCGGCCAGTCAAAGCACGGCCTCGCCCTAACAGAGTCCACCAGCCTCGGTAAGAGTGAGTGTGTGAGTAAGTGATCGAAGTGTGCGTGCGTGCCTGTGCGTGTTTATGTGTGTGTGTGATTGTTTGTAGTCCGGTTTGCAGTAGTCAACATCTATGTCCCTGTCTCTGTAGACATGCTGTTGGAGGACAACGGGGACGGTAGCTCACGGAAAGAAGGACAACACGTCAAGGTGGTCGTAACTCTGGATGAGGACACCAAGTGGAAAGAGGTACCAAACTTCTTACATTTCCAAGTCACAAAACATTACAATGGCTACCAAATAATGTATGACTGTGCCCATATTTGTCCTTAATATCGTATCTTATTTTATAGGACCGTAGACCTCGTCAGTTCCTGATTGGTTGCATTGGTGTCAGTGGGAAAACTAAGTGGGATGTGCTTGATGGGGTGGTCAGACGTCTCTTCAAGGTAAATCAACAGGCACTAAAAACTCTGGTAGAGGAGTGACTAGTTACACCTGTATTTGATGTGTGATTGGTCCCTGTTCCTGTATCTGATTATTTAATTGGTCGCTGGTCTTGTATCTGATAATGTCATTGGTCCCAGGTCCTGTATCTGATAATGTGATTGGTCCCTGGTCCTGTATCTGAAGATGTGATTAGTCCCTGCTCTTGTAGCTGATGTGTGATTGGTCCCTTGTCTTGAATCTGATTTGTGATTGGTCCCTGGTCCTGCAGGAGTACATCATCCATGTGGACCCAGTCAGCCAGCTGGGTCTAAACTCAGACAGTGTCCTGGGCTATAGCATCGGGGACATCCATCGCACCAGTGGGGCTGATACCCCTGAACTCCTGCCCTGTGGATACCTTGTTGGAGATAGTGACACCATCTCTGTCTCCCTCAAAGGTATGGGCAAGAATGGACCTCTGTGCAAAGTTTAAAAAATGAGAACTATGCCCCTATCACTCCTGTTATTTTTGCTAGTAGTCACAATTTAAATAAATCTGAGCCCTGTAATTAAAAGCTGTCTGGATCAGCGAATAACAAAACAATGAAGTGAATTTAAAAAAAGTTTACGTATCCTTTAACGTATATGTGTCCTGTGCTGCCACCTGCCTGCAGGTGTGTGTGATGAGCATAGCCTGGACAGCCTGGTATTCGAGACACTGATTCCCAAGCCCCTGCTGCAGCGCTACGTGTCCCAGCTGCATGACCACGGCAGGATCATCCTGTCTGGCCCCAGCGGCACTGGGAAGAGCTTCCTGGCCAGCCGGTTGGCCGAACACATGGTGCTGAGGGAGGGGAGAGAGGTCACCGATGGGACCATTGCCACGTTCAACGTAGACCACAAGTCAAGCAAGGTCTGTCAAACACTATCATGACTCATATGTAGGAATAACCTTTACCATGGGATACTTTCTGTATGAGAGCAGAGGTGCCAGAATCTAACCCTAATGAGTATAGCTATATGAGAGAGGACATTACCAAATGGAAATGCTTATTCCTCCTTACATGTGAACTGTTGTGAGGATACAGTAATTGGAAAACATGTTTGATATGTCATTAGTAATGTATCTGTGGTATTTTAGAGGCTGTATGGGGAATCATTGTGTGGTTAATGTGGAAATGTTCAACTCTGTAGTCTGTCTGTTGCTGGTGTCCAGGAGCTGTGTCAGTACCTGTCTAACCTGGCTGACCAGTGTAATAGTACGAGTCATGGGGTGAACATGCCCCTGGTGGTCATACTGGACAACCTGCACCGCAGCAGCTCCCTGGGAGAGGTCTTCAATGGCCTGCTCAGCTGCAAGCACCACCACTGGTCAGTACACACACACACACACACACACACACACACACACACACACACACACACACACACACACACACACACACACACACACACACACACACACACACACACACACACACACACATATATACACACACATAAAAACATTTGTATTTGTGTGACACTCCTAAATCCTCAATTACTTGTTTTTTCACAGTCCTTATATCATTGGAACAATGAATCAGGCTACATCGACCACTCCCAACCTCCAGCTTCATCATAACTTCAAGTACATCATATCCTATCATTTCTTATGTGTTACTGTATTTTTTCAGTAAACAATTAATGTGGTATGATGTCATCTCTATTCTGAAATGTAAAATTGTATTTGTGTGACTTGTCATGTAGACCCCACAAGAGGGCAGTATTTCTAAATTGATGGATTGATATCTCTGTTCTCTGCCTAACCTGATAAGAGGTCTATTTGAACAGTAACTGATCATCCTCTACACTGTTGTCTGGTTCCTGTGTGGGTGTCCTGTCTAGGTGGGTGCTGTGTGCCAACCATACTGAACCAGTGAAGGGCTTCCTGGGTCGGTTCCTGAGGAGGAGGCTGATGGAGACAGAGATCAGCAGCCGACAGCGCAATGCAGAGCTGGTGAGGATCATCGAGTGGATCCCTACTGTCTGGCATCACCTCAACCGCTTCCTGGAGTCCCACAGCTCCTCGGACGTCACCATCGGTAAGATCCACTAAAAATCACATTTTCTTTTCTTTTTTCCCGACATTATCTGGCCAAGTTGTTTTACATTATGACGTAAGAGATGGATGAATAGATATTTAACTGTGCCTGAATGAATGCATGCTTTTCTATTGTCTATCTGAAATGTGTCAATATAGAAAACATATATGGGACAAGATTGAAGGTTCTATTGAATGAAATAGATGTTTTGTTGACATGTGTCTCTCTATCTTCCTCCCAGGGCCCCGCCTCTTCCTGTCCTGCCCCATGGATGTGGAGGGATCCAGAGTGTGGTTCACAGATCTGTGGAACTATTCCATCATTCCCTACATGCTGGAGGCTATCCGAGAGGGGCTACAGGTACTGTAAAATGACATAACGCTGGAAATGTGGCATCAATTCATATTTGCAGTAGAACAAGGCCTTTGAATGATGGTTAGTAACTAACACACCTACACAGAGAGATGCAATACATGCATGTATATAATAAGCCCCCCACACACACATATATATATATATATATAGTACCAGTCAAAGTTTAGACCTACCTACTCATTCAAAGGTTTTTCTTTATTTTACTATTTTCTACATTGTAGAATAATAGTGAAGACATCAAATCTATGAAATAACACATATGGAATCATGTAGTAACCAAAAGAGTGTTAAACAAATCAAAATATATTTTATATTTGAGATTCTTCAAAGTAGCCACCCTTTGCCTTGATGACAGCTTTGCACACTCTTGGCATTCTCTCAACCAGCTTCATTGAATGCATTTCAATTAACAGGTGTGCCTTGTTAAAAGTTAATTTGTGGAATTTCTTTCCTTCTTAATGCGTTTGAGCCAGTCAGTTATGTTGTGACAAGGTAGGGGTGGTATACAGAAGATATTATGGCAAGAACAGCTCAAATAAGCAAAGCGAAAGTACAGTCCATCATTACTTTAAGACATGAAGGTCAGGCAATCTGGAAAATGTCAAGAACTTTGAAAGTTTCTTCAAGTGCAGTAGCAAAAACCATCAAGCGCTATGATGAAACTGGCTCTCAATGAGGACCACAACAGGAAAGCATGACCCAGAGTTACCTCTGCTGCAGAGGATATGTTCATTCGAGTTACCAGCCTCAGAAATTGCAGCCCAAATAAATGCTTCACAGAGTTCAAGTAACAGACACATCTCAACTGACTGCGTGAATCAGCCCTTCATGGTCGAATTTCTGCAAAGAAACCACAACTAAAGGACACCAATAATAAGAAGAGACTTGCTTGGGCCAAGAAACACAAGAATGGACATTAGACCTGTGGAAATCTATCCTTTGGTCTAATGAATCCAAATGTGATATTTTTGGTTCCAACCGCTGTGTCTTTGTGAGACGCAGAATAGGTGAATGGATGATCTCTGCATGTGTGGTTCCCACCGTGAAGCATGGAGGAGGTGGTGTGATGGTGTGGGGGTGCTTTGCTGGTGATACTGTCAGTGATTTATTTAAAGTTCAAGGCACACTTAACCAGCATGGCTACCATAGCATTATGCAGCAATACGCCATCCCATCTGGTTTGGGCTTAGTGGGACTTTAATTTGTTGTTCAACAGGACAATGACCCAACACACCTCCAGGCTATGTAAGGGCTATTTGACCAAAAAAGAGAGTGATGAAGTGCTGCATCAGATGACCTGGCCTCCACAATCAACCTATCTCAACCCAATTGAGATGGTTTGGGATGAGTTGGACCGTAGAGTGAAGGAAAAGCAGCCAACAAGTGCTCCGCATATGTGGGAACTCCTTCAAGACTGTTGGAAAAGCATTCCAGGTGAAGCTGGTTGAGAGAATGCCAAAAGCGTGCAAAGCTATCATCAAGGCAAAGGGTGTCTATTTGAAGAATCTAAAATATATTTTTTTGTTTAACCTCTTACATCTAGACGTTCCGCTAGCGGAACACCTGCTCCAATATCCAATGATAGGCGTGGCGCGAATTACAAATTCCTCAAAAATATAAAAACTTCAATTTTTCAAACATATGACTATTTCACAGCATTTTAAAGACAAGACTCTCCTTTATCTAACCACACTGTCCGATTTCAAAAAGGCTTTACAGCGAAAGCAAAACATTAGATTATGTCAGCAGAGTACCAAGCCAGAAATAATCAGACACCCATTTTTCAAGCTAGCATATAATGTCACAAAAACCCAGAAGACAGCTAAATGCAGCACTAACCTTTGATGATCTTCATCAGATGACACACCTAGGACATTATGTTAAACAATACATGCATGTTTTGTTC
Source organism: Salmo salar (assembly GCF_965601325.2). NCBI lineage: Eukaryota > Metazoa > Chordata > Actinopteri > Salmoniformes > Salmonidae > Salmo > Salmo salar. Next base: position 110,398,062 of record NC_138300.1, read on the forward strand.
AATCAAGTTCATATTTATATAAAAAAACAGCTTTTTACATTAGCATGTGACGTTCAGAACTAGCATACCCCCCGCAAACTTCCGGGGAATTTGCTAACAATTTACTAAATTACTCACGATAAACGTTCACAAAAAGCATAACAATTATTTTAAGAATTATAGATACAGAACTCCTCTATGCACTCGATATGTCCGATTTTAAAATAGCTTTTTGGTGAAAGCACATTGTGCAATATTCTAAGTACATAGCCCAGCCATCATGGGCTAGCTATTTAGACACCCGGCAAGTTTAGCCTTCACCAAAATCAGATTTACTATTATAAAAGTTTGATTACCTTTTGTTGTCTTCGTCAGAATGCACTCCCAGGACTGCTACTTCAATAACAAATGTTGGTTTGGTCCAAAATAATCCATCGTTATATCCGAATAGCGGCGTTTTGTTCGTGCGTCCCAGACACTATCCGAAATGGTAAATCAGGGTCGCGCGCATGGCGCAATTCGTGACAAAAAAATTCTACATATTCCATTACCGTACTTCGAAGCATGTCAACCGCTGTTTAAAATCAATTTTTATGCAATTTATCTCGTAAAAAAGCGATAATATTCCGACCGGGAATCTCCTTTTCGGCAAACAGAGGAAAAATCACAAAGACGGGGGCAGCCAGGGCACGCACCTAAGCCCACAGTCCCTTGATCGGCCACTTGAGAAAGGCGATAATGTGTTTCAGCCTGGGGCTGGGATGACAAAATTCAGCTTTTTCCCGGGCTCTGAGCGCCCATGGAAGACGTAGGAAGTGTCACGTTAGAGCAGAGATCCTTTGTAAAAGATAGAGATGGCAAAGAAGTTCAAGAAATGGTCAGACAGGCCACTTCCTGTAAAGGAATCTCTCAGGTTTTGACCTGCCATTTGAGTTCTGTTATACTCACAGACACCATTCAAACAGTTTTAGAAACTTTGGCGTGTTTTCTATCCAAAGCCAATAATTATATGCATATGCTAGTTACTGGGCAGGAGTAGTAACCAGATTAAATCGGGTACGTTTTTTATCCAGCCGTGAAAATACTGCCCCCTAGCCATAACAGGTTAACACTTTTTTGGTTACTACATGATTCCATATGTGTTATTTCGTAGTTTTGATGTCTTTACTATTATTCTACAATGTAGGAAATAGTACAAATAAAGAAAAACCCTTGAAGGAGTAGGTGTGTCCTAACTTTTGACTGGTACTGTGTATATATACTGTTTTTAAGGAAAATCACTCATCGCATGATTCTAACCGAGTCGTCTCTGTCTGTCGACCTGTCTGTCTCCTAGCTGTATGGGAGGAGAGCTCCATGGGAGGACCCAGCACAGTGGGTGATGGAGAGCTATCCCTGGGCAGCCAGCCCCCTGCAGCACGAATGGACCCAGCTGCTGAAGCTCCGGCCAGTGGACGTGGGATTCGATGGATACTCCATCTCCAAAGACGGCTGTCCCAGCAAGCAGCTTCCCCAGGGAGACACTAACGAAGACCCCCTGGTAAGTGAATTATAATCCCTACCTCATGATAGCCTTTCTGACAATCTTTATCCCAAATATCAGTTCGATTTGGAAATATTCAAGAAAGTCTGTTACCAGTGGTCTGTATGGATAAAGGTTTCACTTGATGTTTGTATCCAAGATCAAAGTCGTTCATTACGGTGCTTTTAAAGACTATCTACTGTCCTATTGATGCTTTTATGGTTAGCATCGGTGTCTTTATGTAGGTGACAACCTATCTGACCTCTGACCTCTAATCTCCACAGATGAACATGCTGATGAAGCTAAAGGAAGCGGCCCACTGCTCCGCCAGCACTCAGAGCTACGACAGCGACTCCAACAGCAACCAGGATCACCATGACAACACCGTGCTGGACTTATCACTGGAGTCCACACTATGAGACTCACTGGGTCAGATAATACTCACTGTGGCTGGGACACATCCTAACTTGAGATACCTTTGTGTTAATCATCCATTGACATCAATGGGAGACTGATATGAGGTTATGTATTTGAAGTTAGAATTTGGACCTCTGTGATTTCATATCTTTAGGCAGACATATTACATAATAGTTGGAACTCACTACTTTCCAAAAAGGGTTCTTCAAAGGGTTCTCCTATGGGGACAACCGAAGAACACTTTTAGGTTCTAGATGGCACCTTTTTTTCCTAAGAGTGTAGGCCTTACAGGGCTATCAAATTCCGGTCCTGAAGGGATGAAATACTTCTGTTTTTTTATCCTTTCCTTCTAATTCAGATCTGGAAACCACTTGAATACAATTAACTACCAGGTAGAAACAAAAAATAAATAAATGTTTTGCCCCTCCAGGACTGGAATTTAATAGCCTTGGGCCATACTGGGTGCTGGTAACCCAAGATGAAAATCCCAGTCAAAGTTCAATAACCTGAATAATTTCAACTCAGTACTCTACTATTTCCAGTGTTTATTATGAGTCTGTTTACAATCACAGGCAAAGACAGTCAACTATATAAATAAATGACAGAGCTTATGAGACGTCAAACCGGTTGCCTTGACTGTGACCTAACCTAGGCTATAGCTTATGTGGTTCAAACTGAGTAGCAATAACTGGATATACATTCACTCAGCTGCATAGAGCTTGACCTGTGTGCATTTTCTTAGTGAAGAGGCACACACCATGGTGGACATATTTTTTATGCTTAACTTTCAAATGATGCCTTGCTACTTTTCTAACAACGGTAGCATGCCTTTAATGAACATGATTTCTATAGTCTGTGCAGAGTTTAGGTGCTGGCTGCTAGCTTGTTCAGACTTTGATGAAAACACATCCTTTCTGTGCACCTAGCGGGTGGAAAATAGGTCTAGGCTTTTGTTAGGGATTTTTTTTAAATCAGTGATACATATAGGATTTTGGTGCTCTGCTTGGGAAAATGTGAACTTATTGACAGAAAATGTTTTTTATATATTACCTCATGAGCGTTTCAAACAGTATCCCAACAGTGCTTGTTTGTCTTTTGTTCAGCTCAAAACGGAGCGCAATCCCTGCATGAAATGTTTCAACCCAGTGTTTCTCTTATAGAGGCACTTTGGACATGTAGACCCACATCTGAAAGGTCCCAGTCTAGAAAAGGATCAGAGCGACTGCATGGCTTTGAGACAGAGGCTGGCGTGTCTAGTCGTTCACTCTGGAGAATTAGCGCCAGGGCCATTTGCATCAAGTGTTAATGGGATCCTCAGTGTTGCTGTATTGGAGTGACTAGGATTTATTCCCTCATAAAATTGAGTTTTTTCAGAGTGGCTACAAGGTAGCACTTTTGTTGCTCCCCCTCACAAGGTCCCCATTATCTGCCAGTGTTGTTGCTGTTCATCCTCTGAGTGTTCTTGGAAACAAATGCTATGCAAATTTCATTTGGGATTTTAGACTAAAGCCAAAACAAAAATTCACTTCCATTTTTACGTATTGTCAAGAGTTGTATTGTAAGTTCATTGATCTGTGAATATTTTTGTGAGGTTTGTATTTTCACTACCATATCTTTCTGAATTGTAAAGGGTGATGCAAGCACAAATAGAAAATGTTTGTTTTTATTTTATTTTTCCCACAAAGTTTGGATGTTGGAATGTTGTGAAAAAGGTGTGCTATTGGATCTAGTTTTTAATAATTATTTGATATGTACATTTTGCTTATGTACATTTTTTTATGTAAAGATGTAAATATTTTATATGAATACCACGTTTTGAAACCATTTTCTAGAAATCTTGTACAGAAATAGAGAGTAGTAATTTGTGTACAGTTTGGTTTACTCTATAGATTGTATGTTGTCAATAATAGATGTGAAATATCATAAAACTGTGAGAATAAATCTGGTCACGATACTGTACTTTTCATTTTTTTTGTATTCAGAGAAATCCTCTAAATCAGTGTAAGTTATTTTAAATGCAAAAAGTTTTATTTGACCTCATGTGGTTTTAAATATTGTTCAGCAATGTTCAGTGTGTTAAGCCCAGTTCCATTGTCTCAATTTTCTGTTATTATTTACGCTACCTATGTAATTTTCTGTCATTGTTTAGGCTACCTATGTAATTTTCTGTCATTGTTTAGGCTACCTATGTAATTTTCTGTCATTATTTAGGCTACCTATGTGACTGGTATGTCCTCCGGTCTATACCCCTGTATACCCCTATACCTGCCATCTGTACAGTAGAAATGTGTACAACCAGAATGGAGGGCCACAGTGACTGCACTTTTTCATTGTCAGTTTTAAGACAATGGAAGACAATGCGTTCTTTCATACTGACCTGTCTTTCATATTAGAACAGCAGTGACACACCTCATCTATCATTGTCTTCTTTTTGTAGTTGAAATATAATGAATCCTATTGACATTCAGTAATTATTTATTAAGTGTTATTGTGTTTTGTTGGACCATTGTCAAGAAAGCAGAAGTTGTTCTTTACATTTTCTAGTTTTATTTGAAAAAAATACTCTCAAAATACAAACATTTAAACAAAGCATACAAATAATATATGTATTTTTAAGTTATACATTGAACATAGATTAAAGACATTGCATCTAATGTAATAGCATTGTAGTCAGGTATAATCCACTTGGTATAAAATGCCCTTTACAAAATATTGTACAAAATATGGTACAAAGGGTAAAAGCTGCAAAAATACGTCAAATTTGCTCGATAAGTACCAAATATCTGCCACAACCAATATGACCCCCTACATTTAACATATAGGAGAATTGGTTATATCACAGACAAATAGGCTATGTGTTCAAATTAAAGAATGCATGGGTCTCATTTGGGTAATAATGTCTATATACAATATATGTGACAATATACAGTATGTGTTTAAACAACTTTATATAAGCATAATGTATGTGTGATGCACAACTAAGACACTGTAATCTCTTCATCCTCTGATTCTGAGAAGTCGGAGTGCTTGCTGGAGTTGGAAGGCGAAGAGAGGTGCGACTCCACACTGTTCAAAAGTTCGCGCTCTGATGGAGAGTGGCAGAAGGCTGAGCGCGGGCTGTCCCGCCTGAACGCATCCACCTCCTCCTCGCAGGACTTCTTCCCGACGTCACTGAGGTCTGGGTGGGGGTTCATTTTAGTTGGAAGGGTTTGTTCCCGGCAACCTCCGGACGACAACAACTCCCTCTCTTTGGAATTGCGCCATTTCATTCTTCGGTTTTGGAACCATATTTTCACCTTGAAAAATACATGAAATATTATTAGGCTATCTAATAGGCCTAATGGTTGATTCTAATAACAGTAGTATAACATACCAGTAATAATCCCAAAATAGGCCTAGCCTATATTAAGATTATGTTTTGTATTGATCTGGGCCTAAATTACTATTCACTTTTTATTTTTTACCTGTGAGTCTTTTAGCCCAAGTTTTGCAGCCAGCTTCTTTCTGTCTGGTTTGCTGATGTATTTCTGTTTCTGAAACATTTTCTCCAGGGCTTTGCGCTGGACATCAGAGAACACTGCCCGTCGGAGCATCCCCCTCCTGGGCTTTCCTCTTGCAGCCAGCGGCCATGAAAAGGTACCAGGGATAGGAACCACTGAAGACGATGCTAAAATATTTTTCAAAACAACATACCATTAGCATTGCATCATGTCAGTCAAGAAAATACACACATAGGCTAAGTGAATGTGAAAGTAGGCTAGCCTGGCCTTTTCTTCAGCGAGTGGGTGGAGGGGTTAAAGGTGCATATAAGATAATTATTTCGTAGTTTAAACCAAAGTCTCTCTTTAAGATCCGAAATGCAGTCCGTTTGAGTGAATTGGCACGAAGCAGCTAATTAGCACATTGCTTGGTCCCTTATAGCATTGGTATGGTAAAAAGGCAGAGTATCCCTTTTGAAAGCCCCAATGAAAGATAGAGTAGCTAATGAAGCGTGAACGGTAATTGTGTAGTAATGAACTAACTGAAAAAAGGCTTAGGACAGGCCGCTAAAGCCATATATTACTGCAACAAAAGAGATCTACACTTTCAAACTAATCACAACTGTCTGCATGCCAAGATCATTTGGAGAATACTGATGGCTGGGCCCTATTTTTGCCACACATCCTTTTCATTAAATACGAAAAGCTATGAGGCTGAAGTTGTTTTGTTGCTCTCAAAAGAATCTGTCTCTAAATCCAGATCTGCACCTTATCCATTTTAGATTATTTTCATCGTCTTTATTGTTGGCTATTCGAAAGACAATTTATGTGTGAATTCACTATAACTTCGGGAAATAATAAGCCTATATTCTTAATCTTGAAATATACTGTATAACAGAGAGCACTGTAGCATTAGACGGGCCCGTAGCCTATCATTAGATTTTACTTGCACGACTCCAGGCTACTGTGCTATCTACAGTGCCTTGAAAAAGTATTCATCCCCCTTGGCGTTTTTCCTATTTTGTTGCATTAAAACCTGTAATTTAAACAGATTTTTGTTTAGATTTCATTTAATGGACATACACAAAATAGTCCAAATTGGTGAAGTGAAATTACAAAAATGACTTGTTAAAAAAATATATAAAAAAACGGTAAAGTGGTGCGTGCATATGTATTCACCCCCTTTGCTATGAAGCCCCTAAATAAGATCTGGTGCCACCAATTACCTTCAGAAGTCACATAATTAGTTAAATAAAGTCCACCTGTGTGCAATCTAAGTGTCACATGATCTGTCACATGATCTCAGTATATATACACACCTGTTCTGAAAGGCCCTAGAGTCTGCAACACCACTAAGCAAGGGGTACCACCAAGCAAGCGGCACCATGAAGACCAAGGAGCTCTCCAAACAGGTCAGGAACAAAGTTGTGGAGAAGTACAGATCAGGGTTGCGTTATAAAAAAATATCAGGAACTTTGAACATCACACGGAACATCATTAAATCCATTATTAAAAAATGGAAAGAATATGGCACCACAACAAACCTGCCAAGAGAGGGCCACCCACCAAAACTCACAGACCAGGCAAGGAGGGCATTAATCAGAGAGACAACAAAGAGACCAAAGATAACCTTGAAGGAGCTGCAAAGCTCCACAGCGGAGATTGGAGTATCTGTCCAGAGGACCACTTTAATCCGTACACTCCACAGAGCTGGGCTTTACAGAAGAGTAGCCAGAAAAAGCCATTGCTTGAAGAAAAAAATATGCAAACACGTTTGGTGTTCAGCAAAAGGCATGTGGGAGACTCCCCAAACTTATGGAAGAAGGTACTCTGGTCAGATCAGACTAAAATTTAGATTTTTGGCCATCAAGGAAAATGCTATGTCTGGTGCAAACCCAACACCTCTCATCACCCCGAGAAAACCATCCCCACAGTGAAGCATGGTGGTGGCAGCATTATGCTGTGGGGATATTTTTCATCGCCAGGGACTGGGAAACTGGTCAGAATTGAAGGAATGATGGATGGTGCTAAATACAGGGAAATTCTTGAGGGAAACCTGTTTCAGTCTTCCAGAGATTTGAGACTGGGGTGGAGGTTCACCTTCCAGCTGGACAATGACCCTACGCATACTGCTAAAGCAACACTCGAGTGGATTAAGGGGAAACATTTAAATGTCTTGGAATGGCCTAGTCAAAGCCCAGACCTCAATCCAATTGAGAATCTGTGGTATGACTTAAAAATTGCTGTACACCAGCGGAACCCATCCAACTTGAAGGAGCTGGAGCAGTTTTGCCTTGAAGAATTGGCAAAAATCCCAGTGGCTAGATGTGCCAAGCTTATGGAGACATACCCCAAGAGACTTGCAGCTGTAATTGCTGCAAAAGGTGGCTCTACATAGTATTGACTTTGACTGTCTTATTTCTTGTTTGTTTCACAATAAAACAAAATTGCATCTTCAAAGTGGTAGGCATGTTGTGTAAATCAAATGATACAAACCAGGTTCCAGGTTGTAAGGCAACAAAATAGGAAAAATGCCAAGGGGGTGAATACTTTCGCAAGCCACTGTATTGTTAGCTAACTTTAGATTTCTCACGTCAGCATGATCCATAAACATGCATAACCCTCTATGTGGTCTTGTGAGAATATTGAAATAATGAATAGCCCCTAATGGGGAATTAGTCCATGACTGGTAAATGCCTATCAGCAGCATGTGTGTGGCTGCCGGAGGGAGCTGACCAATTAGTCATGGTGCTGAAAGCTTTGTGAGTTATCAGTAACTAAGTGCACTGGCTCGGTGGGAAAGAGAAGCAATGAAGAGACGCAAGCAGCTTCCTTGTGAGAGGGGATCCGCCTCAAATTTAGACCATGACAATTGCGGCTAATTTGTAGATTAGGGGAACCGGTGCAAAATGTCAGCAGTCCCTGCCTCTGCTAAATAGGGCATCAAATTGGCGAGACTGATTCCACGATGTTCTTCGGCTTCCAACCTCTGAACTAACGGTTGTATTGCCTCTAGATTCAACTAGTCAATGGCAGATTGTTTTAAGGCACAACGACATCAGCTGAATACATGGAGCATGACATCGGATTATTAAGTGGATTTACCTGGAAAATAGGATGCTCTGAGGAAGGGATGAAACGATCCGTCAAAATATGGCAGAGGGAAGGTTTTCCCGTGCATGGCATGATGCATTGAAGGTGTACGCGATGCTGTGATTCAAAATGAAAGAAAACATTGAATTAAATTACATTTACATTTACATGACTCATTTCGTTTTGTCAAATCATATAGGCCTAAAATATTGTGACACTACCCTCATAATCTCGATCCATGCATTACACAAATTCAAATCCCTGCGTAACAGGTGTCCTGTTTGTAAATGCTAAATAATGAAGTTTATATTAGCCTATACATTCCCAATAATCTCACCGTTTCTCGTTTCTGGTGCTAGGATGGCAGTAACTCCAAACTTCAGATAGTTAGGGTCGTTGTTGATGGAGAGTGAGTTCTGAGGAGAACCCGTTCTTGTCTGTGCTGAAGTGGTGATGACAGCTTGGTCAGTGTGGTGACTGCAGGTCAGCGTGGTGGCTCCTGATCCCGGGGGAGACACGCTGGGTAACGGGATCGTCCGGTGCAAGTAGCTCACTGGCCGGCTGATCCGCAACAGGTCCTCCACCAAAAAGCTTGAGTGGGCGGCGAACGCTGAATGCAAGGACTGGGGCAGAGAGTGAGCCGCAGGCGGTCGAAGTAGTCTGGGGTACATATCGGGAGCCGCAAGTGCACTAGGGAACATCATTGCTCCTTTTGGGTGGATAAGGAAAAGTAATTGTAAAGAGCCCTTTCTCACTGAATGAGTTTCCGTCGCCTATAGGATCCAAGTGGAAAGACTCACAGTTCTCTTCTGACCATTCCATTTAGAAGAAGCTTTTTATAGTGGACCGTTAGCAAAGCCTTTTCGAAACTGACAGTCAAACAATGAAGTTCAACAAAGTTCTCGACGTGAGTTTCTTTCAGGGGAAATTCAGTGCCTGCTGATTGGTTCGAAGAAGCAATTTATGATTGGATTAGACTTCATAAGCAAGCGCTAGACAATGTCCTTTTAACAAAGAAAGTGTAGTCATCAATTTTGCACACTGACCACTTCTTGGTATAGTTTTCACTGTGATAACGGTGGCAACACACAGAGACTAATTAAAGGTTATTTTTTAAAGGACTCCAACAACGTTTGTCTGTGAATAGAGGGTTTATAAAAAAGTGTCTATTAAATTCATTTGAGCACATAACAGCATAATGTCGTTAGTTTCGGGCTTGTGGGAGGAACTGTGAGAATATGGTGATTGCCTAATTTCTATTAGGATGCAATGTGAGACAATTTACATGACCACCAAAGTTGATTGTTAAATGCCATAATTGTAATTATTTATAAATATTATCCGCATTCACTTGTATTCAGAATATTGTTGTAATTAGGCTAGTGTTGTTGTTATTATTATTATTATTATTAGGCTTGTTGTTTTGTATGACCATTTTCCCTCGTAGCTCATTGAAACGGAGTTGAATTTTTTTTTGTAGCATAGCCTATTGGGTAGGATATTATGAGCACAATATGTCGTCTGTACCAGTCTGTTTTTCTCTGTGAAAATCAGACAGGCTTTAATGTCAGAATATTTAACTGGTGTGTTAAAAACTGTGAATCTGAGAGATCCCATTTCATGTCGCTGGTCCCGCTGAAAATAATGTGCAGCTCTGGCCATTGCGCTCTTATCCACTTATCCATGAAGTAACTGTCACCCTCAGCTGTTTTTTCTTTCTTACCCTGACACAAATCTTTCTAAAAAATCGTATTATTCAGTTTGATTTCAATGGGCGGTTAGAGTCTCATTCTTTAAGTGCATTTGTGCTGTAAGACACCAATAGATAAAACGGTTTTGAATTTAATGACTACATTTATTCAAAATAACTGTTGTGTGTCAGTGTGTGCCTTGGAAATGTGTGTCCTATTTCTTGAAAGACCAAAACAGGGCAGAAAAATCCGCAATGGGCCTACTTGCAATTAGATGCCTAATGTATTTTAACAGTCACTTATAATGCTATTTAGCCTAAGGTTTGAGAATGAACCATGTGACTTTAAGACATTTCATAAAAAAAGAATGATAGGCCTAGTTATGTAGGCCTAATAATAAAACATAAATAAACCTGGTGGTATGACAACTATAGTTCACATTGATGTCATTAAACTAGTATTATTATTATTATCATAATTTTAAAAGTTTAGGGCATGATTTTTTTGGTAACGCTTTATTTTAAGGTTCCGTAACAAACCATTTAAGGCATTTATAAAGTGTGTGTTAACTATTTATTAATCATTACTCCAACATTTATAAATCCTTTATTAATCATTAGTAAAGTATTTTTTTGAGTCCCTAATCTAAAGCTAACGCTATTTATACTTTATAAATACTTTATAAATGTTTTGAGCGATCAGTGAAATTGCTCAACAAAATATGGGCATGCCATTTGTAGACATTCCAGTAGTACCTGATAAAAAATAAGCACACAACACAGGATTTAAATATATATACATTGACATAGGCCTATGTGAATAACTAGCTTACTAACATTTACAAATGTGGGAGTAAGGATTAATAAATGGTGAACAAACTGTTTGTAAATGCCTTATAAATGGTTTATTATGGACCCTTAAAATAGTGTTACCGATTGTTTTTTATTTTTATTTTTTTACAAGCTCCGTAAGTTTTTTTCCACTGTATCTGCCATTTAAACCGTATAAGCATTGTTTAGAGGGCTAGGTCAGACCCATGCAGCGCTACACATGGGTTCATTTTATTGTAGCCTAGTAGGCAGGCCTATGTCAAAGCAAAAACTTTTAGGATAGGTTGCAAACCGCAGGAGGAAAATGATAACCGCCCATTGATGAAATAGATTATAAAACAGGGGGGAAAGTGAACAAAAGAGTTTCTTTGAGGAAGATTCTATTTCGAAGTTCTTTTCTGTGATCGGCTAGGAGAGGTGAATCCGGAGGCCTGTTGGCTAAGACCTGTGACTAATGGCGTTTGACCGCTGCTCTCTCTGTTTTGTTCTCCTAACCATTCATTTTAAAGTAGTTACCTTCACATTTCTTTCTGGAGAGTCAACTCTTCTACTTTGAAAGTGCGGGGAAGGTAAGCCCGCGTGTGTCCTAAGTGATGGCACAGAAGGCAAATCTCCATGAAATTATGCGCCAGGCGCTTCCCATGAACATACATGCATGGTAACCATTTCCATTACTAACGCAAAAATGAATTGTCATAATTTTTGTATATATTTTACAAACGATCTCATATTAGTAGGCTCCAATTAGCCATCTGATCCATCAGTCTTGCATGTTACCCAAAGCATGGCCGAGTGAGTTTATTTAGGCTATTTGTAGGTGAATCCCATTTGGGCTGTGGATATTTTATGCAAAAGAGCCCTGGCAGTAAAGACATCGTTAGCAAAACTTCCACATAAATACAAATGAAGTCTACTCAATCTTTTCAGACCATAGAAGAATGTATTTATTAGGACAGAACAGAGTCTACACTGTAGGCCTACGTTTGTGTTGTGAGTTTCATGGTGTGTGATGGTTATATATCAAGTTTTAATGCTATAGCCTCTATTCATCGTGCCTTGTCTAGCACTTTTCAGATGGTGTCAGTATTTAGGCCTCTTACCTGTTATAGGCAAAATATTGAATTATGAAATAAAGAAAAAATGTCATATGCTGAGTAGACTAATTACTGTAACATTCTTGAATTAAAAAAAGTATGCGTAGAAACACTCCTTAGAGAAGAGGGTCATTTTACAAATGACATGTTTTGTGTATATATATAAGCCACTTAGCTTAAACAGTTAATGTCTGAGTAAACAGACAAGTAATTACGTAACCGTGAAATCATTACATTTTTAACAAAATGCATTGATCATTAGATTTGCATTTTATGTCCCGCCTGGGGAGCCCATATTAAGACACAGTAACACAGCACCCACCTTCACAGAAAAAAACATCACTGTTAAGTTCAAAGCGTTTCATTATTTCAGGAACCTTCGAAAATCCCCCTATTGTACAAATCAAGCAGATGGTTTGCAGGAAATATAGCTTAGCCCCAGTGACCGAAACTAATTTCTACTAGCTTTCCAAGCCTGACACGATTGTTTTCTCTTTACCAAATATAGACTAGAGAAACAGCTGGTCGGTCGCTGAATTAAACACATTTAAAACACATTTTTACGATATTATATCCCCACCCTCACCACCCCATCCTTGTCCGCAGACACAAGAGGTGGGTGCATTGAAATGATAATGATACTGTAGATAGATACAGTAAGACTGCCGAAAAATATTTGAACCGTTTCCTAGATTCATTGTTATATATTCAGGTTAATGACGTACATTTGTGAAAATGTTGATTCAAAATATATGGCCTTCTTGCAACCTCGTTTTTTTGCCTAAGGTATTGTACTCTTTACCTGACTTCCACTCTGCCATTCTATTCAATATATTTAACTGTATTTAGTGAGCAGATACTGTAGATAGACCCATCATTAGCATTAAGATAAATTCTATTTATTTTTCTTTAAAGCTATAATAATAATTTCATTGCAGACTATGACAACATTCAGAGAAATTGGCCTATAGACCTACCACAGCATCGTTGAATGTTATGCTGTTAAAAAATAACTTGTTACTGGTTATATATTTAAAAGGGAATCATCAATTTATAATTTTGTTTTTACATGGTCTATTTATTTTACGCTGCTTGGAGATGGACGGTCTTTACACCTTCTATAAGCCGCCTTCTTGAGTGGTGCTCTCCCTCTTCAAGTCTGGCTCAGCAGCTGTTTCTGACTAGGATCCGGCCACTGCGGAACATTGGAGGGATTAGGAATGGCCCAAGATACAGAGGAGCTCTGACAAGCATTAAATCGATATTAACTTTGCATTAAACATAACCCCCCGTTTTCAAACGGAGAGAGGCACAAGTCCACGGACAAAGCGTTTCAGTGTGTGTTGCTCTGAATGCACCTGTTCCCCAATTTACTTGGCAGCCAATCTGTGCTAATGACGGGTTTCTATTGGACCCCACCAGTGTCAGTTAGTCCATCCTTTGTCTGGTCATAGATTCATAATGATGTTTTGCTTAGTTAACTACTACAGGTTAACTACTAAATATTTACCACTTAATCAATATATTCTCATAGCGTCACTTTGTCTATTTGACTGCTGCATGATTACAATGATGGGAAATTGGGCATCTTACCTTGTCATGATGGCTTAATTATATTTAAATATAAGGTAAAATCCCAACTTTGGTTGGAGGCTGTCAACAATTATCAACCAATTAAATGTTCCACAGGGGAATGGAAATAAGACCTATGCTATATTCTAGCAACATTGGTCAGGAATATGATATAGCCCAGGATAAAAATGATACTGTAACCTTTGACCTACTCCAGAGGACTGAGATGTTTTGGAACAGATATGCCCACCTTTGTGGATAGAATTGTAATCTTACCATACACAATATATTTGCATTTAACGAGGCAAGTCAGTTAAGAACAAATTATTATTTACAATGACGGTGCCGCTGTATGGGACTCCCAATCATGGCCAGTTGTGATGCAGCCTGGAATCGAACCAGGGTCTGTAGTGACACCTCTGAGATGCAGTGCCTTAGACTGCTGTGCCACCCGGGAGCCCTTAAACAGTGGATACCTATGTGTCTATAAGTGCCAACTAACCATTTATTTTGTTCCTTTGGTAACATGTTGTTTGGATAATCCCAAGTAGATGGTTTGTAGTTGTTCAGTATCTGTTCGATAACTGTCAACAACAACTATCCACTAACCCTAGCCCTAACCTTAACCCTTATCCTCTCTGAAATGTACCCTAACCTTAACCCTTACCCTTATTCTTAACCTTAACCGTAACCTTAGCAAGCAGTTGATTATCAACAGATAGTTTGTTGATAGTATGACCATCTGTATGGGACTATCCAGATAAAGTGGGACCTGTTCTTTTACTCTGTTTGGTTGTAGTATGGTACATAATGTTTAAAGCACTGAACTAAACACTCAAATGAGACAAGATGAAAGAGCAGTCTTTCAACTACAGTATCATTCAACAACATATTTGCTTATTGACTAATGAAATATGAGAATTTTCAATCAGTTTTACTGGCTTTGCTTTTGCTCGTGGTGCATCATGGTAGTAACTGTATATGGGAAACATTTTCCTCTGTATTGTCTTTGTACCCTCCTCTTAGCTCAAATAACCGTTTCAATTCAAAACCTGGTTCTGTTCTCTCATTAAAATGGATGGCTGAAAACATTGGGCTTTTGGAAAGCACTCATAGAATGCTCATTAGTCCTAAATTGGTCATGGGAGCTCAGGGAACATCAACGTGGCAAACCTATTTAATTCTCATTCTAATCTCATTGGGCCTCATAACGTTCCACCGCATTGCTGGATCTTTAGGGAGGCCTCTGCACCTGGCAGGTTGTTTAGAAAAATCTTGTAAACGCCTCTGGTTAAATGTGCTCCACGAAAAACCCAAGCGTTGCAACAAATCCCCAAAAGGGGGAATCTTTGTGGTTGTCAACACCAGTTTAAATAATGGTCTGGTTGCTATCAAGCGATCAATGCTGCCAGAAATGACCCCTCGGTTATGCTAACCTGGAGCATTATTCTTGTTGATCGTTATAATGGGGACACATTGGGAAAACCTACTCAATACGATGGCACACAAAAAGAGCTCTGAGTCCTTGGAGGGAATAGTCTTTTTTAAACCTGAGTGCTTGTATGGGCTGACGGGGCTGCAGTGGGAGTTTGGGCACATCGACACAATCTTTAGCTTTGTTTTAGGCCTGAGCTTGGAGAGCTGAGGAAAGCACCTTGTCGAAAGGGCTCCATTGAGTTTGGCTGATGGGTTGAGCGTGGGGGCTCTGCAGTGGCAGCGAGAGTGCTTGTGTACCAAGGAGGAGCTGGGGTTGTTCTCTGGCCACTTGAATGGGGGACGCTAGCGCCTGTTGGCTGGATGGTATTGATGTGGTTTAGCCGAGTAATCGGATTGAAAGTGAGCCATGGTATTTATGTCAGTTCACATTTCGTCAAGTGCATAATATGCATGGCCGCGGCGTGGGGATTCTGTATTGAGACTTTGCCTTGCAATTCAGTGTTATAGAAAGCCAAAGCCTCATTTAATTCAAATATAATTCTCACTCAACCGTTTACCGTTTGATATATTTGCATAACAGCAAAGGCCCTTTGCCTTTTCAACGTCTGTGTGTGTCTTTTTCTGGTGGTTCCCTGGCCTAGACCCCTAAGTGTAAAGTGTAATTGAAAGTGTATACTATACAGGAACAGGGTTTCTCACAGGGATAATCAAAAAGGAGGTGAGGGAGAGGTAAAATCCCAGACAATGACATGTAACTTTTCCCACTAAAGGAGCAATCATGTCAGGTTAAGACAAAGGAGAGAATGCTTAACAACATTGTAATACGTCTGAAGATGTGTGAACTCTCACGTGATATCATTTCACAAACAATTGCTTGTTGCTGTTTCTCACACCTTATAGTTTTTTTCTTATTTTTGCTGAACATTTTAAACAATGGTTTACTTTACAAAAACTTTTTACTTCACTTTTTTTATTTGTTAAATTTTGTTATTTTTCACACAGTT
The DNA here is from genome assembly GCF_965601325.2 of Salmo salar. Classification (NCBI taxonomy): domain Eukaryota; kingdom Metazoa; phylum Chordata; class Actinopteri; order Salmoniformes; family Salmonidae; genus Salmo; species Salmo salar. Next base: position 110,414,180 of record NC_138300.1, read on the forward strand.
GCTGCTATTTTAGGTTAATAGAGTTAAGTGTTTTTGTTATTATTCAAACGGAATACGTGTTATAAGGAAATAGGGTCAGTCCTTAATCCACATGTGTAAAAATAAAAGGGAATTGCAACAGGAAGTGAGTCTACAACTTCACAGAATATCTTGTGATATATGTCATTCATTCTCATTCAAAGCCACATTGTTGAATGGCAAATAGATAAGATATGCATGTTATTAAGCAAAAATACAACAACAAAAAACACACAAAAAACAATGGCCAACATAACTGTCAAAACAAGTTTTAATTAACTTTGTTTGGTTTTGCACTTCCCACAACTAGCAATATGTCTATCTGACATTAAACTATCTATGTCAAGACTCACAGATAGTCTCAGGACTTAAACTTCCAGTTCTGGTTCTGCTCCCTAAACCTGCTTTACTCCATTACTGTGCAATTCTAAATTAGTTAGTGCATTTAGCAAATATTTTGACTGATATTTGGATATAATTTATGTGGATCTGAGCAAATATTTTACCTCAATATTCTACACCTTTATCAAATAATTATTTCAGTCAAACATTTCAGACAGACAGGCCTATCGAATGGCTGGGTTTATCTAAAGCCCTTCTCTTTTTCCCTGTGTGGCAATTTGAACCCACATATCCCAAATCACATCAACAGAGAGTGATCCTGACACCATACTGTTCTCTGCCAAAATGATTGTCCTTCTGTCCCCATCACAAGAAAACCCCCTTTGAACCTGCCCCTCCTCTCTAGGAGTAATCCATGGCTCAGACTTAGATTTTGTTCTCTGCCCCTCCTTTCCTTTTTAACAAGCCCAAAATGTACAGCAAATGAGAGGAAAGGCAGAAAAAAATGGTGTTAATATCAGCATGTCAGTCGGAAGATTAATCCTAATCTCCTTCTCTGTGTGGCAGGGAGCGGGGTTGAAAGGCATGGGGGAACAGCGGCAGGGGACTGGCAGCCCTGGATCTCCTCCTTCAATGGCATAATGCTGCCAGCCGCAGTGCCTGCTGGCTGTGAGGACTCCACGGGGCCACGAAGAGCCCCTTCCCCACCACTCTAGGCTTTCACAGGACACTTCCTGAAGAGGTGGGTGATATTGGCCCCCCGTCCCCACCCACATATGGAGAAATCTCCAATCCCAAGCTGCTCTTGTGCTGGTATCCTTGTTTTCTGAATCAAAGGTGTAATAACTTTTGATGTGGTTACCCCATTGAATATCATTGTTGTCATGACACCATACTAGGACAGGTTCTGTGAATGAAATTAGACATCATTTTCAGCATATGCTGTTCCTTTTTGTCCAACGTTCTATGATACTCTAGAAGTCATTATTTTAAATCAAGGGGTAAACATGAATTTAAATTACTGGAAATGTTTGAAGATATTTCAAGCTACATTTTTTTCCACAATCTTTTCCAAAACAGAATATACTTTACAAACAAAGTAAATACCAACATTTACAGGACTATTCCATGCTTTGTTGGCAGCCCAAGTATGACTCTGTTTCTTACATTCTTTAAATATAATCATAACATAGTGATGAATTTACCATGCTGGTCAAATGTTATGAATAACCTCCATACTATTGCTCATCCATCTGAGAGATAATGAAAAGTAACATTAGGAGTAACTGAAAGAAGCAGAATACATAGATTTCATACAATGATCCTGCTGTTGTGATGAAAGGTTGGAGAACTGCTATAGAGAATACAAACTGTGGCCATGCAGGAGAGGCAGGTGGACTTCACCTGGTGGAGGTATAAAAATAATAAAATAATTGTCCCCAAAGGGACTTCATGAAGTGACTAGCCTGTTAAGCCTTCAGCAGTTGTCATGTCCAATGATGGCCAAGATTGCTGACAGAAAGACCCCAAACATTCAGCAGGACCTTTTGAACTCTGGGATGCTCTCTAAATAGGGTATCTCAGTGCCCTCTGTATTCAGCTGTCTGACAGACAGACAGTCACAGAGGAGGGTGCCCACTGGTTGAAGAAACCTGAAAAGGCAAGCCCTCTGCAGTAGCCTCAGACGCCCACACTAAAAACTCTCAGCTATCAGTAAAACATAATTTTGTCTTTTTCTCATGTGTTGTATTTGTGGGAGTAAAAAACGAGTGGGGATAAGTGTAATAAAATAATATGCTACTGAGACTCTATATACTGAGGCCTACATTTGAAGAAGCCAGCAAGCTCTGTAAAAGTCCCACAAGGTGAATTTATAGTCACTTTCTGCCAGAGTGAGTGAATCAGAGGCCTCTGAATCTGAGCTTTGTACAAAACCCACCCAAGAGTGAAGAGGCTGGACTGAGTATGTGGCATGCCCAGCTGCCTTGAAGTGAAGGGGTTTTCTTTCGGAGGCTCTCTGTCTCTCTGAATACAATGTAGGTGTTACTGCCCAGAGAGAAAATAACAAAAATAGTCACTTGAGAGCTGAGATTCATTCTTGAGGGGTGTTTTTTTTCCATTCTCACTCAGTCATGAAATCATTCATCCTTCAGATGAGGAGGAGTCCCCTTTACAAAGGGCCTGGGGCTGCCAATGCAGTCTAGTCTCATAGACTAGACGTAACATAGTAAAACTAAACCCGGGACACTCAAATTAGTATGATATGTTATGTTTGGTATGGTTACATAAAACAGACGGTTACTCGAAGCAAAACTGAAAGTAGGGTGGTTGGATGGTTGAGCGTAAAACGCGAACGTCTAGCAACTCAAAGGTTGCGTGTTTGAATCTCATCACGGACAACTTTAGCATTTCAGCTAATTAGCAACTTTGCAAATACTTACTACATTTTAGCTACTTTGAAACTACTTAGCATGTTAGCTAACCGATTAACCTAACTCGTAACCTTAACCCTAACCTTAAGCACTAACCCTAACGTCAACCACCTAGCTGACGTTAGCAATAGACACCTAGCCACTGTTAGCCACAACAAATTATCCACAGTAAAACGAGTCCTATATCGACATAACCTGAAAGGCCGCTCAGCAAGGATGAAGCCGCTGCTCCAAAACCGCCATAAAAAAAGCTAGACTATGGTTTGCAACTGCACATGGTGACAAAGATCGTACTTTTTGGAGAAATGTACTCTGGTCTGATGAAACAAAAATAGAACTGTTTGGCCATAATAACCATCGTTATGTTTGGAGGAAAAAGGGGGATGCTTGCAAGCTGAAGAACACCATCCCATCCATGAAGCACGGGGGGGGGGGGGGGCAGCATCATGTTGTGGGGGTGCTAGTGCTGCAGGAGGGACTGGTGCACTTCACAAAATAGATGGCATCATGAGGAAGGAAAATTATGTGGATATATTGAAGCAACATCTCAAGACATCAGTTAGGAAGTTAAAGCTTGGTCGCAAATGGGTCTTCCAAATGGACAATGGCCCCAAGCAGACTTCCAAAGTTGTGGCAAAATGGTTTAAGGACAACAAAGTCATGGTATTGGAGTAGCCATCACAAAGCCCTGACCTCAATCCTATAGAACATTTGTGGGCAGATCTGAAAATGCGTGTGTGAGCAAGGAGGCCTACAAACCTGACTCAGTTACACCAGCTCTGTCAGGAGGAATGGGCCAAAATTCACCCAACTTTTTGTGGGAAGCTTGTGGAAGGCTACCCAAAACGTTTGACCCAAGTTAAACAATTTAAAGGCAAAGCTACCAAATACTAATTGAGTGTGGTCCCATGTGGCTCAGTTGGTAGAGCATGGTCTGTGCAATGCCAGGGTTGTAGGTTTGATTCCCACGGGGGACCAGTACGGAATAAAACATTTTTTAATGAAATGTATGCATTCACTACTGTAAGTCGCTCTGGATAAGAGTGTCTGCTAAATGACTAAAATGTAAATGAGTGTATGTAAACTTCTGACCCACTGGGAATGTGATGAAAGAAATAAAAGCTGAAATAAATAATTCTCTCTACTATTATTCTGACATTTCACATTCTTAAAATAAAGTGGTGATCCTAACTGACCTAAAACAGGGAATCGTTACTAGAATTAAATGTCAGGAATTGTGAAAAACTGAGTTGAAATGTATTTGGCTGTCACGATTTCCACCGAAGGTGGCTCCTCTCCCTGTTCGGGTGGTGCTCGGCGGTCGTCGTCGCCGGTCTACTAGCTGCCACCAATCCTTTTTTCTTTTTCGTTTGGTCTTGTCTGTTTTGTTTGTGCACCTGTTCCTTGTTTAGGTTAATTAGTGTGGTTATTTATTTTCTCCTTTCCCGCTTTGTTTCATGTGGGTTTATTTTCATTTCCCTGTTTCGATGTTGGTCTACGTCTTTTTTTGTTCATGTATTTCATTCAGGGTTTTCCTAGATTGTTTATTTTAGTGGTGTTCACGGACTGTGTATTTATATCCTGGCCCTGTATGTTTTTTGATGGACTCATTTAACATTTTTTAAAATCTACTTCTCTCCTGCGCCTGACTCCTACACCCACCTCTCGTAGAGAGTTCTGACATTGGCTAAGGTGTATGTAAACTTCCGACTTCAACTGTATCATTCGAAATAGATGATCGACATCCACAAATTAATACATGCCATTCAAAATATAACATATCAAACTAATTGTCCCAGATTTACATTTACTATTTTACGTCTACCCCTGAGTCCAGGTTGGCCAATGGCCCCCCAGACATTTTATGGGTCCTTTTCTCAACTTTTAATTCTGAATAAAACAATGCATATTTAAACAGGAGCCATGCTCTGTAATCTGACCTTCAACAGGCTGAAGTAACTTTCTGAAAGAGGAGGGAGATAAGAAGAAACATTTTAGGACAATTCTTGCTTCCTGATTTGCACCCTTTTTCTTGTCCATATCTAGGAAACATTGCCTTCTCTCTTTTAAGACTGAACCACTTTTGGCCCCCAAAAAACAAACCTTTTTTTCTTCCATTTTCTTCCTTCCTTGCCTTATAATTCTATAACGGGAGTCTTTCAGTAGTCTATAACCCTCGCTGGGTCAGAGAGAAATCTAAAGACTATTAGGAGAAGAGAGAACACAACATGTTGGTGGGGGAAGTTGTTAAAAAGGAAGTCCCCATTTTTAGGGGTCTGTATGTGATGCAGAGATTAAAAGTTTAATTTCACATTTTGCTGTATTCATGGTAGCATGGCTGTGAATGGAACCCATAGAGGCCCACAGTGGTGCCCTGGACTTTTATTCTCTGCCACATCTCAAGTCACAGTTATCTTAGCCCTCCACACAGGGTGCAGCAGTAGAAATATCTGACTTTTTCCATTGTATGTGTGTGTGTGTGTTCTCATTAACAAGGTTAATCAGGTGGTCTGACTTGAAGGAGTTGCCAAAGAGCGGCCATGAAGTTGCTTTTCACTTCTTTTCCCACCCCAGAGGTGCATTGATTCTGAATGAAAGGCTTGTTTGCACTCTGCTGTGTCACCTGTAAAGTCTCTCATGTGGAAAACTATTCAATATAAAGGCACAAAAACACCTGCCACATGAGATACTTAAAGAATATTTTTAACCCCCCAAAAAATATATTTTAACAAAATGACTATCTTGAAGAAGTATGGAATTGTTTCTTGGAATCCTATATAATTGACACCAAGCAGGATGACAAATGCTACAAAACAGAACAGACAATTCTGTATTCAAACTCATAGTGGTAATATTCAAATAGGGTCAAGGCTAATACAATTCCCTTCACAATGTGAATAGATAAATACATGCTTTTTCATTTCATTTTCACTTTGAAAACTTTATCACATCCACCTCAACATCACTCACCAGATTATAGTCACACGCTCAGCATGCTCTGCCTTCATTCAGGTTCCTACATCAGCTTTGTTTAATAATTTCACGAGGACTAAAGTCACACACACCCACATATACAAAGAGAAAGAAAGGCGAACTGGAGGATATTCTCAAGCAGCGCTCATTCATCCCATATTGCCGCTCTTTTGAAAAGGGCTGAGGGAAATGAAAGCGTGCTCTAGGCTATTCACCTCCCATTTGAAGGTCTTCGTTTGGTGAAATGTGCCATATCTGTAACAGTCGAAGAGGCCCAAAGATTTCCCTCAGAGAAAGAGTGGGTGCTCATCTCAGTCAATGTCCTGGCGGTTCTGGTGTGTGCCCCCTCTTTTGTACCGGCCCAGCAGGGGTCTGCTGTCCCGCCACATTCACGTGCCTATCCCAGTCATCCCACACACGGGGCTCTTCACCTGTTAGAAAGCCACCACCACACTGCTGACACAGCCAATTGCCTTTTGTTCCGCACCCGCTTTGCCTCTTTCAAGGAACAGACTGTAATTTCATCCATTTCTCATGCCTATAATTGCCATGAATACTTTACATTTCCATGTCTAAACATCAACAAAAAAGGGATTTCATGGCCCCGACTTCAGCCAGGAAGAGCCACACTGGCATGGAGAAGAAAGCAAACATTAAATCCAGTCCCCCTCTTACAGTCTGGTTATGTTTATGATCTACTGTGGAGGCATGAAGAAGGTCAAATGACGAAGGAGAGTTTGATTTGAGCTGCAGAACAAAGCAGGTTGAAAATCCTAAAACGCTATTGTGTATCTAATCACAGTTGAGCACATGGAAAATATATGTTTAAGAAATCCGTAAAATTACATTTGTGATGGTTAATTTAAGGACTACAGTGTGAGATAAAATAAAACTACTGAAACATACACTGTGGTATTTGTGGTCAGGTGCTTGTTGCAGTGGGAAGAATTATTCTGATCAGTGCCAAGGTAATTACTTTTACACCATGAAGCTGCCAGCCTTTGTTCCCTGCTTTATATGAAGGAATAGCTTTAGGTATTAAGGGCCCAGTGTCTGGGCCCAAGAAAGCCCTTCCCAAGTTTGTAGTAAGCACCAGAGACAGACGGCATTTCACTCTCCAAACGCTACGCTTTTGCATTTGAATGTGTCAACGATCCCTGTTCCTTGGAGAGGGCTGCACCACTAACATCTTTAATCCCTAAAATATTGTGAACCCTCATGAATGCCTCCCATCTAAGCATATGTGTAATTATTCTGTAATGCTCCCCAAAATGTGATTTCTATCGTTTGCTCAGTGAATTGGCAACCTCCCCCTCCTCATCTCCTTTGTGGTCCCTTTTTTTTTGGGGGGGGGACTCTGGGAAAAAAAGGGAGAAAAAAAAAGAAAAAAGGCCTGTGTGAGCAAGCCTCATATAAAAGCCTGTGTGAGCAAGCCTCATATAAAAGCCTGTGTGAGCAAGCCTCATATAAAGGCCTGTGTGAGCAAGCCTCATATAAAAGCCTGTGTGAGCAAGCCTCATATAAAGGCCTGTGTGAGCAAGCCTCATATAAAGGCCTGTGTGAGCAAGCCTCATATAAAGGCTTGTGTGAGCAAGGCTCATATGAACCGACAATTTACATACTGACATATTATCTCATCTTTCTACCACCCAAAGAAAAAAGGGCATGATTTGTTTGCAGGGGAATGTTGCGGTCATGAAAATAACAGATGAGGATGAATTCGGAGGCATAGTCTCTCAGAAAAGGAAGACTGCCTGGGAATAATAGAGTAAAAGCTAAGTCATGTATAAGTCATCAGAAAGTGCAGTCTCCAAGGCTTCTGGATCATTCTCCACAGTGGAATGGGAAAAGGATTCAGGGAACTAGAGCCTTTGATTGGGAAGGATGAATCACATTATTTGTTTTTAACTTGAATAAATAATGGATTTATCCTCCTTAAAATGGTAACCATACATTAATTATACTCAATAAATATCTACAGTATTTAGGAAGTGTGTTATTTGTTTTTAAAGTGAGTATAGCTCTACTTCTTCTATATTCCACTTTGATCAGAGAGAAACAGGTCTAAGAGGCTTTAGGAGATGGAGTTTTGTGTATAAAGTTTCTAAGTTACTATTTTCTGAATCGTACATAACTGTCTTATCCCATCTACTGTACATCGTAATATTTATCTAAACTGACTGTGTGAGTTCTATAAGAAGTTATGTAGTAGTTGGTTCATTCAGAAGGACAAAAGACTGTGGCTCGCTCCATCCCATAGGCTGGACAGGGTGAGGGCCAGAAAGGGTCAGTTATCCACAGTTATTCACCCTCACTTTGGGGCTTTCCTCTAAGCCCACTAAACCCTTATACATACATTGGTTTGCAACAATAAGTCTCTGTTAATTAGCATCAAGTGTTGCCATGTCGAGGATTTGAAGAAGCCACATTCAACTCCATCTCACTTTCTCATATTGGAAATAATGAGAGGGGATGACATAGGCAGAGGAGGGAGCTCTCTTAGTTTTAATTTGAACCCTCTCTCCGTCATTGTATCTAATGGGACTTTCTATTGGCGGCAGGAAACAAGGGGGGCTTAAAGTGGGATTGGACCATTCCTCCTGCTTCTCTGGGCCTGGAAGAAAGGAGTGGGGAGAAGTGGAGGGTGCTTTAATTAAGATACTTCACTTCTTCTATGGAGCTTTTCTCTCTCCCATAGTTAAGCCCCTGAGTGTGTTGAAAACACGTCTTAGACGTAAAAGAGCCGAAGGAAAGGGTATTTGGAGAGAAAAACAGAGAGATTAATTAATGGACAACTTTACCTTAAAGGCCATGTGTTGGCCGTTTTTGGGGGACTTCACACGGACATCTGGTGGGCACCAGATGAATCTCTCCAAGCTGAAACATCAAACATTGCCCTAGTACCCACCAGATGAATCTCACCAAGCTGAAACACCAAACACTGCTCTAGTGCCCACCAGATGAATCTCTCCAAGCTGAACACCAAACATTGCCCTAGTGCCCACCAAAAGGGCAATGTTTGATGTTTCAGCTTATAGAGATTCATCTGGTGTGCACTAGGGCAATGTTTGATGTTTCAACTTGGAGAGATTCTTCTCTTGCTGACTACAAAGCACAAATACGTACACAAAACAAAAACTTTTAGGTACAACCGTTCTCATCTGGTCAACTCTTCCAGTATTTTCTCCCTTATGTTGATACAAGTTCAGATATAACTGAACTAAATAATAGTACCCCTGAAGTTTTATTCTCCAAGTTAATGCAAACATTTGTATGTCCCTGTTATGATTGATACAGAAACAGATGATTCCGAGACAAGAGCTAACAGCTTGCCAGAGCAAATCCCTGTCCCAGAGGTCTTGTGTAATCGGAATAAATTTAGTTTCTTCCCCCTCATCCTGCCTTGATGTGCGCTTGCTCGGTTCTCCTAAAGTCGATAGGCACATGGGGTCAAGACCAATAACAAAGGATATGAAAATTGTCTCTTTCTCATATTTCTTTGAGAAATGCCCTAATCGCCCACGTTGCTGCTGAATGAGCCAGTAATAATAAAGATTAAAAAAGTAGCTTTAAAGGCCCCCGGCCCATGGACGCACTCTGACCTGTTGAGAGCTTGGCATCAGCTCATGGTGTTCAAGTTCATGACAAGGCCACCGGCTATGTCTCTTGTGTCTCATCAACTTGTCAGTCATAGCATGTCACTGCTAGTTTTGTCTCGACTTTCAGTTATCTGTGTTTTGATTGTTCACATAAATATGATGTTTTGACTGAAATCAGCTGAATGTCATGTTTTTTTGTTTCACTTGTGCAGAACACAAGCTGGGGAAGTCTTGAGGCCATTTTCAGTGAGTTGTAAGTGTTAGATTTTGCTTAACAATGGGAAGCATTGCATTTCAGATTGATTTGTATGGTACTATTGAATTAAATGTCATGTTGAGTCTCAAGAGTCATTCAAATCAAATCAAATGTATTTATATAGCCCTTCTTACATCAGCTGATGTCACAAAGTGCTGTACAGAGTGCCCAGACAGGAAGACCACGTCAGTGACTCAACCCACTCAAGTGACGCACCCCTCCTAGGTACGGCATGGAAGAGCACCAGTAAGCCAGTGACTCAGCCCCTGTAATAGGGTTAGAGGCAGAGAATCCCAGTGGAGAAAGGGGAACCGGCCAGGCAGCGACAGCAAGGGCGGTTCATTGCTCCAGAGCCTTTCTGTTCACCTTCACACTCCTGGGCCAGACTACACTCAATCATATGACCTACTGCAGAGATGAGTCTTCAGTAAAGACTTAAAGGTTGAGACCGAGTCTGCGTCTCTCACATGGGTAGGCAGACCATTCCATAAAAATGGAGCTCTATAGGAGAAAACATTACAGGTCTTGGTTTCAGATTCTAGTCAATCATAGCAGTTTGTGTCATTGCTCCCCAAAGAACCTGATAAAATGTCCAGTGGTTCCTCTGTGGCTCAGTTGGAAGAGCATGGCTTGTGCAACGCCAGGAAAGTGGGTTTGGTACCTGGTACCACCCATATGTAACAAATGTATGCATGCATGACTCTATGTCACTTTGGATAAAAGCATCTGCTAAATGGCGTATATTAAGTGCAATGTGAAAAATAAAAGTGAGGCTCATTTTTCTCCATCTCTAGTCGAGCGTTTCCCAAACTCGGTCCTCGCGACCCCAAGGGGTGCACATTTTGTTTTCTGCCCTAGCACTATACAGCTGATTCAAAGCGTGATGATTAGTTGATTATTTGAATCGGCTGTGCAGTGTTAGGGCAAACAAACTAAACGTACACTCCTTGGGGTCCCGAGGACAGAGTTTTGGAAACCCTGCTCTAGTCAATACGTGCTGAAGAAAGAGAGACAAGAGACTGGATGGAGGACTATCCAGAGTCAACTGGTCCAAATGACGGACAGATTAGCATTAACAGATGGAAGGGTCACAGTCGAACAACTCTATATAGAACACATAAAGACAATGTTTAAGTGGAGTTCATTGGCCCTGACAGACACTGTCAATCAAAGTGCGTGCTCCTCGCTCCACTGCTAGCACTTGCAGGTCCTCCTTTTACACACCCCATGGCCCAGGGAAAAAGAGCATTGTTGGATGGGCTGAAATCTTCCTGGTGGCTATCAACACACTCTCCTTTGTGACTTTTAACTCTCCAAGGGAGCCAACTGCATGACTCAGGTCACACTAAGAATGTGCGACTGTGTCATAGGTCTTAGGATAGGTCTTAGAGTCTGAGCTGCTCAGTCAAGTCTGAAAGAGAATCAAGCTCATGCTGCATTTAATACACTGCCCCATGTTGGGAAGCTAACAATGCTGCTACCTCCCCCTGTGATGTCATCTGAGACCCTGCTCGGCTTTCAAGCTTATAGGGCTGCTGCCTCCTGCTGTAGTCATGTCGCTCTCTACCAACGGTTGTTTTATTGTTTCAACAACGATTTAAACTGTAGCATCTACAGTCAAATCAGACCATTTAACCAGTGACAACATTTCTTTAACACACTATGGGGCCTCGATCACTCAAAGATGAAAGAACATTGTCAGTTACAGGCAGCTACCCGTAGTCATCTATCAAAACAATAAAACAACCACAATAGGATAATGCTAATGCATAGTGTGACAACAACACAGCAACATTTCAATGTCCTATTTAGGGTGTATTCTGTGTTTTGGTTCCTTTAAATAGGACTGGCCTGAGCCACATGAATTAGAAATTAGACTTTCAGAATGATAAATAGCTGTAATATATGCATGGAGATTACTTTTTGTTGTGTGGTCATAAAATACTGAATAATATTACGGTGATTATGACACAAAACGCTAACCCAAAGCACCTGCCCACCTCCATTTAACAACAAAAAATGTATATTTCTAAAAATCAGATGATGATGAGACTATACTTGAACTGTAAATTGTACAACATGCAAACACAGAGCTAGTCCTAAACTGAAATATGTATTTAAGAAACGTTAATATTAGCAGTTTGTGTACCTGAGACCACAGGAGGGAAAAGCAGTGTGCTCTTGTCTTGACAGGCTGAGCGTTGGATCACAGGCACTCTCTTCTTGTGTGTGTCAGAGAAGGGTGGAGCCGACAGGCTTTGATTCCAAACAGGCTCTCTTTCAGAGGCATCCCGGCCCTGGCTGGGAGCTGTTCACATCCCCGGAAAATTCAGGAGGAGAAAAAGTTTATGGAAGCGAGTAGGAGTTTATTCACCAGCGTCTGAGGCCTTTCAGGGCCATGGGAGTGAGTGTCTATAAGGGGGCAATCAACCATGGGCTGCAAATTATCTATGTTGCTCTCCTACCTGTGACGGCCCCCTCAAGTGCAGCTGAGAGTCTGACTCAATGGAAAGAAGAACAATGGGCGAGGGGGACAAACAATCCAGACGAGTCTATCATTCTGTATGGTGTTATCTTAGGCACTGAATAAAACCGGAGTTCCCCTTTCTGCCTCATAATCAGCACTATTTTCAGGAGCCAGTGGTACACTTCAGGTCCCTTTCAGAACTTCTCAACAGGTTCACAAGGGCAAGAAGTGCAGTATATTAAAAAAGGGATAATAACTTCACTTGACTGGAGCGAACAACATTGTGAACTCAGCAGCCAAGCTTGCTAAAACAAAGTCTTTCAGAAAATGTTCAACTCTAATATAAAAATATTGATGTTTTTCACAAGGGACATAGTGTACGTGGTGTTAGTCTTATTTAATAAATACAGATGTAGGATCTTCATTTGAGCCAGTTTGCTACAGAAGGAAAATAATCCTGCAGCAACTGGAAATGTGAATTATTATGTGGATTATAATTGATGTACATTTTTGTAGGGGTTGATACATTTTTCACAAGGGAAAATCAAGTCTGAAAAAAAAAGTGGAAATTACAAACTTCAGAAATCTATTTAAACCTCAAATACACTACAAGTTTTAAATGTCCTGCATTTCAGGAAAGTTATCTTGCAACAGGGTGATTTAATTAAGATCCTACATTTGTAAATTGATTAATAAAATATAATGATATATGTTTTAACATAAAATACTACCGGAAAACAAGGAGTAAATGTTTCAAAAGGTGATTAAACCCAAAGAAAATCTAAACCCTTGATGAAACAAAATAAAGTTTCATTAAGATTTGTGCCGTAGCGATCTCTTTATCGTTGCCAATGGTGCCGAGTTGTAAAGTGGTGCTTCCTGGCCACCAGTGGTTTACCTCACAGACACACTGGCCCCTGCCTGTGGGAAAGGGGAAACCATGACTTATCTGAACATATGGTTTCCCAATTCAAGTCAAAGTGTCTGAGCCCTGTTGCATCTGGTGCCATTTCAGTTTGTTAAAAATGCCACACAGGGCTGTGACGAAAGGAAAAGAGGCAGAGGAAAATACAGTTATTACACACCCATAGGCTAATTTTTTTCAGCTCATTAGCCACTGGCCTCCGTGACCAATTAGGTTTTGTCACAATTGCCGGGTCATTATGCTTTCATTTTCTTGAGTAGTTATTCAGCCGTCACTTGAGGGGAAATAAAGGGGGAAGAAATACTGCATTGAGATAGGCATAAAAAGTCCAGCCTCAATGAAAATGTATCGAAATTGGGAAAAGTTTTTTAAATAATGAGTGATAATTTTGCGTCAAAGGGGACAAGGGTTATAAAGATGCTAACTGTGTGAGGATGCTGGGTCTTGTGACTGTCACGGTGCCTCAAAGTGGTAGAGAACAATAGTACTGCATCTTTTGACCTGGCACTTTAAAATAAGAAAATATTCAACAATTTTCTGGAAATGTAAGTTAAGAAGACAGGACCTCAGACTTTCATAACGTAGCAACCACAAATAAAATGTCTCTCAGGCCAATATATTATCACTTTCTAGAACCCCCATCAGAGAGGCTTCTGCTAAAAGCAAGTAGCAAGATTGTTAAATGCATTGCCTCCACTGTGCAGGTCAGTTGATGGCCAGTATTCCTCAATGGGGGCCATGGGGAGAGGGAAAAACTGATGTCAATCACCGAGCGGTCTGACACAAAGGGCCATAATTGCCGTTGGTCCACCTCATCCCTTCCTCCCGCTGAGCGGATGACCCCCAGGGGCATTCCTGCGTGGCCCTGAGCCCCTCCAGCTGACCACAAACCATTTATCAGGGCCCCAGGCAGCATTGGAGCCCACACACTCCTCTCATGGCCTGCCATGAGAGCACCACACACTCACACAGACCATGGCAGACACCATGTCACAGCAAATTTACAACAGACACACCATGAAAATGGCTGGGTCAATATGACGATTCAAGGAGTAGTATTACACAGATAATCGTTCAGCACCGAACACAACTTCAAGCACAGCGAGCAATTTGTCTTTCAGGCAAAAAGGAACACTTGTGGTTGTATAAAGTGTGTAAAGTTTGGACAACTTCTGGTGGTGATATGCCACTTACAGATGTAGCTAGGAGGAGACCTCTAGGGCCAGGATTCAATCCGATCAGCGGTAAATCTGTGTAATAGCGCGCTTGACATTCAAGGGTAATTTCCGATTGAGCCGCGAACGCATGAGCATTTCCTTTAAATGGTGCATAGCCGACAAAGCACGATCGGATGGAATCATAGCCTAGGTTTCTTTTAAAATAATATTCCACACAAAAAATAGAACCTAACACCATTTTTTCCACTTTTGGGGTATATACTATATTTCACAATAGTGTACCCACATTTTGTTTGGTAAGTATTAACATAGTGCCCCATTCATTCTGAAAACAACTTCTAAAACTCCTTACAAACACTACAATCCAAGTTACCATAATTGAAAACAAAATATGTCTATAAATCAACCTACCTACGTAAGCAGAATATGTACCTGAAACTGTCTGAGTGAATAGACTGCAGATACGTAAAAAAAAAACGTTCTTCTGATTGTGTAATATTTTGGGACCTGCTTCATCACAAAGTTGAACCTGGACTGAATAGGGTCACATTTTCTCAACCAGGAACCAGAATCTTCAACTAATCCAACCAAATCTTCACTTTGAGCTTTAAGTAGTCCCTAATCTCAAGATAACCTGAGTGAGACCACCAACAAACTGTACTTCTCTGCCTCCTTTTGCAGTTTTTTACCAACTGAACATCTAACAGGGAGGTAACCATTGGCTATTGTTTCAGAATTGCTTGGTTATGACATTTCTCTAAAGTAAATCATTTAAATAATTTTCTTCCTTTGACTAGATCATTGGTTCACATTCCATTCAGATTATGGGTATTTCTGAATTTTCGATCTTCATGCAGATATACATGTTCTGATCTCAGTTGTTATTATGAAATTGAATGTGCATGTTCCATTTATTGTTTTGCGACTTATTGAGTATAGAATAATCCAGGAGGGTATTCCTTCAAACGTTCTAATATTGCCAGGCTAGCTGGTGACTGTGTTAACTGAAAACTGCATTTGTGAATTTCGAAACTGCTTTTGCAACAGAACAAGCTACGTTCAGTGAGTGAATGGACAGCCAGCTGACCACTAGCATTAGGGCTCGCACAAGACTAATTCACTGTGTCTAATACAAAGCCTGCAATTATATGCTAATCAGTGGAACTCAGCAATACCTTTCTCCTCCACCTTTCCTCTCGGTCACTACAAGCTGGTGCACTGGCTCATGTTTAGTCATGTCTACCTATTAAGCCTTTACCCCTACCTAAGGGCACACTGGAGGAAGACTTTTCTCCATCATGAAAATCATTTTTTAACACATTCAGAGAGGGGATCTCGAAGTTGCCCCCCTTTACATGTAGATTTGATATTATATTATTCAGATGATTCAAGAAAATATATGACAATTAAAAATATTTCTCATAGGATTTTTTTATCATAATTTAATAGTGTGATCTTAATGAAACTACTTTCCATTTGGCCTTTTTGCTCAATTAACGTGAGTGAGGTGTCTATCTACTATTACAGGCTGATGAGAGAATAGCAGATTTTTCATCATCTGACAATAGAAGTGAACCCAAAAGGTTTCAATCTGAGCCCAAAGCCCCTTGCCTCAGTAAGACACCCAGATGGATGCATACATCATCAAATAGTTCTTGCTCACAAGATTTAACGGCACAGTGCACAGGCACAGTGCTCGTTTTCAGGTACATATCACTCCTATTAGGCTCCTCCAATTAGGAGCTCACTCAGATCACTCCCAGACAGTCCTAGCAAAATTCTTGCTTGAGAAATTGCTCTCTGCTAAGAAGCAATTTTTTCCTTATTTTTGACCATTTAAAAAATTACAGCAAGGTCCTTAATTGTTACCCAGAAATGATTTTATATTGAGATAAAAAATAAGTCCGCATTGGGTCTTTAAGACTATGCCGATGAGCCGCCAAATCCAACAGAAAAATATTTTAATTAGAACACCTACTCATTGAAGGGTTTTTCTTTATTATTATTTTTTTTACTATTTTCTACATTGTAGAATAATAGTGAAGACATCAAAGCTATGAAATAACACATATGGAATCAAGTAGTAACCAAAAAAGTGTTAAACAAATCAAAATATATTTTCTATTTGAGATTCTTCAAAGTAGCCACCCCTTGCCTTGATGACAGATTTGCACACTCTTGGCATTCTGTCAACCAGCTTCACCTGGAATGCTTGTCCAACAGTCTTGAAGGAGTTCCCACATATGCTGAGCACTTGTGGCTGCTTTTCCTTCACTCTGCGGTCCGACTCATCCCAAACCATCTCAATTTGGTTGAGATCGAGGGATTGGGGAGGCCAGGTCATCTGATGCAGCACTCCATCTCTCCTTCTTGGTCAAATAGCCCTTACACAGCCTGGAGGTGTGTTGGGTCATTGTCCTGTTCAACAACAAATGATAGTCCTACTAAGGCCAAACCAGATGTGATGGCGTATCGCTGCAGAATGCTGTGGTAGCCATGCTGGTTAAGTGTGCCTTGAATTCTAAATAAATCACAGATAGTAACACCAGCAAAGCACCCCCACACCATAACACCTCCTCCTCCAAGCTTTACGGTGAAATACACATGCGGAGATCATCCGTTCACCCACACCACATCTCACAAAGACACTGCGGTTGGAACCAAAAATCTCCAATTTGGACTCCAGACCAAAGGACAGATTTCCACCAGTCTAATGTCCATTGCTCATGTTTCTTGGCCCAAGCAAGTCCTTTCTTCTTATTGGTGTCCTTTAGTAGTGGTTTCTTTGCAGCAATTCAACCATGAAGGCCTGATTCACACAGTCCCCTGAACAGTTGATGTTGAGATGTGTCTGTTACTTGAACTCTCTGAAGCATGTATTTGGGCTGCAGTTTCTGTGGCTGGTAACTCTAATGAACTTATCCCCTGCAGCAGAGGTAACTCTGGGTCTTCCATTCCTGTGGCGGTCCTCATGAGGGCCAGTTTCAACATAGCACTTGAAGAAACTTTAAAAGTTCTTGAAATGTTCCGTATTGACTGACCTTCATGTCTTAAAGTAATGATGGACTGTAATTTCTCTTTGCTTATTTGAACTGTTCTTGCCAGAATATGGACTTGGTCTTTTACCAAGTACACCCACACACACTAGCCACCTCCAGGGCCACGCACTCTTTCTTAGTCAAATATACATTTACTAGTCGCTTGGCCAGGGACATCTGCTCCATGCAATCAGTCAATATTGTGGAAGAGTTCAAAGTGGCCAGTTCATTAGCTGTGTCAGCTTTACAACCATAAGGTGACAGTCTGAAAGTGAACAATACAATGTGGGACAATGGCGGGCTCATTAAGCAGTGATTTATCATGAGGGGATGGCCTGTTTAACCTTTGGCCAGCACTAGCCTCCTTCCCCTCTCAAAGGCCCTATTGTCAACCACAGGGGTCTCTGACTGTGTGAAAGGGGAAAAGATGATCTAGTTAAATTCAAATTCATTTATTTTAGATCGCTATAAATGGAAAGCTTTCTCTCAGGAAGACAGCCTTGGTGACATGTGGAGTGTGCAAAGCTTACCTACTTAGTCGCTTTTATATGGAAACATTTTCACTGTTGTTGTCACAATAACAGACCAACTTACTGATTCATTTTTCGCCCCTTTTCTCTATTTTTGTGGTTAGGTTTGTTTGCTTACTCTGTCGTTCTATTCGATTCAAATTCAATTCAATTTAACAATGTTTTGAATCAAGATTTAGTTGCATTAGAAATGTCCAGGCACTTTCCAACATATTAACTTATGAATAAAGGGAAAAACTGAATTATGGTCGGCTGTTCCACCACCCGCCAGTGGTCAAACATTTTTGCCTGTTTTTACAAGAAGAATCGGTTTGCACTCGGTTTTCAAATCGCGACCGGCACTCTGTTAAGAGGTGTTAAGTACTTTCAGCCAGCAAACGCTACCGTTGTGTCCGTGCATTAAGTTCTTGAGAATCAAGTTGACTTGTATGCTAAACTCTTACGTTTGAGTTCCAACCAATATCAGAACTGCATGTCAAATAGAGAATGATATGTGTATATATTTAAGGTTTCATTCCAAAATACTATATATCCATTTTCAGAAATGTTGATGAATTAGCTTTTATTGTTTAAAGAAATTATGAAAGAGATTGGTGTGTTTTTTCACTATCTAATAATAGCATGGGGTTGTTCAATGAAATCTATCACTTAATGGTTTCATTTCAGTGACAAATAATGATGTTTTTTTGCAAAATGCAATATATATCCACCTCACTCTCAGAGAAACAGGTGGTACTGCAAAGTTTTACATAGTCAAATGTAACAAATAACTACATTTTTAATAAAGAACTGTAGAAATGATACATTTGTGATATCAATGTGTACAAAAAAAGGTATTCTATACAGTAATATGAGATCTCTATGTTAAACAGTTCAATTTGACATTTTAGTAATTTAGCAGATGCTCTTATCCAGAGTGACTTACAGTTAGTGCATTCATCTTATGACAACCACATATCACATTCAAATATACAGGATACAAACATTCCATTCCATCTAAACAATGGACATATAGCATTTCGCAAAAAATTAAGTAAAAATTCATACACATCTAAAATCTATAAATACAAAATCTGAGAAAAGTAATATTTTACACACACATGAAGGTACACAAACGCAATCCTTTTTGCTAAAAAAAACAAATGTGAAAAATTGGTGGATATAGACTTTTGGAAATAAACTCTTAATTTATAATATACACACAAGTATTACAGATAAGACCTGTAAGTTTGCATTTGTTTTCAAATGCCACACAAAGGAGATATTGAGCATTAGCCATGTGTGGACTCTACACAGCTCAGTGGTTAATCCATTAGTCTGAGTAAATCTGGGAAGTCAGAGTGGATAATGTATCACCCGTGGTTTGTAAACTGTTTTGTTAACGATGTATTGTATAGAAATGAAAAAAGGGTCAGAGCGTTGAAATGTGAACAGTTGATGGGATGTAAAAAAGCGAGCAGCAGCCTGTTTTTGGATAGGGCTTGGCGATGCGCCCCTCCCGTTCGCACCGCCCCATTCTAACAAGACTCTGCTTAGTCACACCACCCGCCTCCCCCATTCTTCACCCCCAGAGCTGGCCCTGTCAGGGGAGCAGACAGAGGCCTGGGCCAGCCCCTCCTGGGCCAGCCCTCCAGGGATAACACCAAACGGCCCCAGGATAGCCAGGGCCACAAATTGAGTGATCAATACAATTCCGGTCACATGGTCCACACGAGACATGGCCTGTTGTGTTGTTCGCTGAGGCAGAAGACATGATGGCAGCCACCGGTTCATGACGTTTGTTCTAACCTGGGGCCATGTCATTATGGGCCTTTTATCAGTACGGAATTTTTTTTAATTAAATGTATGCATTCACTACTGTAAGTCGCTCTGGATAAGAGCGTCTGCTAAATGACTAAAATGTAAAAGTAAATGTTATCTGCTTATTACCACCAAACCTTTGTGCTGGTCTGTGAATGTTTGTGTGTGAGGAAGCCTGAGGGGGGAAGGATGCAGGCAGGGGTTAATTAACCTACATTCGGCACAAGTGGCATCAAGCACCATCAAGACAGTGAGCCATGAGCAGAGCTCACAGCATCAGAACTGGAGAGATCATGTTGAGCTGGTGACATACTGTGCACATGCATGAAACGATGTCAACAGGCAATCTTTGAATTCCAACACGGCACAAATGATGCCTTAAGTAGCAAACAGGCATGTCAGAAAACACCACGGACTCCATGGCTTCTAGATAGCACAACATATCTCCGATAACAGGATTTGTCAGCTTTAATGGGCTAATAGCAAAACTAACTCCTTCCCACACACAAAACACTTCTGTCTAGTGGTCTTTAGTAGAGATAATACACATTACAAATCCAGATTTTAACACAGCGACCATCCATTGCAAATGATCTACTTTGTGATGTTCCACTGATCAGTTGTTCTTGGCAAACATGTATTTGATTTCAGGAAGTTAATGAATTTGTCTAGGATACAGTATGGTGTGTTAGCCCTGGGGACAACCATCTTACCATAACAAATACTGTCTAATCTCTTTCTCTGGCTTTGATTTTGCTGAGAATGGCAACATCAATCACAGCACATAATACACTTCTTACAGTATACATTCCATCTTTCAGATATGATTTTGTGTTATTGTCACGCCCTGACCTGAGAGAGACGGTTTGTTTCTTTATGTGGTTAGGTCAGGGTGTGGGGTGGGCATTCTATGGTGTCTATTTCTTTGTTTTGAGCCGAGTATGGTTCCTAATCAGAGGCAGCTGTCTATCGTTGTCTCTGATTAGGAATCATACTTAGGCAGCCTTTCCCCACCTGTGGTTGTGGGATCTTATTTTTGTACTGCTTGTTAAGCCTGCAAGACGTTACGGTCGTTATCATTGTTTATTCTTTTGTTTATAGTGTTCTGATTTATAATTAAATACAAAGATGAACACTTACCACGCTGTGCTATGGTCCCCTCCTTTTGACGATCCTGACAGTTTTAACTTGCTGAAATACAGTACCAGTCAAAGGTTTGGACACACCTACCCAATCAAGGGTTTTTACTTTATTTTAAATATTTTCTACATTGTAGACATCAAAACTATGAAATAACACATATGGAATCATGTAGTAACCAAAAAAAAGGTTCTCAACCAGCTTCACCTGGAATGCTTTTCCAACAGTCTTTCCCACATATGCTGAGCATTTGTTGGCTGCTTTTCCTTCACTCTGCAGTCCAATTCATCCTAAATCATCTCAATTGGGTTGAGGTTGGGTGATTGTGGAGGCCAGGTCATCTGATACAGCACTCAGCACTCTCCTTCTTGGTTAAATAGCCCTTAAATCAAATCAAATCAAATTCCATTTTATTTGTCACATGCGCCGAATACAAGTTGTAGACCTCACAGTGAAATGCTTACTTACAAGCCCTTAACAAACAATGCAGTTTTAAGAAAAATAAGTGTACAAAATAGATAAGACATTTTGTGAAAACAAATAATTAAAAGCAGCTGTACTGGTACAGAGTCAATGTGCAGGGGCACAGATTAGTCAAGGTAATTGAGGTTATATGTACATGTAGGTATAGATAAAGTGACTATGTATTAATGATAAACAGAGAGTAGCAGCAGCGTAAAACAGTGTGAGGAACTTTTTGAGGATCTGAGGACCCATGCCAAATCTTTTCAGACTCCTGAGGGGGAATAGGCTTTGTCGTGCCCTCTTCACAACTGTCTAAGTGTGTTTGGACCATTCTAGTTTGTTGGTGATGTGGACACCAAGGAACTTGAAGCTCTCAACCTACAGCCCCATCGAAGAGAATGGGGGCGTGCTTGGTACTTCTTTTCCTGTAGTCCACAATCATCTCCTTTGTCTTGATTACGTTGAGGGATAGGTTGTTATCCTGGCACCACCCGGCCAGGTCTCTGACCTCCTCCCTATAGGCTGTCTCATCGTTGTTGGGGATCAGGCACTGTTGTGTTGTCGGCAAATTGATGGTGTTGGAGTCGTGCCTGGCCATGCAGTCATGAGTGAACAGGGAGTACAGGAGGGTACTGAGCACGCACCCTTGAGGGGCCCCTGTGTTGAGGATCAGCGTGGCAGATGTGTTGTTACCTACCCATACCACCTGGGGGCAGCCGGTCAGGAAGTCCAGGATCCAGTTGCAGAGGGAGGTGTTTAGTCCCTGGGTCCTTAGCTTAGTGATGAGCTTTGAGGGCACTATGGTGTTGAACGCTGATCTGTAGTCAATGAATAGCATTCTCACACAGGTGTTCCTTTTGTCCAGGTGGGAAAGGGCAGTGTGGAGTGCAATAGAAATAGCATGATCTATGGATCTGTTGGGGCGGTATGCAAATTGGAGTGGGTCTAGGGTTGCTGGAATAATGGTGTTGATGTGAGCCATGACCTGCCTTTCAAAGCATTTCATGGCTACAGACATGAGAGCTACGGGTTGGTAGTCATTTAGGCAGGATACCTTAGTGTTCTTGGGCACAGGGACTATGGTGGTCTGATTGAAACATGTTGGTATTACAGACTCAGTCAGGGACAGGTTGAAAATGTCAGTGAAGACACTTGCCAGTTGGTCAGCGCATGCTCGGAGTACACAGCCTGGAGGTGTGTTGGGTCATTGTCCTGTTAAAAAACAAATGATAGTCCCACTAAGCGCAAACAAGGTGGGATTGCATATCGCTGCAGAATGCTGTGGTAGCCATGCTGGTTAAGTGTGCCTTGAATTCTAAATAAATCACCAACAGTGTCTCTAGCAAAGCACCCCTACACCATCACATCTCCTATTCCTTGTTTCACGGTGGGAACCACACATGCAGAGATAATCCATTCACCTAATCTGCGTCTCACAAAGACACAGCGGTTGGAACCAAAAATCTCTAGTTTATGACTCATCAGACCAAAGGACAAATTTCCTTTGGTCTAATGTCCATTGCTTGTGGTTCTTGGCCCAAGCAAGGCTCTTCTAATTGGTGTCCTTTATTTTTATTTAACCTTTATTTAACTAGGCAAGTCCTTTAGTAGTGGTTTCTTTGCAGCAATTCGACCATGAAGGCCTGATTCACACAGTCTCCTCTGAACAGTTGATGTTGAGATGTGTCTGTTACTTGAACTCTGTGAAGCATTTATTTGGGCTGCAATTTCTAAGGCTGGTAACTCGAATGAACGTATCCTCTGCAGCAGAGGTAACTCTGGGTCTTCCTTTCCTGTGGTGGTCCTCATGAGAGCTAGATTCATCATAGCGCATGATGGTTTTTGTGATTGCACTTGAAGAAACTTCTTCTTGAAATGTTCCATATTGACCAACCTTCATGTCTTAAAGTAATGATGGACTGTCATTTCTCTTTGCTTATTTGAGCTGTTCTTTCCATAATATGGACTTTGTCTTTTACCAAATAGGAATATCTTCTGTATACCACCCCTACCTTGTCACAACACAACTGATTGGCTCAAATGCATTAAGGAAAGAATTTCAAAAAATTAACTTAACAAGGCACACCTGTCAATTGTAATGCACTCCAGGTGACTGCCTCATGAAGCTGGTTGAGAGAATGTCAAGAGTGTGCAAAGCTGTCTTCAAGGCAAAGGGTGGCTACTTTGAAGAATCTCAAATATAAAATATATTTTTATTTGTTTAACCTCTCTAGGGTAGGTGGCACCAAATCGTCCCACCTACGTAACAGCCAGTGTAATCCCGTGGCGCGTTATTCAAAAACCTCAAAAATGCAAAAACTTCAATTTTTCAAACATATGACTATTTTACACCATTTTAAAGACAAGACTCTCGTTAATCTAACCACACTGTCCGATTTCAAAAAGGCTTTACAACGAAAGCAAAACATTAGATTATGTCAGCAGAGTACCAAGCCAGAAATAATCAGACACCCATTTTTCAAGCTAGCATATAATGTCACATAAACCCAAACCACAGCTAAATGCAGCACTAACCTTTGATGATCTTCATCAGATGACAACCCTAGGACATTATGTTATACAATACATGCATGTTTTGTTCAATGAAGTTCATATTTATATCAAAAACCAGCTTTTTACATTAGCATGTGACTAGCATGTGACTAGCATTCCCACCGAACACTGCCGATGAATTTACTAAATTACTCACGATAAACGTTCACAAAAAGCATAACAATTATTTAAAGAATTATAGATACAGAACTCCTCTATGCACTCGATATGTCCGATTTTAAAATAGCTTTTCGGTGAAAGCACATTTTGCAATATTCTCAGTAGATAGCCCGGCATCACAGGGCTAGCTATTTAGACACCCAGCAAGTTTAGCACTCACCAAAGTCAGATTTACGATAAGAAAAATGTTATTACCTTTGCTGTCTTCGTCAGAATGCACTCCCAGGACTTCTACTTCAATAACAAATGTTGGTTTGGTTCAAAATAATCCATAGTTATATCCAAACAGCGGCGTTTTGTTCGTGCGTTCAAGACACTATCCGAAAGGGTAAATAAGGGTGACGAGCATGGCGCAATTCGTGACAAAAAAATTCGAAATATTCCATTACCGTACTTCGAAGCATGTCAACCGCTGTTTAAAATCAATTTTTCTCATAAAAAAGCGATAATATTCCGACCGGGAATCTGCGTTTAGGTAAACAGATGAAAGAAAATAAAGCATGGGGTCGACTCGGGCACGCGCCTAAGCCCATAGTACTCTGATCGGCCACTTGCCAAAAGCGATAATGTGTTTCAGCCAGAGGCTGCCTCGATATCGTTCAGCTTTTTCCCGGGCTCTGAGAGCCTATGGGAGCCGTAGGAAGTGTCACGTTATAGCAAAGATCCTCAGTCTTCAATAAAAAGAGCCAAGATGAAACACAGCTTGTCAGACAGGCCACTTCCTGCATGGAATCTTCTCAGGTTTTGGCCTGCCATTTGAGTTCTGTTATACTCACAGACACCATTCAAACAGTTTTAGAAACTTTAGGGTGTTTTCTATCCAAAGCCAACAATTATATGCATATTCTAGTTACTGGGCAGGAGTAGTAACCAGATTAAATCGGGTACGTTTTTTATCCGGCCGTGTCAATACTGCCCCCTAGCCCTAACAGGTTAACACGTTTTTGGTTACTACATGATTCCATATGTGTTATTTCATTCTTTTGATGTCTTCATTATTATTCTACAATGTAGAAAATAGTAAAAATAAAGAATAACCCTTGAATGAATAGGTGTGTCCAAACTTTTGACTGGTAATGTATATTTGTAAAAAATAACAAGACTTGAAACATTTGTTCCTTTGAACACTATGTGATATTTCCACTAGCTTTCAAATACAAATACAACACAATCAAATAAATGATGCAAGAGAGCCTTTCAATAATGGCTTTCTCTTTATGCTGAATTTGAACCATTTCAATCTTCTTTGAAGTAGCTTTCGGCACATTTGATGCAGAGATTTGAAAGCAGAGAATTAATAAAAATAAGAAAGAGGCTTTGGAGGTGTTTATAGATTTCAATTATCTCTCACTTGTAGAGAGCAGAATGTGTGGTCTGATTGGGTCGCCCCTCAAGTACCACTTGAAATTTACACAGCAATTTTTCCCTTTTTCAACACACTACTAGTCTGCCATGCTAAATCTTCAAGGCATTTGCTTTGTAGGGGGATCTTCATAGCTTGGTGAATACATAGAGGTTCTAAGGGCTATGGTTTGGGGACAAAAAAGCCCCCCCCCCCAACACACAGACACACTATTGCAAAGTAGCAGTGCCAAAAGCGGGAGCAAAATTGCCAAACTAGGCCGGCTGACCGCTGAGCAAACAGACTCAATGTAATGGATCGGCCATCTTCTCCACCCCTCCAATTACCCTGATCCTGTGTAGAGGATATGGCTGCATTGCTTCACACCCAAACTCATTCTGTTAATCCCTTACATACATATCAACCTCACATTCACGAACATTACTCTATTCCACAGCCACCCAGGCAGTGGGAGTGAAGAAATGGAGGCCGCCAGCTGTGAAAAACTGCCTTCTTCAGGTTTAAATAAGATAATGAGGAATATGCAAATGTTGTGGGAGCTTATGGGATTACTAGTTGGACAGTGGTCTTCCCCACGGTGATGGTGCACTAATACAGGTGTTAGTAAACTGGCATTAGGGGCCTGGCTAATGCTGCTCCATTCACTCTGGGATTGTTCCCTCGGCACGGCCATTTGTAGCTCTGTTTGCCCCCTGGTAGGGAAGCTGGCTTGGGCTGTGGTGGGTCTGCTTTTACCCACACTGACACTGGGCTTCCACACAAACTGTGGATCTGTGGACCCCAGTTCTAGACAACTTGTGAGCCTCTTGTCGGGCTTAACATGGTTTTCCATTTGTGACTTGTTTGACAACAGGACTACCCTATCACAGTTCCTAGTGGAAGTCCACTTGTTGCCTAAAGGTGACAGGCCTTTGTGTAGTGTACTTTACCAAAGGAAATGTATTATATTCTTATCTTCTATTCCATTAAATTATCTCCAGAGATGTAGGCAAAATGTGTCACTGCACATAGAGAAAAAAATAAAAAGGAAGCTTTAACTAATGGGTTTCTCAATAATCATATTAAAGTACAGAAAAGTGAAGGACTACATTGTATTACACAGCCTAGTTCATCTCAAAAGGCAGACACTACATTATGAGAAGATTCATTTACATTCAGTGTGCACAGCAGCCAAGGCATCTCAACAACAGTCTGAACTTGTCCTGCCACTACATCTTAGAAAAAAATAACCTAAAGAACCTAGAAGGGTCTTCAGCTGTCCCCATAGAATAACCCTTTGAAGGACCCTTTTTGGATCCATGTACAACCCTTTCCAAAAGCGTTCTACCTGGTTAAAAAAGGATTCTACCTGGAACCAAAAAGGGTTGTCCTATGAGGAAAGCCGAAGAACCCCTTTGGAACCCTTTTTGCCCCCCCTTCTCTTCGGAGGACAAAATTAACTTTGTTTTCCATTTTTGTTTTTTACAGCTCTTTTGTTACATATACATTTTACACTGAACAAAAATATAAATGCAACATGTAACAATTTCAAAGATTTTACAGAGTTACAGTTCATATAAGGAAATCAGTCAATTGAATGAAGTAATTAGGCCCTAATCTATGGATTTCACACAACTGGGAATACAGAAATGCATCTGTTGGTCACGGATACCTTTTTTAAAAAAAAGGTAATGAATTAGAAAATCAGGCAGTATCTGGTATGACCACCATTTGCCTCATGCAGCGCAACACATCTCCTTCGCATAGAGTTGATCAGGTTGTTGATTGTGGCATGTTGTCCTACTCCCTCTTCAATGGATGTTGTCCTACTCCCTCTTCAATGGATGTTGTCCTACTCCCTCTTCAATGGATGTTGTCCTACTCCCTCTTCAATGGATGTTGTCCTACTCCCTATTCAATGGATGTTGTCCTACTCCCTCTTCAATGGATGTTGTCCTACTCCCTCTTCAATGGATGTTGTCCTACTCCCTCTTCAATGGATGTTGTCCTACTCCCTCTTCAATGGATGTTGTCCTACTCCCTCTTCAATGGATGTTGTCCTACTCCCTCTTCAATGGATGTTGTCCTACTCCCTATTCAATGGATGTTGTCCTACTCCCTCTTCAATGGATGTTGTCCTACTCCCACTTCAATGGATGTTGTCCTACTCCTCTTCAATGGATGTTGTCCTACTCCTCTTCAATGGATGTTGTCCTACTCCTCTTCAAAGGATGTTGTCCTACTCCTCTTCAAAGGATGTTGTCCTACTCCTCTTCAAGGGATGTTGTCCTACTCTTCAATGGATGTGCGAAGTTGCTGGATTGTCTTACATGTCAATCCAGATCATCATAAAACATGCTCATGGAAGAACTGGGACATTCAGTTTCCAGGAATTGTGTACAAACCCTTGCGACATGCATTATCCTGCTGAAACATGAGGTGATGGCGGCAGATGAATGGCACAACAATGGGCCTCAGGATCTCATCACAGTGTCTCTGTGCATTCCAATTGTCATCGATAAAATGTAATTGTGTTCGATGTCCATAGCTTATGTCTGCCCATACCATAACCCCACTGCCACCATGGGGCACTCTGTTCACAATGTTGACATCAGCAACGCTGTCTGCCATCTGCCCAGTACAGTTGAAACCGGGATTCATCCATGAAGAGCACACTTCTCCAGCGTGCCAGTGGCCATCGAAGGTGAGCATTTGCCCACTGAAGTCGATTATGATGCCAAACTGCAGTCAGGTCAAGACCCTGGTGAGGACAATGAGCAAGCAGATAAGCTTCCCTGAGATGGTTTCTGACAGTTTGTCCAGAAAATGTTCAGTTGTGCAAACTCACAATTTCATCAACTGTCCGGGTGGCTGGTCTCAGACGATCCCGCAGGTGAAGAAGCCGGATGTGGAGGTCCTGGGCTGGCGTGGTTGCACATGGTCTGTGGTTGTGAGGCCGTTTGGACGTACTGCCAAATTCTCTAAAATGCTGTTTAATCAGCTTTTTGAAATGCCACAGCTATCAGGTGGGTGGATTATCTTAATAAAGGAGAAATGTTCACTTACAGGGATGTAAACAATTTTGCGCACAAAATTTGATAAGCTTTTTGTGAGTATGAAACATTTCTGGGATCTTTTATTTCAGCCCATGAAACATGGGACCAACACTTTACATGTTGCATTTATATTTTTCTTCAGTATACCTACATGGTACTTTTATACACATCAGTCACATAACAAAGATAGTTATTTTATATACACATTACATTTGTAAAAGGTAGTACTCAGACATCTCGGGTTCACATTATATATAGTGTCTTCAGTAATAACCATTACTGATTATGAGCTTTTTAATCCCAGCCCACAGCTACTCTCAACCCATCCCATCTATTTCCATTGACCACCCTCTTGATTTTCATGTGCTGGGATGTCTTACATACATTGTTAACCTTTCTAAATCACATAGTATCCACAGATTGTAAGATAAAGATAAATATTTTTCCTAAGAGTATTACTATATTGTTGATTGACTATGTCTTCTGAAAGCACCCAACACTGCTAATTGTAGGGTTAATGTTGTGATTTTTCAGCCATTCCTGAACCTGTGACCATAAACAAGCTACTGTACATGGGGGTAATACCAGAACGAATTATTTAATGATTCTGTCTCTTGGCAGCAAAATCTGCAGAGCTGAGATATACAGTACCAGTCAAAAGTTTGGACACCTACTCATTCAAGGGTTTTTCTTTATTTTTACTACATAGTAGAATAATAGTGAAGACATCAAAACTATGAAATAACACATATGGAATCATGAGGTAACCAAAAAAGTGTTAAACAAATCAAAATATATTTTATATTTGAGATTCTTCAAATAGCCAACCTTTGCCTTGATGACACCTTTGCACACGCTTGGCATTCTCTCAATCAGCTTCACCTGGAATGCTTTTCCAACAGTCTTGAAGGAGTTCCCACATGCTGAGCACTTGTTGGCTCATTTTCCTTCACTCTGCGGTCTGACTCATCCCAAACCTTTTCAATTTGGTTGAGGTCAGGGGATTGTAGAGGCAGGTCATCTGATGCAGCACTCCATCTCTCCTTCTTGGTCAAATAGCTCTTAAACAGCCTGGAGGTGTGTTGGGTCATTGTCCTGTTGAAAAACAAATGATAGTCCCACTAAGCCCAAACCAGATGGGATGGCGTATCGCTGCAGAATGCTGTGGTAGCCATGCTGGTTAAGTGTGCCTTGAATTCTAAATAAATCCCAGACAGTGTCACCAGCAAAGCACCCCTAAATCATAACACTTCCTCCTCCATGCTTTATGGTGGGAAATACACATGCAGAGATCATTTGTTCACCTACTCTGCGACTCACAAAGACATGGCGGTTGGAACAAAAAATCTCAAATTTGGACTCAGACCAAAGGACACATTTCCACCAGTCTAATGTCATTGTTCATGTTTCTTGGCCCAAGCAAGTCTCTTCTTATTGGTGTCCTTTAGTAGTGGTTTCTTTGCAGCAATTCAGTCATGAAGGTCACTAGCAAGATGGCGCCGGAAGAAATGGCAGCCGTTTTACGGGCACCTAATGAATTGTGCTATTGTGTTTTTTGTGTGTGTTTTGTACATAATATTTCTGCCACCGTATCTTATGGCAAAAAAGAGCTTCTGGATATCAGGACAGCGATCACTCACCTCGGATTAGACAGATTTTTTCTTCAACAAGCTGGATGCACAGGATGTACTTCAGACACCCGATAAGACCAAAATCCCCATCATTGGCAAGAGAAAGAGACACAGGTATAGAAGACACAGGGCGGGGTGCCTCGTAAGTATCCACAGACGGCGAGTGGGAAATCTGCCCTTACCATCAATATTACTTGCATACAATCATTGGACAATAAATTAGACAAGGTTAGACGAGGTACGATCACGAATATCCTGCCAACGGGACATCAAAAACTGTAATATCTTATGTTTCACCGAATCTTGGCTGAATGACGACATGGAAAACATTCAGTTAGCGGGATATACGCTGCACGGGCTAGATAGAACAGCACACTCCGGTAAGACGAGGGGAGGCTATCTGTGTACATTTGTAAACAGCTGGTGCATGAAATCTAAGGAAGTCTCTAGATTTTGCTCGACTGAAGTAGAGTATCTCATGACAAGCTGTAGACCACACTATTTGCCAAGAGAGGTTTCATCTATTATTTTCGTGGCTGTTTATTTACCACCACAGATGGACACTGGCACTAAGACCGCACTGAGTCAGATGTATAAGGAACTAAGCAAACAGGAAACCGCTCACCCAGAGGCGGGCCTCCTAGTGGCCGGGGACTTTAATGCAGGGAAATTTTATTGAATTTACAGGCAACAATTTAATTTACAGGCAACATTCGCACTGAGCTAAAGGGTAGAGTTGCCAATTTCAAGGTGCGGGACTCTAACCCGGAAGCTTATAAGAACTCCTGCTTTGCCCGCCGACGAACCGGCAAAGCGCCAATACAAGACTAAGATTGAATCGTACTACACCGGCTCCGACATCTCGTCGGATGTGGCAGGGCCTGCAAACGACAAAGGGAAGCACAGCCACGAGCTGCCCAGTGACACAAGCCTACCAGACGAGCTAAACCACTTCTATGCTTCAAGGCAAGCAACACTGAGGCATGCATGAGAAAATCAGCTGTTCCGGACGACTGTGTGATCACGCTCTCCGTAGCCAACGTGAGTAAGACCTTTAAACAGTTCAACATTCACAAGGCCCCTGGGCCAGACGGATTACCAGGACATGTGCTCCGGGCATGTGCTGACCAACTGGCAGGTGTCTTCACTGACATTTTCAACATGTCCCTGATTGAGTCTGTAATACCAACATGTTTCAAGCAGACCACCATAGTCCCTGTGCCCAAGAGAACTAAGGTAACCTGCCTAAATGACTACAGACCCGTAGCACTAACGTCCGAAGCCATGAAGTGCTTTGAAAGGTTGGTAATGGCTCACATTAACACCATTATCCCAGAAACCCTAGAGCCACTCCAATTTGCGTACCGTTCAAACAGATGTCTGCCCTTGACCAGCACATAAACATCCTGTGGCGTTCTGCATTAGCATCGAATAGACCTCGTGATATGCAACTTTTCAGGGAAGTTAGGAACAAATATACACAGGCAGTTAGGAAAGCTAAGGCTAGCTTTTTAAAACAGAAATTTGCATCCTGTAGTACAAACTCAAAAAGATTCTGGGACACTGTAAAGTCCATGGAGAATAAGAGCACCTCCTCCCAGCTGTCCACTGCTCCGAGGCTAGGAAACACTTACCACCGATAAATCCACAATAATTGAGAATTTCAATAAGCATTTCTCCACGGCTGGCCATGCTTTCCACTTGGCTACACCGGTCAACTGCCCGGCACCCACCACAGCAACCCGCCAAGCCCCCACCATTTCTCCTTCACCCAAATCCAGATAGCTGATGTTCTGAAAGAGCTGCAAAATCTGGACCCCTACAAATCAGCCGGGCTAGACAATCTGGACCCTCTATAAAATGATCTGCCGAAATTGTTGCAACCCCTATTACTAGCCTGTTCAACCTCTTTCGCATCGTCTGAGATTCCCATTGATTGGAAAGCTGCTGCGGTCATCCCCCTCTTCAAAGGGGGGACACTCTAGACCCAAACTGCTACAGACCTATATCTATCCTACCTTGTCTTTCTAAGGTCTTCGAAAGCCAAGTTAACAAACAGATTACCGACCATTTCGAATCCCACCGTACCTTCTCCGCTATGCAATCTGGTTTCAGAGCTGGTCATGGGTGCACCTCAGCCACACTCATGGTCCTAAATGATATCATAACCGCCATCGATAAGAGACATTACTGTCCAGCCGTATTCATCGACCTGGCCAAGGCCTTCGACTCTGTCAATCACCACATTCTTATTGGCTGCCTTCACAGCCTTGGTTTCTCAAATGATTGCCTCGCCTGGTTTACCAACTACTTCTCTGATAGAGTTCAGTGTGTCAAATCGGAGGGCCTGTTGTCCGGACCTCTGGCAGTCTCTATGGGGGTGCCACAAGGTTCAATTCTCGGGCTGACTCTCTTCTCTGTGAACATCAATGATGTCGCTCTTGCTGCTGGTGATTCTCTGATCCACCTCTACGCAGACGACACCATTCTGTATACTTCTGGCCCCTCTTTGGACACTGTTTACTAACCTCCAGACGAGCTTCAATGCCATACAACTCTCCTTCCGTGGCCACCAACTGCTCTTAAATGCAAGTAAAACTAAATGCATGCTATGCAATCGATCACTACCCGCACCTGCCCGCCCGTCCAGCATCACTACTCTGGACGGCTCTGACTTAGAATACGTGGACAACTACAAATACCTAGGTATCTGGTTAGACTGTAAACTCTCCTTCCAGACTCACATTAAGCATCTCCAATCCAAAATTAAATCTAGAATCGGCTTCCTATATCGCAACAAAGCATCCTTCACTCATGTTGCCAAACATCCCCTCGTAAAACTGACCATCCTATCGATCCTCGACTTCGGCAATGTCATTTACAAAATAGCCTCCAACACTCTACTCAGCAAATTGGATGCAGTCTATCACAGTGCCATCCGTTTTGTCACCAAAGCCCCATACACTACCCACCACTGCGACCTGTATGCTCTCGTTGGCTGGCCCTCGCTTCATACTCGTCGCCAAACCCACTGGCTACAGGTCTCTGCTAGGTAAAGCCCCGCTTTTATCTCAGCTCACTGGTCACCATAGCAGCACCCACTCGTAGCAGGCGCTCCAGTAGGTATCTCTCACTGGTCACCCCCAAAGCCAATTCCTCCTTTGTCCGCCTTTCCTTCCAGTTCTCTGCTGCCAATAACTGGAACGAACTGCATAAATCACTGAAGCTGGAGACTCATACCTCCATCACTAGCTTTAAGCATCAGCTGTCAGCAGCTCACAGATCACTGCACCTGTACATAGCCCATCTAAACAGCCCATCTATCTACCTCATCCCCATTCTGTATTTATTTATCTATCTTGCTCCTTAGCACCCCAGTATCTATACATACACATTCATCTTCTGCACATCTACCATTCCAGTGTTTAATTGCTATATTGTAATTACTTCGCCACCATGGCCTATTTATTGCCTTAACTCCCTTATCTTACCTCATTTGCACTCACTGTATATAGACTTTGAGTTCTTTCTTTCTACTGTATTATTGACTGTATGTTTTGTTTATTCCATGTGTAACTCTGTTGTTGTATGTGTCAAATTGCTATGCTTTATCTTGGCCAGGTCGCAGTTGCAAATGAGAACTTCTCAACTAGCCTACCTGGTTAAATAAAGGTGAAATAAAAAAATATCCACAGATGATGCAAACTCTATTGCACTCCACACTGCCAATTCCCACCTGTACAAAAGGAACACCTATGTGAGAATGCTATTCATTGACTACAGCTCAGCTTTCAACACCATAGTGCCCTCAAAGCTCATCACTAAGCTAAGGACCCGGGGACTAAACATCTCTCTGCAACTGGATCCTGGACTTCCTGACGAGCCGTCCCCAGGTGGTGAGGGTAGGTAGCAACACATCTGCCACGCTGATCCTCAACACTGGAGCCCCTCAGGGGTCCCCTCCTGTACTCCCTGTTAACCTATGACTGCATGGCCAGGCACGACTCCAACATCAACATTAAGTTTGCTGATGACACAACAGTGGTAGGCCTTATCGCCGACGAGACAGCCTATAGGAAGGAGGTCAGAGACCTGGCCGGGCGGTGCCAGAATAACAACCTATCCCTCAATGTAATCAAGACAAGAGATGATTGTGGACTACAGGAAAAGGAGGACCAAGCACGCCCCCATTCTCATCGATGGGGTTGTAGTGGAGCAGGTTGAAAGCTTCAAGTTCCTTGGTGTCCACATCAACAAACTAGAATGGTCCAAACACACCAAGACAGTCGTGAAGAGGGCACGACAAAGCCTATTCCCCCTCAGGAGACTGAAAAGATTTGGCATGGGTCCTCAGATCCTCAAAAGGTTCTACAGCTGCACCATCGAGAGCATCCTGACTGGTTGCATCACTGCAAGGCACTACAGAGGGTAGTGCGTATGGCCCAGTACATCACTGGGGCTAAGCTGCCTGCCATCCAGGACCTCTACACCAGGCGGTGTCAGAGGAAAGCCCTAAGAATTGCGGTCCAGTCTCTTGACAACAAGGTAGACGAAATCCGAGCAAGGGTAGCATTCCAGAGAGACATCCGAGACTGTAACGTTCTTTGTTTCACGGAAACATGGCTCACTCGAGACACGCTATCTGAGTCGGTACAGCCACCTGGTTTCTTCACGCATCTCTCTGACAGAAACAAGCATCTCTCTGGTAAGAAGGGTGGGGGTGTATGCCTTATGATTAACGAGACGTGGTGTGATGATAACAATATACAGGAACTCAAGTCCTTTTGTTCACCTGACTTAGAATTCCTCACTATCAAATGCCGACCGCATTATCTACCAAGAGAATTCTCTTCGATCATAATCACAGTCGTGTATATCCCCCCCAAGCAGACACATCGACGGCCCTGAAAGAACTTCATTGGACTCTATGTAAACTGGAAACCACATGTCCTGAGGCTGCATTTATTGTAGCCGTGGATTTTAACAAGGCTAATCTGAAAACAAGGCTCCCCAAATTCCATCAGCATATCGATTGTGCTACCAGGGGTAGCAAAACCCTAGACCACTGTTTCATCTAACTTCTGCGACGCATATAAGGCCCTCCACCGCCCTCCCTTCGGAAAAGCTGACCACGACTCCATTTTGTTGCTTCCAGCCTATAGACAGAAACTAAAACAGGAAGCTCCCGCCCTCAGGTCTGTTCAACGCTGGTCCGACCAATCGGATTCCACGCTTCAAGATTGCTTCGATCACGTGGACTGGGATATGTTCCGCATTGCGTCGAACAACATTGACGAATATGCTGATTCGGTGTGCGAGTTCATTAACAAGTGCATCGGTGATGTTGTACCCACAGCGTCTATTAAAACATTCCCCAACCAGAAACCGTGGATTGATGGCAGCATTTGCACAAAACTGAACGCGCGAACCACTGCTTTTAATCAGGGCAAGGTGACCGGAAACATGACCGAATACAAACAGTGTAGCTATTCCCTCCGCAAGGCAATCAAGCAAGCTAAGCGACAGTACAGAGATAAAGTGGAGTCGCAATTCAACGGCTCAGACACGAGAGGTATGTGGCAGGGTCTACAGTCAATCACGGACTACAAAAGAAAAACCAGCCCGGTCGCGGATCACGATGCCTTGCTCCCAGACAGACTAAACAACTTTTTTGCTCGCTTTGAGGACAATACAGTGCCACTGACACGGCCCGCTACCAAAACCTGCGGGCTCTCCTTCACTGTAGCCAATGTGAGTAAAACATTTAAACGTGTTAACCCTCGCAAGGCTGCAGGCCCAGACAGCATCCCCGGCCTTGTCCTCAGAGCATCCTCAGACCAGCTGGCTGGTGTGTTTACAG
This sequence comes from Salmo salar, assembly GCF_965601325.2. Classification (NCBI taxonomy): domain Eukaryota; kingdom Metazoa; phylum Chordata; class Actinopteri; order Salmoniformes; family Salmonidae; genus Salmo; species Salmo salar. The sequence continues at coordinate 110,449,965 of NC_138300.1, forward strand.
ACCTATTCAATCAATCCTTATCCCAGTCTGCTGTCCCCACATGCTTCAAGAGGGCCACCATTGTTCCTGTTCCCAAGAAAGCTAAGGTAACTGAGCTAAATGACTACCGCCCTGTACCACTCACTTCCGTCATCATGAAGTGCTTTGAGAGACTAGTCAAGGACCATATCACCTCCACCCTACCTGACACCCTAGACCCACTCCAATTTGCTTACCGCCACAATAGGTCCACAGACGACGCAATCGCCATCACACTGCACACTGCCCTAACCCATCTGGATAAGAGGAATACTTATGTGAGAATGCTGTTCATCAATTACAGCTCAGCATTTCACACCATAGTACCCTCCAAACTCGTCATTAAGCTCGAGACCCTGGGTCTCGACCCCGCCCTGTGCAACTGGGTCCTGGACTTCCTGACGGGCTGCCCCCAGGTGGTGAGGGTAGGTAACAACATCTCCACCCCGCTGATCCTCAACACTGGGTCCCCACAAGGGTGCGTTCTCAGCCCTCTACTGTACTCCTTGTTCACCCATGACTGCGTGGCCATGTACGCCTCCAACTCAATCATCAAGTTTGCGGACGACACTACAGTGGTAGGCTTGATTACCAACAACGATGAGACGGCCTACAGGGAGGAGGTGAGGGCCCTCGGAGTGTGGTGTCAGGAAAATAACCTCTCACTCAATGTCAACAAAACAAAGGAGATGATCGTGGACTTCAGGAAACAGCAGAGGGAGCAGCCCCCTATCTACATTGACGGGACAGTAGTGGAGAGGGTGGAGCGTTTTAAGTTCCTCGGCGTACACATCACGGACAAACTGAAATGGTCCACCCACACAGACAGCGTGGTGAAGAAGGCGCAGCAGCGCCTCTTCAACCTCAGGAGGGTGAAGAAATTCGGCTTGTCACCAAAAACACTCACAAACCTTTACAGATGCACAATCGAGAGCATCCTGTTGGGCTGCACCGCCTGGTACGGCAGCTGCTCCGCTCATAACCGGAAGGCTCTCCAGAGGGTAGTGAGGTCTGCACAACGCATCACCGGGTGCAAACTACCTGCCCTCCAGGACACCTACACCACCCGATGTCAGAGGAAGGCCAAAAAAATCATCAAGGACAACAACCACCCGAGCCACTGCATGTTCACCCCGCTAACATCCAGAAGGCGAGGTCAGTACAGGCATCAAAGCAGGGACCGAGAGACTGAAAAACAGCTTCTATCTCAAGGCCATCAGACTGTTAAACAGCCGTCACTAACATTGAGTGACTGCTGCTAACATACTGACTCAACTCCACCCACTTTAATAATGGAAAAGTTGATGTAATCAATTTATCACTAGCCACTTTATATTATATAATGTTTACTTACCCAACATTACTCATCTCTTATGTATATACTGTACACAATACCATCTACTGCATCTTGCCATCTGATGTAATTAAATGTATCACTAGCCACTTTAAACAATGGCACTTTATATAATGTTCTCATACCCTACATTGCTCATCTCATATGTATATACTGTACTCTATACCATCTACTGCATCTTGCCTATGCCGTTCGGCCATCACTCATTTATATATTTTTATGTACATATTCGTATTCATTCCTTTACACTTGTGTGTATAAGGTAGTTGTTGTGAAATTGTTAGGTTATATTGTTAGATATTACTGCATGGTCGGAACTAGAAGCACAAGTATTTCGCTACACTTGCATTAGCACCTGCTAACCATGTGTATGTGACAAATAAATTTGATTTTGATTTGATTTTCTGGAGAATACAATATAGATTGTAACCAGATTTTTGACTTGTTCAAGAATTAACCGAAAATGACAAAATGTAATCAGTTTAACCTCTCTAGGGTAGGTGGCACCAAATCGTCCCACCTACGTAACAGCCAGTGGAATCCTGTGGCGCGTTATTCAAATACCTTAGAAATGCTATTACTTCAATTTCTCAAACATATGACTATTTTACACAATTTTAAAGACAAGACTCTCGTTAATCTAACCACACTGTCCGATTTCAAAAAGGCTTTACAACGAAAGCAAAACATTAGATTATGTCAGCAGAGTACCCAGCCAGAAATAATCAGACACCCATTTTTCAAGCTAGCATATAATGTCACATAAACCCAAACCACAGCTAAATGTAGCACTAACCTTTGATGATCTTCATCAGATGACAACCCTAGGACATTATGTTATACAATACATGCATGTTTTGTTCAATCAAGTTCATATTTATATCAAAAACCAGCTTTTTACATTAGCATGTGACTAGCATGTGACTAGCATTCCCACCGAACACTGCCGGTGAATTTACTAAATTACTCACGATAAACGTTCACAAAAAGCATAACAATTATAGATACAGAACTCCTCTATGCACTCGATATGTCCGATTTTAAAATAGCTTTTCGGTGAAAGCACATTTTGCAATATTCTCAGTAGATAGCCCGGCATCACAGGGCTAGCTATTTAGACACCCAGCAAGTTTAGCACTCACCAAAGTCAGATTTACTATAAGAAAAATGTTATTACCTTTGCTGTCTTCGTCAGAATGCACTCCCAGGACTTCTACTTCAATAACAAAATGTTGGTTTGGTTCAAAATAATCCATTGTTATATCCAAATAGCGGCGTTTTGTTCGTGCGTTCAAGACACTATCCGAAAGGGTAAATAAGGGTGACGAGCATGGCGCAATTTGCGACGAAAAATTTCTAAATATTCCATTACCGTACTTCGAAGCATGTCAACCGCTGTTTAAAATCAATTTTTCTCATAAAAAAGCGATAATATTCCGACCGGGAATCTGCGTTTAGGTAAACAGACGAAAGAAAATAAAGCATGGGGTCGACTCGGGCACGCGCCTAAGCCCATAGTACTCTGATCGGCCACTTGCCAAAAGCGATAATGTGTTTCAGCCAGAGGCTGCCTCGATATCGTTCAGCTTTTTCCCGGGCTCTGAGAGCCTATGGGAGCCGTAGGAAGTGTCACGTTATAGCAAAGATCCTCAGTCTTCAATAAAAAGAGCCAAGATGAAACACAGCTTGTCAGACAGGCCACTTCCTGCATGGAATCTTCTCAGGTTTTGGCCTGCCATTTGAGTTCTGTTATACTCACAGGCACCATTCAAACAGTTTTAGAAACTTTAGTGTGTTTTCTATCCACAGCCAATAAGTATATGCATATTCTAGTTACTGGGCAGGAGTAGTAACCAGATTAAATTGGGTACGTTTTTTTATCCGGCCGTGTCAATACTGCCCCCTAGCCCTAACAGGATAAAGGAAAAAAGGCCTTTATATATTTTTTTACAAATTAATGTTTTAGTAATTTACTAAAGAACCAATTAATAGAATAGAATTTAGCAGACACTCTTATGCAGAGCGACTTATAGGAGCAATTAGGTTTAAGAGCCTTGCTCAAAGGCACATCAGATTTTTCACCTAGTTGGCTTGGAATTCAAACCAACGACCTTTCAGCTACTGACTCAATGCTCTTAACCGCTGACTACCTGCCGCCCAGTTCAGGTTTAAGTATAACCTATGTATGAGTGAAGCTTTTAGATAGAGGTTTAATGCTTTAACATTTAATAACTTCAGCTACCCAAACTCACATTCGTTATATAAATAAGCACGTTTCATTTTGGCTTAGTGTTCCAAAAAAAATGACCTTAGTAAACTGTGATATGACTAAAGAGTTAAAAGTCCTACAGTTGCTTTAAAGAGAGGAAGCAGCCAGCTGGAGATTCATTCTACATATTCATTAAGCAAACAACAGTAGTGATACCTGTTGATTCTCCCTTCAGGAGGAGCTATAGACTGAGTGGAACCTATCGGAATTTTGAAATCTATTACATTGTAATGTGTTTGTTTTCAGACAAACAAGGCATTTATGACTGTCTTTGAGAACATTGAAGTGGTTAACACATGCATGTATGACACCATGCAGAAAGTCACCATCAACTTGGTCCAATGAATCAACATGAAACTCTACAGCAGCCTGTTCCCTACCGCTCACTGCAATTACTGCCCACTGACAAGAACAATACCAAAACATTTCCCTTTCTTGAGCAAGCAATTAGTGACTGCTTGGGCTAAAGACCCAGAGCCAAGGCTCAGCAAATACTGGTCAGCTTCCTACTCTGTGGCCAGTGGGGAACCTGAATTCAGACTGTTGCATTGATGATTCATTCTTACTGTTTTTGTTTCTAAAAGTCAATTGTCTTCAAGGATAGAAATGCACCCTCAGGGAAATCAGATTGTCTTTTTTTGCCAGTGGGGTGTCATTAGACACTATGAAATTACACATTGTTATGTTCTGTAGAAATATATCTATTTTTACAGCAGGTCGATGCAGCACATTGGCCTGTACAGTGTTGCATAGACTTGCAATGCATATTTTTCTAAGGTGACTCCAATGTGTAATTAGTAGTCTGTACCATATTAGTATTCACTCCATAAATATTATTTTTGCTGTACTTTTTGAAAGAGTTTCAACCTAAGTATTTACCAAATCTCCTGAAAATGTAAATTGCGGATTACTGTCATTTCAATGTCCAAACACTGAAGGAACAATGTTAAGTACGCCCTCTGCTGATAGATTCGAGGAAGGTCATTTCGAGAACAAGCCTAATGTCTTGCATTTCCTGGAAATAGAATACTGAAGTTAGGGTTAGATTTGGGTTAGGTTTGTGGTTGAAGCTACAGTAATGTTGGGATTGAACCCGAATGTGAACATGAAGCTAGGGTTACGGTTGTGGTAGACGCTACGGTTAGGGTTGAACCGGGATGTGGGCATGAAGCTATAGACTTAGAGTTAGGGTTGTTGAGGCTAGGGCTGGGGTTGAACCGGGATATGGACATGAACCCTAACCAAAACAGAACATGGGTTGCTGATATAACTTGACCATAAACTGTATACAGATTAAAGAAACCAATATGTAATTCGGGTGAACTATCCCTTTAACATAGCAGGAACAGCACCATCTAGTGGTCAGAACCTGGTCATATCAGGGTGTAGGATGGGACATAAATCTAACAACTTCAATGACTAACTTCTCAAACAGGGGAAAAAAACATCACCAAATTCACTGAGAATACATTACAAAGGATGAAGAAACAATAATCAAAGCTGCAGCGCCATACTACTTGTCGAACACTGAGATGTGATACTGTATACTGGTTGTTAGGTGGGATTGTCGTGTGGTGTGGGGGGTCCGTGGGTGGCATTTTACAATGTCTTTGGATTTCTCATGTCTTACTCAATATTATAAGTTTTTTTGTTCCAAATTGGATATTAGGTACTATATAGTATTTTATTGAATATTATATGAATCCTATCAATTAAAATGGCCAATTTGGGTGCAATCATTTAGCTTAATTCCTCAGAGATTAAATTATATTTCTACAAATTAATGTTGCAGGAATGCTAATCTCATCTGTTTCTTACTACAGAAATGATTTCAAAACAATCTGAGATGGTGGGTGTGGTGGCTTGCTGAAATGACATGGAATGACCCTTACAGGCATTTAGATCCAACATAAGCTCCTCCTCATAAATATGGCTCTAAGTATTCAGAGAAAGATTACAGTTAATTTATGTCCACATTATGAAAACGATAAAATATTAAATAACTTAAATAATAATAAGTGATACTGACGTATTGGTATACACTTCAAACTTCAGCAACATATTTTATTCAATAAATAATGTGAACTTAATAAAAATCTTAACTCAAAAGCTGTAAATGACAACATTTACTAACGTTAGTGGGATATTAAAAAGATTATAAAAAAAAGAGTTCATGAGCTTTGTTACTCTCAGGATTCCCCTGTAACCCCAGGCCCACACCACCATGGATATGTATAGACAACATGTGGGAAAAAACCTGTTTCCCACCACAGCTCATAGACATCCACACACAGATATACCTCAACTGGCCTAACACTTTGCCATACTGAGAGACCATTGTGCACTCAAACCTGGGAAACGTATTGCTGCTAAATGAATTTGAGGTTGAGCAATACCCAGAAAATGCGGTTCTTTTAGACTACCTCCTTGTTGTTCCCTACCCGGTTTTGTTCTTTGGTGGAGGGACACAAGACTTGCCATTGTAGCAGCTTCTCCTATTTATTCTATTCTGTTAACCCCTTTTAAGAAGTGTGGAAATTCCAGCACTCCAAGGACGGGAGTTCTCTTTACAGGGCGCCACCTATTTGCTGCTCATAAAACAATATTTAGGTTGATTCAGTGCATTGTGTGCGTCACCTCACTGAATGGGCCCCATTCATGCAGGGTGAAGGGTGTAGCGTGGGGCTATGCCGAGGTAGCGTGGGTCCCTGTGTTCTGGGGAGGGGCTGTCACTTGTTAGCAGGAGTGGTAGAAAGGAGGCCTGCCAGCGTCCTATGCTTGGGTTAGCATTGAGGTGATTTAACTGCATAATCGGATTGAAACTGAGCCACGGTATTTATGTCAGTTCACATTTCATCAAATGGGGAGTGTGAATTGAAGTCGACAGTACAGAGGGTTAATCCAGAACTAAAGCCAAAATAATTAGGGGCTCCATCTAATCCACTCACCATTCTACAAGCTGGAGAGAACATTGAAATGAGACAACGCTTTCTGTTGGCAGGCTACTATGGCCCAAACATTTAAATGGGCCAATCATCTCCCAGATTCTCACCCCTGCCAGGCTCTTAGATGCTGTATTGGCTCTTTGAGCATGAAAATGAGTTTTGCTCCATGATTGCAGTAATGAATTTAGCAATGAATTTTAAATGAAAAAGAAACACATGCACCAATGACAAACTGCTGAGGAATGCATAGGATAATGGTTTGTGATTAAATTAAATCCAAATAAATTATAGTTTATAAATGATAAACTTAGTTGAAAGATGAATTCGTTTCGAGTATAGCTTAGTTTAAACTTTAGCCTCTAGTTTTAGTTTAGGAATTGAATACTGAATGGATGTTAGCCATGCATTTCTCTTTTATGTAGGCCAACTTGAATGAGAAATTAACGAAAGCAATCCAAGGATTTCAAATGAATGCTTTGAATATAATGTATAATGTAAAAAGGCCTGCTGGATTTAACCCTTCACTTAATAGGACATTTAAAACGTCAACAAATATCCATTTTCTACCTTGACAAAAACTGCAAACTTTAGCATAACGTATTATTTTTTACAGACTTTTCGTTATATCTGAAAGTAATACAATGTGTATACTTCAGTGTCCTGTCCCCTAATCTTTTGAATGGACTTGACAATTATATCGTCGAATTGGTGAAAATGCAGTAATTTAAGATAAGGTGGGGTCCAAAATTATTGTATCCCTTAATAAAACTGAGCAAAAGAGACTGTATTAAATAAATAATGCAAATACTGAGCTATATTATATGCATTCTCTTTGTATTTTATACTAAGAAACACAATTGTTCAGAGAAAGAGATTTTGTTTAACAAGTGATACATTTATTTTTGATTGGGGTAAAAATGATTTGATCCCCTGTTTTCAATACTCCCCTTGCAAGGAAAACAGAGCCTTTTTCTAAAATGTTTTATGAGATTGGAGAACACATTGGGAGGGATCTTAGACCATTCCTCAATACAGAATCTTTTCAGATCCTTGATATCCTTTGTCTGCGCTTATGGACTGCCCTCTTCAATTCAAACCACAGATTTTCAATGGTGTCGAAAGAACAATGCATATGCAGAAAATTGTGGCACAAATCCTTTCTAAGTCCTGGTATTGATATTAGCATTTTGTCCAAAGGAAACCAATATGTAATTTTGTCATTTGGATGAATTATCCCTTTAAAGCTGCAATATGTAACTTTTTTGCCGACCTAACCAAATTCACATAGAAATGTAAGTTATAGATCTGTCACTCTCATTGAAAGCAAGTCTAAGAAGCTGTATACAGTATCTGTTTTATGTACACTAATTATATGCTTCCCATTCTTTACTTTCGGTTTTGTACACCAGCTTCAATCTCCTGAAAATATAATATTTTTGGTTATTGAAAAGATATTTCACAGCGGTTTAGATGGTATAATGATTCTCTACATTTGCCTGTTTTGTCACAAACTAAAATTAAGCGAACTATTAGAATTTCAGCAACCAGGAAATGGTGGAGCAATTTCTGCATATTGCACCTTTAAACGGTGTAAAGAGATTCCGGTTTCCTGTTTAGGAAGAACAGGAAAGGGAGTTCTGCAAAGCTTTTTGATTGGTTCACCTGAGTGGGCGTTGTGTGTCAGGATGTCATAATCACAGCCTGTAAGACCATACTGCATGATAAAGCAGCCCCAGGATTATGGCTGTTTTATACATGGGCGTCGGCGGAAACTCTAAAGATAATACAGAAATCATGACTACGGTGTCTTCGGAAAGTAGTCAGACCCCTTCTCCACATTTTGTTACTTTACAACCTTATTTTAAAATGTATTAAATTAATTTTGTCCTCAATCTACACACAATACCTCATAATGATAAAGTGAAAGCAGGTTTTTAGAAATGTTTGCAAATGTATTACAAATTAAAGAAAAACTGAAATACCTTATTTACATAAGTATTTAGACACTTTGCAATGAGACTCAAAATGTAACTAAGATGCATCCTGTTTCCATTGATCATCCTTGAGATGTTTCTACAACTTGATTGGAGTCCACCTGTGGTAAACTCAATTGATTGGACATGATTTGGAAAGGCACACCTGTCTATATAAAAAGGTCCCACAGTTGACAGTGCATGTCAGAGCAAAAACCAAGCCATGAGGTCGAAGGAATTGTCCGTAAAGCTCAGAGACAGGATTGTGTTGAGGCACAGATCTGGGGAAAGGGACCAAAAAAATGTATGAAACCAAGATTGAACACTTTGGCCTGAATGCCAAGCGTCACTTCTGGAGGAAACCTGGCACCATCCTTACGGTGAAGTATGATGGTAGCAGGATCATGCTGTGGGGATGTTTTTCAGGGACTGGGAGACTAGGCCGGATTGGGGGAAAGATGAGTTTTCCTAGCTGAAAACCTGGTCCAGAGCGCTCAGGACCTCAGACTGGGGCAAAGGTTCACCTTCCAACAGAACAACCCTGAGCACACAGCCAAGACAATGCAGGCGTGGCTTCTGGACAAGTCTCTGAATGTCCTTGAGTGGTCCAGCCAGAGCCCGGACTTGAACCCAATCGAACATCTCTGGAGAGACTACTCCCTTCACAGAACAGCGCAAACTGGCTCTAACCAGAATAGAAAGAGTGGGAGGCCCTGGTGCACAACTAAGCAAGAGGACAAGTACATTAGTTTGAGAAACAGACCCCTCACAATTCCTCAACTGGCAGCTTCATTAAATAGTACCTGCAAAACACCAGTCACAACGTCAACAGTGAAGAGGCGACTCCGGGACGCTGGCCTTCTTGGCAGAGTTCCTCTGTCCAGCGTGTGTTCTTTTGCCCATCTTAATCTTTTCTTTTTATTGGCCAGTCTGAGATGGCTTTTTCTTTGCCTAGAAGGCCAGCATTCTGGAGTCGCCTCTTCACTGTTAACGTTGTGACTGGTGTTTTGCAGGTACTATTTAATGAAGCTGCCAGTTGAGGACTTGAGGCATCTGTTTCTCAAACTAGACACTAATGTACTTGTCCTCTTGCTCAGTTGTGCACTCCTCTTTATATTCTGGTTAGAGCCCGTTTGCGCTGTTCTGTGAAGGGAGTAGTACACAGCGTTGTATTAGATCTTCAGTTTCTTGGCAATTTTCCGCATGGAATAGCCTTCCTTTCTCAGAACAAGGATAGACTAACGAGTTTCAGAAAAAAGTTATTTGTTTGACCATTTTGAGCCTGTAATCAAACCCACAAATGCTGATGTTCCAGATACTCTAGTTTAAAGGCCAGTTTTATTGCTTTTTTAATCAGAACAAGTGTTTAGCTGTGCTAACATAATTGCAAAAGGGTTTTCTAATGATCAATTAGTATTTTAAAATAAAAAACCTGGATTAGCTAACACAACGTGCCATTGGAACACAGGAGTGATGGCAGCTGATAAGGGGCATATGTATGCCTGTGTACAGTTGAAGGCAGAAGTTTACATATGCCAAATACATTTCAACTCAGTTTCACAATTCCTGATATTTAATCCTAGTAAAAATTCCCTGTCTTAGGTCAGTTAGGATCACCACTTTATTTTAAGACTGTGAAATGTCAGAATAATAGTAGAGATAATTAATTATTTCAGCTTTTATTTCTTTCATCACATTCCCAGTTGGTCATAAGTTCACATACACTCAATTAGTATTTGGTGGCATTTCCTTTAAATTGTTTAACTTGGGTCAAACGTGTCAGGTAGCCTTCCACAAGCTTCCCACAATAAGTTGGGTGAATTTTGGCCCATTCCTCCTGACAGAGCTGGTGTAACCGAGTCAGGTTTGTAGGCCTCCTTACTCACACACGCTTTTCAGTTCCACCCACACATTTCTATAGGATTGAGGTCAGGGCTTTGTGATGGCCACTCCAATACCTTGACTTTGTCTTTAAGCCATTTTGCCACAACTTTGGAAGTATGCTTGGGGTCATTGTCCATTTGGAAGACCTATTTGCGACCAAGCTTTAACTTCCTGACTGATGTCTTGAGATGTTGCTTCAATATATCCACAATTTTCCTTCCTCATGAAGCCATCTATTTTGTGAAGTGCACCAGTCCCCCCCTGCAGCAAAGCACCCCCACATGATGCTGCCACCCCCGTGCTTCACGGTTGAGATGGTGTCCTTTAGCTTGCAAGCCTCCCCCTTTTTCCGGAAAACATAGCGATGGTCATTATGGCCAAACAGTTCTATTTTTGTTTCATCAGACCAGAGGACATTTCTCCAAAAAGTACGATCTTTGTCCCCAGGTGCAGTTGCTGCGGTTTTGGAGCAGTGGCTTCTTCCTTGCTGAGCGGCCTTTCAGGTTATGTCGATATAGGACTCGTTTTACTGTGAATATAGATACTTTTGTACCCGTTTCCTACTGCATCTTCAAGGTCCTTTGCTGTTATTGGATTGATTTGCACTTTTCGCACCAAAGTACGTTCATCTTTAAGAGACAGAACACGTCTCCTTCCTGAGTGGTATGATGGCTGTGTGGTCCCATGGTGTTCATACTTGCGTACTATTGTTTGTACAGATGAACGTGGTACCGTCAGACATTTGGAAATTGCTCTCAAGGATGAACCAGACTTGTGGAGGTCTACAATATTCTTCCTGAGGTCTTGACTGATTTCTTTTGATTTTCCCCATGATGTCAAGCAAAGAGGCACCAAGTTTGAAGGTAGGCCTTGAAATACATCCACAGGTACACCTCCAATTGACTGTCAATTAGCTTATCAGAAGCTTCTAAAGCAATGACATTTTCTGGAATTTTCCAAGCTGTTTAAAGGCAGTCAACTCAGTGTATGTAAACTTCTGACCCACTGGAATTTCGATAGTGAATTAGTGAAATCTGTCTAAACAATTTTTGGAAAAATTACTTGTCATGCATAAAGTAGATGTCCTAACCGACTTGCCAAAACTATAGTTTGTTAACAAGAAATGTGGAGTGGTTAAAAAATGAGTTAATGTCTCCAACCTAAGTGTATGTAAACTTCCGACGTCAACTTTCTATTCCATTAGAAATCTGCAGTTTCCAGCTACAATAGTATTTACAACATTGTCTACACTATTTCTGATCAATTTGAAATTATTTTAATGAAAAAAAAAGTGCTTCTCTTTAAAACAAGGACATCTAAGTGACCCCAAACTATTGAACGGTAGTGTATGTAAATGTGATTTCAGTATATTTGTAATACATTTGCAAAAGTTTCAAAAACATTTGCTTTGTCATTATGGGGTAATGTGTGTCAATTGGATTAATTCCCCCCCTCATTCTAGAATAAGACTAATATATCAAAATGTGGAAAAAGTCAAGGGGGTCACAATACATTTTGAAGGCATGTATTGTGGGGGAAAAAAGTATTTGATCCCCTGCTGATTTTGTACGTTTGCCCACTGATAAAGAAAGGATCAGTCTATAATTTTAATGGTAGGTTTATTTAAACAGTGAGAGACAGAATAACAACCAAATTATCCAGATAAACGCATCTCAAAAATGTTATAAATTGATTTGCATTTTAATAAGGGAAATAAGTATGTGACCCCCTCTCAATCAGAAAGATTTCTGGCTCCCAGGTGTCTTTTATACAGGTAACGAGCTGAGAATAGGAGCACACTCTTAAAGGGAGTGCTCCTAACAGCAGCTTGTTACCTGTAAAAAAAGACCTGTCCACAGAAGCAATCAATCAGATTCCAAACTCTCCACCATGGCCAAGACCAAAGAGCTCTCCAAGGATGTCAGGAACAAGATTGTAGACCTACACAAGGCTGGAATGGGCTACAAGACCATCGCCAAGCAGCTTGGTGAGAAGGTGACAACATTTGGTGCGATTATTCGCAAATGTAAGAAACACAAAAGAACTGTCAATATCCCTCGGCCTGGGGCTCCATGCAAGATCTCACCTCGTGGAGTTGCAATGATCATGAGAACGGTGAGGAATCAGCCCAGAACTACACGGGGGGATCTTGTCAATGATCTCAAGGCAGCTGGGACCATAGTCACCAAGAAAACAATTGGTAACACACTACGCCGTGAAGGACTGAAATCCTGCAGCGCCCGCAAGGTCCCCCTGCTCAAGAATATATACACATGCCCGTCTGAAGTTTGCCAATGAACATCTGAATGATACAGAGGACAACTGGTGAAAGTGTTGTGGTCAGATGAGACCTAAATGGAGCTCTTTGGCATCAACTCAACTCGCCGTGTTTGGAGGAGGAATGCTGCCTATGACCCCAAGAACACCATCTCCACCGTCAAACATGGAGGTGGAAACATTATGCTTTGGGGGTGTTTTTCTGCTAAGGGGACAGGACAACTTCACCCCATCAAAGGGACAATGGACGGGGCCATGTACCGTCAAATCTTGGGTGAGAACATCCTTCCCTCAGCCAGGGCATTGAAAATGGGTCGTGGATGGGTATTCCAGCATGACAATGACCCAAAACACACGGCCAAGGCAACAAAGGAGTGGCTCAAGAAGAAGCACATTAAGGTCCTGGAGTGTCCTAGCCAGACTCCAGACCTTAATCCCATAGAAAATCTGTGGAGGGAGCTGAAGGTTCGAGTTGCCAAACGTCAGCCTCGAAACCTTAATGACTTGGAGAAGATCTGCAAAGAGGATTGGGACAAAATCCATCCTGAGATGTGTGCAAACCTGGTGGCCAACTACAAGAAACGTCTGACCTCTGATTGCCAACAATGGTTTTGCCACCAAGTACTAAGTCATGTTTTGCAGAGGGGTCAAATACTTATTTCCCTCATTAAAATGCAAATCTATTTATAACATTTTTGACATGCGTTTTTCAGGATTTTTTTTGTTGTTATTGTGTCTCTCACTGTTCAAATAAACCTACCATTAAAATGATACAAAGAAATGATCAGGCTAAGTGGGCAAACGTACAAAATCAGCAGGGGATCAAATACTTTTTTCTGCCACTACATTTGTCTTCTACGATGTGTAATATTGGGATGCAAACTCAAATTTGAATACATTAACTGTCTGACGTGTTACATGTGTATCCTTTTAAGCTCATAATCTATCAAGGCGAGACCCAGATGGTTGGAATCTTACAATGTTTATTAATCCAAAAGGAGTTGGCAAGATAATGGTTGTGGACAGGCAAGAGGTCAAAACCAGATCAGTGTCCAGGAGATACAGCGTGGCAGACAGGCTCGTGGTCAAGGCAGGCAGGTACAGAGTCCAGAAACAGGCAAGGGTCAAAACCGGGAGGACTAGAAAAAAAGGAGAATGGCAAAAAGCAGGAGACCGGGAAAACCGCTGGTCGACTTGAGACAAGACGAACTGGCACAGAGAGAACGGAAACAGGGATAAATACACTGGGGAAACAGAAGACAAAAGGACTGACACACAGGCTTAATCCTAGCCACATTGAAGGTAGGGTGAATACGGAGGGTACGGGGTAACAAGACAGCAGTGGAACTCAGGACTGTGGAGATGGGAAAAGGAGCAATGAACTGGGAGACAGCTTGCGGGAATCTACCCGAAAAGGACAGATACCACCTGGAAAGCCATACCCTCTGCCCATATCCTCTACCCTCCGGCGAAAGTCCGCTTGTCGACGATACCTGGAGTTGGCCTTGAGAATAGCCGCCCTGGATCTTCTCCAGGTACGTCGACAGCGGTGGACAAACATCTGGGCCGAGGGTACGCTGACCTCCTGCTCTTGTTCTCGGAAGAGTGGAGGCCGATTCCCCTTTCGTGTGCTCCATGGGGTGAGTTCCGTGGCAGAACAGGGAAGGGTGTTCCAGGAATACTCCACCCAGTCCAGTTGACGGCTCCAGGTAGTGGGGTTGGTTGAGACCAGGCACCTTTAGGTGGTCTCCAGGTCTTGGTTGGCTCGCTCCGACTGGCCGTTGGTTTGAGGATGGAATCCGGATGACAGGTCTGCCAACAAAACAATAAAGGTGCAGAATGCCTTCCAGAACTGAGACTAGAAGCCCGATCGGAGACCATGTCTACCTGGAGTCCATGGATCCGGAAGACATGCTGCACCATAAGCTGGACCGTCTCCTTGGTAGAAGGTAATTTGGGAGAGGGATGAAATGGGCGGCCTTGGAGGACTCGATCAACTACCATCACAATGACAGTGTTGCCATCAGACGGAGGGAGCCCAGTGACAAAGTCCAGAGATGAGACCAGGGAAGATACGGGACTGGTAGAGGCTGAAGGAGGCCAGAAGTATCTTGCCGTGGAGTCTTGTTCTGAGGACAATGTGCATGCGACGACAAAGGCAGAGACGTCAGGAACCATTGTGGGCCACCAGAAACATTGTCGGAGGAAGGCTAGTGTACGACAGGTCAGCCTGGAGGAATGAGCCCATTCCAGGACCGGATTGGGTTAAGGACCCAACAGCCGGATAGCCAGGCCCCCTTCAGGTCCAGGCTGGGTGCTGTAATCCCGAATGAAACAGCGGTAGAAGTTAGCAAAACCAAGAAACCATTGCAAATGTACCCTGGATGTTGGTTGAGGCCAATCCACCACTACTTTCACCTTTCCAGAATCCATCTGAGCATTGCCCTCAGCAATGACATATCCCAGAAAGGTAATAGAGTGGTGGAACTCACATCTCAGCTTTCACAAACAATTGGTTCTCCAGGAGGCGCTGAAGGACCTGTCTGACATGAAGTACATGTTCTTGGGCAGATCAGGAAAAAAACTAAAAACAGGATGTCGTCAAGGTAAACAAACATAAAACGGTTTAGCATGTCCCGGAGCACATCGTTTACCAAAGCCTGGAAAACAGAAGGGGTGTTGGTGAGTCCAAATGGCATGACCTGGTACTCAATGTCCACTGGCTGTGTTGAAGGCTGCCTTCCACTCATCCCCCTCGCGTATCCGAACCAGGTGGTAGGCATTCCAAAGGTCCAACTTGGAAAACATGGTGGCCCCCTGGAGAGGTTCAAACAACGAGGGGTAGGGGGTAACAATTTTTAACAGTAATGTCGTTAAGTCCCTGGTAGTCAATGCACAGACGCAGGGCTTTGTCCTTCTCCAAAGAAAAACCCTGTGCCGTCAGGAGATGCAGATGGACAGACGGCCCCAGTGGCCAGAGACTCCTCTACGTACTCCTCCATAGCTTTGGTCTCTGATCCGGACAGAGAATAAAACCGACCCAAAGGTGGTGTAGTGCCTGGGAGAAGATCAATGGCACCATCATAAGGACGGTGCGGGAGAAGGGAAGTAGCACGTGCCTTACTGAACACTTCCAGAAGGTCATGGTATTCAGTGGGAATAGCAGAGACATCCACAGTCTAGCTAACATCCTGAGGAAGACGACTTGGTGCAGCTGTGCTGCTTGAAGGCAGTGGGAATGGCAAAAAGGGCTCCAACCAAGGATGGAGCTTGTGGTCCAGTCAGTCAATCACAGGATTGTGCTTTTGGAGCCAGGAAAATCCCAAAACAACCAGAACATGGGGAGATGCAATGAGGAGGAACTGGATGGGCTCACTGTGGTTACCAGAATCACCGTAATTGAACAGGCACAGTATTATGGGTGATTTCCCATAGTACTTCCCACACGGTGTCGTGTCTTTGGCTATGCCGGATTAAGTGATATGACATGCTATTCTATAAAATCATTTCACTGTAATTAATATTACCTGATTAGGATAGTCAGGTAAATAATTAACCAGAAAGTCGGGGCACCACGAAATAATGTTTTTAGAGCTGTTATCTTCTGAATAAACTCTTAAAGACCTGGTAAGCTTTTACGTCAGTAGCAGTCAATATTTAATCCTCACCTTATTTAGTCTCATCTGAAAGTTGTAAATGCTTGGTTATCTTCACGATCCCTGGCTAACAAGTTGAATCAGCAATACAAAATTTGGTTTAATTAGTTATTTACTAAATACCTAACTAATCACACAGAATTACATATACACAGAATGAATCATACATTGATGGACCTGGTGAACGGAGCCGATATAGCGGCTGGTTACACAATGAAAAGAGGTGGGGTTGGAGTGAAAGAGCGGGAAGACTGAGGAACAAAGGGAGAAGCTATGCTATTGGAAATACAGTATCTTATCCATTCTAAATTACCACCCATTTGAAAAAGGAGAATGCAATAAATATTTACTCTGAGCTGCGCTTCGGTAGATTGGTCGTCGATGGAAGGCCGGTTTGTCCTTTGAAGAATGTCTCTGGTGGTAAATGGATACGTCGTAGTATCGTTGTGTGTGTTAGACTGGATACGTCGTCCTTCCGTTCCTAGCCCACATTTACAGTGACTGCTGCTAACTCAACGGCTAGGAGGTATCACTTCTGGAGTGAGTAAGATTCAAAGTTCCTACCAAGTTGCCATACTTTTAAGCTCATGCTATATTCTGGCTGGTATAGTCGAAATTCCTCCTTTCGGCGTGTTGACCGTCATCTTCATGTTGAAATTCAAGGTTATCTGAGCCCTTTTAACGTCCTCGGAACAGAAAGTTACATTTTCGTAAAGGGGCTTATTTAGGTTTGGGCGAGAGGGCCGTGTTTCATAGTTTACAACCACTGTTTACTCTGACAAACTGTTCTCTCATTAAGAAGCTAAAATTACATTTCATCTTTTCACAAGTAGTTTCATGTCCAAGGGCATTGAAATATTTGATATTGATTTATACACTTTGTTCTGTTGGAATTTAGAATTCCCAAATCAAAACATTTAAGTTGCACAACAATTCCATGTGAATCTGATAACTAGAATGTGTCGACTTCCAAAGATACAGTTTATGTCATCCTATCATCAGTAATCATGTCTCAGACGTCAACTGAACTGACATATTCATTAAGTCCCAACGCATATTTTCAACTGGTTGGATTACCGAAATATGGTTCCGTGTCCCCATCTTTTGATGTCACCAGACTCTCAATGTTAACAAAGGGATTTTCAATAGTCACATAGGTAGAGTAGAGAGAGGAAAAAGGGGAAAGGTATTTATGGGGGTCATAAACCTCCCCCCTCAGGCCAACATCATGACAGTGGCCATCTAGTGCCCTAGCATCCATGGAACAGAGAGCAGCTGAGTGGGAATACCAAGCTCCGAAGCAATAGTGGCATCCATAAGACATTCATCAGCCCCAGAGTCAATGAGCACTCGGAGAGACTTAGATTGGTCTCCCCACAGCACAAACAAATGGTGTGCGGGTGATGGGAATTGGGGAACTCCCAGTCTGACTCACCATAGTACTGGTACCCACTAGAGACAAGGGTTTCCTAATAGGGTAGGTAGCTAAAAAGTGTCCTGCCCCTCAACAGTACAGACAACAGTTACTATTCATCCTCCGTGAGCATTCTCCAACTGATAACCTAGCTCTTCCAACTGCATAGGCTCAGGAGTATCCAACTCACCCATCGTAAATTCACGAGGGGCCTCGGGTGGCTTCGAATCCTCTCGGAAAAGCTGCCTTTGGAAACTTCCGGATTCCCTCGAAGGTGAACGAGCCATAGCAGGTGCACAAGTGTGCCTGAGACCAGACCTCTCACTCCTGCGTTCCCTTAGGAGTCCATCGATTTTAAGGGAGTCGAGGTCCACCGGCAATTCCTGAGCATCTAGCGCATCCTTTACCTCAGATAATCCGTGCAGTAAAGTATCGAAAAAGAGACTCCGGATTCCAGGCACGCTTGGCAGCCAACTTGCGAAATTCAACCGCGTAGTCTGCCACACTACAGAAGTTTTGATGCAAGTCAAGCAGTTTACTGGCTGCCTTTCTCCTAAAGACTCAAATAGCTTTCTCACCTCTGGAGGAAATTATGGCAGATGACCACAAATGGCAGATTGTTGCTCCCAAACTGCCGTAGCCCAGGAGAGCTCCCTTCCCGACATTAGCGTAATATATGCCATCTTCAATCAGTCTGAAGGAAACGAAGATGGCTGAAGCTAAAAAAAAATATATATATATTTAAAGCGAGCAATGACAAAGAAAACCCTGGCAGGTACCAGAATTCCTCAAATATCGCTCTGGAGGTGGAAAGGGGGGTTCTCGGGGAGCCGGGATAGGATGTACAAACTCACCACAGATAAGGAAAAAAAAAATACTGGGTGATTGAGGTTTTTCCAGAGGTGGCAGGCTGCCTCAGAACCAACTCCCTGATTTGCTCCATAATAGCCTTTAACCCATGGACGTGGCGTTCCATCAAGGAACTGAGCCCTTCCAAAAGGCCCTGTAACAACTCCTCATGTCTCCTAATGGTGGCTCCCTGCAGGGAGACAGCGTGGTAGAGCTGGTCCAAGTCTGCTGGGTCTGTCATGGCCAGTTCGTACTATCAAGGCACAAGGCGAGACTCAGATGCAGACACAGGAAGCAGATGATTGGAATCTTAATGTTTATTAATCCAAAAGGAGTAGGCAAGAGAATGGTCATGGACAGGCAAAAGGTCAAAACAAGATCAGAGTCCAGGAGGTACAGAGTGGCAGACAGGCTCGTGGTCAAGGCAGGCAGAATATTCAGGCAGGCGGGTACAGAGTCCAGAGACAGGCAAGGGTCAAAACCGGTAGGACTAGAAAAAGGAGAATAGCAAAAAACAGGATACAGGGAAACCCGCTGGTTGACTTAGAACATACAAGATGAATTGGCATAGAGAGACAGGGATAAATACACTGGGGAAAACAAGCGACACCTGAGGGGGTGGAGACAATAACGAGGACAGGTGAAACAGATCAGGGTGTGACATAATCATGTGTGAGGTGTATACTTTTGTTTCAAAGTATATTTATTTGACTACCAAAAAACACTGACCCTGATTTAGCCCACTGCAGTAAAAGGTTAAATCTACTTGAATCTATAGCAAGACCTGAAAATGGTTTTCTAGCAAGGATGTTCTGGTGCTGTTCGGGCAATTCAAAGTACTGATTGGGGACTTATTTGTGGAGAAATGTAAGTATTTTTCTGGGTGATTTGTAATGTTTTATTTGTGCTTCCCATGACTGTTGTATTTGAATGTGTATATACACTATGTATATATATACCTTGCCCTAAGTGTTGTTGTCTGTGCCCAATGTTTGTACCATGTTTTGTGCTGCTACCATGTGTTGCTACCATGTTGTCATGTTGTGTTGCTGCCATGCTATGTTGTCTTAGGTCTCTCTTTATGTAGTGTTGTGTTATCTCTCTTGAGATTTGTCTTCTTTTTTTTATCCCAGACCCTGTCCTGCAGGAGGCCTTTTGGTAGGCTGTCATTGTAAAAAAGATTTTGTTCTTAGCTGACTTGCCTAGTTAAATAATAATAAAATAGAGCATACCAAACATTAGGAACACCTTGCTTTTCCTTCACTCTGCAGTCCATCTCAATTGGGTTGAGGTCAGGTGATTGTGGAGGTCAGGTCATCTGATGCAGCACTCCACTCTCCTTCTTGGTCAAATAGCCCTTACACAGCCTGGAGGTGTGTTGGGTCATTTTCCTGTTGAAAAACAAATGATAGTCCCACTAAGCCCAAACAAGATGGGATGGTGTATCGCTGCAGAATGCTGTGGTAGCCATGCTGCTTAAGTGTGCCTTGAATTCTAAATAAATCAGTGTCACCAGCAAAGCACCCTCACACCTCCTCCTCCATGCCTTATGGTGGGAACCACGCATGCACTAAATGACCGATCTACACAAAACATGATACATGGCATCTATGGACCAAGCTTTCACAAATTATGTTTTTCCAGGATAGCATCTCGAACAACAACACTGACCAATAAACAATGTGGGCTTGGTCTGGCACATAAATGCATGTAACTCCAACATGGATATTTGTATTGCAACAAAACATGGTACACATGTTCCAAACACTGTCAAGACTCAACATTTCTAAGCACATTGAGATCAATTACACGATGGCTCTATAAACGGGCACATGTTTCTCTTGATTGGTTTGACTCAGAGTCATGACATTTGGCACACATGCTCAGGGCCATGAATCTATCTAGCCTGTAAAGTATGGTTCAGTGTGACCGCATGGAGGCACTGTTGGACAGTAAAAATCATTCAAGCAGGCTCATAGCGGTCATATTGTCTATACAAGAGTTGGAAAATAAATGCTATATACCAAATTTGGTGCCGGTCGGTCCAGTGGTTCTGTAGAAGAATACGTTTTAAAGTTATAAACATAATTGAAAATGGTCCAAAACACATCAATTGTATTATATTGCATGAACAGTTTGATTTTGAGTTTTGATATTTGGCAAGAATGGTAAACAGTAGAGAAGTAACTTGTCCTAAGGCAATGTGTACAATTTTTCCTGATGGTGGAACAATGGGCCCATAGTCGAACCCTGGCATTGCTGCTTACCCTCTCGCTTCGGCTCTTCTTCTCTGGTGTAGCCTACATTCATGAATTTGTTTAGTTGCAAAATACTAATATTCACAAACATAAAAAACATTGTGCAAAATGTTTGCCTGTCCATGTTTTTATTACTATTCCAGTTTCTTTCTTTCTTTCTTTCTTTGCAGTAATTTTGTTTGAGAGTCACCAGTGGTCTGCATCAAAAATCCAGTGCGACGTTTGCGTACTATTTTCTTTCGTCATCATTCTGCGACAGGCTTGCCAGCACACAAAAACCACAACACAGACTCTCAAACAGATTAAACGTTGCTGATTGCATGTGGTTTGCGAAATATCGATGTTGACACGTAGCAATACCAGGTAAGCTGAACTGTTGTCACCAAATGTAGACCGATTTTCTTATATGGGCTTGTGTGTGTTTTTCTCTTAGCTAGCTAACGTTAGCTATCTAAGTTAGCATCTGAGCCTACCAATAAATACATTGTGATAACGTTAGTTAGCTAACGTAGATAATTAGTGCGATGCATGTGCCAGATGCAGTACTGTAGATAAAATGCCAAAGGCTGGGCAAGCCTTTCGTGTGACAGTAAGTGTTCGTTTCAAGGCAAACTACGCTAGCTAGCTTGCTAACTGACGTTTTCTCTTTTTTTGGTCACATTTTGGTCACATTTTATTTTATTGCAGAAAAATCAGTATACATACAAGAAGTATTACAAAAGGACAATGATAACATATGCTAGGGGATACAACAAATTACAGATTATACAAATACCTTAAAAGATGCACACATTGATTGTTTTAGCAGCTTTCTTATTAAAATAATGTAGAAGGGTCTTAATGTACTGCTCGAATTCCTTCTAGAAAACACGGAAGAGTGGTTTATTACAAGTGAATTTACATTTATCAATATGAAAGTTTTCCATTAGCACAATTAGATTAATGAGAATTGTTTTTTATAGTTAAGGAAGCTGAACGTTCTCCCGTAGAAAAACAAATAATCAAGAATATTAACAATTATTAATCTATGAATATCTTTCTATAATTTCTTTACATGTAGAAACTGTTTCTGGATGCTCAACACAAAAAGTACTGTTCATGTCTGAGTTTCTTCATGTACTGACTCGCAGGGTAATACTTCTAGATCATTCTGAAAGAGACCTCTTTGACCAGGTATTTGTGTAGTAATAAGCAGACTTTTTTTCCCCAACAGATATTGACAAATGTATTTCAGTAAGTTGTGACATAAGAAATGGATACAATATCCCTTTTGAAATGAAGTGCGTATAGATAGATATGTTATTCTGAGGAAGCAAGGAGAAACGCATGTTTACTATTGGAGAGACCACTGAATCAAGCGAGGGCAGGTGAAGAAGGTAAGGTTTGGTTACACCTCTAAACAACATGAGAGTTCCAGATGGAATAGCATCAAAGACTATGGCGAACTCTCTATGTGTAACAGGGATATTGTAACAAGATAAATATTCCTCATAATTGAGTAACAATCCTTCTGCATTAAAAAGTTGACTCATCAGCAGGATATGATTATTAAGCCAGTTCTTAAAAAAATAAAGACTTTGTTTCTATACAAAATATCCTTATTGTTCCAAATGAAAAACCTATGCGGGGAAAAATTGTTTATTTATTAACCACCACGCTAAGAATACTTGTCTATGAAAAGCAGATCATTTTGTAGGGATCTTATCAATGTTATAGTAACAAATTAAATCCACCGTGTTAACTGATGTCTGAGTTGATTACATAACAGTCCTGACATCAGTACATAACAGTCCTGACATCATTAGTTACAGTTACTATTGTAACATTGATATTGGTGATCAGGGTTTTCTGGACACTTCTTTCTGGACACAATAACGTAAACTCATCTTTGATAGGTTTATATATCAATTCTGTGCTAGTAACTAGCTAGCCCGCTATGGCTGGTTTGTGCAGCTCTAACTGCCTCAATATTCAAGTGGATATGACAGTAATTGTAACATTATATTGCCATGTCAATGCATTGAAAGTAAAGTTACCTAGCTGTCCAGCCCTTTAGATATTTTTACAAAATGACTAAGGTTATTTAATATCTCAAATTCTTCACATTTTGCCATGGGGCGGAGAGAAGATTTAGCAATTTTACAGCTAATGTCATGGAATTCTAATAATTTTGCCATGGAGGGGAAAATGAGCCGTTTTACAGGGGTATGCGCAATGCCGTCGGGGGTACGCCCCCAAAAATGTGATTCACATATAAAAAAAATATTTATTTCTTCACATTTTTAAACAGTCCATTTATATTTTCCAATGGGGCTATACATTTGGGTGAGGTTTTTTTCTCGCCTGAGTAGCCTTGTTTCACTGCCACAAATTTAAATTAAACCATCTAGTGTTCAGCGAAATAACAACACAATGTCAAATACAGGTAGCCTAGTCAAATAATTAACATCCAATCACGTTAACCATTACTCTCTCGCGGGAATTCCACTAACAGTCCGTATGTAGCCAAATGTAGCTGCTGCTCATGTTGGCATCTGTACTGATGGCGTGACAGGGAGACGTAGTTGACTGGTAACGCGTGTGCAAGCGGTTGCTCCCAACGCCACTTGGGTTCACTGCAGCATCCACCAAGGGGCTCTTGCTGCCAAGGGAATGCCTGACAGCTTGAAAGACGTTTTGGACACTACAGTGAAAATGCTTAACTTTGTTAAAGCAAGGCCCCTGAACTCTCGTGTATTTTCTGCACTATGCAATGATATGGGCAGCGACCATGTAACGCTTTTACAACTTACAGAAGCTTGTTATCAAGGGGCAAAGTATTGACACGTTTTTTTAAATTGAGAGACGAGCTTAGTTTTCTTTACTGACCATAATTTTCATTTGTCTGACTGCTTGCGTGATGACGAGTTTCTCACAGGGCTGGCCTATCTGGTTGATGTTTTTTCACGCCTGAATGATCTGAATCTAGGATTACAAGGACTCTCCGCAACTATATTCAATGTGCGAGGCAAAATTGAGGCTATGATTAAGAAGTTGGAGCTCTTCTCTGTCTGCATTACAAGGACAACACACAGGTCTTTCCATCATTGTATGATTTTTTTTTGTGTGCAAATGAACTCAAGCTTACGGACAATGTCAAATGTGATATAGCGAAGCACCTGAGTGAATTGGGTGTGCAATTACGCAGGTACTTTCCCAAAACGGACGACACAAACAACTGGATTCGTTATACCTTTCATGCCCTGCCTCCAGTCCACTTACCAATATCTGAACAAGAGAAACTGCAACAAGCGGTTCTGTGAATATTTTATTTAATCATAAGCCACTGCCAGGTTTGTGGATTGGGCTGCGCTCCAGAGTAATCGTGCTGTTAAGACACCGAAGCCTTTTGCAACCACGTACCTATGTGAGAGTGGATTCTCGGCCCTCACAGCATGAAAACTAAATACAGGCACAGACTGTGTGTGGAAAATGATTTAAGACTGAGACTCTCAACCCAACATTGCAGAGATATGTGCATCCTTTCAAGCACACCGTTCTCATTTTCACTGAACAAATAAGGTTTTATATGTAAGATGGTTAAATAAAGAGCAAAATTATTGATTGTTATTATTTGTGCCCTGGACCTATAAGAGCTCTTTGTCACTTACCACGAGCCAGGTTGTGACGACAACTCGCGCTCATTCTTATGTTTTTTTTCTATAAAAATAAATAAATTACCCCCTTTTTTTCTCCCCAATTTTCGTGGTATCCAACTGTTAGTAGTTACTGTCTTGTCTCATCGCTACAACTCCTGCACGGACTCGGGAGAGGCGAAGGTCGAGAGCCATGCCTCCTCCGAGACACAACCCAACCAAGCCGCACTGCTTCTTAACACAGCGCGCATCCAACCCAGAAGCCAGCCGCACCAATGTGTCGGAGGAAGCACCGTACACCTAGCGACCTGGTCAGCGTGCACTGCGCCCGGCCCGCCACAGGAGTCGCTAGTGTGCGATGAGACAAGGATATCCCTGCCGGCCAAACCCTCCCTAACCCGGACGACGCTAGGCCAATTGTGCGCCGCCCCGTGGGCCTCCCGGTTGCGGCCGGCTGCGACAGAGCCTGGGCTCAAACCCAGAGTCTCTGGTGGCACAGCTAACACTGCGATGCAGTGCCTTCCTCATTCTTATGTTTAATAAATGTATTGTGTGTGTGTGTGTGTGTGTTTGTGGGTGTGTGTGCGCGTGCGCGTGTGGCAGGCTTACAATGATGGCAAAAAAACAACATTTGAGAGTGCGCCGACACTGGTGCTAGAGGGGGTACGCAGGTGGATGTTGAATGTTTGAAGGGGTACGGGACTATAAGAAGTTTGGGAACCACTGCTGTAGACAGTAGGTAAAATGACTTGGTGACTTTGCTTGTGTTTGTTTGGGTATCCCCCGGTCAGGCCCCCCTGCACCGTCTTCTCATAGTGCTTTTGTGTGAGCGCGGTCGGGATGGGCCAGCAGATCTCAGGCCAGGCGGGGATGACCAGTCTACCTGAGAAGCTGGTGAAACACGCCGGGCTGGTACGAGACAGCGGTTACCTCAACTACGAGGAGTTCCTGGGCAGGGTAGCAGAGCTCAATGACATGTAAGGCTGACTATGTTGTGTCATACTGTCAATATACTCTATGTTTTCAATATACTCCATGTTCTTTGTAATAAGTCAGTAGGCAAAGAGAATAGCTGTCTTTCATTTCCAGATGGTGAGTTAAGGCCCCAAAGTGACATACTGGTCCTCCTCTGGCACTTCTTGATCATTATCCAATTACACCACTGGTTATTAACTGACACGATCCAGGTTATGAACATAGTCAAGAGCTAGAGAGCGGCGATAAATTGCCTGAATTGATATAACGATAAATGGAACGTTTTTATTTATTTTATCATTTAAACTAGTACTACTAGTTTAACGGTTGTATCTATCAATTGTCCCGTTAACAATCACACATAATAGTAAATGTATTTCATTTAAAACTTCGCATTTCTATAGTATAGGCTACTTATTATTGCAGGCATTTTGCTGATATCGTTACGTGATCGGTATGGTCGGTGTCGATTATTGTCCCAGCTCTAGCTAGAGCATTCTCGGCCAACTAGAATTTAACCTAGTCTCTTCCCCAATCAGTAGGCCTAGCTGCCGCTAGTGTAAATTTAGCTCTCATAGGCAGTAAGTGACAGAAAATAAGGATAGTTTGGTGACAGTGTTGAATTGAACAGAAAATGCATTGCTTTGGTTGGACGACAGCACTTAACCAGTGGCATAAAACAAACTCTTAGATAACTTTAAGAGTGACTTACCTTACAAAGATTGATCATAAAATATTGCAAAAATGTCATGACTCATGATAATCAAACATCCCTTTAATTGGTGGGGATGAGCCTAATCTTCTCCACGACTATTACATTGTTCCCGTTAGTGAGTCCTTCCCTTACGGTGAAATAATTTAAACAGTGTTTCTCCATGAATGTGAACTGGACAGGACAGCTAAGCTGGCAGCTGGACAGCAAAAACACCTGATCTTTGAAGTCCAGACTGGCTCGGACACCTCTGCTCTGTGGAAAGTGTCTGTGAGGATAGTTTGTACCAAGGTGAGAGAGGGACAAACTGAAGTTGGTCTCTAATGAATGAGACTTGTCATTGTGAATCAGTCTACATTCTCGCTAGCTTTTTACGGGGCATGTGTGTGTTTTTGAAACTTAAATTGTTTGTCGTGTGCAGTGTGTGTGCATGGCATGTGCATGTTTTTGAGACTGAAAAGTGTCTTATTGCCCTGTGGTTTGTCAGATCAACAAAGAAAATGGGATGGTGGAGGCGTCTCGCATCATGAACCTGTACCAGTTCATTCAGCTGTACCGTGACATTACCAGCCAGGCAGCAGAGGTGCTGTCAGCAGAGGGCGCCAGCCTCCCGTCTGGAAACCTCCCATCAGGGGATTCCTGTCAGGCCAGCGTGTGGATGGGCAGGTTAGTACATCACTGTGTGTGTTTTCTTTCATATTTCTGTGTGTAGTCTTGCGTTGCCATCCTTCCAAGTCTCATTTATTACTTTGCTCTTCTCAATTGTGGGAAAGAGGAAGTCTGGAAGCTGAGTGATCGGTCTGTGATGCAAGCCATTGTGTTTATTCCCATACAGGGTAAAGCAGTTGACTGATGAGGAAGAGTGCTGTATCTGCATGGATGGGAAATCTGACCTCATCCTGCCCTGTGCTCACAGCTTCTGTCAGAAGTGCATTGACAAGTGGTAAGAGAGACGGACAGTAGCCACAACAGTCCACAGATAAATCTGTTGTCAAAAGGTCAATTTTCATGGGTAATTTGAGTCAATTAAATTAATTGGTTTGTTTTCATAGGAGTGGGCAGAGCAGGAATTGTCCAATATGCCGCTTGCAAGTGACCGCTGCTAATGAGTCGTGGGTGATGCCTGATGCCCCTACAGAGGAGGACATAGCTGGCTATATCCTCAACCTGGCTGACGAGGCAGGCCATCCACACAGACCTTAAACTAGTCAACACTAAGACACTTTGATAAATTAGTGACAGACAAACTGACATCGGGAATAGTTTGGGGTTTTCCCCTGACTTAGTGTAGGGCCTGTAGTTTTCCCCTGACTTAGTGTAGGGCCTGTAGTTTTCCCCTGACTTAGTGTAGGGCCTGTAGTTTTTTCTCATCAGGAAAAAACCTTGGCCTAGTTTTGGGGTATGTAGATAGGATTTGGTTTGCTTTATAGAAATGTGCCTATGTGATTTTCACTTTTAGCAATAACCACTGGTTATATTTCTTTTATGTTCTCTTTTTTACTTTTCCATATTTTTCCATGATTGCTCTCCAAAGTGGATGTGTATATAAGATTTAAAGGTGTGTGTATATACACTTAGTGGCCAGCTTATTAGGTACACTACCCCATTCGCGAAAATTGTTTGTTCCTACAGACAGTGAGTCACGTGGCCGTGGCTTGCCATATAAAGCAGGCAGACAGGCATCGAGGCATTCTGTTACTTTTCGATTGAATGTTAGGATGGGCAAAACGACTGACCAAAAGCGACTTTAAGCATGGTTTGCTCATCGGTGCCAGGCACGCCGGTTCCAGTATCTCAGAGGCCCGGCCCCTGGGCTTTTCAGGCATGACAGTGTCTAGGGTTGATCAAGAATTGTGCGACAAACAAAAAAACATCCAGTCAGTCCTGTGGGCAAAAACAGCTCGTTGATGAGAGGTCGAAGGAGAATGGCAAGAATCTTGCAAGCTAACAGGCGGGCCACAAACGGGTAAATAACAGCGCAGTACAACAGTGTTGTGCAGAACAGCATCTCAGAACGCACAACTCTTTGGTCCTTGTCACAGATGGGCTATTACAGCAGACGACCACACTGGGTTCCACTCCTATCAGCTAAAAACAAGATGAAGCAGCTCCAGTGGGCACGCCATCACCAACACTGGACAATTGAGGAGTGGAAAAACACTGCCTGGTCCGACGAATCCCGGTTCGTGTTGCGTCATGCTGATGGTAGAGTCAGGGTTTGGCGTTAGCAACATGAGTCCATGGCCCCTTCCTGCCTTTTTTCAACAGTACAGGCTGGTGGTGTAATGGTGTGGGGAATGCTTTCCTGGCACACTTTAGGTCCCTTAATATCAACTGAGCAATGTTTCCATGCCCTTTAAAATTCAGGCTGTTCCCGGAGCAAATGAGGGTCCGACCTGGTACTAGATGAGTGTACCTAGTAAATTGGCCACTGAATATGTCCACAAGAATATAACATGTAACCACTTTGTTTCTGTTCGGCTTGGTTATACCTACTCTTAAAATTGCACTTTGATTCCTGGATAATAGTAGATGTTTTAGTATAACTTTTATAGGCAGCTCTGTAACTGCTGTTGAACTTTGCATAAATCAATGTAGTCACATGAATGCTTTAATTTTGAAATCCACACACTCTGTGGGAATGGTTTGTAATTTCATGAAATGTGAAAATAAGTACAATAATCTCATGGATGCTTTAGCCAGGATAAAGCTTTCTATTTGCTCTTTAATCAACATGTTAGGGTGGGGTGATTTCTATCAACTATTTTTAGCTTTTAGTCTAAATTACTGTTTAACATAATTAAAACAAAACCTCTGCATTATTATTTACAATAATTATTTATTATATCACAGATACCCAGGCCAGTGCATTGGATGTTTTAAATAATGTACTTTTTATTAAGTGTGAGAGACTGAGTGAATGTTAAAATAATACATATATATTTTTATTCCCATTAGGTAACTAAAGATTTAAGCTGTTTTCTGTATGTACTTTACTCACGACTGACTGTTAGTTAAACAATGATTTAACATATTTTAAAAAAAATATTAGTCCACACAACATTTTTAACCAAATCTGACAAAGTATTTAGGGTTTGTAATGTTGACCAATTGCACTTTTGAACACTTTTGTATTTCGCTGTGACAATCGTATTATTGTTGTGCATCTTTGAGTATAGCAAAATCCACTACAACATAATTGATGTCCTTTAGAAGTGTAGCAGGGCTCTACACTTACAAGATGAGTAACTTTGCCTGAGGACTTGTGTTAGCAACCAGAGCTAACAACTAGGCTTTAGCTCAGTGGGCTAACGCAGTCTTCAGTTTCATCGATAGCCTGTGTTCAACCTGGTTGGTTACAGAAGCGCACAGCCTAGTAATTTTATGAAAGTCAAACTGCATTTATCATTTGAGTGCAATGTTCTATGGTGGCCTATAGGTGGTAGCATGTACCCTGTAACTGCACCTGTAGTTGGCTGGAGTACTTAAGAATGACTGACTAATTCAGGATGTTTAGGACGCAACTTGCTAGTTAACTATGATTATGGTGTTTTCTTGTTAATTGATAAACTGAACTGTCTCTTTGAACATTCATAACATAAATCAACAACAGGCTAATAAAGAGGGCAGTTATGTCTTTTGGCTATGGGTCACGTCTTTTGTTTTATTTTATTACATGTTGGCAACCTCAGGTGGTTGTCAGTTTCAGGTGCATTTGATACAGTATTTGACACAAACAGACGCCTATTCTAAGTAACTCTTTATTGTCATATAAAAACAAATTTCCCGATCATACACGAGTGACATTTATGCTGCATTCAGACAATGAACCATTTCTAGGGTGAAAGTTTGTCATAGTTGGCACATGATTACAGTTCACCTTTTGTCAAGTGCTTTTTGTCAATGATATGATGACCACATAAGAGAAGCATTCAAAATTATAGAAAGTGCTCCGTAGTTAACCTCTTACCAAAGTTGTATAATAAAAAACACCACTCGCTCTCTTACCCAGCTACGAACTTAGTAACAGTGCAACAAAATGTATGGCTATTCTTTAAATGTGAGTCCTTCACCTGCTAGAACACAATAATATCCCTTCTACCATTACGTACTGTAATTCAAATAGAAAGGCCAGAACAACAAAAAATGGCTATGCTCTCGGATTGGCTTTCATTCTGGCGTGAGAACTCTTGCATTGGCACAGTTGGTAGTATTTGTTGAACAGGACCTGGGAGTGGCAGTGTACAGTAAACTGGTTTTCTAGTTGAACATGAGAAAACGAGATAGGGATTAAGTTCTGCTTTCTCAAAGATCATAAAAAAACCTGCATGCAAATGAGTCAACAGAGGACATGGGTACTGTGTGATTTGCCTAGTATGGTGCTGTTAGCTTGGCTTGATGTGGCGTAGCTTACACAGTACGGTCTTATTCATTTAGCATGGTGCCTTATCTCAGTATTACCATAGCCCAGTAACAGTTGGATCTTTCCACCAATTCGGTGCCTTTTGAGAAGTGTAACTTGCTATAAAAAAATGTCTGTTCTCCTAATTTTAACATTCTGTCATAAAGAGCACACATTCAACTTAATAAAAAACACATTTTCCCATCTCGAGGTTAAATTAAAAAAATTACTAGAGCCTGTTAAATGCCAAATAAAGTAACAGGGTTGACTGTAGCAGGGTTGACGATTTCATCTTAAATCAGCCATAAATCCCCTTGTGACAGGGGGAATGGAAGCTTGTTGTGTACAACAGGGAGGGGCAATTGAATGCAAGCTTCTATCTGTATATCTATGGGTAACAGGGTTGACGTGTTATGCTCCACCTTCTCAGTTTTCTGCCACTAAACACCAGCAAATGGCCAAGAAGAGTAGAACCAGCTCACTTGCTTTTACACTATGATTTGACAGTTAGATGTTCAATGTTTCTTTTGAAAAAACTATAAAGGAATGGTTTCAATATATTAAAACAACATTTCAGATCACGTAACATGGTTGACATTAAAATGAGGGACTGATGTAAGTAAATAACTAATCAGATTCAATGAATAATCATTTTTAGAAATGCCTTTGTCAAAGCAACAAAATAACTAGGGCTTTACCATGATGGTGAAAACTTGAGACATTTTGGGGTTAAATGGGTTGAATCTTCCTAGAAGTCACAGAAGGTGCATGTAGGGACATGTCAAAATTCTGAGTTTTGGCACTTTAGCAAGTCTTCGTTCATGTAAAAAATCTGATTGAATTCTCCATGTGGTCTATATTAAAAGTCACTTTATTTAATATAAAAGGCTTTTAAAATTCAATATTGGTGCACAAAGGGATGCAAAAGGCACTAATTTCATGGAACGACCCAGTACATTATTTGGCTGTGGTCTAGAGCTGAAATAGAGACCAGAGGTCACATTATCTCCTGACCCAAACCATACAGTGCTGTCTCAGATACTATCTTTTCACATTGACCTTTCCAGCACAGTTCTAGCAACTACTGTGCAGTGAATGTGTAACCACTGACCAGGCAAGCACTGTACGGCTCAGCTTGGCTAAGCCTGGCTCAGCTCGGCAGTGTGAAAAGGGTCTCTGTGCTGTGGTCACTCTCCCTGGGTGCCGCTGGCCTCGGTCTTTACGGCCTCCACCAGGAAGCTGAGCTCATTGCACAGAGTCTCGTGGCGGTAGGCCATGCGGATCTGAGCCACATTGGTCCGTCTGATGTCGTTTCCCTCCGGCCCGTCCTGCAGGTAGTTGGGCCCCAGGAAGTGCTTCTTTTCCTGGCAGAAGTAAAGGGAGGAGTAAAGGGGGATATGTGTCACCTCTGTGACACAGCACACTGAGGCATACTCAGGAATTACATGAGGAGGGGGATGGCTACGTAAATCACTTATGAGGTGACGTCATGGTGTGTTCTCCTGAACTGTTGGCATGAGCGTAATTTTAAGGAGGTTGAAGACATCTGTCATAGTCAGCAGGCCAGGCATTACTAGTGTTTACCACAACACTACAATTTATTAAGCAGTTCTATTTACCAAGTATTTTGTGTTGTTTACTGTACCTGATGAGACAGACCACTCTGCAGCACACTGTTCCTGGCGATCTCACATGTGTCACAGGTGCTTAGCTTCCACAGCTGGGCTGCAATGGCATATTCCTCCATCAAGGCCTCCTGCAGCATGGACAAACAGACGGGGGAGTTTTCCCAAAGCTTCTTTGCTAACGTGCTATTTTATTTCACACACAGAAGATTGACCGTCAAACATTGATTTTACAATTGTTACTCTCTTGCGGCTGGGTTGGATAGATATAAAACATTATGGTGATAGCTTCATCTTGCCTTCTGGTGGGCTAGTTGTAACTTCTGCCACATTGCTTACACCTATCCAATCCTTTTAGATCTATCTACTGAAGAGCCCAGTGACCTTGGTGTAGTGGAACTGCATGGGGTCGTCGGTGGACAGGGACACACACAGGCCTTTCTGGAGGAACTCCTTGAGAGGGTTTTTGGAGTACTCCAGGAACAGGCTGTTGTTGCTCAGAGGAGACATGGCGATGGGGACCTGGGCCAGGTAGTACAGGTACTGCAGCACAGGACTCTGGGGAAGGAGAGAGATGGAGAGATGTCAACACTCCCTTTGTCTTGGCCATGACCCATGTCCTTGATGAAATGGCATCACTACTAAAATGTCAGCTTCACTGTCAAGTTCCAGGGAAAGCTTTCCCAAACCTCATTCTTTGATTCTGCAATTATAGGTTTTGATTTACTGACCAACCCTTAACATAACAGTCAGGTATGATAAAGCCTTCAATAGACAGATGTAACAGATCCCAGATAAATCTGATTACTTCATGATTTGGATGATCAATCGTGCAAATATTCTGACTGTAGACTAAAAGTTTACAAAAACACGTAGATCTGTCTGCAAAGACACAGGTTGTTTTTGGTGTACTCGTTTCCACTGAAAGTAGAAATGTAGCTGAGTAAGCAGCTGATTTGTCATGTGTCATCCCAGACATTGGGAACTGAACAGGATGGAGCTGCGTTGATCAATAATGTCCTTTTGACATAAAGATCCTGATGAAATGTGGAATAAATCAGTTCTCAGTCAGTGGGCTGTCTGACTTTTTGGATAAAAAAAAGTTTCTGTAGAAAGCAAGCAAGCAATTTTGGCCGTTTTGGAGATTTGAAATGGATTGGAACAGAAGGGAAACGCTTCCATTCCCACTGAAAGCTGTGGCTCAGCACCGCATTCAAAGATTATAATCCCTGTTACATGTAATCAGTTACTACCCAATCTTGGCCATTTCATAGGTAATGATTAGGGGTCAGAGTTGAGGTGTAGGACCTTCTTTAGGTTGAGGCCATGGGAGATGTTGTCGGCCGTGAGGAAGGCAGAGACCAGGTGGGTGATGGACCCGGCCTCGCCACAGTGGGGCCGGAACTGGAAGGTATTGAGGCCTCGTTCCCTGAGGGAAAACAAACAATGACGCGTCACATTACATAAAGACAAAGAAGACATATTTATGTAACAGTAGGACAAATAAATATATATTATACCGTATATTGCTGAGTCTACCTTTAATCATAGCATGTAGGCAACACATGGGAATACTATCAGTACATGTTTACTTGACACCCTGGTCCGGAGCATGGACTTACTTCCTCAGGTTGTTGAGCACCATGATGTTGGCGTACATGTAGAAGAGGTAGTAACTGTAGGGTGGGTTTTCGCCTGAGGTCCACTCCTCAGGTTTGGGGCTCTTGTAGGAGAACATGTGGTCGCTGTGCTTGGACTCATCATCCACACTGTCAAACCCAGTTACCTACAGGACAGGAGTTGTGGATCTGAGCATGTGCCATAGCTGGTGCACGGGAGATATTCTGGCACAAAATGTCTGACATGCATGATGCTAGACCCAGGAGGATGCTACCTATTGGTGGTGGTGGAAGTAGTGAGTTACTCTCATACACTGTAAGATGCTTTGAGACCCAGGGGAAAGTACTACTGTATAAATGCAATCTAATATCAACATTTTGATTATTAGGATGAATGTGAATTATAGCTCTTTCACCAACATTTCTGACTTGTAGAACCAGTCTGATAAAGTTTAGCCACCCTGCCGTGTGTTGTAAATACGCACATATTTCAAGAAAACGTGCATCTCCTTGTTCTTTTGTGGATTGACTGTAGCCTTGAACAGTGGGAGGAAAATATTTTCCAGCAGCTTGGCGTAGTTTGGTATTATGTTCTTCGACTTGAAAATGTCACTGCAAGACAAAACGATACATTTGTGAAACGGATACCTTTAGACATGTAATTTGCTTGATCACTGTACGACTGATGATGGATTCAGTTCAACTGTTGACTGATTTGATAATAATGACCACTGCCTTTATTTGTACAAGTAGCAGCGCCATTCCTTCTAGCCTTTGTGTGTCTTATACACCTGCCATTCATTGGTATGTGCAAACAAGAGCTGGTAATCAACGGGGTCAAAGTTAAATAACAGCTTTTAAAAAGGGACCATCACCCTGGTTTACAATGTAACATGTCACATTTTATACCTGTCCACTGCCATGGAACAATTACAAGTAGTGTAGTCTTACAAAGACCATTACGGTTGAAGCATTATAGTGTCACTAGTCTTAAAATCAGCATTGAGAGCAGCATTGCCTTTATCTTAATTTTGTCCAGCTTCTGTGCCAGGTTTGGATGTGTATAATTCTTCTATCCATGGCACTTACTAGATCCTGGGCACCTGGATGACCCAGCGCATATTGGGGGAGTGCACCTTGTGCAGGATGAACCATGAGGCCAGGCTCTCCCACTCGTCAGGGGAGCGGCCGTAGATGGACATACGGGGCTCTGCGTGCTGGTACTTACTCTCCTCCAGCTCATGGGCCACTTCCTGTTATAGAGGAAGTGAATAGCAGGATGTTAGAGATGTCCATGATAGTGAAGTTGTGGATAAGTTGACGCTATACCTTGATGATGCGAGCAAAGTATTCCCCTTTGATGAAGTTGTCTGTTTTCAGGTAAATCTCTCGGAGTTCGCTGGCTCCCACTGGGTTGTACTTGGAGTTGAACTTGTCAAAGCGGTGGAATGTTTGCCTTCCCTAAGAGAGTAAACACCATTCTCAGAGAAACTGCTGCCAAGTTACATGGAACCTACTGCCAAACTGCAATTGTTTACAGACTTAATTCTGAAAATTCATATGTGCATTATAAAGGTGCTATAAACTGCTTATGAACAGTTTAATCGTGAAGCAGGATAGGTGTTTTAAATGTGTTAAGTTGATGTAACCTATAAACTGTAATAACCTAAATACTGTCCAATATTATTTCAAGCATTAGAACATTAAGTGTTTTGGGAACATTCTTACAGCGTGAACATCCAGGGAGTCCACAGTGAGGTCATAGGGGTCCATGGTCAGGGTGTCAAACACCTGTTTCAAGGTAAGCTTTTTGCCCCCCTTCTCCAGCACCACTCGGTCCGCCTCGGTCTTGTAGGTGGTCTGGATGAACTTCAGCAGGTGCTTTTGGTTCATGCAAGCAGCTGCGTGGATGTGAGTGTCTACCTGCATGTATGAGGAAACATAAGCCGGAAAAAATGTGTCAGCTTGTTCTAAAGCACAGCTTGAGTCAGTGAAATGTAATCATGGGAGTTTTTCAAACCTATTTATTTGTATTACACCTTAGATTCTATATATCACCAACCTTCCTGACGTTATAGAAGTCTCTGTGAGGAACACGTTTCAGCTCCTTCAGCTCAGCCATCTCATTCAGCATCTCATGCAGATAGAACTTGGAGGCCATGAAGTTCAGTCGTCTGTGGCAGTAGGTTTTCCTGTGAGAAGAATGATATTAGATGATATTACAAACACCGTAATAGATGGGTCATTGAGAATTGGGCAACAGTCAGCGTGAGGTGGTGATGTGGGCGGTGGGGTGCTCACGTAGGCCCGTCGGCGATCATGGCGAGGACATGGCTGAGGTCAATGGCGAAGGTCTCCAGGTCAGGGTAGGGCAGGCTGCGGGGCTGCTGCTGCTTCAGGGCCTCTGCGTCATTGTACACATACACAATACCGTCCTTCATCTGCAATGCGTAGTTCAGATCATCAGGGATGCCCTCCGTAGTGTATGGGTCCTCCCCCTCTTGAGGGCAGGGGCACATGTCTGCAGAGGACAGGATTAGATAGGTGAACAGAGGGGAGACAGAGGAAACAGCTTAAGAAGAATCTGAGTGTCTCGAGTGGAGTTACTTTTCCTTTGGGTCCTTTTCGAAAGCTTGAGCTCAGAAGTAATCAAGGCAAAGCTGTTTCTAGAGCACTTTGATCCAAAGTCCTACACTGTAGGACTTGTTAGATTGATGAGCAGGTATTGGTATGTGGTTGATGCCCGGCTGTGTACAGTTTGATTTTCTACCTGGCAAGATCTCATCCTCCACGTTCCACTTCTGGTTCTCAGCGCTGCGGAGGAACTGGGCGGTGGTCCTGGGGAAGCGGTGGTAGGCCAGCCTGGAGTACTTCTCCCTGATAAACAGGGCTTTAATCAGGGTCTTGGCTGCCTGCTCATAGTCCTCCACTGTGATCTGGGAAAAACACGTGTTGACAAGACCATAGGCATTAGAAATGGCCAGCCCATGCCTTGATATAACTTTTCAGTCATTGCATGTAGTAGGAAATGATTTGTGATGTGATTAAATGATGAATGAATATATTATTGTATAATGCCCCTTACCCCTGCACAATAGTCTCCGCTAATGGTGACCCTCTGGAACTCTAGGGAGTTCTCTGTGATACAGTGGGAGCCAGGGGCGAACAGAGGGGCGACTACAGACAAAGCCCACTCTGGACTAATGTTGAGGGAACTGGGGAACTGCTGAGATAATGACTGGGAACGCTTCATTTTGAAACTCTTCTTCCTGGAGAGACCAACATCATACAAGTCGATAGGTGGAAAATGCAGACGCTACGCCGACTCCTATTGAAAATCAAGTGAGGTCAACTCCTTTTTAACTCCATGACGTTCAAGTCACTTGAGGAAAATTAACCTCACTGACAAAAAGTCAGCAATTTAATTGAAGTTAATTTGACTTGAACGGAATCAAACTGACAATTAGACCCCGTGAATTGATTTGTGCCCTCTGACCTTTTAGTGCTCTCCTCAGAGTACTGCTCGGCGATCTCCTTGAGCATCTCTCGCTCCCGGACCTGGTTCATGCCGATGGGACAGTCCTCGGACACCGTGTACATGGACAGGGAATCCTTGGTGTCCTCCTCCTTCAGCGCCGAGGCATACACCTTCTCTGCCAGCAGACGCACTGACTCATCCACCTCGCTCAGCAAGACCTTGGGGAACTGACGCGGCATCTCTACTGAAACAGAGGAACACACAGGAGCTTTTATTATGCAGGATTGATCGAGCATACTGTATACATGAAATATACTGTCCTTGTTTTAGGTTTAACACACATGGTTGTGACATATGCTCAATGTCCTTAAAATGGATTTATAAACGACTTATAAATGAAGACTGTTGGTATGATTATCTTGTTGATTACAGTCATATTTTCACTCTTTTGGTTCAAGTATATGAACTAATACTGCTGTTATGGAAATCAAAACATCTTAGGAGAGGCAATAAATACAAGTACAGCATGCTGAATCTGAGAGCATGGTGTACTGGGGACACGTGTCCTTGTGTACGAGTCCTTGTCTTCTGTTTTTATGTGCCTTCATTTGCTGCCAGTGTCATAATCATGTTACAGTGAACACAACTATTCACCAACTAGGTCAACTAGATACATTGTCACCATTGCGCTCCTGGGTTGTAGGTCACTCATTGAGTATGAAGAGGAAAATCGTTCAGCCACCCAGTCTCTCTGTGTCCAATTATCTAAGTGACTATATATATTTTGTTTATAAATCATTTTAGAAAATGGCATTAATAATGTATTGAAAGGTCCAGTGCAGCTGTTTGTATATCAACATCAAAACATTTCTGTGTGACAATTATGTACCTTACTGTAATAGTTTTCCATGAAAATCGATAAAAAATGTATTTTTAGCCAAAAAAATATTTTTCAAGCAATAATTTTGCTAGGACTGTCTGTGGTCTGAGTGGGGAGGGGAAAACAAAAAACTAGCTGTTATTGGCAGAGAGGTTTGGAACTCTCCTTGTTATTGGTCTATTAACCAATTTACCAACTGGTAATGCCACCAGGCAAGCCGAAACTCCCGCCCATGGTAACAGGCTGATTTAAACCAACCACTATCAGGAAATAACACTGATCACACTTTTACAGTTTTAGTTTCATCAGCTGTTGTACAATATGATACAAAACAGGAAAAACATATGTTGTAGTGTATGTGGACGCCCCTTAAAATTAGTGGATTCTTCTATTTCAGTCACACCCCTTTCTGACAGGTGTATCAAATCGAGCACACCACCATGCAATCTCCATAGACAAAAATTGCCAGTAGAATGGCCGTACTGAAGAGCTCAGTGACTTTCACGATGGCACCATCATAGGATGCCACCTATCCAACAAGTCAGTTCGTCAAATTTATGTCCTGCTAGAGCTTCCCCGGTCAACTGTAAGTGCTGTTATTGTGAAGTGGAAATGTCTAGGAGCAACAATGGCTCAGCCGCGAAGCGGTAGGCAACACAAGCTCACAGAACGCGACCACCAAGTGCTGAAGCACATAGCGTGTAAAAATCATTTGTCCTCAGTAGCAACACTCACTACCGAGTTCCAAACTGCCTCTGGAAGCAACGTCAGCACAAGAACTGTTCGTCGAGAGCTTCATGCATTGGGTTCCCATGGCCGAGGAGCCGCACACAAGCCTAAGATCACCATGCGCAATGCCAAACGTCAGCTGGAGTGGTGTAAAGCGCTCTGCCATTGGACTCTGGAGCAGTGGAAACGCATTCTCTGGAGTGATGAATCACACTTCACCATCTGGCAGTCTGACGGACTAATCTGGGTTTGGCGGATGCCAGGAGAACGCTACCTGCCCGAATGCATAGTGCCAACAGTAAAGTTTGGTGGAGGAGGAATAATGGGCTGTTTTTCATGGTTCGGGCTAGGCCCCTTAGTTCCAGTGAAGGGAAGTCAATGCTACAGCATACAATGACATTCTAGAACAAAGCTTCTAAATTTGTGGCAAAAGTTTGATGAAGGCCCTTTCCTGTTTCAGCATGACAATACCCCCGTGCACAAAGAGAGGTCCATACAGAAATGGTTTGTTGAGATCGGTGTAGAAGAACTTGACTGGCCTGCACAGAGCCCTGACCTCAACCCCATCAAACACCTTTAGGATAAATCGGCACGCCGACTGCGAGCCAAGCCTAATCGCCCAACATCAGTGCCCCCACCTCACTAATGCTGTTGTGGCTGAATGGAAGCAAATCCCTGCAGCAATGTTCCAACATCTAGGGGAAAGCCTTCCCAGAAGAGTGGAGGCTGTTATAGCAGCAAACGGGGGACCAACTCCATATTAATGCCCATGATTTTGGAGTGAGATGTTTGACGAGCAGGTGTCCACATACTTTTGATCATGTAGTGTAATTTTAACTGCACTGGGCCTTAAAGGTTGAGTGTGCATAAAAACATACAAGTGTGAGGAGGTGTGTGACACATAGTAGGATATGTCAATATATAAAGTGTTTATGAACTTATGGCTGATCATGGAAATATGAATACCGCACAGGATGCAAAAACAATATATATATTTTGGAATATGGACCAGATTGGGGAACTGCCTCCCTACTCCCCCCAACAAAAAACAAATATACCGCTATTAGGGCAACAATTAAGAAGTTTAAAACCATTGGAATAATGGTAAACTTGCCTGGTATTGGATAATAAAAGCCTTTATTAAGAGCATCCAACCAATGTAAACACCTGGAGTTTGCTAAACGGCATTGGTACTTGGATAAGAACTGGGTGTTATGGTCAGATGAGATGAAAATATAGCTATTTGGCATGCACACTAGCGGTGGGTTTGGCCTCAAAAGAAGAATGCATATGCAGAAAATAACCTCATACCTACTGTAAAATATGGTGGTGGATCTTTGATGTTATGGGTCTGTTTTGCTTCCATTGTTTCTGAGGCCCTTGTTAAGGTCAACGGCATCATGTGAACTCTACCATGTACTAGGATATTTTTGCCAAAAACCTGGTTGCATCTAGCCGGAGGCTGAAATTTGGCCACAAGTGGATCTTCCAGCAAGAAAATAACCCCAAGCACAAATCAAAAATGGTTAATTGACCACAAAATAAACATTTTGAAATGGCCATCTATGTCTCCGGACTTGAACCCCATTGAAAACCTGTGGTTTGAATTAAAGAGGGCAGTCCATAAGCGCAGACAGACAGATATCAAGGATCTGGAAAGATTCTGTATTGAGGAATGGTCTAAGATCCTTCCCAATGTGTTCTCTGATCTCATAAAACATTTTTGGAAAAGTCTCAGTGCCGTTATCCTAACAAGGGGAGGGTGCCGGAGTATTGAAAACAGGGGTGCCAATAATTTTAACACCTATTTTTTTAGATTGTATTATTATTCTCCTTCTCTGAGCAATTGTTTTAGAATATAATATTATTATTGTCCCCTTTTATTGCATTGACAATATACTGTAGCTCAGTATTTGTATTATTTTATACAGTCGTTTTAGCGCATCTTTATCAAGGGTGCCAATCATTTTGGATGTGACTACATACAACACAGTCAACAACAGTGTATATTTTAGCTGAGTTTTAATGATAGCAAAAAAACGGTGTCATTTATTAAGTGTTTTACTTGCTGTCATGATTTAGTTGTTGACTTTGTATCCGTGTATCACGTATACTCCCTCACCCGGGGCTCGAAGTCATC
Source organism: Salmo salar (assembly GCF_965601325.2). Classification (NCBI taxonomy): domain Eukaryota; kingdom Metazoa; phylum Chordata; class Actinopteri; order Salmoniformes; family Salmonidae; genus Salmo; species Salmo salar. Next base: position 110,491,057 of record NC_138300.1, read on the forward strand.
AAGCTGCTCAGTGTTACGCACACCTGTCACCATCTTTACACACATCAGCACCTCATCAGACTCACCTGGACTCAATCACCTGCCTGATTACCTTCCCTATAAATGTCACTCCCTTTGGTTCCTTCCCCAGGTGTTATTGTTTCTGTTCCAGTGTTCATGTCTGTACGCTACCTGTGTTTTTTGTTTTGGTCTATGTTCATTTATTTATTAAATACGCTCCCTGAACTTGCTTCCCGACTCCCAGCGTACATGTTACACTGTGAGGAAGGTCAATGCCTCTACACACCATAACATAGAATCCAAACACACATCATCATCAAACTGTCACCTTATCCTAACTGATTTCTATTTCCTCTGAAAATGCCCCTTTCTCTGCGTTTGGCTATTGTCACAGTCTTTTCTTGCACATAGGAAGTGCTCTATCCCGTAGATCCTGACCCTCAAAGTTCCCCAAGCCATAGGCATTCAATAACCTCTGCCTTTCACATAACGTCCATCATCACACAACACAACAAGATGGTCAGAAGGTAGCTTTATCGCTCACTCTTACCTTCTGCAGTCATCCTGGCTCTCTGGCTCTGAGTGACGAGTCTGTATTCCCCAGTGGTGACTCTCTGTCTCTCTTGTGAATCTCTTTCTATGACTGTGTTGTTCACTACTATGATGCAGGTGTGGCTCCCTGTTGTGACTGTCTTGGTCTCTGTTTTGACTGTAGTCTCTACAGTGGGGGAAAAAAGTATTTGATCCCCTGCTGATTTTGTACGTTTGCCCACTGACAAAGAAATGATCAGTCTATAATTTTAATGGTAGGTTTATTTGAACAGTGAGAGACAGAATAACAACAAAAATAAAACGCATGTCAAAAATTTTATAAAATGATTTGCATTTTAATGAGGGAAATAAGTATTTGACCCCTTTGCAAAACATGACTTTGTACTTGGTGGCAAAACCCTTGTTGACAATCACAGAGGTCAGACGTTTCTTGTAGTTGGCCACCAGTTTTGCACACATCTCAGGAGGGATTTTGTCCCACTCCTCTTTGCAGATCTTCTCCAAGTCATTATGGTTTCGAGGCTGACGTTTGGCAACTCGAACCTTCAGCTCCCTCCACAGATTTTCTATGGGATTAAGGTCTGGAGACTGGCTAGGCCACTCCAGGACCTTAATGTGCATCTTCTTGAGCCACTCCTTTGTTGCCTTGGCCGTGTGTTTTGGTCATTGTCATGCTGGAATGCCCATCCACGACCCATTTTTAATGCCCTGGCTGAGGGAAGGAGGTTCTCACCCAAGATTTGATGGTACATGGCCCCGTCCATCGTCCCTTTGATGCGGTGAAGTTGTCCTGTCCCCATAGCAGAAAAACACCCCCAAAGCATAATGTTTCCACCTCCATGTTTGACGGTGGGGATGGTGTTCTTGGGGTCATAGGCAGCATTCCTCCTCCTCCAAACACGGCGAGTTGAGTTGATGCCAAAGAGCTCCATTTTGGTCTCATCTGACCACAACACTTTCACCCAGTTGTCCTCTGAGTCATTCAGATGTTCATTGGCAAACTTCAGACGGGCATGTATATGTGCTTTCTTGAGCAGGGGGACCTTGCGGGCGCTGCAGGATTTCAGTCCTTCACGGCGTAGTGTGTTACCAATTGTTTTCTTGGTGACTATGGTCCCAGCTGCCTTGAGATAATTGACAAGATCCTCCCGTGTAGTTCTGGGCTGATTCCTCACCGTTCTCATGATCATTGCAACTCCACGAGGTGAGATCTTGCATGGAGCCCCAGGCAGAGGGATATTGACAGTTCTTTTGTGTTTCTTCCATCTGCGAATAATCGCACCAAATGTTGTGACCTTCTCACCAAGCTGCTTGGCGATGGTCTTGTAGCCCATTCCAGCCTTGTGTAGGTCTACAATCTTGTCCCTGACATCCTTGGAGAGCTCTTTGGTCTTGGCCATGGTGGAGAGTTTGGAATCTGATTGATTGATTGCTTCTGTGGACAGGTGTCTTTTTTACAGGTAACAAGCTGAGATTAGGAGCACTCCCTTTAAGAGTGTGCTCCTAATCTCAGCTCGTTACCTGTATAAAAGACACCTGGGAGCCAGAAATCTTTCTGATTGAGAGGGGATCAAATACTTATTTCCCTCATTAAAATGCTAATCAATTTATAACATTTTTGACATGCGTTTTTTCTGGATTTATTTGTTGTTATTCTGTTTCACTGTTCAAATAAACCTACCATTAAAATTATAGACTGATCATTTCTTTGTCAGTGGGCAAACGTACAAAATCAGCAGGGGATCAAATACTTTTTTCCCCCACTGTAACTGCTTGTTGTGACTGTCTTGGTCTCCGTTTTGACTGTAGTCTCTAACTGCTTGTTGTGACTGTCTTGGTCTCTGTTTTGACAGTAGTCTCTAACTGCTTGTTGTGACTGTCTTGGTCTCTGTTTTGACAGTAGTCTCTAACTGCTTGTTGTGACTGTCTTGGTCTCTGTTTTGACTGTAGTCTCTAACTGCTTGTTGTGACTGTCTTGGTCTCTGTTTTGACAGTAGTCTCTAACTGCTTGTTGTGACTGTCTTGGTCTCTGTTTTCACTGTAGTCTCTAACTGCTTGTTGTGACTGTCTTGGTCTCTGTTTTGACTGTAGTCTCTAACTGCTTGTTGTGACTGTCGTGGTCTCGGTTTTGACTGTAATCTCTAATTGCCTCTGTCTCTTCAGTGTGATACAGTGTCTTTATCTCTTTTAGTGTGTCTTTCTCTGGCTTTGCTCAGTTGTTTATCAACTCCTGTCTCTGTATGAGGCAGCTGGTTGTTGCTGTCATGAGTACCCTTCTCCCTCTGTATTTCAGGAAACTGGGAGCATCATGGAGACTGGGCCAGCTAATCCAAGCTGTGTATGTCACAACTGGCTCTCAGCACGGGGGGTGAGGCAGTGACTTACTGTAGTATGGGGTGATGGCTTCTTGACCACCCACAACGCACTGTAACAAGGGGAACAGGAGAGCAGAGGACATAATGCTTTCTTGAATAGATCATAACTGGCAGGAGGCAACCTCTTTGCCTTTGATCTTCTAGCCATGTCCTTGAGGGAGGCAAGCAAGATGCTCTGCTAAACGACAAAGAGAAAACACATGCTTGTCTGTCTGTACCAGCTGCCTCTACTAAAAGCCATACCCAGAACTGGGCCCTGCCTGCCTGCCAGGAGCATAGCAACCACACCCTTTACTGTGTTGGCCAGACAACTCAGATTAAACAGGTTTCCATAATCCAGAACAGGACCAAGAATACAAGTACCTGACAGAATAAAATGTGCTGTGCCCAGTAGAGCTAATGGCAATGTATGGAACACTCTGTCCCTGAAACATTGTGCCATACTGAATGAAACACACTGAAACAGCCAGGACACAATGTTGCAGTAAACTGCATACATTCCCAACCCCATATACTTTGATAGACCTTGACGTAAGATACCAGGCATAGAGTACCGAATCCTGTTTGCAGTGAGTGGCCTAGTGTCCGCCTTTACCCTTACTATACGCTGGGTGTCAACAGACAAGCTTTCCCCCCAAGCCCTTACATAAGCAAACATAATGTAATCCAACAGCAGTATGCTGAATCACCAGGGTGACAAATGCCAGGAACTATTTTTGCTGTGTAATAATAACACTAGTCCACTGACAGGGAATGGAAAGGGTCTGGAACAAGACAGCTAGAGGGCAGTTCAAAATATGTAAATCATCTCCAGTCAAAACATGCAAAACCCCCCAAAAATGTAGACACACAGGCCTACTACTTACTCCAAAGTGTAATAAAGCTGAGAAGGTGGTAGATACAGTAAGTTGTGCATTGTTTACCTGTTCAGTGTTGTGTCCTGTTGCTACAGAATCAGATGAGTGGAGTGTGTGGTGCTCTCGGGGGACTAGTTCTATTTATTTGTATTTCTTTACAGCTGAGCTGCATCTCCTGGCCTCTCCTTTCTTTGCAGGAAAAAAATTGGGAGAAACTTGACTCAGCCTGGGAAGTGTTGCTGTAGTACATGCCCATCCCACAGAGCTCTGTGTATGTGTGTCAGTCCTGTCTTGTCTTGCCCTCCCCAGACACAAAACTACTTCCCCATCTTTCACTCACACTCCGAGCCACATATAACCACAACCTCTCTCAAGTTACTGTTATGCTTGAGTAACTTTGGCATTGCAATTGTATTATGTAACACCTCTTATGAATTATTGTGAAGACAGACCAGACAGACATCATACAAATGGTAGTCAGAGTCAATCATGACTCTGTTGTGTGTGAAAGCACACAAAACACACCTTAGGCTTAACGTAGGCATGGGCTCTGTAGGCTTAAGCTCACTTGATAAACCAGCTCCTGCGTAACAGTATGGTGATAGCGAGGCCTCTAAATTTAGGAAAGAGAAGGTATCTTACACCATTCAGCAGAAATAAGAGAACCAGCTCCCTTATTATCAACAGCAACTCAGTTATAGAGGAAGTGTTTACAGACATACTATATGGAGTGTTGGTACAGAGGCTATGCACTCTTTAAAGGCCTGGCATGTGACAATCTCTCCAATTTGTTGCTCTCTCTGTGATGAAAAAAGCTGAAGTTACATGCAGTAGTACCACATCCAACCTGGCATGTGTCACATTTTGTGGGTAACTCATACCACATACCATATTTCCTCTATCAAGACATACTAATGTAGTAATATCCCCAAATGAAATACAATGTTACACCCAAGCTTGCGGTGCTGCACATGATTATGAGTGTATGTGTATCAACTCAATCAACACAGTATTGTTCAGTGTAAATGTGTGTGTTTTGTTATTACACCCTGCTGTACAGTGTGTCCAGGACACTCAGGCCCTGTTCTTAGCTCATAAATACTGGTAGAGAACAATGGAATGCCCTGGGCTGCATTCTCACCTCAGAATTCAGATTCTTTTTGGGCAGAGAGTCAAGAAATGTCAGGGCTGGCATGGTATCTGAGGGCAGAGTAGAAGCTGCTACACTAGATTTTCCTTTGCGATCACGTACTTTTGGCCCAGTTGCTGTCTTTCTTGCATTGATATGTGTGTAAAAGTACATGCGAATATGTATGCGTAAAGTGCGTGCAGGTGCGTCTCTGCGTGTGTGAGTGGGTTTCCACTGCACTGCTTACTTTTCCCCAAGTTGTGAGTGGACTTCTGCTTGAATTGGGGCGTGTCTCTTCTCTTCATCTTCTTTAATATCTGGGCCAATTATGCAAAATGTACAGGAAACACCTAAACTGCAGAATACAAGGCAAGATTATAAAACCATGGTTCACAGAGCAGAAAAATAGAACTCACTAGCTAGATTACACTACACTATCATTATCATAAGGCTAAACGCTGGGTCTTTACAATGTTGTAACTGCTATACACTTAGTCATTTAATCATTTGAGGAAAAAATATCAGAATTGGGCTGCCTGTGCAAATGCATCCCACGAGAGACAGAATAAGTGGTTACAGTGCATTCAGAAAGTATTCATACCCCCTGATTTTTTTCAACATTTTTTGTTACAGCCTGAATTGTAAATGGATGAAATTGAGATTTTGTGTCAATGGCCTACACACAATACCCCACACACAATACCCCATAATGTGAAAGTATTTTTTTTATACATTTTTACAAATTGATAAATAATGAAAGCTGAAATGTCTTGAGTCAACAAGTACTCAACCCCTTTATTATGGCAAGCCTAAATAAGTTCAGGAGTAAAAATATAAAGTAAAAAAGAACCAGAACATTTTTTTCAATTTTCGCCTTAAACGACACACCCAGATCTAACTGCCTGTAGCTCAGGACATGAAGCAAGGATGTGCATATTCTTGAAACCATTTGAAAGGAAACACTTTGGAGTTTGTGGAAATGTGAAATTGATGTAGGATAATTTACAGTGAGGGAAAAAAGAATTTGATCCCCTGCTGATTTTGTACGTTTGCCCACTGACAAAGAAATGATGTCACGCCCTGACCTTAATGCTTTGTGTTTCTTTGTTTTGGCCTGGTGTGGCTCTCAATCAGGGACAGCTGTACTTCGTTGTCGCTGATTGTTAGTCATACTTAGGCAGCCTGTTTTCCTTTGGGGTTTGTGGGTAGATATTTTCAGTTTAGTGTTTTGCACCTGACGGAACTGTTCGTTTGTTCTTTTGTTTTGCTTGTTGCTTTAGTGTTCAGTTGAACATTAAAATGACGAACACTTACCACGCTGCATTTTGGTCTGATTTCTCTTCCCCTTCATCCGAGGACGACGAAGACCGATACAGATCTACCCACCATAAGAGGACCAAGCAGCGTGGTAACAAGGAGCAGAGGGTTCAGGATTCGTGGACTTGGGAAGAAATTCTGGATGGAAAGGGACCCTGGAGACAAGCTGGGGAATATCGCCGCCCGAAAGAAGAACTGGAGGCAGCTAAAGCTGAGAGGCGGCGATATGAGGCAAGGCAGCGCAGCAGGCACGAGAGGTAGCCCCCCCCAAAAATTTGGAGGGGCACACGAGAAGTTGGCCTGAGTCAGGAAGGAATACTGAGCCAACTTCCCGTGCTTACAGGAGGCATCGTAGTACTGGTCAGGCACCGTGTTATGTGGTAGAGCGCACGGTATCCCCAGTATGCGTTGAGAGCCCGGTGCGCTACATCCCAGCTCCTAACATCTGACGGGCGAGAGTGGGCATCGAGCCAGGACGGGTTGTGCAGGCCGTGCGCTCCAGACCCCCAGTGTGTCTCCAGGACCCAGTCTATCCTGTGCCTTCGCCTAGAACCAGTCCTCCTGCATGTCTCCCCAGCCTGGTGAGTCCTGTGCCTGCGCCCAGAGCCAGGCCTACTGAAAGGCCCGCCTGTCCGGAGCTGCCAGAGTCGCCCGCCTGTCCGGAGCTGCCAGAGTCGCCCGCCTGTCCGGAGCTGCCAGAGTCGCCCGCCTGTCCGGAGCTGCCAGAGTCGCCCGCCTGTCCGGAGCTGCCAGAGTCGCCCGCCAGCCGGGCACAGCCAGAGTCGCCCGCCAGCCAGGCGCAGCCAGAGTCGCCCGCCAGTCCGGGGCCCGCTGTGAGGGTCCCCAGTCCATGGTCGGCGGCAAGAGATCACTCTCTAGGGGAGCCATTAAAGTGGGGTGAGCCAGCGGTGGAGTGGGGTCTGCGTCGTGCTCCTGAGCCGCCACCACGGGTAGATGCCCACCCGGACCCTCCTCCATAGGTTTAGGTTTTGCGGCCGAAGTCCGCACCTTTGGGGGGGTACTGTCACGCCCTGACCTTAAGAGATCCTTTTATGTCTCTATTTTGGTTGGTCAGGGAGTGAGTTGGGGTGGGCATTCTTGATTTCTCTTCCCCTTCATCAGAGGACGACGAAGACCGTTACAAATGATCAGTCTCCAATTTTAATGGTAGATTTATTTGAACAGTGAGAGACAGAACAACAACAAAAGAATCCAGAAAAACGCATGTCAAAAATGTTATAAATTGATTTGCATTTTAATGAGGGAAATAAGTATTTGACTGCTCTGCAAAACATGACTTAGTACTTGGCAAAACCCTTGTTGGCAAGCACAGAGGTCAGACGTTTCTTGTAGTTGGCCACCAGGTTTGAACACATCTCAGAAGGGATTTTGTCCCACTCCTCTTTGCAGATCTTTTCCAAGTCATTAAGGTTTCAAGGTTTCGAGGCTGACGTTTGGCAACTCGAACCTTCAGCTCCCTCCACAGATTTTCTATGGGATTAAGGTCTGGAGACTGGTTAGGCCACTCCAGGACCTTAATGTGCTTCTTCTTGAGCCACTCCTTTGTTGCCTTGGCCGTGTGTTTTGGGTCATTGCCATGCTGGAATACCCATCCACAACCCATTTTCAATGCCCTGGCTGAGGGAAGGAGGTTCTCACCCAAGATTTGACGGTACATGGCCCCGTCCATCGTCCCTTTGATATGGTGAAGTTGTCCTGTCCCCTTAGCAGAAAAACACCCCCAAAGCATAATGTTTCCACCTCCATGTTTGACGATGGGGATGGTGTTCTTGGGGTCATAGGCAGCATTCCTCCTCCTCCAAACACGGCGAGTTGTGTTGATGCCAAAGAGCTCCATTTTGGTCTCATCTGACCACAACACTTTCACCCAGTTGTCCTCTGAGTCATTCAGATGTTCATTGGCAAACTTCAGACGGGCATGTATATGTGCTTTCTTGAGCAGGGGGACCTTGCGGGCGCTGCAGGATTTCAGTCCTTCACAGGGTAGTGTGTTACCAATTGTTTTCTTGGTGACTATGGTCGCAGCTGCCTTGAGATCATTGACAAGATCCTCCCGTGTAGTTCTGGGCTGATTCCTCACCGTTCTCATGATCATTGCAACTCCACAAGGTGAGATCTTGCATGGAGCCCGAGGCCGAGGGAGATTGACAGTTCTTTTGTGTTTCTTCCATTTGCGAATAATCGCACCAACTGTTGTCACCTTCTCACCAAGCTGCTTGGCGATGGTCTTGTAGCCCATTCCAGCCTTGTGTAGGTCTACAATCTTGTCCCTGACATCCTTGGAGAGCTCTTTGGTCTTGGCCATGGTGGAGAGTTTGGAATCTGATTGATTGATTGCTTCTGTGGACAGGTGTCTTTTTTACAGGTAACAAGCTGAGATTAGGAGCACTCCCTTTAAGAGTGTGCTCCTAATCTCAGCTCGTTACCTGTATAAAAGACACCTGGGAGCCAGAAATCTTTCTGATTGAGAGGGGGTCAAATACTTATTTCCCTCATTAAAATGCAAACCAATTTATAACATTTTTGACATGTGTTTTTCAGGATTTTTGTTTTTGTTCTGTCTCTCCCTGTTTAAATAAACCTACCATTAAAATGATAGACTGTTAATTTCTTTGTCAGTGGGCAAACGTACAAAATCAGCAGGGGATCAAATACTTTCTTCCCTCACTGTAAAGCCCTCCCCCGCCCTCCCTTTGGCAAATCCGACCAAGACGCCATCTTGCTCCTACCGTCTTGCCAGTACAAGGACAAAGTGGGGTCGCAATACAACGGCTCAGACACAAGACGTATGTGGTAGGGTCTACAGGAATTCACAGACTACAAAAAGAAAACCAGCAATGTCATGGACACCAACGTCACGCATCCAGACAAACTAAACACCTTCTTCGACCGCTTTGAGGATAATACAGCTAACAAGGACTGCACCCCCCTCTCCTTCTCCATGGCCGATGTGAATAAAACATTTAAACGTGTTAACCCCGCAAAGCTGCTGGCCCAGACGGCATCCCTAGCCGCGTGTTCAGAGCATGCACAGACCAGCTGGCTGGTGTGTTTACGGACATATTCAATCGCTCCCTATTCCAGTCTGCTGTCCCCACATGCTTCAAGATGGCTACCATTGTTCCTGTACCCAAGAAGGCAAAGATAACTGAACTAAATGACTACCACCCCGTAGCACTCACTTCTGTCATCATGAAGTGCTTTGAGAGACTAGTCAAGGATCATATCACCTCTACCTTACTGGCCACCCTAAACCCACTTCAGTTTGCATACTGCCCAGACGATGCAATCGCCATCACACTGCACACTGCCCCATCCCATCTGGACAAGAGGAATACCTATGTAAGAATGCTGTTCATTGACTACAGCTCAGCATTCAACACCATAGTACCCTCCAAGCTCATCATCAAGCTGGAGTCCCTGGGTCTCAACCCCGCCCTGTGCAATTGGGTCCTGGACTTTCTGATCGGCTGCCCCCAGGTGGTGAAGGTAGGAGACAACATCTCCACTTCGCTGACCCTCAACACTGGGGCCCCACAAGGGTACGTGCTCAGCCCCCTGCTGTACTCCCTGTTTACCCACGACTGCGTGGCCATGCACGCCTCCATCTCAATCATCAAGTTTGCAGAGGACACAACAGTAGTGGGCTTAATTACCAACGACGACGAGACAGCCTACAGGGAGGAGGTGAGGGCACTCAGAGTGTGGTGTCCCGGAAAACAACCTCTCACTCAACGTCAACAAAACAAAGGAGATGATTGTGGACTTCAGGAAACAGCAGAGGGAGCACCCACCTATCCACATCGAAGGGACAGCAGTGGAGAAGGTGGAGAGATTTTAGTTCCACAGTGTACACATCACAGACAAACTGAAATGGTCCACGCATATGTCCTGGAAAGTTGGCTGTTACTTACAACGTCATTCTAGTCACATTAGCGCACGTTAGCAACAGCCGTCCCGGTATAGGGACACCGATCCCGTAGAGGTTATTAACCACTTTAACCCAATGCTGGCACTAAGACCACACTCATGAGCTGTCTAGGGCCATAAGCAAACAAGAAAATGCTCGGCCAGAGGCGGCGCTCCTAGTGGCCGGTAACTTTAATGTAGGAAAACTGAAATCCGTTTTACCTAATTTCTACCAACATGTCACCTGTGCCTCTAGTGGTGAAAAAAACTCTAGATCACTTTTACTCCACACACAGAGATGCATACAAAGCTCTACATCGCCCTCCATTTGGCAAATCTGACCATAACTCTATCCTCTTGAGCAAAAACTCAAACTTATAAGAAATCTAAGGTAACCCGTAGCACTCGACACCGTAGCACTCACGTCTGTAGCCATGAAGTGCTTTGAAAGGCTGGTCATGGCTCACATCAACACCATCATTCAAGACACCCTGGACCCACTCCAATTCATATACCGCCCCAACAGATCCACAGATGATGCAATCTCTATTGCACTCCACACTTCCCTTTCCCACCTTGAAAAAAGGAACACATACGTGAGAATGCACCGTGCCCTCCAAGCTCATCACTAAACTAAGGACCCTGGGATTAAACACCTCACTCTGCATCTTGATCCCGGGCAACACATCTGCCATGCTGACCCTCAACACGGGGGCCCCACGGGCGATCCTGTACTCCCTGTTCACCCACGACTGCATGGCCGCATACAACTCCAGCACCATCATTAAGTTTGCAGACGACACAGTGGTGGTATGCCTGATCCCTGGCGATGATGAGACAGTCTACAGGGAGGAGGTCAGAGACATTGCAGTGTTGAGCAAGGACAACAACCTCTCCCTCAACGTCAGAAAGACAAAGGAGCTGATCGCAGACTACAGGAAATGGAGGGCCGAGCATGCCCCATCCTCGTCGACGGGGCTGTTGTGGAACAGGTCGAGATCTTTGGGACAAGTCTCTGAATGTCCTTGAGTGGCCCAGCCAGAGCCCGGACTTGAACCCGATCGAACATCTCTGGAGAGACCTGAAAATAGCTGTGCAGCGACGCTCCCCATCCAACCTGATGGAGCTTGAGAGGATCTGCAGAGAAGAATGGGCAAAACTCCCCAAATACAGGTGTGTTCCAAGCTTGTAGCGTCATACCCAGAAAGACTCATAGCTGTAATCGCTACCAAAGGTGATTCTAACATGTATTGACTCAGGGGTGTGAATACTTATGTAAATGAGATATTTCTGTATTTCATTCTCAATAAATTTGCAAATAATTCTGAAAACTAAATTATTTTCACACCCTGATCTGTTTCAACTGTCCTTGTGCTTGTCTCCAACCCCCTCCAGGTGTCGCCCATCTTCCCCATTATCCCCTGTGTATTTATACCTGTGTTTTCTGTTTGTCTGTGCCAGTTCGTCTTGTTTGCCAAGTCAACCAGCGTTTTTCTCCTATCTCCTGTTTTTCCCTGTCTCTGTTTTTCTTGTCCTCCTAGTTCTGACCCTTGCCCATCCTGACTCTGTGCCTGGCTGCCTGACCATTCTGCCTGCCCCTGATCTCGAGCCTGCCTACCGCCCTTTAACGTTTTGGACTCTGACCTGGTTATGAACTCTTGCCTGTCCCCGACCTGCCTTTTGCCTACCCCTTGGACTATAATAAATATCAGAGCTCAAACCATCTGCATCTGGGTCTCGCCTTCTGTTGTTATAATTGTATTTAATCAATTTTAAATTCTGGCTGTAACACAACACAAAGTCAAGGGGTATGAATACTTTCTGAATGTACTGTAGTTACCGTAGGTGTGCACACTACATAAACAAAGGTGTATGTATTTATTTGCATGTGTGTTAGGTTTGAAGCTGCTCTTACCTGGTCTGTGTTGTTAAGCAGTGGAGAACACCTCTCTCTCAGCTGCGTTAGACGAATGTGTGTGTGCTAGTGAAATGAGCAGGCACACAGCTAGTTAATCCCTTCACTGCTGGCTGGGAAACGAAAATCACCAGTTTATGCAAATAATTGCACCATGAAGTGAAACTGTAAAATAACAAAAGTTATGATTCAATAAGAGTGATACACTTTTGACTACATGTAGCCCAACTAAACCTAACTTTCCTGAGAGTATGATGGAAAGTGTTTAAACATCCGTAAGCCAACTTCCTTATATGCTTTTTTTCTCTCTCTTTATTTTGTCTTTCTTGAACCAGTTCTGAAGCTATTTATACACCGCATATTGATTGGTCATAACTTCCTCATACACATCTATAGAGAGAAACTGGGTGCAATGCATGACTGAATTTACAGTGCAATGTTAATGTTGATCTCTGTGAGTTTTTGCGCTGCCCCCATATAATTGTCTACAGAAATTTGGTATCCAGTCAAATCAAATTCTATTTGTCACATGTACTGTGAAATGCTTACTTACTAGCTCTTAACCGACAATGCAGTTCAAGAAATAGAATTAAGAAAATATTTACTGAATAAACTAAAGTAAAAAAAATTATAAAAAGTAACACAATAAAATTACAGTAATGAGGCTGTATAGAGGTACAGGTTAGTTGAGGTAATTTGTACATGTAGGTACGTGCAAAGTGACTATGCATAGATAATAAACAGCGAGTAGCAGCAGTGTAAAAACAAAAGGGGGGGGGGGGGGGGCAAAGTAAATAATCCGGATGGCCATTGGATTAATTGTTCAGCAGCCTTATGGCTTGGGGATAGAAGCTGTTAAGGAGGCTTTTGGTTCTAGACTTGGTGCTCCGTTACTGCTTGCCGTGCGGTAGCAGAGAGAAGAGTCTATGACTTCGGTGACTGGAGTCTTTGACAAGTTTTTGGGCCTACCCTTTGTAGTGCCTTACGGTGAGATGCAGAGTAGTTGCCATACCAGGCGGTGATGCAACCGGTCAGGATGCTCTCGATGGTCCAGCTGTAGAAGTTTTGGAGGATTTGGGGACCCATGCCAAATCTTTTTAGTCTCCTGAGGGGGAAAAGGTGTTGCTGTGCCCTCTCCACGACTGTCTTGGTGTGTTTGGACCGTGATAGTTCGTTGGTGATGTGGACCTTAAAACTCTCGACCCGCTCCACTACAGCCCCATCGATGTTAATGGGGACCTATTCGGCCCTCCCTTTCCTGTAGTCCACAATCAGCTCCTTCGTCTTGCTCACGTTGAGGGAGAGGTTGTAAACTTGAGCAATGCCTCAATAATGCTCATAAGCTCAGAGCTTTGGTGGAGCAAATATGTTTCATAGTGGACCTCAGACAACAATACATAAGTTGCCCAAAAAAGTATTTATCATGATGGACTGAAAAGCCAAGGGATCATCATCTATTAACGTATTGTCCTTACGACCAATTGAAGTCCTTCATTTGTCATAGTATCATTTCCTCCTGCTACCTTTACTGTAATTGTCATTTGAAACCATATCAGCCTGAAGATGACCATGTCAGAGCGGGTATTAGATTTTCTTCAATTTAGATAATTGAGAATGTGAGAAAGTTCAGATGGTGTTAAAGGTACAAAGTGTTCTAATAGTATGTGTGCACTGCAGTCTGCTCCTCCCTGCTTTCCAACCTCCTGTCCATACCTTTAGTGCCTCCTGTGGGATATAATGTGTTGTTACAGCGGGATAGGTCCTGACGGAACTCATTTCAAATACTGTAGTACAAATTGTTGTGGGGAAATGTGAGACTATGGTGTGTCTGATGTGCCTCCTCCGGGTTAATAAGAATTTGAATTGGATCTTTTCTTAGTCCAGTCAGCACTCACTCCTCAATATCTCTCCTTGGTCAGTACAAAGATCTGGCACATGCTACTTACTGTACCTCATAGTCCAGTCATAAAGAAAGTAGAGGAGCTTCTGAGTGTGATTTAAATGTTACTTTCTGTTGTAATATATTCATCATCAACCTGTCACATACAAAAACATTTGATTCAACAAATCCAATGAAGACAAATGTGTTCTATTATTGTTAAATGGGTTCTATATTGTTCTATTCTAACACAAACTGACACCACATGTTTAACTGTAAGAAAGCTTTATTAGAAAAGCATTCATTGGCACAGGCAGAGTGGAAGTTAACATTGGCCTAACTAGAATAACAAATGGATTAATGGATACTCTGGATACTCCAGGGTGGCGTTCTCCCTCAAGGGTTAAAGTAGACCGTCTTCAGGGAGAGAAGACCCTCAGAGAAGCTACCCACCCCAGGGAGAAGAGTACTTGTGGCTCCTGTTGGGTCTCATGGGAAGAATCTGATCCAACAGTATTTCCAACAGTAGCTGCTGCTCCTGCACAACGGCCTGGATCAGTAGGAGCTGGATCAAATCTGTCACCTGCCTCTGTGGTTTGGGGTTGACTGGTGTAAAACTCAACCAGGTGATTGGACTAACCCTCCTTCCTGCACTCTCGTTGGCTATTCTCCCATTCCTGCTTAGCCTTGGCACGGGAGGCGTGCATGTGCCACTGTCTGATAAGAGTCCGCTCTTCTGATCCCTCCTGTCTCAGCCTCCAGTATTTATGCTGCAGTAGTTTATGTGTCGGGGGGCTAGGATCAGTCTGTTACATCTGGAGTATTTCTCTTGTCTTATCCGGTGTCCTGTGTGAATTTAAATATGCTCTCTCTAATTCTCTCTTTCTCTCTTTCTGTCTTTCTCTCGGAGGACCTGAGCCCTAGGACCATGCCTCAGGACTACCTGGCATGATGACTCCTTGCTGTCCCCAGTCCACCTGGCCGTGCTGCTGCTCCAGTTTCAACTGTTCTGCCTGCGGCTATGGAACCCTGACCTGTTCACCGGACGTGCTTGTTGCACCCTCGACAACTACTATGATTATTATTATTTGACCATGCTGGTCATTTATGAACATTTTAACATCTTGACCATGTTCTGTTATGATATCCACCCTGCACAGCCAGAAGAGGACTGGCCACCCCTCATAGCCTGGTTCCTCTCTAGGTTTCTTCCTAGGTTTTTGGCCTTTCTAGGGAGTTTTTCCTAGGGAGTTTTTCCTAGCCACCGTGCTTCTTTCACATGCATTGCTTGCTGTTTGGGGTTTTAGGCTGGGTTTCTGCACAGCACTTTGAGATATCAGCTGATGTACGAAGGGCTATATAAATACATTTGATTTGATTTGATTTGCCAATGGGACCAAGAGGTTGTGAGAGGGGCACCTCTCGCCCACCTGCACTGCTCTCCTACTGGTCAGTATAGCAGAGTGGTCTGTGCTACCTGTATGGCTGGATGTAGATCTGGGCAGGCGGTGACATCCGTCATCTCCGGCTACATTAGCTGGGTGGGTTACACAGGAACAACGTCTCGGTGCTTCTGAAGATCAAGGGCTCAGGTAATATGACCTGTCGGACGTCCATTAGCTCTGGTAGCTGCTGGTCCTGCATAGCAGACCGGATTTGTAAGAGCTAGATCTCTCCGACACACACCTTCCTGATATGGCATTGGCAGGCCTGGCTAGCACCGGGGAGGCAGCTGGGTCAGGGATGGGAGAAACAGGTGGACAAGGCACTCGGATGGAAAGAACCGGAGAGGCAGGCGGGGCAGGTATCAGAAAGTCCGACACTAGGTTGACAGTTGGGGTAGGTACCTGAAGGTCAGACACTAGGTTGACAGTTGGGGTAGGTACCTGAATGTCAGACACTGATCTGGCAGTTGGGGTAGGTACCTGAAGGTCAGACACTAGGTTGACAGTTGGGGTAGGTACCTGAAGGTCAGACACTGGTCTGGCAGTTGGGGTAGGTACCTGAATGTCAGACACTGATCTGGCAGTTGGGGTAGGTACCTGAAGGTCAGATGCTGGGCTGACAGTTGGGGTAGGTACCTGAAGGTCAGACACTGGTCTGGCAGTTGGGGTAGGTACCTGAAGGTCAGATACTGGTCTGGCAGTTGGGGTAGGTACCTGAAGGTCAGATGCTGGGCTGACAGTTGGGGTAGGTACCTGAATGTCAGACACTGATCTGGCAGTTGGGGTAGGTACCTGAAGTTCAGACACTGGTCTGGCAGTTGGGCTAGGTACCTGAAGGTCAGATACTGGTCTGGCAGTTGGGGTAGGTACTAGAAGGTCAGATGCTGGGCTGACAGTTGGGGTAGGTACCTGAAGGTCAGATACTGGTCTGGCAGTTGGGGTAGGTACCTGAAGGTCAGACACTGGTCTGGCAGTTGGGGTAGGTACCTGAAGGTCAGATACTGGTCTGGCACTTGGGGTAGGTACCTGAAGGTCAGACACTGGGCTGATAGTTGGGGTATGTTCCAGAAGGTCAGACACCGGGCTGACAGTTTGGGTAGGTACCAGAAGGTCTGCAAGCCATCATCGGAGAGAGCTAACCTGAGCAGGAGGGTGATAGTTAATTGTGGACTCTCAGGTATGGAAAGGCAAGGGGAAAAATAGAGCACTGTCTTATATTTTCAATGTTTGTTGCTTGAAAATATGCGCTATGAGCAAGCGTTTAGGTGAATATTTATTCTCAGCCAACTATAGACCTCTCAACTGCATGTAGTGGGTGGGGGGAAAACAACAACACTTTATTCTAATTGGAGATTTCACAATGTCAGTCAAACTGTAGCTGCACTATCAAAACTAGCTATAATCATAATTTGGATGGCCTTTCTATTAGTCATGATCTTGGGCCTAACAACACCTGTGCCAATATATTCTCTGTGGCCCTTAAAGTTTTGGCAATCCGCTGAATAGTTTTTTCATGTTGTACATAGTTATTACACCGTAAACAATTTTCTGTATATTATATCACAGTAAAAGGGGGGTCCATTCTACTTAGGAGCACCTGTAAACTCTGTGGATTTATATATATATATATATATATATATATATATGTGTGTGTGTGTACAGTCCAATAAATTATAGGAGTACACGGACAAAAAAACATTGATGATCAAATATACTTTTTAATCATGTAATATATTTTAGAAAATCTTTCTAAAATTATTTGTATGATAATTATTATACAATATATTAATAATTGTGCATATTTTCCATCATTTTCCCCAAAATTATTAATGTACGAAGTGCACAAGATAGGACTCTTATTCTGAAGGATTCCATAAAGCTGTGACCCGGAAGTACTTAGTTGTTAATGTTTAGACCATTTTTTTTTAGACATCTTTAAAAAAGACAGGTTGATGACACTTTTCTACTATTACGTGGGGGACTTTTATTTCGAACATTTTCGAAATGCCGTGACCAGGAAGTACTTTTTTAGTGTTGCTGACGAGACGCTGATTTTTGCGCTGTTGTTTTTGTCCAAAAACGAACATAGCTACAGGTATTTTGACTTTTCTAGGTGTTAGCAGTAGTTTTGTGTGTTTTCGTGTTGTGCATTCTGGTTGAGTCATATAGCTAAACTAACAATATTGTGTTTCCATTCGGTATGAACACTGCAGGCAATCAAACTAGCTAGCTAGTCAGCTAACGTTCACGTTTGGTTTAGTTCGTACACTTTTTGCTTTGAAATCGGTGGTCGTCCACATCCACAACACCATGAAACATTTGACACAGACGTTCAGTGAGGTTTTGTTTGCATTAGCCATGCCTTTTTATATTATATTCTCTTCACACGTTATTTTCTGTCACTTTCCCCAGACAGAAAATTAGACTGCACCCCTTCCCTCCGTCTATCAAGATGGAGAACATGATTAATGAACACCAAAGCCGCAATGATCCAGAGAACAAGGCAAATAACATTGATTCACCTGAAATAAAGATTGAAATAGATGAGGTGCGCATTGAGTACACTCAACAGATGAACACACTGGAAGAAGAGAATCTAAGTGATCAGCCAGCAAACCAAGCAGACAGTTCGGTTTCATCACAGGAGGATTCTGAGTCTGATTCAGTGTCTTTCTCTTGTACCCAGTGTGACAAGAGCTTCCATACCGCCTTACATTTGAAAAAGCACCAGATTAGGCACACTGATAAAACCCTACACTATTGCATAACTTGTGAGAAGAGCTTCCCTTATGCATCGCTCTTAAAGCAGCACCTAACAATGCATGATGCTGACAGAACACACTGTTGCACGAAATGCGAAAAGAGCTTCCGATCTGCACCGTGCCTAAGGAAGCACTTGACAACGCACGGTGAGAAGAATCACGGTTGCACCGAGTGTGATAGGAAATTCTGTTCAGCATCTCGCTTAAAAAGGCACATGACAACACATAGCGGGGAAAGACCACATGTTTGCACCGCCTGCGGGAAGAGTTTTACCCGACCAGAGAGCTTAAAGAATCATCAGCTAAATCACCAAGGGGAGAAGCTGCACACCTGCCACGACTGTGGAAAGAGCTACAGTGTGCTGAAGTTCCTTAAAGAACATATGAAAGTCCACGAGGGTCCCCACATCTGCTCTCAGTGTGGGAAGAGCTACACACTCCTCTACAACTTGAAAATGCATATGTCAGCAGCGCATGGAGAGGAAAAAGCATTGCCTTGCTCTGAATGTGGGAAAAGTTTTGTCTCAGAGTACCGTCTGCGAAAGCATCAGAAGCAAGTACACAGAACAGCCTTCCCCTGCCCTGAATGTGGGCGAAGCTTCTCCACACTGTCCATATTGCAAGAGCATCAGTCAAACCATACTGGTATCAAACCGCATTCTTGTGAGGAGTGTGGGAAGAGCTTTGGACTTCTGGATGGTCTTCAGAGGCACCAGTACACTCACAGGCCCAAACCAGAAAAATCCTGCCTCTGTGAGGAGTGTGGAAAAAGCTTTATTAACCTCACCCAACTGGCCAGACATAAACAAGTTCATTCCAATGTTAAGTCCCACACTTGTGAGGAGTGTGGTAAAAAATTCAAACAGATCGGAGGTTTGAGAATACACCGCCGCACTCACACAGGGGAGACACCGTTCTCTTGCAAAGAGTGCAGTAAAACATTTACGCAGGCCAGCTCCTTGAAGGTTCATATGTTAACCCACACAGGAGAGAGGTCATTCTCTTGTAAGGAGTGTGGCAAGACATTCAACATTGCAAAGACATTACGGCTTCACATGCGCATTCACACAGGAGAGAAACCACATAAATGCCCTGATTGTGGGAAGGGATACCATCACGCTCAGGGACTCAGAATGCACCTGCTATTTCACAAGGGGGAACGACGGCACACATGTACTTACTGTGACAAGAGTTTCTTTCTGCCAGGACATTTAAGAGCACACATTCGACTACACACTGGAGAGAAACCTTACCTCTGCTCTAATTGTGGGAAGAGTTTCAATCGGGCTTGGAATTTAAAGCAACACAAGAAAATATGTCAGTGATTTATTTCACCACAAACTGAACTTTCCACAGCATGCAATTGTGGGGCTCCTTTTTTGTAATATTATGCCTATGATACATTGTGTTCTATGCCAAACTAGTCTAATAATACATTAAATAAAGGTGGTGACTTATTTTGCATTGAACTTGCATTACATTTGCTTTATCCATTTATAATCTGTATGTTGTTGTGGCAACAAAGTAGATGGCATGCTCTATGTAGCCTACTTTGGCTGGGCCATATTGTGTGATGGGGATACTTGTTGTACTGTATGACTAACTTTCAGTGTAGAATGATTGATTTGAAATGTAAACATGTGGTGTCCAAAATGAACCCTAGAGGGTAGAACTAACCCAAGCATTTGGATATTATCATATCACTGTTGCAGAGAAACCTCCAGCTTTATTCAATGCCTTGATATGTACATTCTCAAAAACTACTTAGAAAGAATATACAGCTACATTATTTCTGTCAATATGCTATACTGTATATACACTCAGTGGCCAGCTTATTAGGAACACCCATCTAGTACTGCGTCAGACCCCCTTTGCCTCCAGAATAGAATTCTTCAGGCATGAAATGTTGCTCAATTGGTATCAAGGGACCTAATGTGTGCCAGGAAAACATTCCCCACACCATTACACCACCGCCACCAGCCTGTACCATGTACCATTGACACCAGGCAGGAAGGGGCCATGGACTCATGCGGCTTACGCCAAATTCTGACTCTGCCATCACATGGCGCAACACGAACCGGGATTCGTCGGACCAGGCTACTTTTTTCCACTCCTCAATTGTCCAGTATTGGTGATGGCGTGCCCACTGGAACCAGTTCTTGTTTTTAGCTGATAGGAGTGGAACCCAGTGTGGTCGTCTGCTGTAATAGCCCATCTGTGACAAGGACCAAAGAGTTGTGCGTTCTGAGATGCCGGTCTGCACACCACTGTTGTACTGCGCTGTTATTTGCCTGTTTGTGACCCACCTGTTAGCTTACACGATTCTTGCCATTCTCCTTCGACCTCTTATCAATGAACTGTTTTCGCCCACAGAACTGGCGCTGACTGGATGTTTTTTGTTTGTCGCACCATTCTTGGTAAACCCTAGACACTGTTGTGCGTGAAAAGCCCAGGAAACCATGTGTTTCTGAGATACTGGAACCGGCACGCTTGGCTCCGACAATCATACCACGCTCAAAGCTGCTTAGGTCACTCGTTTTGCCCATTATATTGAACAGTAACTTAATGCCTCGATGCCTGTCTGCCTGCTTTATATAGCAGGCCACGTGACTCGTCTGTAGGAGCAAACCATTTTCGCGAACGGGTTGGTGTACCTAATATACTGGCCACTGTGTGTATATTGCTTTGTAAAATAAGAACAAAATAATCCTGAATATGCCTTGTATAATCTCAAACATCCCTCTGTAGCATGGCTTAAACTAGCCTAGCCCTTTTCACCGTTTATTTGGACCATTTGAATACATGTATTCCAAAAAAAAAAAGACTGTTCTGTGTTATTTTTCTTTGTTGCAACTGTATTAGTATTTAGAGACGATGCACTAGTAGAGACCACACTATGAGTTAAATTTCTATGTTGGGTGAATTTTATCAAGACAAGGTATATTCTAATTATGTTATTGTTGAATCATATCCACTTCACACAGGACATGGCTAACATAACAGAGAGAACATCAGTGTATTCAATGTTTCTAAGGTAAACCCCTGTCTTGTACTATACTACTGTACACCCAGGCAAGGTGAGCATACCTCAGTAACTAGTCTGTGTTCCATGTCTTTGTCCAGGTAAATTCCTCCCTCTTACTGTACTGTACTTCGGGTATCAATCAGAGGGAGACGGGAATGTGTCCGCTTTGAATGAAATCTAATCCTCCTTCACTTACATCCTCGGGGTCTACGTTTTGGTCTGCTCTCTCTGTGTGGTGCTCAGGTGTGCACTTACAGGCTGAGACTCAGTGTCATTACTAATCGCATTCGGGCTCCGGAGCAGGTAGGCACTGATTCTGGAAGCATACAGGGAAGGCTGCTTATACTGTAAGTGCTACTTTTGTGTTATGAGAAAGTGTTGCTGCTCTGAACTTGTGATATGGTCTGTAAACAGCTTGTTCTTGCCCTTCAATTGATTCTGCAGCACATTTGTTGGAAGATGCGCCAACAGCAAGGAGAAGATCGTTGCTGGTTTTTCTCGCATCTAAAGTACAGAGGTCATCTTCTGCTTTAATGCAATTAGTGATAACTTGATGCCAAGAAATGGTTTAAATACTTGGTTCACATCTCTGTCATTACAGTGTCTAGTATACTGTCCATTAACTTACATTATTGCCAACTCTGTCTAAGTTATAGATTATACTCAATGACTGATGTTCATTCAGGCAATGTGCAGCTACAGTATGCTGGTTAGCTTACTGTATATTCAATTCTAGCTATTGTTCTTCACCTGGTATTTGAGTTGCTGTTTGTATTGGTTTCATGATGCAAGTCGAAGTTAAGCTTAGAGTAAATCCCCAAACAGATATCTCTTGGGCCCCATACATTCCCAATAAAGTTAATTCCTCCCTTGAGGGTTCACTTTAGTAGGGAAAAGTGCTATACGGCACTCTACATTCCAATGTTGTTTCTTCGGCGTATTATTTTGGTGTCGTGCATTTACTTCTCCCATTGTGAATAGGCTATACGACCCACAATGTGAGAAAGGTAGCCCATACAGTTAGGAAGACGGTCCTATTAGAGTCCCATCACCAGAATGATGGGAATATTTACTGATGAAGTGAATGGCTTCTGTGGTGTGTGTAAGCTTTGAATTCACAAAGCATTGGCTAAACATGCCTTCTGTATGTAACATTGTATGGTGGCTTGGGAACACTCAAATCAAAGATTACTGGTTGCATACATAGTTTAGCAGATGTTATAGAGGGTCAATAGAACGGAGTCAAACGTGGGGTTTCCAAATGTTTCATCTGTTTGATACTTTCCATTTATTCCATTCCAGCCATTACAATGAGCCCGTCCTCCTATAGCTCCTCCGACCATCCGCCAATGGTATGTACAATAAAAATTAATACTATGAATGAAATGTACAGATATTACAGTGAGCTTTCAAGAATCCAGTATATAAACAGTGTAACAAAATGCAATGTACAGTTGTAAATATATTAAAATGAGTTATGGGAAGAATACAATACATGAATACATAGTGAGAAAAACAGTAACAAAGAAACGGACCCGTGTTTGATGTCCCACGTTCATGCGACAGCAGCTTTTACTGTGTGTGTGTTTGTGAGTGTAGGCCAATGCTTGTGTGGGAGTGTATCTGAGTACAGACAGGGTTGGGTAGGTTACTTGTAAATGTAATTAGTTACAGTTACTAGTTACCTTATCCAAACTCAATAACGTAATGATTACTTTCAGTTACTTTTGGATTCCTTTCCCCTCAGTAGGCAACCAAAAAGGATCCATCAAACGCTTTTGGTGTGTCATAGTAGTCCCTGACCTGTGGTCTGACTTGCTGAGGTGGAACAAACTTAAACTTGCAACTGTTTTCAATGCTGAATTTAATGTTATTGAGAAAACAGAAAGGTGTCATAATGTATTTTTTTGCAAACGTCCTAAATATTTCTGAATTTAAAAGTAATCCAAGAAGTAATCTAGTTTTTCAAAAGTATCTGTTATCTGATGACAATATTTTTGCTGGTAATATAGTTGATTACACCTACTGTTTTTTTGTCATCAGATTACATTTAACTGATTACTCCCCAACTCTGAGTAAAATAGTCTGTCTGTGTGTGTGTGTGTGTGTGTGTGTGTGTGTGTGTGTGTGTGTGTGTGTGTGTGTGTGTGTGTGTGTGTGTGTGTGTGTGTGTGTGTGTGTGTGTGTGTGTGTGTGTGTGTGTGTGTGTGTGTGTGTGTGTGTGTGTGTGTGTGTCTATACCTATTCATCAGTATGTGGATGTTGGTGAAACCTTGACTTACCTGTGATAATGTGAAAGCCCTCTCAACTCATTGTACTGGTCAAAGTTTGCTGGTTAACTCATTGGTCCTGTTTTGTAATACACCTCTCAGTTAATTTGGCTAAAGTGTTGTTCACTGTCTGGGCTATGACCAACACCTGACTAATGACATTTTGACAGACCCTCTCCCTCCCTTCTCCTTGACAGTGAAAAACATTTTGGTCTGGTTTACTGGACCCTTATTCATTCTTTAGATATTTTTGTCAGATGTTACTATGGAATTTGAAGTATAATTACAAGCATTTCATAAGTGTCAAAGGCTTTTATTGACAATTACATGAAGTTGATGCAAAGAGTCAATATTTGCAGTGTTGACCCTTCTTTTTCAAGACCTCTGCAATCCGCCCTGGCATGCTGTCAATTAACTTCTGGGCCACATCCTGACTGATGGCAGCCCATTCTTGCATAATCAATGCTTGGAGTTTGTCAGAATTTGTGGGTTTTTGTTTGTCCACCCACCTCTTGAGGATTAACCACAAGTTCTCAATGGGATTAAGGTCTGGGGAGTTTCCTGGCCATGGACCCAAAATATCGATGTTTTGTTCCCCGAGCCACTTAGTTATCACTTTTGCCTTATGGCAAGGTGCTCCATCATGCTGGAAAAGGCATTGTTTGTCACCAAACTGTTCCTGGATGGTTGGGAGAAGTTGCTCTCGGAGGATGTGTTTGTACCATTCTTTATTCGTGGCTGTGTTCTTAGGCAAAATTGTGAGTGAGCCCACTCCCTTGGCTGGGAAGCAACCCCACACATGAATGGTCTTAGGATGCTTTACTGTTGGCATGACACAGGACTGATGGTAGCGCTCACCTTGTCTTCTCCAGACAAGCTTTTTTTCAGATGCCCCAAACAATCGGCAAGGGGATTCATCAGAGACTTTACCCCAGACTTTACCCCAGTCCTCAGCAGTCCAATCCCTGTACCTTTTGCAGAATATCAGTCTGTCCCTGATGTTTTTCCTGGAGAGAAGTGTCTTCTTTGCTGCCCTTCTTGACACCAGGCCATCCTCCAAAAGTCTCCGCCTCACTGTGCGTGCAGATGCACTCACACCTGCCTGCTGCCATTCCTGAGCAAGCTCTGTTCTGGTGGTGCCCCGATCCCGCAGCTGAATCAACTTTAGGAGACGGTCCAGGCGCTTGCTGGACTTTCTTGGGCGCCCTGAAGCCTTCTTCACAACAATTGAACCGCTCTCCTTGAAGTTCTTGATGATCCGATAAATGGTTGATTTAGTTGCAATCTTACTGGCAGCAATATCCTTGCCTGTGAAGCCCTTTTTGTGCAAAGCAATGATGCCGGCACGTGTTTCCTTCCAGGTAACCATGGTTGACAGAGGAAGAACAATGATTCCAAGCACCAACCTCCTTTTGAAGCTTCCAGTCTGTTATTCGAACTCAATCAGCATGACAGAGTGATCTCCAGCCTTGTCCTCGTCAACACTCAGACCTGTGTTGAGAGAATCACTGACATATCAGCTGGTCCTTTTGTGGCAGGGCTGAAATGCAGTGGAAATGTTTTTGGGGGATTCAGTTCATTTGCATGGCAAAGAGGGACCTTGCAATTAATTGCAATTCATCTGATCACTCTTCATAACATTCTGGAGTATATGCAAATTGCCATTATACAAACTGAGGCAGCAGACTTTGTGAAAATTAATATTTGTGTCATTCTCAAAACGTTTGGCCACGACTGTACATCAAAACACAATAACGTTGACGTAAAGACCCCTACCAACAAATCAATCATATCAAATTTTATTTGTCACATACACGTGTTTAGCAGATGTTATTGTGGGTGTAGCGAAATTCTTGTGTTTCTAGCTTCAACAGTGCAGTAATATCTAAAAATGTCACAACAATACACACAATACACACAAATCTCAAGTAAAGGAATGGAATTAGGAATACATAAATATTTGGGCGAGCAATGTCAGAGCGGCATAGACTAAGATACAGTGGAATAGGATAGAATACAGTATATACATGTGAGAGTAATGCAAAATATTTAAACATTATTAAAGTGATTAATGTTCCATTATTAAAGTGGCCAGTGATTTCATGTCGATGTATATAGGGCAGCAGCCTCTAATGTGCTGGTGATGGCTATTTACCAGTCTGATGGCCTTGAGATATAAGCTGTTTTTCAGTCTCTCGGTGAACGGGGTGAACAGGCAGTGGCTTGGGTGGTTGTTGTCCTTGATGATCTGTTTGGCCTTCCTGTGACATCGGGTGCTGTAGGTGTCCTGAAGGGCAGATAGTTGGCCTCCGGTGATGCGTCGGTGCAGTTGCTGTACCAGGCGGTGATATAGCCCGACAGGATGCTCTTAATTGTGCATCTGTAAAAGTTTGTGAGGGTTTTAGGTGCCAAGCCAAATTTCTTCAGCCTTCTGAAGTTGAAGAGGTGCTGTTGCTCCTTCTTCACCACACTGTCTGTGTGGGTGGACCATTTCAGTTTGTCTACCTTCTCCATTGCGGTCCCGTTGATGTGGATAGGAGGGTGCTCCCTCTGCTGTTTCCTGAAGTCCACGATCAGCTCCTTTGTTTTGTTGACATTGGGTGAAAGGTTATTTTCCTGGCACCACAATCCCAGGGCCCTCACCTCCTCTCTGTAGACTGTCTCGTCATTGTTGGTAATCAGGCCTACTACCGTAATTTCCAGACTATTAAGCGCACCTGAATATAAGCCGCACCCACTGAATTAAAAAAAATATATTATTTTGAACATAAATAAGCCGCACATGTCTATAAGCCGCAGGTGCCTACCGGTACATTGAAGCAAATTAACTTTACACAGGCTTTAACGAAACACGGCTTGTAACAAAAATAAATACGGGGGGGGAAAAAAATGTATGAAATGTATTCACTACTGTAAGTCGCTCTGGATAAGAGCGTCTGCTAAATGACTAAAATGTAAATGTAAATAGGCTTTAACGAAACACGGCTTGTAACAAAATATAAAAAATGTGCAGTAAACAGTAGCTTACCAAGAAAGTCATTGGTCACTACCTTCCTCCTCCTGTGCACTGAAACCATCTCCTTCGGTGTCAGAGTTGAATAGCCTCAGAATTGCTTCATCCGATATTGGATCGTTTTCATTGTCGCTCTCGTCACTTTCATCCCGAGGCAAATCCCCCGCTGAGCCCTCTTCAACACGCAGCAGTCCAGCCTTTCGAAACCCGTTGATGATAGTGGATTTTTTGACAATGCTCCACACTGTCAGGACCCACTGGCAGACTTGACCATAAGTTGCTCTTCGCATGCGGCCCGTTTTAGTGAAGGATTTCTCCCCACTTGTCATCCAAGCCTCCCACTGAACACGGAGCGTCACCTTAAATGCACGATTTACACTGATGTCGAGTGGCTGCAAATACTTTGTTGTGCCCCCAGGAATCAGGGTGACAAAATGACAACCGTAATCAGAATGATGGGAAGTTTGAGAGCGCTCGATTTAATCTAAACAGTAAACAAAAAAGTTGTTTGACCGTAATCCGTTCGGCAATTTAATTGCTCTAATGAAAGCTTCATGCCGCCAAAAAACTGAGCACGTCGCAGAGTGTTTTTTTGGAAAAAAAAAATTGAAAGCGGGAAAAACCCATATATTAGCCGCGTCATTGTTTAAGCCGCGAGGTTCAAAGCCTGGGAAAAATGTTGCGGCTTATAGTCCGGAAATTACGGTACTGTTGCGTCATCTGTAAACTTGATTATTTAGTTGGAGGCATATGTGGCCACGCAGTCATGGGTGAACAGAGAGTACAGGAGGGGTTGAGCACGCATTCTTGTGGGGCCCCAGTGATGAGGATCAGTGAAGTGGAGGTGTTGTTTCCTACCTTCACCACCTAGGGGCGGCCCGTCAGGAAGTCAAGGACCCAGTTGCACAGGGTGAGGTTGAGACCCAGGGCCTCGAGCTTAAACTCCAAAGAAGAAGAAACGTTGTATTATGTTTATGTATAGTGTTTTAACGATGTCTCTCTCTCTCATTCCATCACTTTCATGGTAGTTGGTTGTGTGGGTCTCTGGTTGTGAATGGGGTGCTGACAGACAATCGTTGATGGATATTTATAGAGCTCTGATCAGGACGACAATTGATTACTGGTGTATAGTTTATGGAACTGCAGCAAAGACAAGCTGGACAGAATCCAGTATATAGCTTTAAGGATATGTATTGGTGCATTTAAATCAACATCTGTATGTGTCTTACTAGTGGAGGCAGGTGAGATGTCTTTGGGTATACGGCATAATAAATAGTCATTAGCTTATTGGGTTGCAAGGCTGTGAGGTTGAGCATCCCACTGCTACTGTTCTAGATGACTGTTGGGAATATACTAGTAGACAAGGCAATGGTTTTGGTTGGACAGTTGTAGGTATCAATGTTATTATGGAGAAATGAGAGAATGGGTGTAGTAGTGAGATTCTGCTGGGTCCCAGCACATTCAGGTGTGGAAGGGAATGAAATTGTAGACCAGTTATCTAAAAGAGCTTGAAAACAAGATATAATATATATTAATGTTCCACTGGGTAGAGGTGAGGACAAATGTAAGATCAGAGACAATTTGATAGATGTGTGGCAGAAGAGATGGGACTCTGAGCACAAGCGACAGCATTTATATGTCTTCTAAAGGTCGGTGGACCAAGGTTCAAAGGTCAGATTAGGAAGGAAGAGGTGGTGTTTACTCGATTGTGCTTATAACATTGTACATTGAACTGGTCCTTACATCTGGTTGGCAGCATGTGAATGGTTTGTCTCTGGAGGGTATTGTTAATGAAACAATGTTGTTATATTGTTGTAAGGATGTTGAAGAGAGGGAAAGATTGAAGTGTAGGGTCATTGAGGTTG
Source organism: Salmo salar (assembly GCF_965601325.2). NCBI lineage: Eukaryota > Metazoa > Chordata > Actinopteri > Salmoniformes > Salmonidae > Salmo > Salmo salar. Next base: position 110,519,391 of record NC_138300.1, read on the forward strand.
GATGGGGTTGGGGGGTTGGAAGGGATTTGGGGGATGGGGGAGGGTCTATTAGAAGTTAGTAGGGCTCTTTTTTATTTTCTCAGAAGTACTGAGTTAGGTAGGAGGATTTAGAAATGGTGTAAACCGTGATTGAACACACTCCAGCACAGTAGGTGGGGCCATGCACCTTTAACGTTGGTTTGCGGACCACCATTATATCATAGAAGACGAAGGTGTTGTGTGAGGGTTTTATGGTTCCTGAGGAGGGCTACTATTCTTTTCGCGTATTTTCCAAATGTATTTTGTAGTTGTTAAGGGTTTATTTCTTAGTTTCCACTGTTTATCGGTTAGAGTTGAGGGGGGAGTAGGGTAGTTTGTTTGGGAGGTGTGATGTTCTCAACCGAGTGGAGAAGAAACACTGTCTCTTCAGGTGCGTTCTGGAGAATGGTGTGGAGGAATTATTGATCATGGTCGGTGAACAGGTGGGAGAGGAACATATACACTCTGTATCCAGAATGAACAAGGCGGTGGTTGTGGTAATGTAAAAGGTGAGTCTTGTTGCCCGGCTAGTTACCAGTATGATTTATGTGAGGGGTGTGTTGGGGCGGATTTTGACAAGAGTAGTGGTGTCTAATCTGCCTCCGTTTGTTACGGATGAACAGATCCGTAAAGAGTTGGTTCGTTTTGGTCAATTTACAAGTGGTTTTCTGAACTAAATTCAAGGTTAAACAGGGGAGGGGTGGTACACAGGGTTTGTTAGCACAGATAGTGTGGACATTTTTTACAAATATTTTCTGATGAAACTATCCGCCAAGGAGCCCAGTGATATAATATTGGTATATATATAACATTAGCATATGTCCTTGCTGTTTGCTGTGGTTTTGAAGTAATTCTCTTCCAGGCCACGTTAACCTTGTAGGTTTACCTCAGGTAACTTATTATTAACTAGGTTACAGCTACTTCGTGAGGAAGCTCACTGTTCACCTGGTTACACGATGTAGTGACCTACAGTGTTAGTGAGTAGAACAGATGGTTGGTGCAAAGACATAAAACGTTAACCCCTGGTCGGTCTCCGTCCCGCATCCGGCGAAAAATCCTATCGCCATTAGCATAACAATTTTTATTTTTATTTTTTTTCAAATATAGGACTATGTTATATCGTTTTATAGATACACCTCTCCTGAATCGAACCACGTTGTACGATTTCAAAAGGCTTTACAGCAAAAGCAAAACATTAGATTTTGTTAGAGGAATATATCGTAAAAGTATGCCACATAGCCATTTTCCGACCAACCACATGCATCACAAATAACCAAAAAACAGCTAAATGCAGCACTAACCTTTGACAATCTTCATCAGATGACACTCCTAGGACATCATGTTACACAATACATGCATTCTTTTGTTCGATAAGTTCATATTTATATATAAAAACAGCATTTTACATCGGCGCGTAACGTTGACTAACTATTTTCCCTCAAATGTGTCCGGTGAAACAGCGCTACAATTTACTAAATTACTATTCGAAAACATTTTTAGGACAGGCCACTTCCTGTAAGGAATCTTCTCAGGTTTTTGCCTGCCATATGAGTTCTGTTATACTCACAGACACCATTCAAACAGTTTTAGAAACTTTAGGGTGTTTTCTATCCAAAGCCAATAATTATATGCATATTCTAGTTACTGGGCAGGAGTAGTAACCAGATTAAATTGGGTACGTTTTTTATCCGGCTGTGCAAATACTGCCCCCTATCCCCAACAGGTTAATCAGGAGAATCACCTCTTTCTAATGACATAAGGTTGGGCAGCGTCCTCTGCTGTCATCGGTCACTAGACCAGAAATAGTCAGAAGTTGCCCGTTTTTTCCTACTCCCTGGTAATGCAGACATAAACACACTTGGCACCATCGAGGTGCGGATGTTTACTTTCTACACCAGTTGTTATTTTTCAGTTTGGTCCTAAGAGCAGGTTTTAGTGGTCAAATAAAAATGTCATGACGTTGGCCTGTGGGTAAGGTTTATGACCCCCCCCCCCCATAAATACCTTTCTCCCTTCCCCTCTCTGACCCTACTGAAGGACTTGAATAGCCTGTGTTAAATATAGAGAGTCTGGGAACATCAAACAAATGGGGAAAGGAACCATATTTTGGTAATAAAACCAGTTGGAAATATGCTTGATAACGTAATGAGTATGTATGTCAGGTCGGTTGTCATCTGAGACATTATGACTGATGACAGGACGACAGAAACTGTACCTGAGAAAGTATACACCCTCTAGTTATCAGAGTAACATGGAATTGTTATGCAATTGAAATGTTTGATATTGAAATTGTTTGTTAGGAGATTAAATGTAATTTTAGCTTCCAAATGAGAGAATTGGGTTTTCATAAGGAAAGTGCCCTGCTTGATCAGTGGCCCAACCCTGTGAAGAGACAGGGGTTATAAACGATGAAACACCTCCTTTCCCCTCTCCACTATATAAGCCTTTGATGAAAAGATAACCACGTTGTTCCAGTACGGGAGGTCTGCAGCCTCTACGTTAGAAGGACACACATGTCAAGGACAGAACTAAGCCAACCTCGGCGTGAGCTATGGTATGAACTGGTATGAACTTTGAGCTTATTCACTACAGAAGTGATACTTCCTAGCCGTTGAGTTAGCAGCGACCGCTGCTAACGTGGGCTAGGAAAGGACAGACGACGGATCCAGTCTAACAACCAGACGAAGATACCACCACGTATCCAATTGACCACCATTGACATGCTTCCGAAAACAGGGAGATCTGTTGGCCAACCCGGCCAGCATCTACGACCAATCTACCGAAGCGCAGCTCAGAGTAAATATTTATTGCATTTTCCTTTTCCAAATGGGCGGTAATTTAGAATGCATAAGATAATGTATTTACGATAGCATAGCTGCTGTTTCTTTGTTCCTAAATCTTCCCGCTCTTTCATTCAAGCCCAACCCCTTTTCCTTTGTGTAACCAGCCATCATACAGGTTCAGTTCACCAGGGGTGAATTCTGTATAACATCATTGTATTCTGTGTATTTGTAATTCTGTGTGATTAGTTAGGTATTTAGTAAATAAATAATTAAACCCAATTTTGTATTGCTGATTCAACTTGTTAGCCAGGGTTCGTGAAGATAGCCAAGAATTTACAACTTTCATTATGAGACTGAAAATAAGATAAGGGTTAATAGTGACTGCTACCGATGTAAAATATTACTAAGTATTTTAAGAGTTTATTCGGAAGATAACGGCTCTATAAACGTTCTTCTGTGGTGCCCCGACTTTCTAGTTAATTACATTTACATGATTAGCTTAATCAGGTAATATTAATTACAGAGAAAGAATTTTATAGGTTAGCATGTCATATCACTTAATCCGGCATAGCCAAAGACACGACAAAAAGGTAGACATTTTTTGGTGCCATTTAGGGGAAATGGAATTCTAAGGATCATTCCAGTCAGAAGAGGCTCTGTGAAGGTTCGTTTAAATTAATTTGCTATGGCCTCGCTAGTGTTCCAGCTCAGACAACGTTCTTTGGCCGTTTTGACACGTTCTATTGTCCAGCCTACTAGGACTCAGGGGACAGAGGCTGGGTCTAGCTCTGCTACGGGGCAGGCTACTGGAGGGGGGACCAGGAGGGAGGAGAGTAGAGCAGGGCCAAGCGGTGTTCTGTACCTGCCTGTCCAGGAGGGGGGACAAGGCCTGGTGTACCTGGAGAGCAGGGTGGCAGCGTTCTGACTCAATGAGGTGCAGAGGCTACTGTACCTACTGTCTCTCTCTCTCTCACTCTGTCTCTCTCTCTCTCTGTCTCTGTCTCTCTGTCTGTCTCTGTATGTCTGTCTCTCTCTGTCTCTCTCTGTCTGTCTCTCTCTGTCTCTCTGTCTCTCTCTCCGTCTGTCTCTCTGTCTCTCTCTCTACTCTCTCTCTCTCTCTCTCTCTCAACAGCGCTCTGCACAGGCAGCAGTGGAGGACAGTGATCAGATCTTCACTGAGCTGATCCGCTCCATTGAGAGAAGGAGCTCTGAGGTGAAGGAGCTGATCAGAGCCCAAGAGAAGGCTCAAGTGAGTCAAGCTGAAGGACTCCTGGAGCAACTGAAGCAGGAGATAGCTGAGCTGAGAAAGAGAAGCACTGAGCTGGAGCAGCTCTCACACACAGAGGATCATATCCATTTCCTCCAGGTAACTAAACTGTCTTGTTACATGTGATATGAAATTAACTTAATGTGAAACTATTCATCTCAATCATTATGTTGTCCTGTCTGTCTCTCTGTCTCTCTGTCCCTGTCTCTCCCTCTCTCTGTCTGTCCCTCTCTCTCCCTCAAATGTCCCTCTCCCTTAATCTCTCTGTCCGTCCCTCTCTCTCTCTGTCCGTCCCTCTCTCTCTCTGTCCGTCCCTCTCTCTCTCTGTCCATCCCTCTCTCTCTCTCTCTGTGTGTCCCTCTCTCTCTCTGTCCGTCCCCCTCTCTCTCTGTTCGTCCCTCTCTCTCTCTGTCCGTCCCTCTCTCTCTCTGTCCGTCCCTCTCTCTCTCTCTGTCCGTCAATCTCTCTCTCTCTGTCCGTCCCTCTCTCTGTCTTTCCGTCACTCTCTCTGTCCGTCCCTCTCTGTCCATCCATCCATCTCTCTGTCCGTCCCTCTCCCTCTCTCTGTCCGTCCCTCTCCCTCTCTCTGTCCGTCCCTCCCCCTCTCTCTGTCCGTCCCTCCCCCTCTCTCTGTCCGTCCCTCCCCTCTCTCTGTCCGTCCCTCCCCTCTCTCTGTCCGTCCCTCCCACTCTCTCTTTCCGTCCCTCCCCCTCTCTCTGTCCGTCCCTCCCCCTCTCTCTGTCCGTCCCTCTCCCTCTCTCTGTCTGTCCCTCTCCCTCTCTCTGTCCGTCCCTCTCCCTCTCTCTGTCCGTCCCTCTCCCTCTCTCTGTCCGTCCCTCTCCCTCTCTCTGTCCGTCCCTCTCCCTCTCTCTGTCCGTCCCTCTCCCTCTCTCTGTCCGTCCCTCTCCCTCTCTCTGTCTGTCCCTCTCCCTCTCTCTGTCCGTCCCTCTCCCTCTCTCTGTCTGTCCCTCTCTCTGTCTGTCCCTCTCTCTGACTGTCCCTCTCTCTGACTGTCCCTCTCTCTGTCTGTCCCTCTCTCTGTCTGTCCCTCTCTCTGTCTGTCCCTCTCTCTGTCCGTCCCTCTCTCTGCCCGTCCCTCTCCCTCTCTCTGTCCGTCCCTCTACTTCTCTCTGTCCGTCCCTCTCCCTCTCTCTGTCCGTCCCTCTCTCTGTCCATCCCCCCCTCTCTCTCTCTGTCTGTCTCTCTGTTTCTCACTGTCCGTCCCTCTCTCTGTCCGTCCCGCTCTCTGTCCGTCCCTCTCCCTCTCTCTGTCCGTCCCTCTCTCTCTCTCTGTCCGTCCCTCTCCCTCTCTCTGTCCGTCCCTCTCCCTCTCTCTGTCCGTCCCTCCCCCTCTCTCTGTCCGTCCCTCCCCCTCTCTCTGTCCGTCCCTCCCCTCTCTCTGTCCGTCCCTCTCCCTCTCTCTGTCCGTCCCTCTCTCTGTCCATCCCCCCCTCTCTCTCTCTGTCTGTCTCTCCCCTCTCTCTGTCCGTCCCTCTCCCTCTCTCTGTCCGTCCCTCTCTCTGTCCATCCCCCCCTCTCTCTCTCTGTCTGTCTCTCTGTTTCTCACTGTCCGTCCCTCTCTCTGTCCGTCCCTCTCCCTCTCTCTGTCCGTCCCTCTCCCTCTCTCTGTCCGTCCCTCTCTCGTCCATCCCCCTCTCTCTCTCTCTGTCTGTCTCTCTGTTTCTCACTGTCCGTCCCTCTCTCTGTCCGTCCCTCTCTCTGTCCGTCCCTCTCTCTGTCCGTCCCTCTCTCTCTCTCTGTCCGTCCCTCTCCCTCTCTCTGTCCGTCCCTCTCCCTCTCTCTGTCCGTCCCTCTCCCTCTCTCTGTCCGTCCCTCTCCCTCTCTCTGTCCGTCCCTCCCCCTCTCTCTGTCCGTCCCTCCCCTCTCTCTGTCCGTCCCTCCCCTCTCTCTGTCCGTCCCTCCCCTCTCTCTGTCCGTCCCTCCCACTCTCTCTTTCCGTCCCTCCCCCTCTCTCTGTCCGTCCCTCCCCCTCTCTCTGTCCGTCCCTCTCCCTCTCTCTGTCCGTCCCTCTCCCTCTCTCTGTCCGTCCCTCTCCCTCTCTCTGTCCGTCCTTCTCCCTCTATGTCCGTCCCTCTCCCTCTCTCTGTCCGTCCCTCTCCTTCTCTCTGTCCGTCCCTCTCCCTCTCTCTGTCCGTCCCTCTCCCTCTCTCTGTCTGTCCCTCTCCCTCTCTCTGTCCGTCCCTCTCCCTCTCTCTGTCTGTCCCTCTCTCTGTCTGTCCCTCTCTCTGACTGTCCCTCTCTCTGTCTGTCCCTCTCTCTCTCCGTCCCTCTCTCTGTCCGTCCCTCTCTCTGTCCGTCCCTCTCTCTGTCCGTCCCTCTCTCTGTCCGTCCCTCTCTCTGTCCGTCCCTCTCTCTGTCCGTCCCTCCCCTCTCTCTGTCCGTCCGTCCCACTCTCTCTTTCCGTCCCTCCCCCTCTCTCTGTCCGTTCCTCCCCCTCTCTCTGTCCGTCCCTCTCCCTCTCTCTGTCTGTCCCTCTCCCTCTCTCTGTCCGTCCCTCTCCCTCTCTCTGTCCGTCCTTCTCCCTCTCTGTCCGTCATTCTCCCTCTCTCTGTTCGTCCCTCTCCCTCTCTCTGTCCGTCCCTCTCTCTCTCTCTGTCCGTCCCTCTCCCTCTCTCTGTCCGTCCCTCTCCCTCTCTCTGTCCGTCCCTCTCCCTCTCTCTGTCTGTCCCTCTCCCTCTCTCTGTCTGTCCCTCTCCCTCTCTCTGTCTGTCCCTCTCCCTCTCTCTGTCCGTCCCTCTCCCTATCTGTCCCTCTCTCTGACTGTCCCTCTCTCTGACTGTCCCTCTCTCTGTCTGTCCCTCTCTCTGTCTGTCCCTCTCTCTGTCTGTCCCTCTCTCTGTCTGTCCCTCTCTCTGTCCGTCCCTCTCTCTGTCCATCCCTCTCTCTGCCCGTCCCTCTCCCTCTCTCTGTCCGTCCCTCTCCTTCTCTCTGTCCGTCCCTCTCCCTCTCTCTGTCCGTCCCTCTCTCTGTCCATCCCCCCCCTCTCTCTCTGTCTGTCTCTCTGTTTCTCACTGTCCGTCCCTCTCTCTGTCCGTCCCTCTCTCTGTCCGTCCCTCTCCCTCTCTCTGTCCGTCCCTCTCCCTCTCTCTGTCCGTCCCTCTCCCTCTCTCTGTCCGTCCCTCTCCCTCTCTCTGTCCGTCCCTCCCCCTCTCTCTGTCCGTCCCTCCCCCTCTCTCTGTCCGTCCCTCCCCTCTCTCTGTCCGTCCCTCTCCCTCTCTCTGTCCGTCCCTCTCTCTGTCCATCCCCCCCTCTCTCTCTCTGTCTGTCTCTCTGTTTCTCACTGTCCGTCCCTCTCTCTGTCCGTCCCTCTCCCTCTCTCTGTCCGTCCGTCCGTCTCCCTCTCTCTGTCTCTCCCTCTCCCTCTCTCTGTCCGTCCCTCTCTCGTCCATCCCCCTCTCTCTCTCTCTGTCTGTCTCTCTGTTTCTCACTGTCCGTCCCTCTCTCTGTCCGTCCCTCTCTCTGTCCGTCCCTCTCTCTGTCCGTCCCTCTCTCTGTCCGTCCCTCTCTCTCTCTCTGTCCGTCCCTCTCCCTCTCTCTGTCCGTCCCTCTCCCTCTCTCTGTCCGTCCCTCCCCCTCTCTCTGTCCGTCCCTCACCCTCTCTCTGTCCGTCCCTCCCCTCTCTCTGTCCGTCCCTCCCCTCTCTCTGTCCGTCCCTCCCCTCTCTCTGTCCGTCCCTCCCACTCTCTCTTTCCGTCCCTCCCCCTCTCTCTGTCCGTCCCTCCCCCTCTCTCTGTCCGTCCCTCTGCCTCTCTCTGTCCGTCCCTCTCCCTCTCTCTGTCCGTCCCTCTCCCTCTCTCTGTCCGTCCTTCTCCCTCTATGTCCGTCATTCTCCCTCTCTCTGTCCGTCCCTCTCCCTCTCTCTGTCTGTCCCTCTCTCTGTCTGTCCCTCTCTCTCTGTCTGTCCCTCTCTCTGTCTGTCCCTCTCTCTGTCTGTCCCTCTCTCTGTCCGTCCCTCTCTCTGTCCGTCCCTCTCTCTGTCTGTCCCTCTCTCTGTCCATCCCTCTCCCTGTCTCTGTCCGTCCCTCTCCCTCTCTCCGTCCGTCCCTCCCCCTCTCTCTGTCCGTCCCTCCACCTCTCTCTGTCCATCCCTCTCCCTCTCTCTGTCTGTCCTTCTCTCTCTTTCTGTCCGTCCCCCTCTCTCTCTGTCCGTCCCCCTCTCTCTCTGTTCGTCCCTCTCTCTCTCTGTCCGTCCCTCTCTCTCTCTGTCCGTCCCTCTCTCTCTCTCTGTCCGTCCCTCTCCCTCTCTCTGTCCGTCCCTCTCTCTGTCCATCCCCCTCTCTCTCTCTCTGTCTGTCTCTCTGTTTCTCACTGTCCGTCCCTCTCTCTGTCCGTCCCTCTCCCTCTCTCTGTCCGTCCCTCTCCCTCTCTCTGTCCGTCCCTCTCCATCTCTCTGTCCGTCCCTCTCTCTGTCCATCCCCCTCTCTCTCTCTCTGTCTGTCTCTCTGATTCTCTCTGTCCGTCCCTCTCTCTCTCTGTCCGTCCCTCTCTCTCTCTGTCCGTCCCTCTCTCTCTCTGTCCGTCCCTCTCTCTCTCTCTGTCCGTACCTCTCCCTCTCTATGTCTCTCCCTCTCTCTGTCCGTCCCTCTCCCTCTCTCTGTCCGTCCCTCTCCCTCTCTCTGTCCGTCCCTCTCCCTCTCTCTGTCCGTCCCTCTCCCTCTCTCTGTCCGTCCCTCTCCCTGTCTCTCCCTCTCCCTCTCTCTGTCCTTCCCTCTCCCTCTCTCTGTCCGTCCCTCTCCCTCTCTCTGTCCGTCCCTCTCTCTGTCCATCCCTCCCCATCTCTCTGTCCGTCCCTCTCCCTCTCTCTGTCCGTCCCTCTCCCTCTCTCTGTCCGTCCCTCTCCCTCTCTCTGTCCGTCCCTCTCCCTCTCTCTGTCCTTCCCTCTCCCTCTCTCCGTCCGTCCCTCTCCCTCTCTCTGTCTGTCCCTCCCCCTCTCTCTGTCCGTCCCTCCACCTCTCTCTGTCCGTCCCTCCACCTCTCTCTGTCCGTCCCTCTCTCTCTCTCTCTCTCTCTCTCTCTGTCGGTCCATCTCTCTCTCTCTCCGTCCATCTCTCTCTCTGTCCGTCCATCTCTCTCTCTGTCCGTCCATCTCTCTCTCTGTCCGTCCATCTCTCTCTGTCCGTCCCTCTCTCTCTGTCGATCCCCCTCTCTCTCTCTGTCCGTCCCTCTCTCTCTCTTTCCGTCCCTCTCTCTCTCTCTCTTTCCGTCCCTCTCCCTCTCTCTCTTTCCGACCCTCTCCCTCTCTCTCTTTCCGTGCCTCTCTCTCTCTCTCTCTGTCCCTCTCTCTCTCTCTGTCCCTATCTCTCTCTCTCTCTCTCTCTCTGTCCGTCCCTCTCTCTCTCTGTCTCCACCTCTCTCTCTGTGTCTCCACCTCTCTCTCTCTGTCCCCCTGTCTCTCTCTGTCTCTCTCCAGAGTTATCAGTCTCTCTCCAGTATCAGTGTATCTTCAGACTTACCCAGCATCGTTGTCCGTCCTCCTCAGTACTTTGGAGATGTGAGTAAGACTGTGTCTGAACTGAGAGAGAAACTAGAAGACTTCCTTAAAGGAGAATGGACCAAGATCTCCACTACAGGTGTGTTGAAAACATTGAAAGTTCCCTACTAGTCATATACATGTGGAATATGGTATGATGATAACATTCCCTCTCTCTGTCAATGTGTTTGTGTGTCTGTAGTGAATATAGTGGATGTTGTACTGCCTCCAGAGCCCAAGACCAGAGAACAGTTGTTACAATGGGAGTCTCTTTATTGTGAAGTAACTAACAGTCTCTTTTTACTGACACTCCTAACAATCCCTCTAGAAATATATAGCAATAGTAGATCTAATCAAAGACTGGGTATCTATCTGACTCCTCATATTTCTCTGATTTGATCTCTGCTGCGCTCTAATCAAAGACAGGGTAGATACAGTATCTGACTTAACTTATTGTTCTGACTCCCCTCATTGGTCTCTGCTCTGCTCTTCTCCCAGATTCCTGTCAGCTCACACTGGACCCAAACACAGCACACACACACCTCTCTCTGTCTAAAGGGAACAGAATGGTGACCTATACAGACCAAGACCAACCATATCCTCACCATCCAGACAGATTCAACAACTACTGTCAGGTTCTGTGTAGAGAGCGTCTGTCTGGACGCTGTTACTGGGAGGTGGAGTGGAGTGGTTATGTTGTTACAGCAGTCTCATATAAAGACATCAGCAGAACAGGGTCAGATAGTGGATTTGGACACAATAACAAGTCCTGGAGTTTATATTACTATAGAGGTGGTTATTGTTTCAGACGCAATCATGTTGAGACTGAAGTATCAGGCCCTCAGTCCTCCAGAGTAGGAGTGTACCTGGATCACAAGGCAGGTACTCTGTCCTTCTACAGTGTCTCTGACACAATAACCCTCCTCCACAGAGTCCAGACCACATTCACTCAGGCCCTCTATCCTGGGTTTAGTCTTACTGGTACTGCTGAGCTGGTTAAACTGTAGTAGGGTCCACATAGACACTAGTCATGCTGGTGTAGTCTATAGCTGAGCTGGTTAAACTGTAGTAGTGTCCACATAGATACTAGTCATGCTGGTGTAGTCTATAGCTGAGCTGGTTAAACTGTAGTTGGGTCCACATAGATACTAGTCATGCTGGTGTAGTCTATAGCTGAGCTGGTTAAACTGTAGTAGGGTCCACATAGATACTAGTTATGCTGCTGGTGTAGTCTATAGCTGAGCTGGTTAAACTGTAGTAGTGTCCACATAGATACTAGTCATGCTGGTGTAGTCTATAGCTGAGCTGGTTAAACTGTAGTAGGGTCCACATAGATACTAGTCATGCTGGTGTAGTCTATAGCTGAGCTGGTTAAACTGTAGTAGGGTCCACATAGATACTAGTCATGCTGGTGTAGTCTATAGCTGAGCTGGTTAAACTGTAGTTGGGTCCACATAGATACTAGTCATGCTGGTGTAGTCTATAGCTGAGCTGGTTAAACTGTAGTAGGGTCCACATAGATACTAGTCATGCTGGTGTAGTCTATAGCTGATCTGGTTAAACTGTAGTCGGGTCCACATAGATACTAGTCATGCTGGTGTAGTCTATAGCTGAGTTGGTTAAACTGTAGTAGGGTCCACATAGATACTAGTCATGCTGGTGTAGTCTATAGCTGAGCTGGTTAAACTGTAGTAGGGTCCACATAGATACTAGTCATGCTGGTGTAGTCTATAGCTGAGCTGGTTAAACTGTAGTAGGGTCCACATAGATACTAGTCATGCTGGTGTAGTCTATAGCTGAGCTGGTTAAACTGTAGTAGGGTCCACATAGATACTAGTCATGCTGGTGTATTCTATAGCTGAGCTGGTTAAACTGTAGTAGGGTCCACATAGATACTAGTCATGCTGGTGTAGTCTATAGCTGAGCTGGTTAAACTGTAGTAGGGTCCACATAGATACTAGTCATGCTGGTGTAGTCTATAGCTGAGCTGGTTAAACTGTAGTAGGGTCCACATAGATACTAGTCATGCTGGTGTAGTCTATAGCTGAGCTGGTTAAACTGTAGTAGGGTCCACATAGATACTAGTCATGCTGGTGTAGTCTATAGCTGAGCTGGTTAAACTGTAGTAGGGTCCACATAGATACTAGTCATGCTGGTGTAGTCTATAGCTGAGCTGGTTAAACTGTAGTAGGGTCCACATAGATACTAGTCATGCTGGTGTAGTCTATAGCTGAGCTGGTTAAACTGTAGTAGGGTCCACATAGATACTAGTCATGCTGGTGTAGTCTATAGCTGAGCTGGTTAAACTGTAGTAGGGTCCACATAGATACTAGTCATGCTGGTGTAGTCTATAGCTGAGCTGGTTAAACTGTAGTAGGGTCCACATAGATACTAGTCATGCTGGTGTAGTCTATAGCTGAGCTGGTTAAACTGTAGTAGGGTCCACATAGATACTAGTCATGCTGGTGTAGTCTATAGCTGAGCTGGTTAAACTGTAGTAGGGTCCACATAGATACTAGTCATGCTGGTGTAGTCTATAGCTGAGCTGGTTAAACTGTAGTAGGGTCCACATAGATACTAGTCATGCTGGTGTAGTCTATAGCTGAGCTGGTTAAACTGTAGAAGGGTCCACATAGATACTAGTCATGCTGGTGTAGTCTATAGCTGAGCTGGTTAAACTGTAGTAGGGTCCACATAGATACTAGTCATGCTGGTGTAGTCTATAGCTGAGCTGGTTAAACTGTAGTAGGGTCCACATAGATACTAGTCATGCTGGTGTAGTCTATAGCTGAGCTGGTTAAACTGTAGTAGGGTCCACATAGATACTAGTCATGCTGGTGTAGTCTATAGCTGAGCTGGTTAAACTGTAGAAGGGTCCACATAGATACTAGTCATGCTGGTGTAGTCTATAGCTGAGCTGGTTAAACTGTAGTAGGGTCCACATAGATACTAGTCATGCTGGTGTAGTCTATAGCTGAGCTGGTTAAACTGTAGTAGGGTCCACATAGATACTAGTCATGCTGGTGTAGTCTATAGCTGAGCTGGTTAAACTGTAGTAGGGTCCACATAGATACTAGTCATGCTGGTGTATTCTATAGCTGAGCTGGTTAAACTGTAGTAGGGTCCACATAGATACTAGTCATGCTGGTGTAGTCTATAGCTGAGCTGGTTAAACTGTAGTAGGGTCCACATAGATACTAGTCATGCTGGTGTAGTCTATAGCTGAGCTGGTTAAACTGTAGTAGGGTCCACATAGATACTAGTCATGCTGGTGTAGTCTATAGCTGAGCTGGTTAAACTGTAGTAGGGTCCACATAGATACTAGTCATGCTGGTGTAGTCTATAGCTGAGCTGGTTAAACTGTAGTAGGGTCCACATAGATACTAGTCATGCTGGTGTAGTCTATAGCTGAGCTGGGTAAACTGTAGTAGGGTCCACATAGATACTAGTCATGCTGGTGTAGTCTATAGCTGAGCTGGTTAAACTGTAGTAGGGTCCACATAGATACTAGTCATGCTGGTGTAGTCTATAGCTGAGCTGGTTAAACTGTAGTAGGGTCCACATAGATACTAGTCATGCTGGTGTAGTCTATAGCTGAGCTGGTTAAACTGTAGTAGGGTCCACATAGATACTAGTCATGCTGGTGTAGTCTATAGCTGAGCTGGTTAAACTGTAGTAGGGTCCACATAGATACTAGTCATGCTGGTGTAGTCTATAGCTGAGCTGGTTAAACTGTAGTAGGGTCCACATAGATACTAGTCATGCTGGTGTAGTCTATAGCTGAGCTGGTTAAACTGTAGTAGGGTCCACATAGATACTAGTCATGCTGGTGTAGTCTATAGCTGAGCTGGTTAAACTGTAGTAGGGTCCACATAGATACTAGTCATGCTGGTGTAGTCTATAGCTGAGCTGGTTAAACTGTAGTAGGGTCCACATAGATACTAGTCATGCTGGTGTAGTCTATAGCTGAGCTGGTTAAACTGTAGTAGGGTCCACATAGATACTAGTCATGCTGGTGTAGTCTATAGCTGAGCTGGTTAAACTGTAGTAGGGTCCACATAGATACTAGTCATGCTGGTGTAGTCTATAGCTGAGCTGGTTAAACTGTAGTAGGGTCCACATAGATACTAGTCATGCTGGTGTAGTCTATAGCTGAGCTGGTTAAACTGTAGAAGGGTCCACATAGATACTAGTCATGCTGGTGTAGTCTATAGCTGAGCTGGTTAAACTGTAGTAGGGTCCACATAGATACTAGTCATGCTGGTGTAGTCTATAGCTGAGCTGGTTAAACTGTAGTAGGGTCCACATAGATACTAGTCATGCTGGTGTAGTCTATAGCTGAGCTGGTTAAACTGTAGTAGGGTCCACATAGATACTAGTCATGCTGGTGTAGTCTATAGCTGAGCTGGTTAAACTGTAGAAGGGTCCACATAGATACTAGTCATGCTGGTGTAGTCTATAGCTGAGCTGGTTAAACTGTAGTAGGGTCCACATAGATACTAGTCATGCTGGTGTAGTCTATAGCTGAGCTGGTTAAACTGTAGTAGGGTCCACATAGATACTAGTCATGCTGGTGGTGATGGTCCCCAGATGTGATGATTCATTCTACTCTGTTTTATCTACAATGATTTAACTGATTTCATCTTCAGATGTTCTGAATTAAAATAAACATTCAATGTATTCATATTTATTTAAGTGCAATGTTTTAATGTTGTACATTCCCATGAATCATGATGTATGGTGTTGATGTATATTGGTTGTCATTCAGAACCATTGATATGTTTTCTCAGTTGGTTCTCTGTCTCTATGTAATTCTCCTCAGATTCATCCTAGTCCTGGACTAAAAAGTATGTTCAATGTAGATGTCCAGGAAACCGGCCCTAAATGTGTCATCTTTCATCGTCCCATACTGCTCAGTCCAGCAACATTAAACCTGTCCAGCAGGTGGTGCTATTGACCAAACAATAAAACCAGCAGATATCTTGACTTGCCACTCAGTATATCAGTAATGTTCAGAATAGTACTTTAATTTCATTGGAGATTGATGGTCTTTTTAATCCACTATCCAGAGTCAGGAACAGATGAAGTTAGGTCTGCTACTGTTCAGTGATTAAATATGATTTATGGTGATGGGAAATAAAAAATACAACACTAAACTTCATCTAGTAATAGTTTTCCTTTGTTATTTATTCCAAGGTGTGTCTTTAACTTGTAAATGGATTGTGTGGAGGTGAGCTAGTGGTGTGGGTGAATATTCTAGTTGTGTTTAGGCATCTTCATGTCTGACATCCCCCAGTTCTGTTCAGACCCATTGAACTGGGTCCCATTCTAAATGGTGACTTGTATTGATAGTCCATACTGGACCTAACTGTGGTTAACCAGACTGGAGGGTTCTGATCACATATTCCCTCATCTCCACAACTTTACCTGATGTTCTTTCTCTGCCTCTCTGCCTCTCTGCCTCTCTATCTCTTTCTCTCTCAGATAGCAGACAACCTCAATATGGTTTAATTCCTGTAGTTATCAGAACACATGGGCTGTGTCCCAATTATCTCCTTTCTCTCTAAGTGTGAACTTGTCCACCTCCCTTCATGGATTAAAAAGGAAATGACTGGTATATGTAAACTCCCTCTACCCCATGTCAACACCAATCCAATGCTTTTACATTTGTGAGGAGTAGAGAAGGAAAGCTACACTTCAGGAGGAAGGAGAGATTATTGGGACGCCCCCATGGAGAGATGATAGAGGGATGTGAAAGAGGAGAGGTAATGGTTGTACTCCCCCATGGAGAGATGATAGAGGGATGTGAAAGAGGAGAGAGGTAGTGGTTGTACTCCTCCATGGAGTGATGATAGAGGGATGTGAAAGAGGAGAGAGGTAATGGTTGTACTCCCCCATGGAGTGATGATAGAGGGATGTGAAAGAGGAGAGAGGTAATGGTTGTACTCCCCCATGGAGTGATGATAGAGGGATGTTTAGATCTTCATTTGTAGTTGATGTCGGGTTTCATCTGTCAAAAGGTCAATCACACCTGGTGACTTAAGAGTTATAAAGGTCTTTACTGTGGGGTCACCATGATCTGATTACTGTGGGGTCACCATGATCTGATTACTGTGGGGTCACCATGATCTGATTACTGTGGGGTCACCATGATCTGATTACTGTGGGGTCACCATGATCTGATTACTGTGGGGTCACCATGATCTGATTACTGTGGGGTCACCATGATCTGATTACTGTGGGGTCACCATGATCTGATTACTGTGGGGTCACCATGACCCGCAATAACATCTGCTAAATATGTGTATGTGACCAATAACATTTGATTCTGTCTGTCAGTGTGTCTGTCTGTCCGTCCATTTGGTTAATTAGCTGATGTTCTTATCAGGACTCACTAATTAAAATGTGGATTTAATCTGTACAGCAGAAGTATTGTGGAAGATCCACATTATAGCTCGATTTAACTTCAAAGGCAATGTTCCAGAGTTCTTGGAGACTGCGTTCACGGTAAATGTTGCATATGTCGGATATTACCTTTACATTTTAATGTGGATCTTCCATGATACTTCTGCGATATGGATTGAATCCAGCCCTTGGTTTGGGTCCAGACAACATGGTCACATGTAATGGTTTTGACATCATATACACAACATATATATTGAATACTCAGATACTGCTCAACAGAGACAATAAGAGCACAACCCTTAAATATGGTGACTGGATATTGATATTGTAGTTTGTCCCTTTAGGGCACCTGTAACGCCCCCCCTGCTTATGTACATTGGAATCCTTGGAATGTTTTGTCCTGTGATGAAACAATGGCCACGTTAGTTTCTACTCCCGTCTCCTTAGTTACTGTCCTTCTATTAGTTGGAGAAGTAATACAGCGTGTTCTACAACACTGACCTGTTGTGGTTCCACTATGTGGATCAATGATCAATAACCAGTATTCATTATGTATGTTATCATGTATCATACATGTCATCTACATGTTTCTACTTTAAACACATTTTATTACTGTAGGGTCTCTACATCCTTATATAGCAGACAGACCAGTTTAACATCTATAGTTTTACCAAACGGTTAAGTGATTCATCATTAAGCTCAGTTGGATTAAGTGATGGTCAGGTGTATTTAAATAAAGAACAAGAGAATCATATGAAAGTATTGTGAACATTGCATTGTGAAAGGCAATGACTTTATATGGAAGGTATTTCTAGATGCCACTGATTAGGTTTGGTGAAAAAGTTACTGTCATTTTGTGTGTTGTACATTAGTCAATTGAAATGTGCTTAAAGTAATAAAAACATAAAAATATATTTTTGATGATCTGTGTTGAGTTTTGTACTAAGAGTTGTGAAATGTTACCACACCTGGTAAAATAGTACCAAAGTGATAACACAACTGTAGGAGCGTTACAGTGGGGAACAGGTTGTCTGGAGTCCAGTAACAGTGGGCATGTACCCCCTCCTCTCTCTCTGTGAGTTAACAGTGGACATGTACCCCCTCCTCTCTCTCTGTGAGGTAACAGAGGACATGTACCCCCTCCTCTCTCTCTGTGAGGTAACAGTGGACATGTACCCCCTCCTCTCTCTCTGTGAGGTAACAGTGGACATGTACCCCATCCTCTCTCTCTGTGAGTTAACAGTGGACATGTACCCCCTCCTCTCTCTCTCTCTCTCTCTCTCTGTGAGGTAAGAGTGGACATGTACCCCCTCCTCTCTCTCTCTGTGAGGTAACAGTGGACATGTACCCCCTCCTCTCTCTCTGTGAGGTAACAGTGGACATGTACCCCATCCTCTCTCTCTGTGAGTTAAGAGTGGACATGTACCCCCTCCTCTCTCTCTGTGAGTTAACAGTGGACATGTACCCACTCCTCTCTCTCTGTGAGGTAACAGTGGACATGTACCCCCTCCTCTCTCTCTGTGAGTTAACAGTGGACATGTACCCCCTCCTCTCTCTCTGTGAGTTAACAGTGGACATGTACCGCCTCCTCTCTCTCTGTGAGGTAACAGTGGACATGTACCCCCTCCTCTCTCTCTGTGAGGTAACAGTGGACATGTACCCCGTCCTCTCTCTCTGTGAGTTAAGAGTGGACATGTACCCCCTCCTCTCTCTCTGTGAGGTAACAGTGGACATGTACCCCCTCCTCTCTCTCTGTGAGTTAACAGTGGACATGTACCCCTCCTCTCTCTCTGTGAGGTACAGTGGACATGTACCCCCTCCTCTCTCTCTGTGAGGTAACAGTGGACATGTACCCCTTCCTCTCTCTCTGTGAGGTAACAGTGGACATGTACCCCCTCCTCTCTCTCTTTCAGGTAATAGTGGACATGTACCCCCTCCTCTCTCTCTGTGAGGTAACAGTGGACATGTACCCCCTCCTCTCTCTCTGTGAGGTACAGTGGACATGTACCCCCTCCTCTCTCTGTGTGAGGTAACACTGGACATGTACCCCCTCCTCTCTCTCTGTGAGGTAACAGTGGACATGTACCCCCTCCTCTCTCTCTGTGAGGTAACAGTGGACATGTACACCCTACTCTCTCTATGTGAGTTAACAGTGGACATGTACCCCCTCCTCTCTCTCTGTGAGTTAACAGTGGTCATGTACCCCCTCCTCTCTCTCTGTGAGTTAACAGTGGACATGTACCCCCTCCTCTCTCTCTGTGAGGTAACAGTGGACATGTACCCTCTCCTCTCTCTCTCTGTGAGTTAACAGTCGACATGTACCCCCTCCTCTCTCTCTGTGAGTTAACAGTGGACATGTCCCCTTCCTCTCTCTCTGTGAGGTAACAGTGGACTTGTACCCCCTCCTCTCTCTCTGTGAGGTAACAGTGGACATGTACCCCCTCCTCTCTCTCTGTGAGGTAACAGTGGACATGTACCCCCTCCTCTCTCTCTGTTAGGTAACAGTGGACATGTACCCCTTCCTCTCTCTCTGTGAGGTAACATTGGACATGTACCCCGTCCTCTCTCTCTGTGAGTTAAGAGTGAACATGTACCCCCTCCTCTCTCTCTGTGAGGTAACAGTGGACATGTACCCCCTCCTCTCTCTCTGTGAGTTAACAGTGGACATGTACCCCCTCTTCTCTCTCTCTGTGAGGTAACATTGGACATGTACCCCCTACTCTCTCTCTGTGAGTTAACAGTGGACATGTACCCCCTCCTCTCTCTTTGTGAGGTAACAGTGGACATGTACCCCTTCCTCTCTCTCTGTGAGGTAACATTGGACATGTACCCCGTCCTCTCTCTCTGTGAGTTAAGAGTGGACATGTACCCCCTCCTCTCTCTCTGTGAGGTAACAGTGGACATGTACCCCCTCCTCTCTCTCTGTGAGTTAACAGTGGACATGTACCCCCTCCTCTCTCTCTGTGAGGTACAGTGGACATGTACCCCCTCCTCTCTCTCTGTGAGGTAACAGTGGACATGTACCCCTTCCTCTCTCTCTGTGAGGTAACAGTGGACATGTACCCCCTCCTCTCTCTCTTTCAGGTAATAGTGGACATGTACCCCCTCCTCTCTCTCTGTGAGGTAACAGTGGACATGTACCCCCTCCTCTCTCTCTGTGAGGTACAGTGGACATGTACCCCCTCCTCTCTCTCTCTGTGAGTTAACAGTGGACATGTACCCCATCCTCTGTCTGTGTGAGGTAACAGTGGACATGTACCCCCTCCTCTCTCTGTGTGAGGTAACAGTGGACATGTATCCCCTCCTCTCTCTCTGTGAGGTAACAGTGGACATGTACCCCCTCCTCTCTCTCTGTGAGGTAACAGTGGACATGTACACCCTACTCTCTCTATGTGAGTTAACAGTGGACATGTACCCCCTCCTCTCTCTCTGTGAGTTAACAGTGGACATGTACCCCCTCCTCTCTCACTGTGTGGTAACAGTGGACATGAACCCCCTCCTCTCTCTCTTTGAGTTAACATTGGACATGTACCCCCTCCTCTCTCTCTGTGAGGTAACAGTGGACATGTACCCCCTCCTCTCTCTCTCTGTGAGTTAACAGTGGACATGTACCCCCTCCTCTCTCTCTGTGAGGTAACAGTGGTCATGTACCCCCTCCTCTCTCTCTGTGAGGTAACAGTGGACATGTACCCCCTCCTCTCTCTCTTTCAGGTAATATTGGACATGTATCCCCTCCTCTCTCTCTGTGAGTTAACAGTGGACATGTACCCCCTCCTCTCTCTCTGTGAGTTAACAGTGGTCATGTACCCCCTCCTCTCTCTCTGTGAGTTAACAGTGGACATGTACCCCCTCCTCTCTCTCTGTGAGTTAACAGTGGACATGTACCCCCTCCTCTCTCTCTGTGAGTTAACAGTGGACATGTACCCCGTCCTCTCTCTCTCTCTCTCTCTGTGAGGTAACAGTGGACATGTACCCCCTCCTCTCTCTCTCTGTGAGGTAACAGTGGACATGTACCCCCTCCTCTCTCTCTGTGAGGTAACAGTGGACATGTACCCCATCCTCTCTCTCTGTGAGTTAAGAGTGGACATGTACCCCCTCCTCTCTCTCTGTGAGTTAACAGTGGACATGTACCCACTCCTCTCTCTCTGTGAGGTAACAGTGGACATGTACCCCCTCCTCTCTCTCTGTGAGTTAACAGTGGACATGTACCCCCTCCTCTCTCTCTGTGAGTTAACAGTGGACATGTACCGCCTCCTCTCTCTCTGTGAGGTAACAGTGGACATGTACCCCCTCCTCTCTCTCTGTGAGGTAACAGTGGACATGTACCCCGTCCTCTCTCTCTGTGAGTTAAGAGTGGACATGTACCCCCTCCTCTCTCTCTGTGAGGTAACAGTGGACATGTACCCCCTCCTCTCTCTCTGTGAGTTAACAGTGGACATGTACCCCTCCTCTCTCTCTGTGAGGTACAGTGGACATGTACCCCCTCCTCTCTCTCTGTGAGGTAACAGTGGACATGTACCCCTTCCTCTCTCTCTGTGAGGTAACAGTGGACATGTACCCCCTCCTCTCTCTCTGTGAGGTACAGTGGACATGTACCCCCTCCTCTCTCTCTCTGTGAGTTAACAGTGGACATGTACCCCATCCTCTGTCTGTGTGAGGTAACAGTGGACATGTTCCCCCTCCTCTCTCTGTGTGAGGTAACAGTGGACATGTATCCCCTCCTCTCTCTCTGTGAGGTAACAGTGGACATGTACCCCCTCCTCTCTCTCTGTGAGGTAACAGTGGACATGTACACCCTACTCTCTCTATGTGAGTTAACAGTGGACATGTACCCCCTCCTCTCTCTCTGTGAGTTAACAGTGGACATGTACCCCCTCCTCTCTCACTGTGTGGTAACAGTGGACATGAACCCCCTCCTCTCTCTCTTTGAGTTAACATTGGACATGTACCCCCTCCTCTCTCTCTGTGAGGTAACAGTGGACATGTACCCCCTCCTCTCTCTCTCTGTGAGTTAACAGTGGACATGTACCCCCTCCTCTCTCTCTGTGAGGTAACAGTGGTCATGTACCCCCTCCTCTCTCTCTGTGAGGTAACAGTGGACATGTACCCCCTCCTCTCTCTCTTTCAGGTAATATTGGACATGTATCCCCTCCTCTCTCTCTGTGAGGTACAGTGGACATGTACCCCCTCCTCTCTCTCTGTGAGGTAACAGTGGACATGTACCCCTTCCTCTCTCTCTGTGAGGTAACAGTGGACATGTACCCCCTCCTCTCTCTCTGTGAGGTACAGTGGACATGTACCCCCTCCTCTCTCTCTCTGTGAGTTAACAGTGGACATGTACCCCATCCTCTGTCTGTGTGAGGTAACAGTGGACATGTTCCCCTCCTCTCTCTCTGTGAGTTAACAGTGGACATGTACCCCCTCCTCTCTCTCTGTGAGTTAACAGTGGTCATGTACCCCCTCCTCTCTCTCTGTGAGTTAACAGTGGACATGTACCCCCTCCTCTCTCTCTGTGAGTTAACAGTGGACATGTACCCCCTCCTCTCTCTCTGTGAGTTAACAGTGGACATGTACCCCCTCCTCTCTCTCTGTGAGGTAACAGTGGACATATACCCTCTCCTCTCTCTCTGTGAGTTAACAGTCGACATGTACCCCCTCCTCTCTCTCTGTGAGTTAACAGTGGACATGTACCCCCTCCTCTCTCTCTCTCTCTCTCTGTGAGGTAACAGTGGACATGTACCCCCTCCTCTCTCTCTCTGTGAGGTAACAGTGGACATGTACCCCCTCCTCTCTCTCTGTGAGGTAACAGTGGACATGTACCCCATCCTCTCTCTCTGTGAGTTAAGAGTGGACATGTACCCCCTCCTCTCTCTCTGTGAGTTAACAGTGGACATGTACCCACTCCTCTCTCTCTGTGAGGTAACAGTGGACATGTACCCCCTCCTCTCTCTCTGTGAGTTAACAGTGGACATGTACCCCCTCCTCTCTCTCTGTGAGTTAACAGTGGACATGTACCGCCTCCTCTCTCTCTGTGAGGTAACAGTGGACATGTACCCCCTCCTCTCTCTCTGTGAGGTAACAGTGGACATGTACCCCGTCCTCTCTCTCTGTGAGTTAACAGTGGACATGTACCCCCTCCTCTCTCTCTCTCTCTCTCTGTGAGGTAAGAGTGGACATCCTCCTCTCTCTGTGTGAGGTAACAGTGGACATGTACCCCCTCCTCTCTCTCTGTGAGGTAACAGTGGACATGTACCCCCTCCTCTCTCTCTGTGAGGTAACAGTGGACATGTACACCCTACTCTCTCTATGTGAGTTAACAGTGGACATGTACCCCCTCCTCTCTCTCTGTGAGTTAACAGTGGACATGTACCCCCTCCTCTCTCACTGTGTGGTAACAGTGGACATGAACCCCCTCCTCTCTCTCTTTGAGTTAACATTGGACATGTACCCCCTCCTCTCTCTCTGTGAGGTAACAGTGGACATGTACCCCCTCCTCTCTCTCTCTGTGAGTTAACAGTGGACATGTACCCCCTCCTCTCTCTCTGTGAGGTAACAGTGGTCATGTACCCCCTCCTCTCTCTCTGTGAGGTAACAGTGGACATGTACCCCCTCCTCTCTCTCTTTCAGGTAATATTGGACATGTATCCCCTCCTCTCTCTCTGTGAGTTAACAGTGGACATGTACCCCCTCCTCTCTCTCTGTGAGTTAACAGTGGTCATGTACCCCCTCCTCTCTCTCTGTGAGTTAACAGTGGACATGTACCCCCTCCTCTCTCTCTGTGAGTTAACAGTGGACATGTACCCCCTCCTCTCTCTCTGTGAGTTAACAGTGGACATGTACCCCCTCCTCTCTCTCTGTGAGGTAACAGTGGACATATACCCTCTCCTCTCTCTCTGTGAGTTAACAGTCGACATGTACCCCCTCCTCTCTCTCTGTGAGTTAACAGTGGACATGTACCCCCTCCTCTCTCTCTCTCTCTCTCTGTGAGGTAACAGTGGACATGTACCCCCTCCTCTCTCTCTCTGTGAGGTAACAGTGGACATGTACCCCCTCCTCTCTCTCTGTGAGGTAACAGTGGACATGTACCCCATCCTCTCTCTCTGTGAGTTAAGAGTGGACATGTACCCCCTCCTCTCTCTCTGTGAGTTAACAGTGGACATGTACCCACTCCTCTCTCTCTGTGAGGTAACAGTGGACATGTACCCCCTCCTCTCTCTCTGTGAGTTAACAGTGGACATGTACCCCCTCCTCTCTCTCTGTGAGTTAACAGTGGACATGTACCGCCTCCTCTCTCTCTGTGAGGTAACAGTGGACATGTACCCCCTCCTCTCTCTCTGTGAGGTAACAGTGGACATGTACCCCGTCCTCTCTCTCTGTGAGTTAACAGTGGACATGTACCCCCTCCTCTCTCTCTCTCTCTCTCTGTGAGGTAAGAGTGGACATGTACCCCCTCCTCTCTCTCTCTGTGAGGTAACAGTCGACATGTACCCCCTCCTCTCTCTCTGTGAGGTAACAGTGGACATGTACCCCATCCTCTCTCTCTGTGAGTTAAGAGTGGACATGTACCCCCTCCTCTCTCTCTGTGAGTTAACAGTGGACATGTACCCACTCCTCTCTCTCTGTGAGGTAACAGTGGACATGTACCCCCTCCTCTCTCTCTGTGAGTTAACAGTGGACATGTACCCCCTCCTCTCTCTCTGTGAGTTAACAGTGGACATGTACCGCCTCCTCTCTCTCTGTGAGGTAACAGTGGACATGTACCCCCTCCTCTCTCTCTGTGAGGTAACAGTGGACATGTACCCCGTCCTCTCTCTCTGTGAGTTAAGAGTGGACATGTACCCCCTCCTCTCTCTCTGTGAGGTAACAGTGGACATGTACCCCCTCCTCTCTCTCTGTGAGTTAACAGTGGACATGTACCCCTCCTCTCTCTCTGTGAGGTACAGTGGACATGTACCCCCTCCTCTCTCTCTGTGAGGTAACAGTGGACATGTACCCCTTCCTCTCTCTCTGTGAGGTAACAGTGGACATGTACCCCCTCCTCTCTCTCTTTCAGGTAATAGTGGACATGTACCCCCTCCTCTCTCTCTGTGAGGTAACAGTGGACATGTACCCCCTCCTCTCTCTCTGTGAGGTACAGTGGACATGTACCCCCTCCTCTCTCTGTGTGAGGTAACACTGGACATGTACCCCCTCCTCTCTCTCTGTGAGGTAACAGTGGACATGTACCCCCTCCTCTCTCTCTGTGAGGTAACAGTGGACATGTACACCCTACTCTCTCTATGTGAGTTAACAGTGGACATGTACCCCCTCCTCTCTCTCTGTGAGTTAACAGTGGTCATGTACCCCCTCCTCTCTCTCTGTGAGTTAACAGTGGACATGTACCCCTCCTCTCTCTCTGTGAGGTACAGTGGACATGTACCCCCTCCTCTCTCTCTGTGAGGTAACAGTGGACATGTACCCCTTCCTCTCTCTCTGTGAGGTAACAGTGGACATGTACCCCCTCCTCTCTCTCTGTGAGGTACAGTGGACATGTACCCCCTCCTCTCTCTCTGTGTGAGTTAACAGTGGACATGTACCCCATCCTCTGTCTGTGTGAGGTAACAGTGGACATGTACCCCCTCCTCTCTCTGTGTGAGGTAACAGTGGACATGTATCCCCTCCTCTCTCTCTGTGAGGTAACAGTGGACATGTACCCCCTCCTCTCTCTCTGTGAGGTAACAGTGGACATGTACACCCTACTCTCTCTATGTGAGTTAACAGTGGACATGTACCCCCTCCTCTCTCTCTGTGAGTTAACAGTGGACATGTACCCCCTCCTCTCTCACTGTGTGGTAACAGTGGACATGAACCCCCTCCTCTCTCTCTTTGAGTTAACATTGGACATGTACCCCCTCCTCTCTCTCTGTGAGGTAACAGTGGACATGTACCCCCTCCTCTCTCTCTCTGTGAGTTAACAGTGGACATGTACCCCCTCCTCTCTCTCTGTGAGGTAACAGTGGTCATGTACCCCCTCCTCTCTCTCTGTGAGGTAACAGTGGACATGTACCCCCTCCTCTCTCTCTTTCAGGTAATATTGGACATGTATCCCCTCCTCTCTCTCTGTGAGTTAACAGTGGACATGTACCCCCTCCTCTCTCTCTGTGAGTTAACAGTGGTCATGTACCCCCTCCTCTCTCTCTGTGAGTTAACAGTGGACATGTACCCCCTCCTCTCTCTCTGTGAGTTAACAGTGGACATGTACCCCCTCCTCTCTCTCTGTGAGTTAACAGTGGACATGTACCCCCTCCTCTCTCTCTGTGAGGTAACAGTGGACATATACCCTCTCCTCTCTCTCTGTGAGTTAACAGTCGACATGTACCCCCTCCTCTCTCTCTGTGAGTTAACAGTGGACATGTACCCCCTCCTCTCTCTCTCTCTCTCTCTGTGAGGTAACAGTGGACATGTACCCCCTCCTCTCTCTCTCTGTGAGGTAACAGTGGACATGTACCCCCTCCTCTCTCTCTGTGAGGTAACAGTGGACATGTACCCCATCCTCTCTCTCTGTGAGTTAAGAGTGGACATGTACCCCCTCCTCTCTCTCTGTGAGTTAACAGTGGACATGTACCCACTCCTCTCTCTCTGTGAGGTAACAGTGGAGATGTACCCCCTCCTCTCTCTCTGTGAGTTAACAGTGGACATGTACCCCCTCCTCTCTCTCTGTGAGTTAACAGTGGACATGTACCGCCTCCTCTCTCTCTGTGAGGTAACAGTGGACATGTACCCCCTCCTCTCTCTCTGTGAGGTAACAGTGGACATGTACCCCGTCCTCTCTCTCTGTGAGTTAACAGTGGACATGTACCCCCTCCTCTCTCTCTCTCTCTCTCTGTGAGGTAAGAGTGGACATGTACCCCCTCCTCTCTCTCTCTGTGAGGTAACAGTCGACATGTACCCCCTCCTCTCTCTCTGTGAGGTAACAGTGGACATGTACCCCATCCTCTCTCTCTGTGAGTTAAGAGTGGACATGTACCCCCTCCTCTCTCTCTGTGAGTTAACAGTGGACATGTACCCACTCCTCTCTCTCTGTGAGGTAACAGTGGACATGTACCCCCTCCTCTCTCTCTGTGAGTTAACAGTGGACATGTACCCCCTCCTCTCTCTCTGTGAGTTAACAGTGGACATGTACCGCCTCCTCTCTCTCTGTGAGGTAACAGTGGACATGTACCCCCTCCTCTCTCTCTGTGAGGTAACAGTGGACATGTACCCCGTCCTCTCTCTCTGTGAGTTAAGAGTGGACATGTACCCCCTCCTCTCTCTCTGTGAGGTAACAGTGGACATGTACCCCCTCCTCTCTCTCTGTGAGTTAACAGTGGACATGTACCCCTCCTCTCTCTCTGTGAGGTACAGTGGACATGTACCCCCTCCTCTCTCTCTGTGAGGTAACAGTGGACATGTACCCCTTCCTCTCTCTCTGTGAGGTAACAGTGGACATGTACCCCCTCCTCTCTCTCTTTCAGGTAATAGTGGACATGTACCCCCTCCTCTCTCTCTGTGAGGTAACAGTGGACATGTACCCCCTCCTCTCTCTCTGTGAGGTACAGTGGACATGTACCTCCTCCTCTCTCTGTGTGAGGTAACACTGGACATGTACCCCCTCCTCTCTCTCTGTGAGGTAACAGTGGACATGTACCCCCTCCTCTCTCTCTGTGAGGTAACAGTGGACATGTACACCCTACTCTCTCTATGTGAGTTAACAGTGGACATCCCCCTCCTCTCTCTGTGTGAGGTAACACTGGACATGTACCCCCTCCTCTCTCTCTGTGAGGTAACAGTGGACATGTACCCCCTCCTCTCTCTCTGTGAGGTAACAGTGGACATGTACACCCTACTCTCTCTATGTGAGTTAACAGTGGACATGTACCCCCTCCTCTCTCTCTGTGAGTTAACAGTGGTCATGTACCCCCTCCTCTCTCTCTGTGAGTTAACAGTGGACATGTACCCCCTCCTCTCTCTCTGTGAGGTAACAGTGGACATGTACCCTCTCCTCTCTCTCTCTGTGAGTTAACAGTCGACATGTACCCCCTCCTCTCTCTCTGTGAGTTAACAGTGGACATGTACCCCTTCCTCTCTCTCTGTGAGGTAACAGTGGACTTGTACCCCCTCCTCTCTCTCTGTGAGGTAACAGTGGACATGTACCCCCTCCTCTCTCTCTGTGAGGTAACAGTGGACATGTACCCCCTCCTCTCTCTCTGTTAGGTAACAGTGGACATGTACCCCTTCCTCTCTCTCTGTGAGGTAACATTGGACATGTACCCCGTCCTCTCTCTCTGTGAGTTAAGAGTGAACATGTACCCCCTCCTCTCTCTCTGTGAGGTAACAGTGGACATGTACCCCCTCCTCTCTCTCTGTGAGTTAACAGTGGACATGTACCCCCTCTTCTCTCTCTCTGTGAGGTAACATTGGACATGTACCCCCTACTCTCTCTCTGTGAGTTAACAGTGGACATGTACCCCCTCCTCTCTCTTTGTGAGGTAACAGTGGACATGTACCCCTTCCTCTCTCTCTGTGAGGTAACATTGGACATGTACCCCGTCCTCTCTCTCTGTGAGTTAAGAGTGGACATGTACCCCCTCCTCTCTCTCTGTGAGGTAACAGTGGACATGTACCCCCTCCTCTCTCTCTGTGAGTTAACAGTGGACATGTACCCCCTCCTCTCTCTCTGTGAGGTACAGTGGACATGTACCCCCTCCTCTCTCTCTGTGAGGTAACAGTGGACATGTACCCCTTCCTCTCTCTCTGTGAGGTAACAGTGGACATGTACCCCCTCCTCTCTCTCTTTCAGGTAATAGTGGACATGTACCCCCTCCTCTCTCTCTGTGAGGTAACAGTGGACATGTACCCCCTCCTCTCTCTCTGTGAGGTACAGTGGACATGTACCCCCTCCTCTCTCTCTCTGTGAGTTAACAGTGGACATGTACCCCATCCTCTGTCTGTGTGAGGTAACAGTGGACATGTACCCCCTCCTCTCTCTGTGTGAGGTAACAGTGGACATGTATCCCCTCCTCTCTCTCTGTGAGGTAACAGTGGACATGTACCCCCTCCTCTCTCTCTGTGAGGTAACAGTGGACATGTACACCCTACTCTCTCTATGTGAGTTAACAGTGGACATGTACCCCCTCCTCTCTCTCTGTGAGTTAACAGTGGACATGTACCCCCTCCTCTCTCACTGTGTGGTAACAGTGGACATGAACCCCCTCCTCTCTCTCTTTGAGTTAACATTGGACATGTACCCCCTCCTCTCTCTCTGTGAGGTAACAGTGGACATGTACCCCCTCCTCTCTCTCTCTGTGAGTTAACAGTGGACATGTACCCCCTCCTCTCTCTCTGTGAGGTAACAGTGGTCATGTACCCCCTCCTCTCTCTCTGTGAGGTAACAGTGGACATGTATCCCCTCCTCTCTCTCTTTCAGGTAATATTGGACATGTATCCCCTCCTCTCTCTCTGTGAGTTAACAGTGGACATGTACCCCCTCCTCTCTCTCTGTGAGTTAACAGTGGTCATGTACCCCCTCCTCTCTCTCTGTGAGTTAACAGTGGACATGTACCCCCTCCTCTCTCTCTGTGAGTTAACAGTGGACATGTACCCCCTCCTCTCTCTCTGTGAGTTAACAGTGGACATGTACCCCCTCCTCTCTCTCTGTGAGGTAACAGTGGACATATACCCTCTCCTCTC
The DNA here is from genome assembly GCF_965601325.2 of Salmo salar. NCBI lineage: Eukaryota > Metazoa > Chordata > Actinopteri > Salmoniformes > Salmonidae > Salmo > Salmo salar. Next base: position 110,548,063 of record NC_138300.1, read on the forward strand.
TCTCTGTGAGTTAACAGTCGACATGTACCCCCTCCTCTCTCTCTGTGAGTTAACAGTGGACATGTACCCCCTCCTCTCTCTCTCTCTCTCTCTGTGAGGTAACAGTGGACATGTACCCCCTCCTCTCTCTCTGTGAGGTAACAGTGGACATGTACCCCCTCCTCTCTCTCTCTGTGAGTTAACAGTGGACATGTACCCCCTCCTCTCTCTCTCTCTCTCTCTGTGAGGTAACAGTGGACATGTACCCCCTCCTCTCTCTCTGTGAGGTAACAGTGGACATGTACCCCATCCTCTCTCTCTGTGAGTTAAGAGTGGACATGTACCCCCTCCTCTCTCTCTGTGAGTTAACAGTGGACATGTACCCACTCCTCTCTCTCTGTGAGGTAACAGTGGACATGTACCCCCTCCTCTCTCTCTGTGAGTTAACAGTGGACATGTACCCCCTCCTCTCTCTCTGTGAGTTAACAGTGGACATGTACCGCCTCCTCTCTCTCTGTGAGGTAACAGTGGACATGTACCCCCTCCTCTCTCTCTGTGAGGTAACAGTGGACATGTACCCCGTCCTCTCTCTCTGTGAGTTAAGAGTGGACATGTACCCCCTCCTCTCTCTCTGTGAGGTAACAGTGGACATGTACCCCCTCCTCTCTCTCTGTGAGTTAACAGTGGACATGTACCCCTCCTCTCTCTCTGTGAGGTACAGTGGACATGTACCCCCTCCTCTCTCTCTGTGAGGTAACAGTGGACATGTACCCCTTCCTCTCTCTCTTTGAGGTAACAGTGGACATGTACCCCCTCCTCTCTCTCTGTGAGGTACAGTGGACATGTACCCCCTCCTCTCTCTCTCTGTGAGTTAACAGTGGACATGTACCCCATCCTCTGTCTGTGTGAGGTAACAGTGGACATGTACCCCCTCCTCTCTCTGTGTGAGGTAACAGTGGACATGTATCCCCTCCTCTCTCTCTGTGAGGTAACAGTGGACATGTACCCCCTCCTCTCTCTCTGTGAGGTAACAGTGGACATGTACACCCTACTCTCTCTATGTGAGTTAACAGTGGACATGTACCCCCTCCTCTCTCTCTGTGAGTTAACAGTGGACATGTACCCCCTCCTCTCTCACTGTGTGGTAACAGTGGACATGAACCCCCTCCTCTCTCTCTTTGAGTTAACATTGGACATGTACCCCCTCCTCTCTCTCTGTGAGGTAACAGTGGACATGTACCCCCTCCTCTCTCTCTCTGTGAGTTAACAGTGGACATGTACCCCCTCCTCTCTCTCTGTGAGGTAACAGTGGTCATGTACCCCCTCCTCTCTCTCTGTGAGGTAACAGTGGACATGTACCCCCTCCTCTCTCTCTTTCAGGTAATATTGGACATGTATCCCCTCCTCTCTCTCTGTGAGTTAACAGTGGACATGTACCCCCTCCTCTCTCTCTGTGAGTTAACAGTGGTCATGTACCCCCTCCTCTCTCTCTGTGAGTTAACAGTGGACATGTACCCCCTCCTCTCTCTCTGTGAGTTAACAGTGGACATGTACCCCCTCCTCTCTCTCTGTGAGTTAACAGTGGACATGTACCCCCTCCTCTCTCTCTGTGAGGTAACAGTGGACATATACCCTCTCCTCTCTCTCTGTGAGTTAACAGTCGACATGTACCCCCTCCTCTCTCTCTGTGAGTTAACAGTGGACATGTACCCCCTCCTCTCTCTCTCTCTCTCTCTGTGAGGTAACAGTGGACATGTACCCCCTCCTCTCTCTCTCTGTGAGGTAACAGTGGACATGTACCCCCTCCTCTCTCTCTGTGAGGTAACAGTGGACATGTACCCCATCCTCTCTCTCTGTGAGTTAAGAGTGGACATGTACCCCCTCCTCTCTCTCTGTGAGTTAACAGTGGACATGTACCCACTCCTCTCTCTCTGTGAGGTAACAGTGGACATGTACCCCCTCCTCTCTCTCTGTGAGTTAACAGTGGACATGTACCCCCTCCTCTCTCTCTGTGAGTTAACAGTGGACATGTACCGCCTCCTCTCTCTCTGTGAGGTAACAGTGGACATGTACCCCCTCCTCTCTCTCTGTGAGGTAACAGTGGACATGTACCCCGTCCTCTCTCTCTGTGAGTTAAGAGTGGACATGTACCCCCTCCTCTCTCTCTGTGAGGTAACAGTGGACATGTACCCCCTCCTCTCTCTCTGTGAGTTAACAGTGGACATGTACCCCTCCTCTCTCTCTGTGAGGTACAGTGGACATGTACCCCCTCCTCTCTCTCTGTGAGGTAACAGTGGACATGTACCCCTTCCTCTCTCTCTGTGAGGTAACAGTGGACATGTACCCCCTCCTCTCTCTCTTTCAGGTAATAGTGGACATGTACCCCCTCCTCTCTCTCTGTGAGGTAACAGTGGACATGTACCCCCTCCTCTCTCTCTGTGAGGTACAGTGGACATGTACCCCCTCCTCTCTCTGTGTGAGGTAACACTGGACATGTACCCCCTCCTCTCTCTCTGTGAGGTAACAGTGGACATGTACCCCCTCCTCTCTCTCTGTGAGGTAACAGTGGACATGTACACCCTACTCTCTCTATGTGAGTTAACAGTGGACATGTACCCCCTCCTCTCTCTCTGTGAGTTAACAGTGGTCATGTACCCCCTCCTCTCTCTCTGTGAGTTAACAGTGGACATGTACCCCCTCCTCTCTCTCTGTGAGGTAACAGTGGACATGTACCCTCTCCTCTCTCTCTCTGTGAGTTAACAGTCGACATGTACCCCCTCCTCTCTCTCTGTGAGTTAACAGTGGACATGTACCCCTTCCTCTCTCTCTGTGAGGTAACAGTGGACTTGTACCCCCTCCTCTCTCTCTGTGAGGTAACAGTGGACATGTACCCCCTCCTCTCTCTCTGTGAGGTAACAGTGGACATGTACCCCCTCCTCTCTCTCTGTTAGGTAACAGTGGACATGTACCCCTTCCTCTCTCTCTGTGAGGTAACATTGGACATGTACCCCATCCTCTCTCTCTGTGAGTTAAGAGTGAACATGTACCCCCTCCTCTCTCTCTGTGAGGTAACAGTGGACATGTACCCCCTCCTCTCTCTCTGTGAGTTAACAGTGGACATGTACCCCCTCTTCTCTCTCTCTGTGAGGTAACATTGGACATGTACCCCCTACTCTCTCTCTGTGAGTTAACAGTGGACATGTACCCCCTCCTCTCTCTTTGTGAGGTAACAGTGGACATGTACCCCTTCCTCTCTCTCTGTGAGGTAACATTGGACATGTACCCCGTCCTCTCTCTCTGTGAGTTAAGAGTGGACATGTACCCCCTCCTCTCTCTCTGTGAGGTAACAGTGGACATGTACCCCCTCCTCTCTCTCTGTGAGTTAACAGTGGACATGTACCCCCTCCTCTCTCTCTGTGAGGTACAGTGGACATGTACCCCCTCCTCTCTCTCTGTGAGGTAACAGTGGACATGTACCCCTTCCTCTCTCTCTGTGAGGTAACAGTGGACATGTACCCCCTCCTCTCTCTCTTTCAGGTAATAGTGGACATGTACCCCCTCCTCTCTCTCTGTGAGGTAACAGTGGACATGTACCCCCTCCTCTCTCTCTGTGAGGTACAGTGGACATGTACCCCCTCCTCTCTCTCTCTGTGAGTTAACAGTGGACATGTACCCCATCCTCTGTCTGTGTGAGGTAACAGTGGACATGTACCCCCTCCTCTCTCTGTGTGAGGTAACAGTGGACATGTATCCCCTCCTCTCTCTCTGTGAGGTAACAGTGGACATGTACCCCCTCCTCTCTCTCTGTGAGGTAACAGTGGACATGTACACCCTACTCTCTCTATGTGAGTTAACAGTGGACATGTACCCCCTCCTCTCTCTCTGTGAGTTAACAGTGGACATGTACCCCCTCCTCTCTCACTGTGTGGTAACAGTGGACATGAACCCCCTCCTCTCTCTCTTTGAGTTAACATTGGACATGTACCCCCTCCTCTCTCTCTGTGAGGTAACAGTGGACATGTACCCCCTCCTCTCTCTCTCTGTGAGTTAACAGTGGACATGTACCCCCTCCTCTCTCTCTGTGAGGTAACAGTGGTCATGTACCCCCTCCTCTCTCTCTGTGAGGTAACAGTGGACATGTACCCCCTCCTCTCTCTCTTTCAGGTAATATTGGACATGTATCCCCTCCTCTCTCTCTGTGAGTTAACAGTGGACATGTACCCCCTCCTCTCTCTCTGTGAGTTAACAGTGGTCATGTACCCCCTCCTCTCTCTCTGTGAGTTAACAGTGGACATGTACCCCCTCCTCTCTCTCTGTGAGTTAACAGTGGACATGTACCCCCTCCTCTCTCTCTGTGAGTTAACAGTGGACATGTACCCCCTCCTCTCTCTCTGTGAGGTAACAGTGGACATATACCCTCTCCTCTCTCTCTGTGAGTTAACAGTCGACATGTACCCCCTCCTCTCTCTCTGTGAGTTAACAGTGGACATGTACCCCCTCCTCTCTCTCTCTCTCTCTCTGTGAGGTAACAGTGGACATGTACCCCCTCCTCTCTCTCTCTGTGAGGTAACAGTGGACATGTACCCCCTCCTCTCTCTCTGTGAGGTAACAGTGGACATGTACCCCATCCTCTCTCTCTGTGAGTTAAGAGTGGACATGTACCCCCTCCTCTCTCTCTGTGAGTTAACAGTGGACATGTACCCACTCCTCTCTCTCTGTGAGGTAACAGTGGACATGTACCCCCTCCTCTCTCTCTGTGAGTTAACAGTGGACATGTACCCCCTCCTCTCTCTCTGTGAGTTAACAGTGGACATGTACCGCCTCCTCTCTCTCTGTGAGGTAACAGTGGACATGTACCCCCTCCTCTCTCTCTGTGAGGTAACAGTGGACATGTACCCCGTCCTCTCTCTCTGTGAGTTAAGAGTGGACATGTACCCCCTCCTCTCTCTCTGTGAGGTAACAGTGGACATGTACCCCCTCCTCTCTCTCTGTGAGTTAACAGTGGACATGTACCCCTCCTCTCTCTCTGTGAGGTACAGTGGACATGTACCCCCTCCTCTCTCTCTGTGAGGTAACAGTGGACATGTACCCCTTCCTCTCTCTCTGTGAGGTAACAGTGGACATGTACCCCCTCCTCTCTCTCTGTGAGGTACAGTGGACATGTACCCCCTCCTCTCTCTCTCTGTGAGTTAACAGTGGACATGTACCCCATCCTCTGTCTGTGTGAGGTAACAGTGGACATGTACCCCCTCCTCTCTCTGTGTGAGGTAACAGTGGACATGTATCCCCTCCTCTCTCTATGTGAGGTAACAGTGGACATGTACCCCCTCCTCTCTCTCTGTGAGGTAACAGTGGACATGTACACCCTACTCTCTCTATGTGAGTTAACAGTGGACATGTACCCCCTCCTCTCTCTCTGTGAGTTAACAGTGGACATGTACCCCCTCCTCTCTCACTGTGTGGTAACAGTGGACATGAACCCCCTCCTCTCTCTCTTTGAGTTAACATTGGACATGTACCCCCTCCTCTCTCTCTGTGAGGTAACAGTGGACATGTACCCCCTCCTCTCTCTCTCTGTGAGTTAACAGTGGACATGTACCCCCTCCTCTCTCTCTGTGAGGTAACAGTGGTCATGTACCCCCTCCTCTCTCTCTGTGAGGTAACAGTGGACATGTACCCCCTCCTCTCTCTCTTTCAGGTAATATTGGACATGTATCCCCTCCTCTCTCTCTGTGAGTTAACAGTGGACATGTACCCCCTCCTCTCTCTCTGTGAGTTAACAGTGGTCATGTACCCCCTCCTCTCTCTCTGTGAGTTAACAGTGGACATGTACCCCCTCCTCTCTCTCTGTGAGTTAACAGTGGACATGTACCCCCTCCTCTCTCTCTGTGAGTTAACAGTGGACATGTACCCCCTCCTCTCTCTCTGTGAGGTAACAGTGGACATATACCCTCTCCTCTCTCTCTGTGAGTTAACAGTCGACATGTACCCCCTCCTCTCTCTCTGTGAGTTAACAGTGGACATGTACCCCCTCCTCTCTCTCTCTCTCTCTCTGTGAGGTAACAGTGGACATGTACCCCCTCCTCTCTCTCTCTGTGAGGTAACAGTGGACATGTACCCCCTCCTCTCTCTCTGTGAGGTAACAGTGGACATGTACCCCATCCTCTCTCTCTGTGAGTTAAGAGTGGACATGTACCCCCTCCTCTCTCTCTGTGAGTTAACAGTGGACATGTACCCACTCCTCTCTCTCTGTGAGGTAACAGTGGACATGTACCCCCTCCTCTCTCTCTGTGAGTTAACAGTGGACATGTACCCCCTCCTCTCTCTCTGTGAGTTAACAGTGGACATGTACCGCCTCCTCTCTCTCTGTGAGGTAACAGTGGACATGTACCCCCTCCTCTCTCTCTGTGAGGTAACAGTGGACATGTACCCCGTCCTCTCTCTCTGTGAGTTAAGAGTGGACATGTACCCCCTCCTCTCTCTCTGTGAGGTAACAGTGGACATGTACCCCCTCCTCTCTCTCTGTGAGTTAAAAGTGGACATGTACCCCTCCTCTCTCTCTGTGAGGTACAGTGGACATGTACCCCCTCCTCTCTCTCTGTGAGGTAACAGTGGACATGTACCCCTTCCTCTCTCTCTGTGAGGTAACAGTGGACATGTACCCCCTCCTCTCTCTCTTTCAGGTAATAGTGGACATGTACCCCCTCCTCTCTCTCTGTGAGGTAACAGTGGACATGTACCCCCTCCTCTCTCTCTGTGAGGTACAGTGGACATGTACCCCCGCCTCTCTCTGTGTGAGGTAACACTGGACATGTACCCCCTCCTCTCTCTCTGTGAGGTAACAGTGGACATGTACCCCCTCCTCTCTCTCTGTGAGGTAACAGTGGACATGTACACCCTACTCTCTCTATGTGAGTTAACAGTGGACATGTACCCCCTCCTCTCTCTCTGTGAGTTAACAGTGGTCATGTACCCCCTCCTCTCTCTCTGTGAGTTAACAGTGGACATGTACCCCCTCCTCTCTCTCTGTGAGGTAACAGTGGACATGTACCCTCTCCTCTCTCTCTCTGTGAGTTAACAGTCGACATGTACCCCCTCCTCTCTCTCTGTGAGTTAACAGTGGACATGTACCCCTTCCTCTCTCTCTGTGAGGTAACAGTGGACTTGTACCCCCTCCTCTCTCTCTGTGAGGTAACAGTGGACATGTACCCCCTCCTCTCTCTCTGTGAGGTAACAGTGGACATGTACCCCCTCCTCTCTCTCTGTTAGGTAACAGTGGACATGTACCCCTTCCTCTCTCTCTGTGAGGTAACATTGGACATGTACCCCGTCCTCTCTCTCTGTGAGTTAAGAGTGAACATGTACCCCCTCCTCTCTCTCTGTGAGGTAACAGTGGACATGTACCCCCTCCTCTCTCTCTGTGAGTTAACAGTGGACATGTACCCCCTCTTCTCTCTCTCTGTGAGGTAACATTGGACATGTACCCCCTACTCTCTCTCTGTGAGTTAACAGTGGACATGTACCCCCTCCTCTCTCTTTGTGAGGTAACAGTGGACATGTACCCCTTCCTCTCTCTCTGTGAGGTAACATTGGACATGTACCCCGTCCTCTCTCTCTGTGAGTTAAGAGTGGACATGTACCCCCTCCTCTCTCTCTGTGAGGTAACAGTGGACATGTACCCCCTCCTCTCTCTCTGTGAGTTAACAGTGGACATGTACCCCCTCCTCTCTCTCTGTGAGGTACAGTGGACATGTACCCCCTCCTCTCTCTCTGTGAGGTAACAGTGGACATGTACCCCTTCCTCTCTCTCTGTGAGGTAACAGTGGACATGTACCCCCTCCTCTCTCTCTTTCAGGTAATAGTGGACATGTACCCCCTCCTCTCTCTCTGTGAGGTAACAGTGGACATGTACCCCCTCCTCTCTCTCTGTGAGGTACAGTGGACATGTACCCCCTCCTCTCTCTCTCTGTGAGTTAACAGTGGACATGTACCCCATCCTCTGTCTGTGTGAGGTAACAGTGGACATGTATCCCCTCCTCTCTCTCTGTGAGGTAACAGTGGACATGTACCCTCTCCTCTCTCTCTGTGAGGTAACAGTGGACATGTACCCCCTACTCTCTCTCTGTGAGTTAACAGTGGACATGTACCCCCTCCTCTCTCTTTGTGAGGTAACAGTGGACATGTACCCCTTCCTCTCTCTCTGTGAGGTAACATTGGACATGTACCCCGTCCTCTCTCTCTGTGAGTTAAGAGTGGACATGTACCCCCTCCTCTCTCTCTGTGAGGTAACAGTGGACATGTACCCCCTCCTCTCTCTCTGTGAGTTAACAGTGGACATGTACCCCCTCCTCTCTCTCTGTGAGGTACAGTGGACATGTACCCCCTCCTCTCTCTCTGTGAGGTAACAGTGGACATGTACCCCTTCCTCTCTCTCTGTGAGGTAACAGTGGACATGTACCCCCTCCTCTCTCTCTTTCAGGTAATAGTGGACATGTACCCCCTCCTCTCTCTCTGTGAGGTAACAGTGGACATGTACCCCCTCCTCTCTCTCTGTGAGGTACAGTGGACATGTACCCCCTCCTCTCTCTCTCTGTGAGTTAACAGTGGACATGTACCCCATCCTCTGTCTGTGTGAGGTAACAGTGGACATGTATCCCCTCCTCTCTCTCTGTGAGGTAACAGTGGACATGTACCCTCTCCTCTCTCTCTGTGAGGTAACAGTGGACATGTACACCCTACTCTCTCTATGTGAGTTAACAGTGGACATGTACCCCCTCCTCTCTCTCTGTGAGTTAACAGTGGACATGTACCCCCTCCTCTCTCACTGTGTGGTAACAGTGGACATGAACCCCCTCCTCTCTCTCTTTGAGTTAACATTGGACATGTACCCCCTCCTCTCTCTCTGTGAGGTAACAGTGGACATGTACCCCCTCCTCTCTCTCTCTGTGAGTTAACAGTGGACATGTACCCCCTCCTCTCTCTCTGTGAGGTAACAGTGGTCATGTACCCCCTCCTCTCTCTCTGTGAGGTAACAGTGGACATGTACCCCCTCCTCTCTCTCTTTCAGGTAATATTGGACATGTATCCCCTCCTCTCTCTCTGTGAGTTAACAGTGGACATGTACCCCCTCCTCTCTCTCTGTGAGTTAACAGTGGTCATGTACCCCCTCCTCTCTCTCTGTGAGTTAACAGTGGACATGTACCCCCTCCTCTCTCTCTGTGAGTTAACAGTGGACATGTACCCCCTCCTCTCTCTCTGTGAGTTAACAGTGGACATGTACCCCCTCCTCTCTCTCTGTGAGGTAACAGTGGACATATACCCTCTCCTCTCTCTCTGTGAGTTAACAGTCGACATGTACCCCCTCCTCTCTCTCTGTGAGTTAACAGTGGACATGTACCCCTTCCTCTTTCTCTGTGAGGTAACAGTGGACATGTACCCCCTCCTCTCTCTCTGTGAGGTAACAGTGGACATGTACCCCCTCCTCTCTCTCTGTTAGGTAACAGTGGACATGTACCCCCTCCTCTCTCTCTCTCTGTGAGTTAACAGTGGACATGTACCACCTCCTCTCTCTCTGTGAGGTAACAGTGGCCATGTACCCCCTCCTCTCTCTCTGTGAGGTAACAGTGGACATGTACCCCCTCCTCTCTCTCTGTGAGGTAACAGTGGACATGTACCCATTCCTCTCTCTCTGTGAGTTAACAGTGGACATGTACCGCCTCCTCTCTCTCTGTGAGGTAACAGTGGACATGAACCCCCTCCTCTCTCTCTGTGAGGTAACAGTGGACATGTACCCCCTCCTCTCTCTGTGTGAGGTAACAGTGGACATGTACCCCCTCCTCTCTCTCTGTGAGTTAACAGTGGACATGTACCCCTTCCTCTCTCTCTGTGAGGTAACAGTGGACTTGTACCCCCTCCTCTCTCTGTGTGAGGTAACAGTGGACATGTACCCCCTCCTCTCTCTCTGTGAGTTAACAGTGGACATGTACCCCCTCCTCTCTCTCTGTGAGGTAACAGTGGACATGTACCCCCTCCTCTCTCTCTGTGAGGTAACAGTGCTCTGTACAGGCAGACGTATGAGTCAATCTTTACTGAACTGATTGGGTCCATTGAGAGAATTCTCACCGAGGTGAAAAGGTTTATTAGAGGCCAGGAGAAGTCTGCAGTGAGAAGAGCTGCACGACTCCTGGAGCAACTGAAGCAGGAGATAGCTGAGCTGAGGAAGAGAAGCACTGAGCTGGAGCAGCTCTCACACACAGAGGATCACATCCATTTCCTCCACGTGACATCATTTGGTCTATCAACAGAAGAATATGTCTCTCAAAGTGTCATATCTGGCTTTTCTCCCCATGCTAGTGGAATGTGTTTGAGCTTTGGAAGTGTTAATTTGTTAAACATTCATCTCTCCCTTCAGGGTCTCAAAAGTCTCTCTATGACCCTCCTGAGCCTGTGTCCTCTCCCATCCTGTCATCTCTCACCTCTCCTTTAGACAGCATGGTGTTTTCTCCTCCTGAGTCTGTGTCCTCTCCCATCCTGCCTGTCATCTCTCACCTCTCCTTTAGACAGCATGGTGTTTTCTCCTCCTGAGCCTGTGTCCTCTCCCATCCTGTCATCTCTCACCTCTCCTTTAGACAGCATGGTGTTTTCTCCTCCTGAACTGAAAGATCAACTGGACAACATGAATGATGTCTACACATGGTAGGAAGTGCTCCAGCTGACGTTGGATCTGAACACAGCTGATCCAGAACTCAGCCTGTCTGAGGGGAACAGGAAGGTGACAGCCACTGATAAAGCTCAGACCTCTCCTGACCAGAGAGATGATTCACTTTTCTGAATCAATTACTGAATCAATGTGATCTTTCAAAATAAAAGTCATGACTTTGGAATTGCTCTATTATTGAATTGATTGACACAATGAATCAGTTATTTACAGTAATCTATGTACCAGTATATCCATTTAGACAAATATGTGTCACATAACACACTCCCACATCATGGGGCGGCAGCGTAGCCTAGTGGTAAGAGAGTGTTGGACTTGTACCCGAAAGGTTGCAAGTTCAAATCCCAGAGCTGAAAAGGTACAAATCTGTCGTTCTGCCCCTGAACAAGGCAGTTAACCCACTGTTCCTAGGCCGTCATTGTAAATAAGAATTTGTTCTTAACTGACTTGCCTAGTTAAATCAAGGTAAAAAAATTAAAATCATAGACTAATACACAGTACATAACACACACATATATATATATTTCAGTAGGAAGGAACACACATGTTTAAGTCTCTGACCATCTTAAGTGACTGTCAATGAAAACAGAGGCAGAGAGAGAACATCAGGTAAAGTTGTGGAGATGAGGGAATATGTGATCAGAACCCCTCCAGTCTGGTTAACCACAGTTAGGTCCAGTATGGACTATCAATACAAGTCACCATTTAGAATGTGATTCAGTTCAATGGGTCTGAACAGAACTGGGGGATGTCAGATATGAAGATGCCTAAACACAACTGGAATATTCACCCACACCACTAGCTCACCTCCACACAATCCATTTACAAGGTAAAGACACACCTTGGAATAAATAACAAAGGAAAACTATTACTAGATGAAGTTTAGTGTTGTATTTTTTATTTCCCATCACCATAAATCATATTTAATCACTGAACAGTAGCAGACCTAACTTCATCTGTTCCTGACTCTGGATAGTGGATTAAAAAGACCATCAATCTCCAATGATATTAAAGTACTATTCTGAACATTACTGATATACTGAGTGGCAAGTCAAGATATCTGCTGGTTTTATTGTTTGGTCAATACCACCACCTGCTGGACAGGTTTAATGTTGCTGGACTGAGCAGTATGGGAGGATGAAAGATGACACATTTAGGGCCGGTTTCCTGGACATCTACATTGAACATGCTTTTTAGTCCAGGACTAGGATTCATCTGTGTCTGGGAAACCAGACCATATACTTTAGTAGAAAGTAAGTGATTCCAGCTAGTAGTGGGCTGACTAGTCCTGAATTGTCCTTTTGTTCCTGGACCATTTTCCATGCAGCTCCAGGTGACAGAGAACACATCAATTAGGGCCGAGCCTACAAGCTGATCAATGATACTGAGGAGAATTACATAGAGACAGAGAACCAACTGAGAAAACATATCAATGGTTCTGAATGACAACCAATATACATCAACACCATACATCATGATTCATGGAAATGTACAAGATCAAAACATTGTATTTACAAATATATGAATACATTGAATTTTAATTCATAACATCTTCTGAAGATCAAATCAGTTAAATCATTGTAGATAAAACAGAGTAGAATGAATCATCACATCTGGGGACCATCACCACCAGCATGACTAGTATCTATGTGGACCCTTCTACAGTTTAACCAGCTCAGCTATAGACTACACCAGCATGACTAGTATCTATGTGGACCCTACTACAGTTTAACCAGCTCAGCTATAGAATACACCAGCATGACTAGTATCTATGTGGACCCTACTACAGTTTAACCAGCTCAGCTATAGACTACACCAGCATGACTAGTATCTATGTGGACCCTACTACAGTTTAACCAGCTCAGCTATAGACTACACCAGCATGACTAGTATCTATGTGGACCCTACTACAGTTTAACCAGCTCAGCTATAGAATACACCAGCATGACTAGTATCTATGTGGACCCTACTACAGTTTAACCAGCTCAGCTATAGAGTACACCAGCATGACTAGTATCTATGTGGACCCTACTACAGTTTAACCAGCTCAGCTATAGACTACACCAGCATGACTAGTATCTATGTGGACCCTACTACAGTTTAACCAGCTCAGCTATAGACTACACCAGCATGACTAGTATCTATGTGGACCCTACTACAGTTTAACCAGCTCAGCTATAGACTACACCAGCATGACTAGTATCTATGTGGACCCTACTACAGTTTAACCAGCTCAGCTATAGACTACACCAGCATGACTAGTATCTATGTGGACCCTTCTACAGTTTAACCAGCTCAGCTATAGACTACACCAGCATGACTAGTATCTATGTGGACCCTACTACAGTTTAACCAGCTCAGCTATAGACTACACCAGCATGACTAGTATCTATGTGGACCCTACTACAGTTTAACCAGCTCAGCAGTACCATCGACATAAAACCCAGGATAGAGGGGCTGAGTGAATGTGGTCTGGACTCTGTGGAGGAGGGTCATTGTGTCAGAGACACTGTAGAAGGACAGAGTACCTGCCTTGTGATCCAGGTACACTCCTACTCTGGAGGACTGAGGGCCTGATACTTTAGTCACAACATTATTTTGTCTGAAACAATAACTACCACTATAGCACTGTAAACTCCAGGACTTGTCATTGAATCCAAATATATTACCTCTCTTTGATCTGCTGATGTCTTTATATGAGACTGCTGTAATAACATTACCAGTCCACTTCACCTCCCAGTAACAGCGTCCAGACAGACCCTCTCTACACAGAACCTGGTCATTGTTGGTGAATCTGTCTGGATGGTCAGGATATGTTTGGACTTGGCCTGTATAGGTCACCTTTCCGTTCCCTTCAGACAGAGAGAGGTGTGTGTGTGCTGTGTTTGGGTCCAGTGTGAGCTGACAGGAATCTGGGAGAAGAGCAGAGCAGAGACCAATGAGGGGAGTCAGAACAATAAGTTAAGTCAGATACTGTATCTACCCTGTCTTTGATTAGAGCACAGCAGAGATCAAATCAGAGAAATATGAGGAGTCAGATATATACCTAGTCTTTGATTAGATCTACTATTGCTATATATTTCTAGAGGGATTGTTAGGAGTGTCAGTAAAAATAGTCTGTTAGTTACTTCACAATAAAGAGACTCACATTGTAACAACTGTTCTCTGGTCTTGGGCTCTGGAGGCAGTACAACATCCAATATATTCACTACAGACACACAAACACATTGACAGAGAGAGGAATGTTATCATCATACCATATTCCACATGTATATGACTAGTAGGGAACTTTCAATGGTCTAAAGTTGCTGTTCTTATTGTTTTCAACACACCTGTAGTGGAGATCTTGGTCCATTCTCCTTTAAGGAAGTCTTCTAGTTTCTCTCTCAGTTCAGACACAGTCTTACTCACATCTCCAAAGTACTGAAGAGGACGGACAACGATGCTGGGTAAGTCTGAAGATACACTGACACTGGAGAGAGACTGATACCTCTAGAGAGAGAGAGGGAGAGAGAGAGAAAGAGAGTGAGGTAGAGTGAGAGCGAGGGAGAGAGAAGGACAGAGAGAGAGAGGGACAGAGAGAGAGAGAGGGCGACAGATAGACAGAGAGAGGGACAGAGGGAGAGAGCGACAGAGAGAGAGAGGGACAGAGAGAGAGAGGGACAGAGAGAGAGAGGGACAGAAACAGAGGGACAGAGGGGGACGGACAGAGGGGGATGGACAGAGGGATAGAGAGGGAAGGACAGAGGGAGAGAGAGGGATTGATAAAGGGAGAGAGAGGGACGGACAGAGAGAGAGGGATGGACAGAAAGAGAGAGGGACGGACAGAGAGAGACAGGGACGGACAGAGAGAGAGAGAGGGACGGACAGAGAGAGAGAGAGAGAGAGAGAGAGAGACAGGGACGGACAGAGAGAGAGAGGGACGGACAGAGAGAGAGAGAGAGAGAGAGACGGACAGAGAGCGAGAGGTCCGGACAGACAGAGAGAGAGAGAGGGCCGGACAGAGAGAGAGAGAGAGAGAGAGAGGGGGACGGACATAGAGAGAGAGGGACTGACAGAGAGAGAGAGGGACGGACGGAGAGAGAGAGAGAGACAGGGACGGACAGAGAGAGAGAGAGAGAGACAGAGATGGACAGAGAGAGAAAGCGAGAGTAACGACAGAGAGAGAGGGACGGACAAAGAGAGAGAGGGATGGACAGAGAGAGAGAGAGAGAGGGACGGAAAGAGAGAGAGAGAGAGAGAGAGAGAGATGGACAGAGAGAGAGATGGATGACAGAGAGAGAGAGAGAGAGGGACGACAGAGAGAGGGAGAGGGACGGACAGAGAGAGAGAGAGAGAGAGAGACGGACAGAGAGCGAGAGGTCCGGACAGACAGAGAGAGAGAGAGGGCCGGACAGAGAGAGAGAGAGAGAGAGAGAGAGGGACGGACATAGAGAGAGAGGGACTGACAGAGAGAGAGAGAGAGAGAGGGACGGACGGAGAGAGAGAGAGAGACAGGGACGGACAGAGAGAGAGAGACAGAGATGGACAGAGAGAGAAAGCGAGAGTAACGACAGAGAGAGAGGGACGGACAAAGAGAGAGAGGGATGGACAGAGAGAGAGAGAGAGAGGGACGGAAAGAGAGAGAGAGAGAGAGAGAGAGAGAGAGATGGACAGAGAGAGAGATGGACGACAGAGAGAGAGAGAGAGAGGGACGACAGAGAGAGGGAGAGGGACGGACAGAGAGAGGGAGAGGCACGGAGAGAGAGAGGGACGGACAGAGAGAAAGAGACAGAGAGAGAGGGACAGAGAGAGAGGGACAGAGAGAGGGGGACAGAGAGAGAGAGGGACAGAAAGAGAGAAGGACAAATAGGGACAAAGAGAGAGGGACAGAGAGAGAGGGACAGAGAGACAGGGACAGAGAGACAGGGACAGAGGGGGACAAAGAGAGAGCGACAAAGAGAGAGCCATCAAGAGGAACAAAGAGAGAGATGGACAAAGAGGGACAAAGAGAAAGACAGAGAGAGATAGGGACAGAGAGAGAGGGACAAAGAGGGACAAAGAGAAAGAGGGACAGAGAGAGAGAGGGACAGAGAGAGAGAGGGACAGAGAGAGAGGGACAAAGAGGGACAAAGAGAGAGAGGGACAAAGAGGGACAAAGGGGGACAAAGAGGAACAAAGAGAAAGAGGCACAAAGAGGGAGAGGGACAGAGAGAGAGATGGACAGAGAGAGAGAGAGGGACAGAGAGAGAGAGAGTGAGTGAGAGAGAGAGAGACAGGACAACAGAATGATTGAGATGAATAGTTTCACATTAAGTTAATTTCATATCACATGTAACAAGGCAGTTTAGTGACCTGGAGGAAATGATGTGATCCTCTGTGTGTGAGAGCTGCTCCAGCTCAGTGCTTCTCTTCCTCAGCTCAGCTATCTCCTGCTTCAGTTGCTCCAGGAGTCCTTCAGCTTGACTCACTTGGGCCTTCTCTTGGGCTCTGATCAGCTCCTTCACCTCAGAGCTCCTTCTCTCAATGGAGCGGATCAGCTCAGTAAAGATCTGATCACTGTCCTCCACTGCTGCCTGTGCAGAGCGCTGTTAAGAGAGAGACACAGAGAGAGAGAGAGAGATAGACAGAGAGATAGAGAGAGTAGGTACAGTAGCCTCTGCACCTCATTGAGTCAGAACACTGCCACCCTGCTTTTCAGGTCCTCCAGGCCTTGTCCCCCCTCCTGGACAGGCAGGTACAGAACACCACTTGGCCCTGCTCTACTCTCCTCCCTCCTGGTCCCCCCTCCAGTAGCCTGCCCCGTAGCAGAGCTAGACCCAGCCTCTGTCCCCTGAGTCCTGGTAGGCTGGACAATAGAACGAGTCAAAACGGCCAAAGAACGTTGTCTGAGCTGGAACACTAGCGAGGCCATGGCAAATGAATTGAAACGAACCTTCACAGAGCCTCTTCTGACTGGAATGATCCTTAGAATTCCGTTTCCCCTAATGGCACCAAAAAATGTCTACCTTTTTATTTGACCACTAAAACCTGTTCTTAGGACCAAACTGAAAAATAACAACTGGTGTAGAAAGTAAACATCCGCACCTCGATAGTGCCAAGTGTGTTTATGTCTGCATTACCAGGAAGTAGGAAAAAACGGGTAACTTCTGACAATTTCTGGTCTAGCGATCGATGACAGCAGAGGACGCTGCCCAACCTTATGTCATTAGAAAGAGGAGATTCTCCTGATTAAAATGGTGTCCGACATGAAAACATCTAAATTTACACATTGTGAGATATTTAGTGAAATAAACAGACATACCATAACTACGCTGCTCAAACTTACATCATTAGAAATAATAGGTTATCCTGATTAAAATGGTATAGAACTTCAAACCATTAAAATAAATACATCTATTACAGATAATTGGAGAAATAGACATGTCCCTATTTTCCCAAAACAATGGCAGTCTGAAAGTTATAACAGCAGTATTTTATTTAACCAGCTTTCCATTTATCTACGACCATTTGACTTTGTGTTTAACATTTAGTGGTTTGTAATCTTGCGGTTAAGAACGTTGGGCAGTAACTGAAAGGTGCCTGGTTTGAATCCCCGAGCTGACTTGGTGAAAAATCTGTAAATCTCCTTTTTTAGGCAGATTCGGGATCTTAACCCTAGTGGCTCTGGATAAGTGTCTGCTAAATGACTCACATGTAAACGTAAACTATCGAGTAAACACCACCTCTTCCTTCCTAATCTGACCTTTGAACCTTGGTCCACCGACCTTTAGAGGACATATAAATGCCGTCCCTTGTGCTCAGAGTCCTATCTCTTCTGCCACACATCTATCAAAATGTCTCTGATCTTACATTTGTCCTCACCTCTACCCAGTGGAATATTAATATATATTATATCTTGTTGTAAAGCTTTTTTAACTAACTGGTCTACATTTTCATTCCCTTCCACACCTGAATGTGCTGGGACCCAGCAGAATCTCACTACTACACCCATTCTCTCATTTCTCCATAATAAGATTGATACCTACAACTGTCCAACCAAATCCACTGCCTTGTCTACTAGTATATTCCCAACAGTCGTCTAGAACAGTAGCAGTGGGATGCTCAACCTCACAGCCTTGCAACCCAATAAGCTAATGACAATTTATTACGCCGTATACCCAAAGGCATCTCACCTGCCTCCACTAGTAAGACACATACAGATGTTGATTTAAATGCACCAATACATATCCTTAAAGCTATATACTGGATTCTGTCCAGCTTAAGTCTTTGCCGCTGTTCCATAAACTATACACCCGTAATAAATTGTCGACCTGATCAGAGCTCTATAAATATCCATCAACGATTGTCTGTCAGCACCCCCATTCCTAACCAGAGACCCACACAACCAACTACCACAAAAGTGATGGAATGAGAGAGAGAGAGAGACATCGTTACAACACTGTACATAGACATAATATAACGTTTCTTCTTCTTTGGAGTTTAACGGTGGTTGGCTTCCAATATGTTGAATTACCGCCCCCAACTGGACAATAATATGAATCTATTTTACTTTGTGATGCAAAATGGGAAAAGGAACATTTCATATTTTTGCAAATAAAAAACACTCTTCCAACTAACCCTACACTCATTAAAAACCCACTACCCCATTCCACTACTTTGACCCTATCTGCTCCTGCACCAGGCCAACTAACCCGACAGTTATTAAAAATCCCCTACCCCATTCCACTACTTTGACCCTATCTGCTCCTGCACCAGGCCAACTAACCCTACACTCATTAAAAACCCACTACCCCATTCCACTACTTTGACCCTATCTGCTCCTGCACCATGCCAACTAACCCTACACTCATTAAAAACCCACTACCCCATTACACTACTTTGACCCTATCTGCTCCTGCACCATGCCAACGACCTGGGAGGACGGGACACCACCACCCAACACACCCTGGAACTCTTCTGAAGTCAAATCTCATATGACCAAATACTTCTCTGCAGCTGCCACCACAACATCTATTGTCTGTGATTTACGTTCCATTTCTGAGGTACAGTTGAAAACCATTGCTATGAACTCTAAGAAGCCAACCTTACTGAAGCATATATCCCTCGTTGGCCAATTCCTCTGTGCTGGCACAGATCTACTACTCACAGGGATCCTCAGGATTCCTCACCCTTGACCCATCCTCCTCTTCTTTCTTCACTGCCTCAACACACGACACCTTCTGCACTACTCTGACTCTAGTCACCTCAACCTGCCTCTCTCTCACCAGACACTTCTGATCCCCAGCAACATGGGCACCCCTACAGTTGACACAACTTTATCCACTGAAACTACACAATCCTCTATCCCATGACCTCCTGCACACTTCCGACATCTTGGAATCTCCCTCCTACAAACTGCTGCAGCATGACCATAAACTTTGTACCTGAAAATCCTTTCAAAGAAATCACACATTTCAATGGTGTCCTGTTCCTGAGAGCAATGCAAGAAACAGATCTTGACATAAGTTCCGTGACACGGAGCGCCCACTGTCTCTGGTCAGAAGAAACACAAACAAATATCACAAGTCCACTACAGGTTACCTTCACTGATTCAACTGCACCCAACTCCTTTCCCACCCACCCTGAAACCACAAATGGTTCTGCCAAAAGGTATGGATCCACCAGATTCTTCTTTATCATGTCCATTGATGCCAGGCTCTGGTTCTGAGCTCTTCTCTACACCTTCTACCTCACTTAACTCTCCCTCATTCATTTCCATTTCACCTCCACAACTCAGTCTGGCGCACGGCTCTCTCTGTATGCACTTGAATTATAACATTTGAAATGTCTCTATTCCTTTGAATCCTTTGTGCGTGATGTTTACTGTTCATTTCTGGTTGTTTATTTCACTTTTGTTTATTATCTATTTCACTTGCTTTGGCAATGTAAACATATGTTTCCCATGCCAATAAAGATCTTTGAATTGAATTGAGAGAGAGAGAGAGAGAGCTTCATGTTAATGTATAGGGGAAATGAGCCATTGTTACTTTTGGTTATGTGATGAGGTAGCCCCGCCTGCGACTTCAAAATCACAGTCGGCCCAATAGGGAATGTCCTCTTGTTGTAATGGTCAAGATGTTGGTTTCTCCCACAGTTGACCTGGGTTCATATCCCATCAGTTACATAAAGCAGTCTGATAGGGGTCCAGACATAGTGGGATTGGAGAAGGTCCCCTGTATTTCTCTCTCTCTCTCTGATTGGAGGAGACAGGTAAAATGGTGTGTCTCCTCTGGACAACAATACTCACCTTGAGAGACTCCACAGCCTGCTGGAGCTCCTTCAACTCCTTCTCTCTCTCCTGGAATCTCTGTTGGACCTTCTGCTGACTCATCCCCAGCAGCCTCTGTGGAGAATCACTCTTCAATGAGCTTTCAAGCTTTATTTATCCAGTAGATCAATATTATAGTAATGTGACATAGGACCCATAGAGAGGAAGGTCTACAATCCTGAGGACGTCCCTATACAATATCATATTATGGTGCAATGTGAATGATTATAGTTTTTATGGTAGGACTACATGTATCAAGGGGTTGAGACTGAACTTTGGACTCATAAAAGGGCATTCAGATGTCACAAGTTTCTTCGTCTTCCGACGATATAGAGAAATCGTCGTCTGAGAACGTGGACCAATACGCAGCAGAGTTGGTGCTCATCATCTTAACTTGTTGGGGATAGGGGGCAGTATTTGCACAGCCGGATAAAAAACGTACCCAATTTAATCTGGTTACTACTCCTGCCCAGTAACTAGAATATGCATATAATTGTTTGATTCGGATAGAAAACACGCTAAAGTTTCTAAAACTGTTTGAATGGTGTCTGTGAGTATAACAGAACTCATTTGGCAGGCAAAACCCTGAGACAGATTCTGACAGGAAGTGGATACCTGATGTGTTGAATTACCTTTAAGCCTATGCCATTGAAACACACAGCGGCTTATTAATCTTTTGGCACTTCCTATTGCTTCCACTAGATGTCACCAGCCTTTACAAAGTGTTTTGAGTCTTCTACTGTGAGATCTGACCGAACAAGAGCCTTGGAACGGTGATGGCCGATTAGACTCTGGCGCGCGAGGTCATGTTGGGTACCCTCGTTCCAATACGTTTTAAAAGAGAATGCATTCGTCCACCTTGAATATTATTCATGTTCTGGTTAAAAAAGGCACTAATGATTTATGCTATACAACGTTTGACATGTTTGAACGAACGTAAATATATTTTTTCCCCTCGTTCATGAAGTGAAGTCCGGCGGGCTTAGATCATGTGCTAACAACACGGAGCTTTTTGGACATAAATGATGAGCTTTTTTGAACAAAACTACATTCGTTATGGACCTGGGATTCCTGGAAGTGACATCTGATGAAGAGAATCAAAGGTAATGGATTATTTACATAATATTTTCGATTTTAGATCTCTCCAACATGGCCGTTCGTCTGTATCGCAAAGCGTATTTTTCTGGGCGCAGTGCTCAGATTATTGCAAAGTGTGATTTCCCAGTAAGGTTATTTTTAAATCTGGCAAGTCGATTGCGTTCAAGAGATGTAAATATATAATTCTTTAAATGACAATATAATATTTTACCAATGTTTTCTAATATTAATTATTTTATTTGTTGTGCTGACTTGACTGCCGGTTATTGGAGGGAAACGATTTCCTGAACATCAACGCCATAGTAAAACGCTGTTTTTGGATATAAATATGAACTTGATAGAACTAAAAATGCATGTATTGTCTAACATAATGTCCTAGGAGTGTCATCTGATGGAGATTGTCAAAGGTTACTGCATCATTTTAGCTGGTTTTATGGTTTTGGTGACGCCTGTCTTTGAATTGACAAAACATTACACACAGCTATTGTCAATGTACTCTCCTAACATAATCTAACTTTATGCTTTCGCCGTAAAACCTTTTTGAAATCGGACAACGTGGTTAGATTAAGGAGATGTTTATCTTTCAAAGGGTGTAAGATAGTTGTATGTTTGAAAAATTTGAATTTGGACATTTATTTGGTTTCAAATTTGCCGCTCTTGAAATGCACCTGCTGTTGATAGGGTGCACCACGGGTGGCACGCTAGCGTCCCACATAGCCCCAAGAGGTTTTAACTGGTCAGGACTTGACATCAGAATGGTAATAGTGTTTGACTTTAGAAAATGGTGATACATTTGGAGAATCTGGGTTAACATATCTATATACTGAAGGTTTATGGTCATATTTGTGGATCCATTTCATTTGAATGATCTCATATTCAAACAGATTTAGTTCCTACTGTATCTTTAATTCTTTGTTTATCAGACAGTCACCAACAAGTTGTTCTGGTCTTACCTGTTTCTCAGTCCTCTCTGCTGCAGCTGACACTGTATCATGGCATTTATGTTTATCCATTGTACACAGCAGACAGATACACTGCTGATCGGTACGACAGTAAACCTCCAGCAGTTTGTCATGATGAGAGCAGATCTTCTCCTGTAGTTGTGCGGTGGCTTTGACCAGCTTGTGCTTTTTGAAAGCAGGATATTCATAGTGAGGTTGGAGGTGAGTCTCACAGTAAGAGGCCAGACACACCAGACAGGACATGAGGGCTTTCTGCTTTCTGGTCCCAGTGCAGACATCACACGCCACATCTCCAGGTCCAGCATAGCACAGAGCAGGAGGGGGAGCAGCCTGGAGTCCTGTCTTCTTCAGTGTCTCCACCACTTCAGCCAGAACGGTGTTTCTCTTCAGAACAGGTCTTGGGATAAAGGTCTCTCTGCACTGAGGACAGCTGTAGACACCTTTCAGAACATCCTTATCCCAGCTTTCTTTAATACAACCCATACAGTAACTGTGTCCACAGGCAGTAGTCACCGGATCCTTCAGTAGATCCAGACAGATGGAGCAACAGAACAGTTCCTGATTCTCTGCCATTTTGGTGCTCTCTCCCATAGGTTAAGCAATGGCAGTGTGAAAGATGACTTTCTGTTCAGTGTGAAAGATGACTTTCTGTTTCATTGAACTCTACACCAGAGGACAGGGAGTGGCTTCCTACTTGACTGTGTTTTCTGTTTGTAGAGGGGGTGTGGTTTCATTGATAAGGAAGTGTAACAGAGTGTTGGGTAGTAGGCAGAGATGGTCAGTATTCATGTTACATGTATTTGAAATACGTATTAGAATTACTTCAGAGTATTTTGTCTTTTGAATCATACTGGGCTGAACTACACTACATTGTATTTTGTATTTTCTAAACACTAAATACTTTTCTATACTATTTTTTATAGGGGTTCACATCTTGTGGTCCCTCTTTCACCCTGCATTGGTATCAGCAGTCTGATAGTACTATGGTGTGATAAGCCTGTCTGCTAAATGACAACATTGGTATCAGCAGTATGATAGTACTATGGAGTGATAAGACTGTCTGCTAAATGACAACATTGGTATCAGCAGTATGATAGTACTATGGTGTGATAAGACTGTCTGCTAAATGACAACATTGGTATCAGCAGTATGATAGTACTATGGTGTGATAAGACTGTCTGATAAATGACAACATTGGTATCAGCAGTATGATAGTACTATGGTGTGATAAGACTGTCTGCTAAATGTACTAAATATAAATGTGTATGTAAAAATGCTGATATATATTTTGTTGAGGGAAAATGTACTTGATATGATTGTAATATGTTGTTGTCTCACCTAGCTGTCTGAAGATGAATGCACTAAACAGAGCGTCTGGTAAATGACTCAAATGAAAAGTAAAAATAAAATATTGTAAAGCATGCTGAGTATTATTCTAATGAGCTCCACCCCCAAACAAGGCCAATATTAATACCCAGTGTGCGTTGCGGTAAATTTGGTATGTTAATTTTCACATAGACATTCGTATTTTAGTAATTTAGCTTATCCAGAGTGACTTGCTCAACTAAGGTAGACAACATACATACAGTACCATTGTCAACAAGCAAGAAAAAAAGGTTTTGTAACCGTTACTGAAAAGGTTGTTGCTGTTTGGTCCATCTACTTCCAAATAGTTTCTGTATTACAGTGTTTCTCATTTGCTAACACACAATTCTGAAACCTTACTAGATTTCCTGAAAACATTAAACACTAAACCTCATTTTCAGGCACTGTTTACATAACCTCTGACTCCTCTTGCAAAATGAAACATTCGCCTTATAACAGCTATACTTGTGTTAAAATCAAACACTGCTCTCAAATCATAAACAAAGTGATCAAAATGATATACACTCTCAAGCAGTCAGTAAACAATACACCAAAAAATAGAAAACACATTGTTCAAAACATACAATTCTCAGGGAGAAGTACATTTTTAATCTAAAAAAAATATTCATATTTTTCCATCATTGTCTTTTGATGAACGAAAACAACGTTCTATCATAGTAGCTCAAAATTGATCAGAAATTACTACTCTGCTTTGCTCTTTGCAATTTTGTTTTTTGTTCTTCCTCCTCCTTGTACCCCTATTTTTACAGTACTGTACCCTGCATCTCAAAAACTTGTCCTTTGTCTCTGTGATACTGTAATTCTTGTTCTTTGTTGATATGAACCTGCAACCAGTCAAAATCTATTGAGCAGTCAGTACTGTTAATAAATGGAAAGCACAATGTTCAGGGCCATACAATTTGTCCATTGTACAGTATACAGCCTACAATGCATTGTACTACAGTATACAATAGTAAAAGGGACAAAAATCAAAGGAGTAAACATGTGATCAATGTGCTTCTTCTTGTCTTTGGGCTGGTTCAGGCCAGAGCACTTCCTCGATATCACAAGCAATATTGTCCCTCCTGAGGCAACGGGGGAAGAAGCCTCTTGTGTGCCGTATCCAGCCCTGACATGATTCCTCACCTATATCACCACAGGCTAAATCCATGGCTTGCAGCAGATTTACTCTAGTGTAGGGTTGTCTATCATACACTTTCCATCTCCAAGAGGAGAAAAACTCCTCAATCGGATTCAGGAAAGGCGAGTATGGAGGGTGGTACAAGTTCATAAACTGCCCATTGATGTTAAACCATTCCCTTACCTGAGCAGCTCGGTGGAAACTGACATTGTCCCACACTATCACATAGGTGGGAATGGGATTCTCATTTAGCTCTTGACCCTGCTGCTCTTGAACCTGCTGCTCAAATAAAATATCTCTTAGATTGGCAATACATCTTAGAAGGTGCTGGGTGTTATATGGCCCGAGTGTAACATGGTGATGTAGAACACCATGGTTGCTGATAGCAGCACAGATTGTGACATCGCCACCTCGTTGACCAGGGACTTCAACAATGGCCCGCTGTCCAATCATGTTTCGGCCTCTCCTTCTCCTCTTTGTTAGATTGAAGCCTGCTTCATCGACAAAGATGAACTCATGGGGTCTGTCCAAGGATTCCAAGTCAAATATTGTCTGTGTAGAAATACAATATACTGTATGTAGGATTTTGTAAGTCGTACAGAGACAGTGCTATACTGTAGAGTACAATTAGGCCTACTGTATGCACTTCTGATTCACATACATTGTATGTACTGAAGAGTAATGTCATTCACATAGTATGTGTTAGTACTGTAGAGGATCTGGATTACAGTAAATGTTTCTGAATGTACACTTACTTGCACATACTGAGCTCGCAGTTCTTTCACCCTTGGTGAGTTGCGCTCAAAAGGTACTCTGTATACTTGTTTCATTCGCATCCTGTTACGATGGAGGACACGGTCAATTGTGGAAATGCTCACACTGTCGATTCCCTGGAAGTGTGTGTTGTCTTGTATCACTCATTCCTGGATTTCTCTGAGTCGTAATTGCATTATCTTGAAGGACCATGCCAACTATAACGGCCTCTTGCTCCCGATTGAATATAGCTGTCCTTCCACCTGCATGTGGCAGCCTTGCAATTCTACAGAAAGTAGTTGTGCAGTTACAAAACATATTCATGCAGTACAATACATACCGTGATTAACTTTACAAATGTCTATTGAAACAGCTGCATATAGTGTACTACAGTAAATTTGCAATTACAAAAATACAGTAGTATACTGTACCTGTTCTCTTCTCTGAATGTCCTTACTATGGTGGACACAGAAAATCGGCTCAAATTGGGTTGCACTCTACGTCCTGCTTCCCTCATTGTCAGTCCATGGACAAGAACATGGTCTATAACTGTTGCTCAAATTCCAGCAGATATTTCCACTCTTTGTCTTCCTCTTCCTCTTCGTCCTCCTCTTCCTCTTTCTTGCCCTCCTCCTCCTCTTCCTCCTCGTCGCCCACCTCGCATTCGCACTCGTCCTCTCACATTGTTTCTTCTATCCATTCTCAGACTTTCTCCTTCCCACCTTCAACAACCTGTTTGCTCTCTGAACTGGCTTATATTGGTTGTGTCGCATCATTTGAAACAGGTTAAATCAATTTTGAGTGGTTGTGTTCAATCAATGACGTGTGTTCTCTATTTGTATTTGATTGTTGCCACTTGTGTTTACCAATATGGATGACATGTGCATTAGAGTGCAGAATGTGTTTTGAGAACGAGAATGTGTTTAGAGTTTTGCTGAAAAGTCTAAGTGAGATTTGCAAATTGTGTTTTACCATGTGAAATGGTTTAAGGTATTGACAACAGACTGCATAATTAGCTAAATGAGTCCAGGCAACTGAGAACTTTGTTCAGCCAATGGGGTTTAGTGTTTTAGCAATTGAGAAAAACTGTAAAAGTTATGTGTTACATTATATACATTACATAATACAAGTATTAGTGGTTTAATTTGATACATTGATCTTTATGGTATTTTGTATCTGAATTTTGTATTTGTATGTAGTAATTTCTGTCCATCCCTGGTAGTAGAATACTCTTGTCTGTAGGGTGTTTTCAGGACCAGGACACTGGAGGCAAAGGACTAGTTTAAATAGGAAAATGTCATGGAGTTTTATTAAAAATAAATGTTTTACAAATCACTTTCCAAAGGATTTCAAAATACTAAATAAAATACCTAGCTCTCCTCAGAGCATAATCGCTGGGCAATCTCTTAAAAACTGCACGCTGAGGCATAACAATGTGTTGTAGACATTCTAACCAGAAAGGGGAGAGACTGAAGAATCTTTCAACAACAGCTGTATTAATATGTGGAGACATGAGGTCAACCATCACTCAGGGTGCATGGTAGAGAGACCAATGATTCAGGAACAACGGCTGTATTAAGATGTGGAGACATGAGGTCAACCATCACTCAGGGTGCTGTAACGGCCGTAGAAGGGAGTAGACCAAGGCGCAGCGGGTTGAGTGCTCATATTTAACTTTTATTAACCCCTGTGCGGCCTCCGTCCCGTATGCGAAAAATCATATCGCCATTAGCATAACAAAATTTAATAATAAAAAAAAAAAATATATATATATATATCAAATTATATTGTTTTATAGATACACCTCTCCTGAATCGAACCACGTTGTCTGATTTCAAAAAGGCTTTACAGCAAAAACAAAACATTAGATTATGTTAGAGGAGTATATCGTAAAAGTAGCCACATAGCCATTTTCCGACCAACCACATGCATCACAAATAACCAAAAAACAGCTAAATGCAGCACTAACCTTTGACAATCTTCATCAGATGACACACCTAGGACATCATGTTACACAATACATGCATTCTTTTGTTCGATAAAGTTCATATTTATATATAAAAACAGCATTTTACATATTTTACATCGGTGCGTAACGTTGACTAACTATTTTCCCTCAAATGCATCCGATGAAACAGAGCTACAATTTACTAAATTACTATTCGAAAACATTTTTTAAATGTAATATTGTCATTCTAAGATTTATAGATGAATATCTCTTGAAAGCACCTGTAATGCCAGATTTAAAAATAACTTTACTGGGTAATCACACTTTGCGATAAAAGGGGATGCGATACTCAGAACAATAGGCTAGCAATAGCAATAGGCTAGCCATCTTGGAACAATCGCATATCACAACTAGTCTTGTATACTATTGTCAATAATCCCTTACTTTTGGTTGTCTTCATCAGAAAGCACTTCCTAGAATCCCAGGTCCACAACAAATGTATTTTAGTTCGAAAAAATGACTCCTTTATGTTCCAAGAGCTTGTTCTTGTTAGCGCGTCTGAAGGCTGATCCAAATGCTTCGTCGGCCATGGGACAGCCATTTAGAGAAAATGCATTTTTTTCCCCATTTAGGTTCGTTCAAACATGTCAAACGTTGTATAACATATATCTTCAGGGCGTTTTTCAACAAGAGAGCCAATAAAATTAGAGGGGGACGATTGCATTGTGTTTCAAAACGTTTCGAAAGGGGAGGGTAACCAGGGGCGCCGGCGTCATAATGGTGATGGCCCTCTCCGTGTGACCACGTTCCATAGCGTCTCATTCATTCAATTTTAACAGTAGAAGGCTCAAACCAATTTGTGAAGACTGGGGACATCTAGTGGAAGCAATAGGAAGTGCTCAATGAACCATAGCTCACGGTGTGATTAATAGGCAACGTGATGAAGTTGAGTTCGCAATTCAGAATTCCACTTCCTGTTTCCATCTGTCTCGGGGTTTTGACTGCCATATGAGTTCTGTTATACTCACAGACACCATTCAAAAAGTTTTAGAAACTTTAGGGTGTTTTCTATCCACAAGTATTAATTATATGCATATCCTAGCTTCTGAGTTTGAGTAGGAGGCCGTTTAAAATGGGCACACATTTTTTTCAAAAATCGCTTTAGCGCCCCCTATCCTAGGGGAACGCCAAGAGGTTAAACACTAAACAAAACAAGAAATGAACAACAGCCAAACAGTTCCGTCAGGTACAAAACACTAAACAGAAATCAACCACCCACAAACACAATGAGAAAAAACCCATACTTAAATATGGTCTCTAATCAGAGGCAACGGGATACAGCTGCCTCCAATTAGAGACCAATCCCAAACACTTCCAACCTAGACATAGAAATGAAAAAACTAGATACTAAAACATAGAAATAGACTAACATAGAACTAAACCCCAAAACCCCAAAACAAACACCCCCTGCTACGCCCTGACCAAACTACAATAACATATAACCCCTTTAACTGGTCAAGACGTGACAGGTGCATGGTAGAGAGACCAATGATTCAGGAACAACAGCTGTATTAATATGTGGAGACATGAGGTCAACCATCACTCAGGGTGCATGGTAGAGAGACCAATGATTCAGGAACAACAGCTGTATTAACCTGTTAGGGCTAGGGGGCAGTATTGACACGGCTGGATAAAAAACGTACCCGATTTAACCTGTTAGGGCTAGGGGGCAGTATTTACACCGCCGGATAAAAAACGTACCCGATTTAATCTGGTTACCACTCCTACCCAGTAACTAGAATATGCATATACTTATTACATATGGATAGAAAACACCCTAAAGTTTCTAAAACTATTTGAATGGTGTCTGTGAGTATAACAGAACTCATTTGGCAGGCAAAAAACTGAGAAGGTTTCATGCAGGAAGTGGCCTGTCTGACAAGGTGTCGTTCTTCTTGTCTCTGTTTATTGAAGAGTGAGGATCTTAGCTGTCCCGTGACACTTCCTACGGCTGCCACACTTCCTACGGCTGCCAAAGCTGAATCGTGGCTTTGCAGGCTCTGGCTGAAAAAAAGTAGCGCGTTTGGGTAGTGGCTGGTTACAGTACTGTGAGACTCAGGCTCGTGCCCGCGTCGACCGAAAGCTTTGTTTACTTTCCTCTGTTTAGCTAAATGGACATTCCCGGTCGGAATATTATCGCTTTTTTAGGAGAAAAATGGCATAAAAATTGATTTTAAACAGCGGTTGACATGCTTCGAAGTACGGTAATGCTAGCCCGTGATGCCTGGGCTATGTACTTAGAATATTGCAAAATGTGCTTTCACCAAAAAGCTATTTTAAAACCGGACATATCGAGTGCATAGAGGAGTTCTGTATCTATAATTCTTAAAATAATTGTTGTGCTTTTTGTGAACGTTTATCGTGAGTAATTTAGTAAATTGTTAGCAAATTGCTTCGGAAGTTTGCGGGAGGTATGCTAGTTCTGAACGTCACATGCTAATGTAAAAAGCTGGTTTTTGATATAAATATGAACTTGATTGAACAAAACATGCATGTATTGTATAACATAATGTCCTAGGGTTGTCATCTGATGAAGATCATCAAAGGTTAGTGCTGCATTTAGCTGTCTTCTGGGTTTTTGTGACATTATATGCTAGCTTGAAAAATGGGTGTCTGATTATTTCTGCCTTGGTACTCTGCTGACATAATCTAATGTTTTGCTTTCGTTGTAAAGCCTTTTTGTAATCGGACAGTGTGGTTAGATTAACGAGAGTCTTGTCTTTAAATAGCTGTAAAATTGTCATATGTTTGAGAAATTGAAGTAATAGCATTTCAAAGGTTTTGAAAATCGCGCCACAGGATTCAACTGGCTGTTACGTAGGTGGGATGAATTCGTCACGCCTAGCCCAGGGAGGTTAATATGTGGAGACATGAGGTCAACCATCACTCAGGGTGCATGTTAGAGAGACCAATGATTCAGGAACAACAGCTCTCTTATATAGACACTATTTTACATGAGATTCAAGTGTCACCATTTTACACAAGCAGTTTGGAAAAGGCTCATTTCAGGGTTTAAGCTAAATCATGCTGCTCAGCTGTTAGGTGAAACTCTCGGTGTGGTCAGGGTGTGGTTTCAGTTCTAGGAACATGTTTCTGAGAACTGACACATCTCAGTTGTCAACCCTAATGCTGAGCTGTTGTCGTGACTTCTATCTCAACAACAGGATGCTACCCCTACCCAGAAGCTCTTTTGGCACTCCGCCTACAACATTTGGTTTAGACAGAGGAACAGAAAGAGGAACTTGTACGACACGCTGTTCTAATTCAGATTTACTGGCACAATGTTTTCTTCATTGTATCTTCTTCACACAATAACTCAGTTTAGTACCTTGAAGACTAACTATATGTCATCTTACTTAATTACCTTGTACCTCAGTTAATTTCTGTCACCACAAATGTTTTCCACAAGTTCATCTGACTCTGGGTCAGTAGATAAAGGGCTTCATCTGACTCTGGGTCAGTAGATGAAGGGCTTCAGCTGACTCTGGGTCAGTAGATGAAGGGCTTCAGCTGACTCTGGGTCAGTAGATGAAAGGCTTCATCTGACTCTGGGTCAGTAGATAAAGGGCTTCATCTGACTCTGGGTCAGTAGATAAAGGGCTTCATTGCCAAAATCCTGAAGTTTCTCTTTAAGTCAAAACTATAAATGAAATGTCTTTGGCCACCATACCAATTAAAACTATAACTAAAATGTCTTTGGCCACCATACCAATTAAAACTATAACTGAAATGTCTTTGGCCACCATACCAATTAAAACTATGACTGAAATGTCTTTGGCCACCATACCAATTAAAACTATGACTGAATTGTCTTTTGCCACCATCCCAATTAAAACTATAACTGAAATGTCTTTGGCCACCATACCAATCAAAGCTACATCAAAAGAGTTCTTCAAGAGGTCCATAGTCTTGATAGTGGCTGGGTTGGAGACCCACCAGCTGCATGGTGGCTCACCAAACGAGCATAGAGAGCTGACTGCTGCAAGGTGTACTGCTTAACTAGGATGTGGCCCTAGTTGGAGAGTGGCTTTAGGGTGGAGTACACTTCCAACAGCAGGCATTCCCTTCAACACGTTACAGAAGATAATGTGGAGACAGAGATAGGTAGTATTTCTGTTATATGTATTTGAAATAAATATTTACCCCTCCTGCTGTGTTCTGGTTGACTATGATTTGCAAGTTCTCTCTCTGAAAAATGTAGTTCATTTAATCTGATTGTCATAAAGTTCCATGACTTTGTCCACACAGGGCATCTGAACACACAATTACATTTTGGGTGTTTTATTTAACTTTTGTACACCTGTGGTGTTCCCGTTCATTAGTAATGAATGGGTGAGACTACAATTAGTGTATAAAATTGAGTTCAGGCACATAACCATTCATCAGATGGACACACTTCCTCTCCCAGACACCCACATGCGTGTGTGTTTGAGCACACACACACACACACACACACACACACACACACACACACTCCCCTTCTTGGCTTCCATTGCAACCCCCACAGGAACCACACCTGTTGGAATTCTCACAAACAATCGCAACATTGTTTCAATAATATATAGAACTTTTCTCGCAGATCTGGTATATAAAGCTTTTTTGAGACCTTGCTCACAATTCATTCTGTGGCAACACAATGACCAAACGATATACTGTATGTGAGGCTCTTGAACATATCTTTGATCATGACGCTGGTGAGGAGGAGAGAGGCCAGGAAACTGACAGTGAAGATGCATTAGAGGAGGAAGTATCAGAAGTTGAAGACAACACAGAATATGATCCAGACCAAGAGACAACCGATGTGGAACAATCCAGTGATGAGGAAGAGGGCCCTGCTGAGGTTGTTGGTACATTCCGGTCAAATAATGGGAATCCTGGTCTTCATCCCCAGCTGAGAGGAGAGGTCGGCTGTCTGCTGAAAATGTTATCAGGATGACACCAGGGCCAACAAGGTACGTCATATCCCGGGTTGATGACTTAACATCCTGTTTCAAACTGTTCCTGACAGTCAATGGAGACTATAGTGATAAACATGACCAACTTGGAGGGGAGACGCGTTTACAAAGACAACTGGAAGGAGGTGGAGCGGACACACGTCCAAGCAGACGTGGGTCTCTGGATTTTGGCTGGTGTGTACAGATCCAGAAACTAATCTACCACCTGTTTATGGGATGCAGAGTCTGGTCGGGGGATTTTTCCTGCCACTATGTCACAAGACCAGGCCGCTGTCAACAAGACAAGCTGGCAGCGATCAGAGAGGTTTGGCACAAGTGGGTGGAGCGCCTGCCACTTATCTATAACCCAAGTCCAGACATCACAGTGGGTGAGCGTCTGGTCGCTTTTAGGGGACGCTGCCCATTCAAACAGGACATGCCAAGCAAACTGTCTAAATATGGAATAAAGATATGGGCAGAATGTGATGCAAGGACAAGTTATGCCTGGAACATGCAGGTTTACACTGGGAAACGTGCTGACAGTGTTCCTGAAAGGAACCAGGGGAACCTGCTAACGGTATTCCCGTAAAGGAACCTGGGGAACATGCTGATGGTGTTCCCATAAAGGAACCTGGGGAACATGCTGATGGTGTTCCCATAAAGGAACCAGGGGAACCTGCTGACGGTGTTCCCATAAAGGAACCAGGGGAACCTGCTGACGGTGTTCCTGAAAGGAACCAGGGAAACCTGCTGACGGTGTTCCTGCAAGGAATCAGGGGAACCTGCTGACGGTCTTCCTGCAAGGAATCAGGGGAACCTGCTGACGGTGTTCCCGTAAAGGAACCAGGGGAACCTGCTGACGGTGTTCCCGTAAAGGAACCAGGGGAACCTGCTGACGGTGTTCCCATAAAGGAACCAGGGGAACCTGCTGACGGTGTTCCTGCAAGGAACCAGGGGAACCTTCTGACGGTGTTCCCATAAAGGAACCAGGGATATGTGGTGACGGTGTTCCCATAAAGGAACCAGGGATATGTGCTGACGGTGTTCCCATAAAGGAACCAGGGGAAGTGGGTGGTCCTGGAAATGACTGCAGGTCTCCAGAGGAACAACATAACATGTGACCATTTCTTCACCTCATATGCTGATGACCATGGTGGGTCAGAAGGAACAAGGCTGAGTCGACTCCTGCCTTACTCACCACCAAGGACAGGGATCGTTTCTCCTCTAAATTTCCTTTCACCGATACACACTCTGTGTCCTACTGCCCCAGGAAAAAGAATAATGTGCTCCTGATGACAACTCTGCACAGGGACGCTGCTGTGAGTACCAGGGAGGACAAGAAGCTCAACGCTGTCTTGGATTACAACAGGAACAAAGAGGGAGTACCAGGGAGGACGAGAAGCCCAACGCTGTCCTGGATTACAACAGGAACAAATAGGGAGTACCAGGGAGGACGAGAAGCCCAGCGCTGTCCTGGATTACAACAGGAACAAAGAGGGAGTACCAGGGAGGACGAGAAGCCCAACGCTGTCCTGGATTACAACAGGAACAAAGAGGGAGTACCAGGGAAGACGAGAAGCCCAACGCTGTCCTGGATTACAACAGGAACAAAGAGGGAGTACCAGGGAGGACAAGAAGCCCAGCGCTGTCCTGGACTACAACAGGAACAAAGAGGGAGTACCAGGGAGGACAAGAAATCCAACACTGTCCTGGATTACAACAGGAACAAAGAGGAAGTACCAGGGAGGACAAGAAGCCCAACGCTGTCCTGGATTACAACAGGAACAAAGAGGAGCTGACAACCTTGATAAAGTATGTTACTTTTTATCTTTCAAGTCTCATGTATTTGTTTTGCTATTACCAGATTGTTTTATCTGCACCACAAAAAATAAGACATGTTGTTGTTTGGTGAAATGCTCATTGAATTTGTGAACAATATGGAGTCAATTCTATTCATTTGAATATGTAAATATGTTCTAGATGTGATAAATTAAAACAAAGCTTTGATGCAGTTTTTCACGTCACTATGCAAGACATGAAGTATCACTTGTATGTAGTCATTATTTTGTTTCCTGATTGTTGCACTGAGGATGACGTCACGTTGGCCCATGGTGGTGTTCTTCAACATCTAGATGTGTCGGCCTACAGCGCGTTCCTGGTGTGGATGGAGGTGAATCCAGGCTGGAAGCAGGGGAAATGTTTCAAGAGGAGACTATTCCTAGATGAGTTGGGGAAAGCCATGGTGGCACCCCTCATTCAAAGGCGCCAACACCTTCCTCCAACACCATCTTCCAACACCTTCCTCCAACACCTTCCTCCAACACCATCCTCCAACACCATCCTCCAACACCTTCCTCCAACACCTTCCTCCAACACCATCCTCCAACACCATCCTCTGCTGGATTGGTGAGAGATATACAAGGGCCAGAGGCAAGATCTACGGCCGTCAGAGACAGAAGAGACAGGAGGAAGAGGGGCAATCTGTGTGCACCAAGAGATGTCAAAACCAGCATCACGTTCCATAAATGCAGTGCATATATTTGCAAGGCACATGCAACAACACCACGTATTGTCCAACATGTGCATGAGAACACACAAAATGTAGCCACCATTGATTGACAGATTGTGAACATTTTAATGTTTTTGTAATTGTTAGTAATACTGTTATTGTTACTGTTGTTCTTTAATGTGTTCAGACACTCATTTTGTAATATGGTAAAGTTTTCATGTGTAGTTTTGGGCCGATGTCCTTTCTTTACTAATCAAATCACACCGGGACACAACGGGACACAACAGATGTTATTTTGTGACACTATTTAAACATTTGAAATGGTTTGAAAACAAATGTCGTTGTTAAACTTTGACACAAAGTAGTCTGTGATAAATAGCACAATATGTTTCATCTGAGTATGTGTTATAGTCAGAATAATCCATACATTATGATTTTATTTACTCAGAACGTGTTGTATGAACTCAGGTCAATGAGGCCTACAGGCCATAAATAGTAAATAGAAGATCAAAACGTGTAATGTTCACAAGAACTTCAGCTGATAAAAAGATCTAACACAACATTAGGTGTTAATATATGTATTATTATGGATTTATAATCGGCTATAATGGGGCGGCCATTTTGGACCGGGAACACAGAATGAATTAACATGAAACCAACACAACAGGAGGGTGAATCTGTTCCTGTCTCTGGATAGTGGATTAAAAAAGACCATCAATCTCCAATGATATTAAAGTACTATTCTGAACATTACTGATATACTGAGTGGCAAGTCAAGATATCTGCTGGTTTTATTGTTTAGTTACTATCTGTTCCACCGAGGAAAACTACATAGGATTAATCTGTGTCCGTCACATATAGTTTAGTTAGTTAGTAAGTTAAACTACCTGTTCCATATAGTTTAGTTAGTTAGTAAATTATACTACCTGTTCCATATAGTTTAGTTAGTTAGTAAGTTATACTACCTGTTCCATATAGTTTAGTTAGTTAGTTAGTTATACTACCTGTTCCATATAGTTTAGTTAGTTAGTGATACTACCTGTTCAATGCCACTGAAGAGAATTACAGAGAGACAGAGAACCAACTGAGAAAACATATCAATGGTTCTGAATGACAACCAATATACATCAACACCATACATGATGATTCATGGAAATGTACAAGATTAAAAACTATTAATACAAAGCATTTTACTGGATGAAATCTCTGAAGATCAAATCAGAAATAAATCAATTGGAAAGAAAAACAGAGCAGAATGAATCATCACATCTGGGGACCATCACCACCAGCATGACTAGTAACTATGTGGATGCTTCTACAGTTTAACCAGCTCAGCAATAGACTACACCAGCATGACTAGTATCTATGTGGACCCTACTACAGTTTAACCAGCTCAGCTATAGACTACACCAGCATGACTAGTATCTATGTGGACCCTACTACAGTTTAACCAGCTCAGCTATAGACTACACCAGCATGACTAGTATCTATGTGGACCCTACTACAGTTTAACCAGCTCAGCAATAGACTACACCAGCATGACTAGTATCTATGTGGACCCTACTACAGTTTAACCAGCTCAGCTATAGACTACACCAGCATGACTAGTATCTATGTGGACCCTACTACAGTTTAACCAGCTCAGCTATAGACTACACCAGCATGACTAGTATCTATGTGGACCCAACTACAGTTTAACCAGCTCAGCAGTACCATTGACATAAAACCCAGGATAGAGGGGCTGAGTGAATGTTGTCTGGACTCTGTGGAGGAGGGTCAATGTGTCAGAGACACTGTAGAAGGACAGAGTACCTGCCTTGTGATCCAGGTACACTCCTACTCTGGAGGACTGAGGGCCTGGTACTTTAGTCACAACATTGTTGTGTCTGAAACAATAATCACCTCTATAGTACAGTAAACTCCAGGACTTGTTATTGTCTCCAAATAAACTATCTGACTCTGTTCTGCTGATGTCTTTATATGAGACTGCTGTATAAACCAACTCCCCACAAAACTTCACCTCCCAGTAACAGCGTCCAGACAGACGCTCTCTACACAGAACCTGCCAGTAGTTGGTGAATCTGTCAGGATGGTTAGGATATGGTTGGACTAGGCCTGTACAGGTCACCGTTCTGTTCCCTTTAGACAGAGAGAGGTGTGTGTGTGCTGTGTTTGGGTCCAGTGTGAGCTGACAGGAATCTGGGAGAAGAGCAGAGCAGAGACCAATGAGGGGAGTCAGAACAATAAGTTAAGTCAGATACTGTATCTACCCTGTCTTTGATTAGAGCACAGCAGAGATCAAATCAGAGAAATATGAGGAGTCAGATAGATACCCAGTCTTTGATTAGATCTACTATTGCTATATATTTCTAGAGGGATTGTTAGGAGTGTCAGTAAAAAGAGACTGTTAGTTACTTCACAATAAAGAGACTCACATTGTAACAACTGTTCTCTGGTCTTGGGCTCTGGAGGCAGTACAACATCCACTATATTCACGACAGACACACAAACACATTGACAGAGAGAGGGAATGTTATCATTATACCATATTCCACATGTATATGAATAGTAGGGAACTTTCAATGGTCTAAAGTTGATGTTCTTATTGTTTTCAACACACCTGTAGTGGAAATCTTGGTCAATTCTCCTTTAAGGAAGTCTTCTAGTTTCTCTCTCAGTTCAGACACAGTCTTACTCACATCTCCAAAGTACTGAAGAGGACGGACAACGATGCTGGGTAAGTCTGATGATACACTGATACTGGAGAGAGACTGATAACTCTGGAAAGAGAGAGAGAGACAGGGAGAGAGACAGAGACAGAGAGGGAAAGAGAGAGAGGGAAAGAGAGAGAGGGAAAGAGAGAGAGGGACAGAGAGAGAGAGAGGGGCAGAGAGAGAGACAGATGACAGATAGAGGGAGCGGGACGGACAGAGAGAGGGAGAGGGACGGACAGAGAGAGGGAGAGGGACGGACAGAGAGAGGGAGAGGGACGGACAGAGAGAGGGAGATGGATGGACAGACAGAGAGAGGGAGAGAGGGACGGACAGACAGAGAGAGAGAGAGAGGCACGGGCAGACAGAGAGAGAGAGAGAGGGACGGGCAGACAGAGAGAGAGAGAGTGGGACAGAGAGAGAGAGGGAGAGGGAGGGAGAGGGGGAAAGAGAGAGAGACAGAGAAAGGGAGAGAGACAGAGAAAGGGAGAGAGACAGAAAGGGAGAGAGACAGAGAGAGGGACACAGAGATAGAGGGACAGAAAGACAGAGAGAGAGAGAGACGGACAGAGAGAGGGACAGACAGAGAGAGGGAGAGACGGAGAGAGAGAGGACAACATAATGATTGAGATGAATAGTTTCACATTAAGTTAATTTCATATGTAACAAGGCAGTATAGTTACCTGGAGGAAATGGATATGATCCTCTGTGTGTGAGAGCTGCTCCAGCTCAGTGCTTCTCTTCCTCAGCTCAGCTATCTCCTGCTTCAGTTGCTCCAGGAGTTCTTCAGCTTGACTCACTTGAGCCTTCTCTTGGGCTCTGATCAGCTCCTTCACCTCAGAGCTCCTTCTCTCAATGGAGCGGATCAGCTCAGTAAACATCTGATCACTGTCCTCCACTGCTGCCTGTGCAGAGCGCTGTTAAGAGAGAGAAAGAGAAAGAGAGAGCGAATGTACAGTAGCCTCTGCACCGCTTTGAGTCAGAACGCTGCCCTCCAACAATTGTTTACAGACAGATTATTTCACTTATAATTCACTGTATCACAATTCCAGTGAGTCAGAAGTTTACATACACTAAGTTGACTGTGTTTTTAAACGGCTTGGAAAGTTCCAGAAAATGTCATGGCTTTAGAAGCCTCTGCTAGTCTAATTGACATCATTTGAGTCAATTGGAGGTGTACCTGTGGATGTATTTCAAGGCCTACCTTCAAACTCAGTGCCTCTTTGCTTGACATCATGGGAAAATCAAAAGAAATCAGCCAAAACCTCAGAAAACAAATTGTAGACCTCCACAAGTCTGGTTTCTCCTTGCGAGCAATTTCCAAACGTCTCTAGATACCACGTTCATCTGTACAAACAATAGTACGCAAGTATAAACACCATGGGACCACGAAGCCATCATACCGCTCAGGAAGGAGATGTGTTTTGTCTCCTAGAGATGAACGTACTTTGGTGCGAAAAGTGCAAATCAATCCCAGAACGCGCAAGGAGGCCTACAAATCTGACTCAGTTTCACCAGCTTGTCATGACGTTGCCCTCTTTGGGTACAGCGAGCACCATCCCCCTACATCTGTCTCCCACACCCAGGCTGCTGTGGTCAGAAGAGGTCGTAAATTCCTATGAGGAGACCCTCTCCTCATGGCCACAGTATAAAGAGAGAGTGAGATTCATAGAGAGAACAGAGGAATTTCTTCCACCTCACAGAACTGGAGAACCGAACAGCATGTATGTTCTGGAGAAGGTATAACAGATCGGTGAAGAATCCAGCTACGAACTGGTCCGTTTGGTATCATGAGAGACAATACCGCCACATTATCATAACCGTGTTTATAGAAGAGTCTCAGGTATGAGACTTACATCTAATGGTTGTATAAAATGAATGAATAAGGATGAAGCTATTTGTGAGATGATGGGATGCTATTTAATGATGTTAATGTGAGAGAATTGTATTTCTGTTTAAAGTTTCACTAAGTCCTTGGCACGCCCTCAGGGACATAGACAGGACCTGGCGTCATGAGACAGCCTTTTTCTATGTCCCGAATAAAACCCCCACCTAGGTTTTCTATCACCAGACTAGCTTACCTTGATAACGAGAGGGCCAAGGTTTGAGAGCAGACCAGCTTACCTCGATAACGAGAGGGCCAAGGTTTGACCATACATTTCTCTTGCTGAATCTTTTAACCTCGTTTTGAATTTTAACCATACAACGTGGTTAAACTCTTAGACTACCGACACCGACAGAATAAGAACAAGTCTTTGATATTAATTACTAGTCTGCAGCTAGGAATTCGGTATCATTGAACGCGAAGACCGACAACCGCCGAAAACAGCTATTCTATAACGACATAAATGAATGTCACTCTGAACTATCCATCTAACCACGACAGAGAGAGAGGGCGTACAGACTCTCCAACAGAAACAAACTTTTCAACAGAGATCCAGATGACACACTGAGCGTAAATATATATATTGATTGCAATTATTCCCGAATGAGTGAGCCTTCATGTGCAAAGGTTTAGCATTTCAATTGTTATAATTAACAACTCTGTAGTGCCTTCTCAGCTGACCCCCACTCCCCTTTTGTCTAACAAGCCGCCATGCTGGTTTAGCCCACTAGGGCACATTCTCCTATCATTTCCTTGTAACCATATCTACTGTTTGTTATGCATTTATGTGATTTACCTAGTTAGCAAATAAATTATTTTAACCTGTTATGGCTAGGGGGCAGTATTTTCACGGCTGGATAAAAAACGTACCCGATTTAATCTGGTTATTACTACTGCCCAGAAACTAGAATATGCATATAATTATTGGCTTTGGATAGAAAACACCCTAAAGTTTCTAAAACTGTTTGAATGGTGTCTGTGAGTATAACAGAACTCATATGGCAGGCAAAAACCTGAGAAGATTCCTTACAGGAAGTGGCCTGTCTGACCATTCCTTGAGCTTCTTGACTCTGTTTATTGAAGACTGAGGATTTTTGCTGTAATGTGACACTTCCTACGGCTCCCATAGGCTCTCAGAAGGCAGGAAAAAGCTGAATGATGTAATTCCAGCCCCAGGCTGAAACACATTTTCGCTTTTGGCAAGTGGCCGATCAGAGGACAATGGGTTTAGGCGCGTGCACGAGTCGACCCCATGCTTAATTTTCTTTCGTCTTTTTACCTAAACGCAGATTCCCGGTCGGAATATTATCGCTTTTTTACGAGAAAAAATTGCATAAAAATTGATTTTAAACAGCGGTTGACATGCTTCGACGTACGGTAATGGAATATTTAGACATTTTTTGTCACGAAATGCGTCGTGCTCGTCACCCTTCTTTACCATTCGGATAGTGTCTTGAACGCACAAACAAAACGCCGCTATTTGGATATAACTATGGATTATTTTGAACCAAACCAACATTTGTTATTGAAGTAGAAGTCCTGGGAGTGCATTCTGATGAAGAACACCAAAGGTAATAACATTTTTGTTATAGTAAATCTGACTTTGGTGAGTGCTAAACTTGCTGGGTGGCTAAATAGCTAGCCCTGTGATGCCGGGCTATCTACTGAGAATATTGCAAAATGTGCTTTCACCGAAAAGCTATTTTAAAATCGGACATATCGAGTGCATAGAGGAGTTCTGTATCTATAATTCTTAAAATAATTGTTGTGCTTTTTGTGAATGTTTATCGTGAGTAATTTAGTAAATTTTTAGTAAATTCACCAGAAGTATGCTAGTTCTGAACGTCACATGCTAATGTAAAAAGCTGGTTTTTGATATAAATATGAACTTGATTGAACAAAACATGCATGTATTGTATAACATAATGTCCTAGGTGTGTCATCTGATGAAGATCATCAAAGGTTAGTGCTGCATTTAGCTGTGGTTTGGATTTATGTGACATTATATGCTAGCTTGAAAAATGGGTGTCTGATTATTTCTGGCTGGGTACTCTGCTGACATAATCTAATGCTTTGCTTTCGTTGTAAAGCCTTTTTGAAATCGGACAGTGTGGTTAGATTAACGAGAGTCTTGTCTTTAAAATGGTGTAAAATAGTCATATGTTTGAGAAATTGAAGTAATAGCATTTCTAAGGTATTTGAATAACGCGCCACAGGATTACACTGGCTGTTATGTAGGTGGGACGATTTCGTCCTGCCGACCCTAGAGAGGTTAAAAAATAAAACAAATTAGTGTAGTTTATCCTCTCTTAGGGTAGGGGGCAGTATTTTCACATCCGGATAAAAAACGTACCCGATTTAATCTGGTTATTACTACTGCCCAGACACTAGAATATGCATATAATTGTTTGATTTGTATAGAAAACACCCTAAAGTTTCTAAAACTGTTTGAATGGTGTCTGTGATTATAACAGAACTCATATGGCAGGCCAAAACCTGAGAAGATTCTGTACAGGAAGTGCCCTCTCTGACCATTTCTTGGCTTTCTATACTCTCTTTATTGAAAACAGAGGATCTCTGCTGTAATGTGACACTTTCTAAGGCTCCCATAGGCTCTCAGAAGGCGCCAGAACGTTGAATGATGACTTTGCAGCCCCTGCCTGAAAAACAGTAGCGCATTTGGATAGTGGTCGATCTGAGAACAATGAGACGGGTGCGCGCGTGCACGTGAAGAGGCCATTTTACATTTTCAGTCTTTGAATGAAAAAGAAGTCTCCCGGTCGGAATATTATCTCTAATTTGCGAGAAAAATCACGTAAAAATAGATTTTAAACAGCGTTTGACATGCTTCGAAGTACGGTAATGGAGTATTTTGAATTTTTTTGTCACGATACGCGTCCGCGCGTCACCGTTCGGATAGTGTCTTGAACGCAAGAACAAAACAGAGGATATTTGAATACAACTACGGATTATTTTAACCAAAACAACATTTGTGGATGAAGTAGAAGTCCTGAGAGTGCATTCCGATGAAGAACAGCAAAGGTAATCCAATTTTTCTTATAGTAATTCTGAGTTTAGTGAACGCCAAACTTGGTGGGTGTCAAATTAGCTAGCCTGTGATGGCGAGCTATCTACTCAGAATATTGCAAAATGTGCTTTTGCCGAAAAGCTATTTTAAAATCGGACACCGCGATTGCATAAAGGAGTTCTGTATCTATAATTCTTAAAATAATTGTTATGCTTTTTGTGAACGTTTATCATGAGTAATTTAGTAAATTCACCGGAAGTTTTTGGTATGTTTGCTAGTTCTGAACATCACATGCTAATGTAAAAAGATGGTTTTTGATATAAATATGAACTTGATTGAACAAAACATGCATGTATTGTATAACATAATGTCCTAGGAGTGTCATCTGATGAAGATCATCAAAGGTTAGTGCTGCATTTAGCTGTGGTTTTGGTTTTTGTGACATTATATGCTAGCTTGAAAAATGGGTGTGTGATTATTTCTGGCTGGGTACTCTCCTGACATAATCTAATGTTTTGTTTTCGTTGTAAAGCCTTTTTGAAATCGGACAATGTGGTTAGATTAATGAGTCTTGTCTTTAAAATTGTGTAAAATAGTCATATGTTGAAGTAATCGTATTTCTAAGGTATTTGAAAATCGCGCCACTCTTTTCCACTGGCTGTTGACTAGGTGGGACGATTTCGTCCCACATACCCTAGAGAGGTTATCAAGTGCCTGCCTTGCAATAATAAATATAATAAAATAACTAATAAAAAGCAAATGCTTACATAGGTTTTATTTAAAAAATAACAAATGCTATTTAGTACTAAAATGGTATTTACTAACATAATATTATTACTAAAATAGTTGTAGGCTACCCTACCCTAGAATTAGGGTTCAGGCTAAAATAAGTTATTCGTAGGGTTAGAGTTTCTGTACAGCACTTTGTGACATCTGCTGATGTAAAAAGGACTTTATAAATATATTTGATTGATTGGACTGGGAATAGAACTTTCAGAAGTTGAGTTGGTGCCACAGTGTTCAATACAACTAATAGGAGCTGGCAGGGTGAAACATGACCTAAAATAAGACCTGTTTTTTCAATAAAACTAATAGGAGCTGGCAGGGTGAAACATGACCTAAATAAGGCCTGTTTTTTCAATACAACTAATAGAAGCTGGCAGGGTGAAACATGAACTAAAATAAGGCCTGTTTTATCAATACAACTAATAGGAGCTGGCAGGGTGAAACATGACCTAAAATAAGCCCCACTTTTTCGCATTTACTCCAAAACTACGGCAAACAGCTGGGACATATGGTAATATTATATAACTGGGCTCCTCGTCGGATGCAATTAACTAGTTTTATCAGTAAATGTGTTTTAAAATGTAGTGTCCAGCCTAGCCCTAGCCCCCGCTGTCGGCTGGTCGCGCTTGTCTGCCCTAAACAAACCCTGTGTACCACCCCTCCCCTGTTTAACCTTGAATTTAGTTAAGAAACAAACACTTGTCTATGAAAAGAGACTCCCAGCCGAGAGCCACGAAACGAAAACCACTTGTAAATTTACCAAAACGAACAAACTCTTTAGGGATCTGTTCATCCGTAATAAACGATTCATAACCAGAGACCCACACAACCAACTACCACGGAAGTGATGGAATGAGAGAGAGAGAGACATCGTTAC
Organism: Salmo salar; assembly: GCF_965601325.2. NCBI lineage: Eukaryota > Metazoa > Chordata > Actinopteri > Salmoniformes > Salmonidae > Salmo > Salmo salar. Next base: position 110,592,105 of record NC_138300.1, read on the forward strand.
AACACTGTACATAGACATAATATAACGGTTCTTGTTCTTTGGAGTTTAACGGCGGTTGGCTTCCAATATGTTGCATTACCGCCCCCAACTGGGTTATAATATAAATCTATTTTACTTTGTGATACAAAATGGGAAAAGGGGAAATTATGATAATACTAAATAACACCATTCCAACTAACCCTACACTCATTAAAAACCCACTACCCCATTCCACTACTTTTACCCTATCTGCTCCTGCACCATGCCAACTAACTCTACACTCATTAAAAACCCACTACCCCATTCCACTACTTTGACCCTATCTGCTCCTGCACCATGCCAAATAACCCTACAGTCATTAAAAACCCACTACCCCATTCCACTATTTTGACCCTATCTGCTCCTGCACCATTCCAACCAACCCTACACTCATTAAAAACCCACTACCCCATTCCACTACTTTGAACCTATCTGCTCCTGCACCATTCCAACTAACCCTACACTCATTAAAAACCCACTACCCCATTCCACTACTTTGACCCTATCTGCTCCTACACCATGCCAACTAACCCTACGTAGCCCCGCCTGGGTTCAGTGGCGGCCCAATAGGGAATGTTCTATTGATGTAATGGTCAAGATGTTGGTTTATCCCACGGTAGACCTGGGTTCATATCCTGTCAGTTACATTAAGCAGTCTATTCTCTGAAAGGGGTCCAGACAGCCTGTTCCCAACAGTGGGGTCAGTGGGATTGGATAGGGGCCCCTCTCTCTCTCTATCTCTCTGACTGGAGAAGAGAAGTGAAATGATGTGTCTCCTCTGGTCAACAATACTCACCTTGAGAGACTCCACAGCCTGTTGGAGCTCCTTTAGCTCCTTCTCTTTCTCCTGGAATCTCTGCTGGACCTTCTGCTGACTCATCCCCACCTGCCTCTGTGGATAATCACTCTTCAATGAGCTATCAAGCTTTGTTTGTCCAGTAGATCAATAGTATAGTAATGTGACATAGGGCCCATAGAGAGTAAGGATTCAAATGTATCTGTGTGAAATTATATTATTACGTTGCTATGTGAATGATTATAGTTTTAACAGTAGACGAAAATGTATCAAGGGGTTGAGACTGAACTTTGAAATTACAAAAGGGCATTCAGAATGATAATAGTGCTTGACTTTAGAAAATGGTGATATATTTGGAGAATCTGGGTTAACATCAGGGGCGGAAATTCCGGGGGGACGGGGGACACACGACCCCCCCCATCCTGGGAAAAATATGATTTGTCCCCCCCAATATATCACTGAAACATAACTATGTAATTTAAATAATATTAATAATACGCAATGAAAGCAATTGTGCTGATTATAGACACTTAATAGCTCGTTTTTAAGTTTCAAAAGATTGCGACCCCCCCACCCTTTGCCTCACAATGGTTTGATCCACTGCCAGTTCCTTAGCTTGCGAGGTAACGTAGAGGCCATATCTACTGTCTGAAAGGCACTCAATGCACGTAACTGACGTGAGGTTAATCCAGTCAATCGCGCACACACACTAGCTGAATATGCAGAGCTAGCGCGCAAATATTAACTATTAAGCTAGCTAGTACCTATTCCATTTATGTGGCGTCGTCAAAGATGGAATCTTTGCTATCGTCAATTTATTCCAATATCAGCATGCATGTAAGTTAGTGCTTCAAAGTCCCTGTGATAAGGTTAGCGATAAACTGAACAGAACTACACTCTCTTCTACCATTGTTTTAAATATATTTAATGGTCTCGTTGCAAAAGCTAAATTGTCGCAAGGGAACTTTTATTTATATATTTTATTTCACCTTTATTTAACCCGGGTAGCAAAGATTATAGCAAACACCATTGAATTGGTGCTTGCTAGCTTTGCAAATTCAGCTATTGTTAGAAGCCAGCCAATATGAAACAAACGATTAAAATTACAAAAGGTTGCAGCATATGTTGTGTAAATGGTGAACTCATACAGCTGTCAACTCTTGTCACTGCAATCCTTTTCACATTTGCTAGCTACCTTGTAGATCGAAGCCCATATAGAATGATAGAAGATAAGATGATAGAAGCCCATCTCCTACTGTAAATAACCCACATACTGTGTGTGTGTAGCCAACCAGGTAGAAAAATGGCAGAAAAATGGCAGAAAAAAGACGGACATCAGAGTATTTTTCAGTACACCAAAACGCAAAGTAAGAACCCTAGTAGCCTAATATCTCAAAGACTAGTTGATAAAATGTTCATAAGAAAGAAATGAAATTCTAATGGAAATGTTTCACAATGATGTCATTAGGCAGAGCAGGCAACAGATGGCACACAGACAGCAGAGTTGGGGACAGATATGCAGGGACAGACTGGCAGAGACAGGGAGACTCAGGTAAGTTTGTTGAGTCTTTGTTTGGCAACATTATGAAAAGTTCTCAATTTTTTTTACTTGTAAAATAGGAACATAATTGGAAAATGCCATGGATACCCCCACTCTCAACTTAAACTGGTGACTGAACTAAGATTTGTTAAAGGCAATGGTATTGCTGTTGTGATTAGTTGTGTAGTTTTGGGTACCGGTAGTTAGGAGTACGGCAAACACCTTATTTCTTTGGTTCCTCAACATACATTTACCATATTAAACGTAGGCTATGTGTTACAGCACTACTTTTGGTGTCCCCCTCCGGAATTGCTCTTGAGAAAATGTAATGTAATTGTCCCCTCCAAAGTTGATATCAGATTTTCGCCCCTGGTTAATTAACATATCTATATAATCAAGGTTTGTGTTCATGTTTGTTCTGCTGTGGATCGAATTAATTTGAATGATCTCATATTCAAACAGCCTTAGTTCCTACTGTATCTTTAATTCTTTGTTTATCAGACAGTCACCAACAAGTTGTTCTGGTCTTACCTGTTTCTCAGTCCTCTCTGCTGCAGCTGACACTGTATCATGGCCATGTTCATCCATTGTACAGAGATAACAGATACACTGCTGATCGGTACGACAGTAAACCTCCAGCAGTTTGTCATGATGAGAGCAGATCTTCTCCTGTAGTTGTGCGATGGCTTTGACCAGCTTGTGCTTCTTCAAAGCAGGAGATTCATAGTGAGATTGGAGGTGAGTCTCACAGTAAGAGGCCAGACACGCCAGACAGGACATGAGGGCTTTCCGCTTTCTGGTCCCAGTGCAGAAATCACACGCCACATCTCCAGGCCCAGCATAGCACAGAGCAGGAGGGGGAGCAGCCTGGAGTCCTGTCTTCCTCAGTTTCTCCACCAGCTCAGCCAACATGTTATTTTTCCTCAGATTAGGCCTTGAAGTGAAGGTCTCTCTGCACTGTGGACAGCTATAGACCCCTTTCAGAACATCCTGATCCCAGCAGCCCTCAATACAAATTCTACAGTAATTATGTCCACAGGCAGTAGTGACTGGCTCCTTCAGTAGATCCAGACAGACAGAACAACAGAACTGGTCCTGGTCCAGCAGAACTCCCTGCTGAGCCATTGGGACGGTTGTTCACTCTCACACAGACAGACGAGACAGAGACTCAGATCAGTTTAGTTTCCACAGAAGAGAGTTTGTGAAGGGGAGGGACTTCCTGGTTCTGCCAGAGGGCTGGGGTTAGAGGGAGGGAAGGAGGGAGTGAGAGAGGGAGGGGTTACAGGAAGGGAGGGAGAGAGAGAAAACTGCAGGCAAAGTTGAGAAGGAGACAAATATTTTAGTTCCTAGGTTAGGACCCTTAATATGGAATGCATTAAATAGAGTGGTTAGAATATAGAAAGGGTAACAGTTTCTATGAAGAACATATCTATAATGCTTTTAATGAATGTTGTAATGTCTTAAACTGATATGCTGTGATACTAACTATAAGCCTCCATAATAACTCATACGTGGTTGTAAAACTGTACAATGTGTTATAGATAATTAGCTACAATTGGGGGAGGGGGGACTTGAAATGGATACAATGTACTGGAGGTGAAATGAATACTGGATGTATTGACTGATCATTGAGAATGATGGAACACTTTAAATTACAGTGTGTTTATTGGTGTGTAATTGTTCCTGTTAGTACAGTGGTGTAACAAGTACTGTGATGCCTCATTCTTCCACTGTACTAGCAGCAGTAACCCTAACCAGTAATAAGGCTACTGGAATGGAAACTGGTACAGGAAATATAAAGTAAGGATTTATACATGTCATCTATGATATACTGTATGTAATGAGATGTCTCTGTCTTCTAGATGGTGTTCTATACTGGATGTAATGATATGTCTTCTAGATGGTGTTCTATACTGTATGTAATGATATGTCTCTGTCTTCTAGATGGTGTTCTATACTGTATGTAATGATATGTCTCTGTCTTCTAGATGGTGTTCTATACTGTATGTAATGATATGTCTTCTAGATGGTGTTCTATACTGTATGTAATGATATGTCTCTGTCTTCTAGATGGTGTTCTATACTGTATGTAATGATATGTCTCTGTCTTCTAGATGGTGTTCTATACTGTATGTAATGATATGTCTCTGTCTTCTAGATGGTGTTCTATACTGTATGTAATGATATGTCTTCTAGATGGTGTTCTATACTGTATGTAATGATATGTCTTCTAGATGGTGTTCTATACTGTATGTAATGATATGTCTCTGTCTTCTAGATGGTGTTCTATACTGTATGTAATGATATGTCTCTGTCTTCTAGATAGTGTTCTATACTGTATGTAATGATATGTCTTCTAGATGGTGTTCTATACTGTATGTAATGATATGTCTTCTAGATGGTGTTCTATACTGTATGTAATGAGATGTCTCTGTCTTCTAGATGGTGTTCTATACTGTATGTATTGATATGTCTCTGTCTTCTAGATGGTCCTCTATACTGTACGTAATGATATGTCTCTGTCTTCTAGATGGTGTTCTATACTGTATGTAATGATATGTCTCTGTCTTCTAGATGGTGTTCTATACTGTATGTAATGATATGTCTTCTAGATGGTGTTCTATACTGTATGTAATGAGATGTCTCTGTCTTCTAGATGGTGTTCTATACTGTATGTAATGATATGTCTTCTAGATGGTGTTCTATACTGTATGTAATGATATGTCTCTGTCTTCTAGATGGTGTTCTATACTGTATGTATTGATATGTCTCTGTCTTCTAGATGGTCCTCTATACTGTACGTAATGATATGTCTCTGTCTTGTAGATGGTGTTCTATACTGTATGTAATGATATGTCTCTGTCTTCTAGATGGTGTTCTATACTGTATGTATTGATATGTCTCTGTCTTCTAGATGGTGTTCTATACTGTATGTAATGATATGTCTCTGTCTTCTAGATGGTGTTCTATACTGTATGTAATGATATGTCTTCTAGATGGTGTTCTATACTGTATGTAATGATATGTCTCTGTCTTCTAGATGGTGTTCTATACTGTATGTAATGATATGTCTCTGTCTTCTAGATGGTGTTCTATACTGTATGTAATGATATGTCTCTGTCTTCTAGATGGTGTTCTATACTGTATGAATTCTGAGGATTTAAATATGAATCTATTAGCATCCATGTTGTTAATATAGTTGTTAAAGTTGTTATTGTTTCACTTAAACATTTCATTTTGGGACCAAAAGGTGATCAAACATCTTCTTTCTGTCTAGAAAACAAACAACAAATGTTGTCAATGTTTCTGTCTTATTTCAGCTGTTGTTCTACACTTCAACGTGCTCCACTTTTCTGTTGATCGTTGAAGAAACAATGTTATTCAATGTAACAGAGTGATTTATCACAGTGTCAGACTGTTACATAGACATTAATCATGGTTCCTTTCCATGTAAATGTAACAGAGTGATTTATCACAGTGTCAGACTGTTACATAGACATTAATCATGGTTCCTTTCCATGTCAATGTAACAGAGTGATCTATCACAGTGTCAGACTGTTACATAGACATTAATCATGGTTCCTTTCCATGTCAATTTGGATTTGTAATAACACTGTGTTATAATAGTGCTTTGACCAAGAAGCTGCTGGGAAACACGTCAACAATTCATATCATTGATGGGAATGAATCTGTCGTCCTGAACCTTATTTTTCCATTTCACTATTTGAAGTCATTTAAAAAAACTTTATCTGGGCTTGATTAAACTTGGCTGGTACAATGGAACAAATAGAACAATGCTAAAAGTTCAAAACCCTGACCACCTGACACTCCAGGCAGGCAAAAGCAAAAGCTCAATGTATTTGAAAGATTTCAAATAGTGTCACGCCCTGACCACAGAGAGCCCTTGGTTCTCTATGGTGTTGTAGGTCAGGGTGTGACCATAGAGAGCCCTTGGTTCTCTATGGTGTTGTAGGTCAGGGCCCTGACCATAGAGAGCCCTTGGTTCTCTATGGTGTTGTAGGTCAGGGCCCTGACCATAGAGAGTCCTTGGTTCTCTATGGTGTTGTAGGTCAGGGCCCTGACCATAGAGAGCCCTTGGTTCTCTATGGTGTTGTAGGTCAGGGCCCTGACCATTGAGAGCCCTTGGTTCTCTGTGGTGTTGTAGGTCAGGCCCTGACCATAGAGAGCCCTTGGTTCTCTATGGTGTTGTAGGTCAGGGCGTGACTAGGGGGTGTTCTAGTGTATTATATTTCTATGTTTGGGTTTGAGTATGGTTCCCAATTAGAGGCAGCTGATTATCGTTGTCTCTAATTGGGGGTCATACTTAAGGAGTCCCTGTTCCCACCTGCATTGTGGGATATTGTTTTAGTTAGTGCTTTGTGCGCTCCGTGACTGCACGTTTGTTATATTCTTTGTTTTGTTGTAAGTTTTACTATTAAACACAATGTGGAACTCTATGCATGCTGCGCCTTGGTCCACTCATTTCAACAATCGGGACAAATAGTATTTGAACCCAGGTCAAGAGTGGATGATGTTGGTGTATTGGTACTGAATATACCAGAGATGGAGACAGGACAGACTGGAACAGAACCAGTGAGACCCAGACCAAGACTCAACAACTAGAGACCTCTAGACCCATGTGTTTAACCTGTAAGGTGACCAAGACCAGTTTAAATGTGTCTCACCTGTAAGGAGACCAAGACCAGTTTAAATGTGTCTCACCTGTAAGGAGACCAAGACCAGTTTAAATGTGTCTCACCTGTAAGGAGACCAAGACCAGTTTAAATGTGTCTCACCTGTAAGGAGACCAAGACCAGTTTAAATGTGTCTCATCCTATATAACTACTGCTGTCTACTTCATATGTATATACTGTATTCTAGTCATGGTTCATCCAATATAACTACTGCTGTCTACTTCATATGTACATACTGTATTCTAGTCATGGTTCATCCTATATAACTACTGCTGTACATATACTATTCTTCAGATATACTACAGATGTACTCCAAATTGTCTTTGCATCACATTACATCACATATGTAAAGTTGAATTCGGAAGTTTACATACACTAGGTTGGAGTCATTAAAACTCGTTTTCAACCACTCCACAAATTTCTTGTCAGCAAACTATAGTTTTGGCAACTCGGTTAGGACATCTACTTTGTGCATTGCACAAGTAATTTTTCCAATAATTGTTTACAGACAGACTACATTTACGTCATTTAGCAGACGCTCTTATCCAGAGCGACTTACAGTAGTGAATACATACATTTCATGCATTTATTTTATTTGTTATTAAAAAAAAATTGTACTGGCCCCCTGTGGGAATCGAACCCACAAACCTGGCGTTGCAAACACCATGCTCTACCAACTGAGCCACAGGGAAGACCCAATAGACTTAACTCATAATTCCAGTGGGTCGGAAGTTTACATACACTAAGTTGACTGTGCCTTTAAACAGCTTGGAAAATTACAGAAAATGATGTTATGGCTTTAGAAGCTTCTGATTGGCTAATTGACATCATTTGAGTCAATTGGATGTGTACCTGTGGATGTATTTCAAGGCCTACCTTCAAACTCAGTGCCTCTTTGCTTGACATCATGGGAAAATCAAAAGAAATCAGCCAAGACCTCAGAGAAATAATTGTAGACCTCCACAAGTCTGGTTCATCCTTGGGAGCAATTGTCAAATGCCTGAAGGTACCACGTTCATCTGTACCAACAATAGTACACAAGTATGAACGCCATGGGACCACGCAGCCATCATACCGCTCAGGGAGGAGACGTGATCGTACTTTGGTGCGAAAAGTGCAAATCAATCCTAGAACAACAGCAAAGGACCTTGTGAAGATGCTGGAGGAAACAGGTATAAAAGTATCTATATCCACAGTAAAACGAGTCCTATACCGACATAACCTGAAAGGCCGCTCAGCAAGGAAGAAGCCACTGCTCCAAAACCGCCATAGAAAAGCCAGATTACGGTTTGCAACTGCACATGGAGACAAAGATCGTACTTTTGGAGAAATGTCCTCTGGTCTGATGAAAAATAAATCTGACTGTTTGGCCGTAATGACCATCGTTATGTTTGGAAGGAAAAGGGGGAGCCTTGCAAGCCAAAGAACACCATCCCAACCGTGAAACACGGGGGTGGCAGCATCATGTTGTGGGGGTGCTTTGCTGCAGGAGGGACTGGTGCACTTCACAAAATAGATGGCATCATGAGGAAGGAAAATTATGTGGATATATTGAAGCAACATCTCAAGACATCAGTCAGGAAGTTAAAGCTTGGTCACAAATTGTCACGACTTCCACCGAAGGTGGCTCCTCTCCCTGTTCGGGTGGCGCTCGGAGGTCTTCGTCGCCGGGCTACTAGCTGCCACCGATCGTTTTTCTTTTTCGTTTGGTTTTGTCTGTCTTGATTGTGTTTAGATTGTTTCGTTTGGGTATTTATTTACCCGCTTTGTTTCGTGTGGGTTTGTTTCGTCTTCCCTGGTGTATGTTGGGTGACGTTATTTTTGTTCATTTGTTTCATTCAGGGTTTTCCCTAGACTTTGGTCTAGTGGTGTTTTTGGACTGTCTGTTTGGTCCTGTACCTGTATGTTTTTTGGATGAATTTATTAAATATATTTTCTACGTATTTACTCCTCTCCTGCGCCTGACTTCTACACCCACCTCTCAAAGAGAGCTGTGACACAAATGGGTCTTCCAAATGGACAATGACCCCAAGCATACTTCCAAAGTTGTGGCAAAATAGCTTAAGGACAACAAAGTCAAGGTATTGGAGTGCCCATCACAAAGCCCTGACCTCAATCTATAGAAGATTTGTGGGCAAAACTGAAAAAGTCCAACAAACCTGACTCCAATACGCAAGCTCTGTCAGGGGGAATGGGACAAAATTCACCCAACTTATTGCGGGAAGCTTGTGGAAGGCTACCTGAAACATTTGATCCAAGTTAAACAATTTAAAGGCAATGCTACCAAATACTAATTGAGTGTATGTAAACTTCTGTCCCACTGGGAATGTGATGAATGAAATAAAAGCTGAAATAAATCATTCTCTCAACTATTATTCTGACATTTCACATTCTTAAAATAAAGTGCTGATCCTAACTGACCTAAGCCACAGAATTTTTACTAGGATTAAATGTCAGTAATTGTTAAAAACTGAGTTTAAATGTATTTGGCGTATGTAAACTTCCAACTTAAATTGTACACAGTATATATATATATATTTTTTTTTTTTTTTTTATTTTTTTACATATACTCGGGACTCCAACATTGCTTGTCCTAATATTTAATTTTACTTTTAGATTAGTGTGTACTGTTAGATATTACAGCACTGTTGGAGCTAGGAACACAAGCATTTCACTACACCCGCGATAACATCTGATAAATATGTGTACGCGACCAATAAAATAAAATGTGATTGTATGGTTGAAAGTGTTAGATAATTCTCAATCCGTGTTGTGTCTTGTCTAAGAACAGCCCTTAGCCGTGGTACTGTATAATAACCATATATCACACCTCCTCAGGACTTATTGATTCATTACAACACATAAATGTATTATAAGGCATTATAAAGGTCATTAAAATAATGATACATATGTACTTCATAGAAACTGTTACCCGTCATATATTCTAACAACTCACATTTTAAGATTCATTATGTCATTTGTTCCATGTTAAGGACTCTAACCTTGGAACAAAACTATTTGTCTCCCTCTATGTTGCATGCAGTTCCTCTCTCTCTCTCTTCCTCCATTCCTCTAACCCCTCCCTCCCTCCTTCTAACCCCACCCCTCTGGCAGAACCAGGAAGTCCCTCCCCCTTCCACAAACTCTCTTCTGAGGAAACGAAACTGATCTGAGTCTCTGTGTCGTCTGTCTGTGTGAGAGTGAACAACCGTCCAAATGGCTCAGCAGGGAGTTCTGCTGGACCAGTACCAGTTCTGTTGTTCTGTCTGTCTGGATCTACTGAAGGAGCCGGTGGTTATTCCCTGTGGACACAATTACTGTAGAATCTGTATTGAGGACTGCTGGGATCAGGATGTTCTGAAAGGGGTCTATAGCTGTCCTCAGTGCAGAGAGACCTTCACTCCAAGGCCTAATCTGAGGAAAAATAACATGTTGGCTGAGCTGGTGGAGAAACTGAAGAAGACAGGACTTCAGGCAGCTCCCCCTCCTGCTCTGTGCTATGCTGGACCTGGAGATGTGGCGTGTGATTTCTGCACTGGGACTAGAAAGCAGAAAGCCCTCATGTCCTGTCTGGCGTGTCTGGCCTCTTACTGTGAGACTCATCTCCAACCTCACTATGAATCTCCTGCTTTGAAGAAGCACAAGCTGGTCAAAGCCACCGCACAACTACAGGAGAAGATCTGCTCTCATCATGACAAACTGCTGGAGGTTTATTGTTGTACTGATCAGCAGTGTATCTGTCTGCTTTGTGTGATGGATGAACATAAAGGCCATGATACAGTGTCAGCTGCAGCAGAGAGGACTGAGAAACAGGTAAGACCAGAACAACTTGTTGGTGACTGTCTGATAAACAAAGAATTAAAGATACAGTAGGAACTAAGGCTGTTTGAATATGAGATCATTCAAATGAAATTGATACAAATATGAACACAACCTTGAGTATATAGATATGTTAACCCAGATTCTCCAAATGTATCACCATTTTCTAAAGTCTGTTAGGTTCTGAACAGACAGAGTGAAAACTCAAACCAAGTTTATTCACCCACTGGGTCATACAGCTGCAAAGACAATGTATGATAACCCAAGAACATATATTTATAACCTCATACGAGGCGGGGTCAACTCCTTACACATCTAGACAGCCAATACATCTCTGTTGCTAGGCAGGAACTGAATTAGTTCTTCTCACTGGTGTAGTCATGGCCCTGCCTGATGCTAGAACCTTGGTGGGTGTGGAAGTGTATGTGTGTGAGATAAGACTGTAGTAGGAGGGTCGTTGTGGTGGGCCCCTCTGGCCCCCCTCCCAGAGGTTTCTTCTCACATCATCTGTTGACTTGAACTCGAGACAAATTCCTGTCTCCTCCCTAGTTCTGCAGCTGGCCTGCCTTATCAGAGACTAACTAGACTGTTGAATTCCTGGCTCCTCTCTAGTTCTGCAGCTGGCCTGCCTTATCAGAGACTAACTAGACTGTTGAATTCCTGGCTCCTCTCTAGTTCTGCAGCTGGCCTGCCTTATCAGAGACTAACTAGGCTGTTGAATTCCTGGCTCCTCCCTAGCTCTGCAGCTGGCCTGCCTTATCAGGAAATGAAACTAGTTGCCCTTTGTCTCCCTCTTTAGAAACATTGATATTCAACAATAACATATTTGAACAGAATATTTCAGCACTTCCCCTTGTCTCTCTCAGTAACTTTCCATACACCAAGTTCCTATCCACCCTTCATTGACCCCAACATATACATTCCTTATACATGTAAAGTCATCAATAAGTTATACTATGGTAACATGAATAAGTATATTTCTAGCTAGAATCCAACAAGTCAAACATCATTATCATTCATTATCAAACACCATTATCATTCGTTATCAAACACCCAATCAACTCCCTGATTAGTGTACTGTTAAAACTATAATCATTCACATGACTACATAATGATATCATTTCAGACAGACACTTCCTCAATATTTGTGATCCTTATCTTCTATGGGCCCTATGTCACATTACTATACTATTGATCTACTGGACAAATAAAGCTTGATAGCTCATTGAAGAGTGATTCTCCACAGAGGCAGCTGGGGATGAGTCAGCAGAAGGTCCAGCAGAGATTCCAGGAGAGAGAGAAGGAGCTGAAGGAGCTCCAACAGGCTGTGGAGTCTCTCAAGGTGAGTATTGTTGACCAGAGGAGACGCACCATTTCACATCTCTCCTCCATTCAGAGAGAGGGAGAGAGGTATCCCACTGACCCCACTGTTGAGAACAGTCTGTCTGGACCCCTTTCAGAGAATTAAATGCTTAATGTAACTGATGGGATATGAACCCAGGTCTACTGCGGGAGAAACCAACATATTGACCATTACACCAAGAGAACATTCCCTATTGGGCCGACACTGATTTAGAAGTCGCAGGCGGGGCTACCTCATCACATAACCATGAGTAACCATGACTGACTCTCTCTCTCTCAATTAAAATCAAATGGCTTTATTGGCATATGGGAAACATATGTTTACATATGAACAGAAATGAACAGTGAACATTTGTTTAGGGCAGACAAGCGCGACCAGCCAGCAGCGGGGGCTAGGACTAGGCTGGACACTACATTTTTAACCACATTTACTGATAAAACTCGTTCATTGCATCCGCCAAGGAGCCCAGTTATATAATATTACCATATGTCGCAGCTGTTTGGCGTAGTTTTGAAGTAAACGCGAAAAAGCGGGGCGTATTTTAGTTCATGTTTCACCCTGCCAGCTCCTATTAGTTGTATTGAAAAAACAGGCCTTATTTAGGTCATGTTTCACCCTGCCAGCTTCTATTAGTTGTATTGAAAAAACAGGTCTTATTTTAGGTCATGTTTCACCCTGCCAGCTCCTATTAGTTGTATTGAAAAAACAGGTCTTATTTTAGGTCATGTTTCACCCTGCCAGCTCCTATTAGTTGTATTGAACAAACAGGTCTTATTTTAGGTCATGTTTCACCCTGTCAGCTCCTATTAGTTGTATTGAAAAAACAGGTCTTATTTTAGGTCATGTTTCACCCTGCCGGCTCCTATTAGTTGTATTGAAAAAACAGGTCTTATTTTAGGTCATGTTTCACCCTGCCAGCTCCTATTAGTTGTATTGAAAAAACAGGTCTTATTTTAGGTCATGTTTCACCCTGCCAGCTCCTATTAGTTGTATTGTAAAAACAGGTCTTATTTTAGGTCATGTTTCACCCTGCCAGCTCCTATTAGTTGTATTGAAAAAACAGGTCTTATTTTAGGTCGTGTTTCACTCTGCCAGCTCCTATTAGTTGTATTGTAAAAACAGGTCTAACTTTAGCTCATGTTTCACCCTGCCAGCTCCTATTAATTGTATTAAACACTGTGGCACCAACTCACCTTCTGAAAGTTCTATTCCCAGTCCATTGTTCAGTCCAGTCAATCAAATGTATTTATAAAGTCCTTTTTACATCAGCAGATGTCACAAAGTGCTGTACAGAAACTCTAACCCTACGAATAACCTATTTTAGCCTGAACCCTAATTCTAGGGTAGGGTAGCCCACAACTATTTTAGTAATAATATTATGTTAGTAAATACCATTTTAGTACTAAATAGCATTTGTTATTTTTTAAATAAAACCTATGTAAGCATTTGCTTTTTATTAGTTATTTTATTTAATTTTTTATTGCAAGGCAGAACATTTGATAAACAAGACTCATTTGTTTTACATGATAAATGTGGTTTGAACTTGGTGACATAGTAACCTCTATGTGAAAGTCCAGCAATTGGCGTGGGATAGGTGGGGCAGGTTTGAGACTGATCTCTCAAATTAAATACACTTTATTTCTAAGCTGCCTCACCAATATCTTTACGTGAATTAATAACTTTTAATTGGTAAATATTTCCAATAGATGGCAGCATAAGACCACTTAAGCATCAGTTATAGGCTACAAGCAGCAATATGATTGACATAAAATAGCATGCAACCAAAGACTATGTCCCATGATTTTCTAAAATGGTCACTCATTACTTTACAGTTAGCTATATATCTCTTGTTAGTCCTGTGTTGCTTTTGGGAGATCAAAACAATATTAACTATAGCAGGTATTGAACCCCGGTCAAATAACCACTAGTCAGATGTGCTGACCTCAACCCTAGTAAACATGCATTATGACATCATGTTAATATGTCATATTGGGAGTAAACAGCCTCGGAATAGAATAGACGATGCATCTTCCAGCCCGACAATAAATGACATCATGCAGCCCTCACGGTTAGTAAATGTACCTCTAGAAAAAAGAAACGCACACCTTTAAAGGCGAGGTGCTGGCTAGCGGAGTAGAACACTAGAAAATAAAGGAAAGCCGCACACTCTAAGAGCTCAGATGCAAAAATTGAATCACCAAATTAAATTGATGGTGATTAAATTTTTGCATCTGAGCTCTTAGAGTGTGCGGCTTTCCTTTATTTTCTAGTAAATGTACCTCAACATGCCCCTCTCTTGAGAATTACAAAACATAAAGTGTTATAGTTCATTTTATCACTAACAGCCATAAAATAACCATTTATATCATAATGTAACTGACATAAACCAAAAACATCATACATTTAGTTAATTATATAAAAATGTATATATTTAAATGGGTGACATTATCTGCCAAAGTAAAACCCCCTTAAAATAAACACAGACACTGGACACAGACAGTAAAAATTTGCTTTTTTAATATAAATCTGGTAGATCTCAAAAGAGCCTTTGCTTTGCCGAGCAGTTTTCAGGAGTGTGCTGCCTGCCTGCCTTCAGAGGAGTGTGTCTGTGAATAATGAAAGTTAATAAGTTACGGCCAAGCATTTTATATTTTAAATGTAACCTTTATTTAACTAGGCAAGTCAGTTAAAAACAAATTCTTATTTTCAATGATGGCCTTCCGAGGATCAGTGGGTTAACTGCCTTATTCAGGGGCAGAACGACAGATTTTTACCTTGTCAGCTCAGGGATTCATCCTGCAACCTTTCAGTTACTGGCCCAACGCTCCAACCACTCGGCTACCTGCTGCCTGGCCTAACGCTCTAACCACTAGACTACCTGTCGCCCAGGTATTGAACCCTGGTCAAAATACCAACAAATAGCCAAACGCTCTAAACACTAGACTACCAGTCACCTCTACACTCTAACCACTAGAATACCTGCCACCTCTACACTCTAACAACTAGACTACCTGCTGCCCGGCCAAAAGCTCTAACCACTAGACTACCTGCTGCCCAGCCAAACACTCTAACCACTAGACTACCTGCTGCCCAGCCAAACACTCTAACCACTAGACTACCTGCTGCCCGGCTAAATGCTCTAACCACTAGGCTACCTGTCACCTCTACACTCTAACCACTAGAATACCTGCCACCTCTACACTCTAACCACTAGACTACCTGCCACCTCTACACTCTAACAACTAGGCTACCTGCCACCTCTACACTCTAACCACTAGACTACCTGCCCCCCTTTCACAGAGGTCTAGTTTACGTTTACATGTGAGTCATTTAGCAGACACTCTTATCCAGAGCCACGAGGGTTAAGTGACTAAATCTGCATAAAAAAGGCGATTTACAGATTTTTCACCTAGTCTGCTCGGGGATTCAAACCAGCCACCTTTCAGTTACTGCCCAACGTTCTTAACCACTAGATTACAAACCACTAAATGTTAAACACAAAGTCAAATGGTCGAAGATAAAGGGTAAGCTGGTTAAATAAAAGACTGGTGTTATAACTTTCAGACTGCCATTGTTTTGGGGAAATAGGAACATGTCTATTTCTCCAATTATCTGTAATAGATGTATTTATTTTAATGGTTTGAAGTTCTTCACCATTTTAATCAGGATAACCTATTATTTCTAATGATGTAAGTTTGAGCAGCTTAGTTATGGTATGTCTGTTTATTTCACTAAATATCTCACAATGTGTAAATTTAGATGTTTTCATGTCGGACACCATTTTAATCAGGAGAATCTCCTCTTTCTAATGACATAAGGATGGGCAGCGTCCTCTGCTGTCATCGATCACTAGACCAGAAATAGTCAGAAGTTACCCGTTTTTTTCCTACTTCCTGGTAATGCAGACATAAACACACTTGGCACCATCGAGTTGCGGATGTTTACTTTCTACACCAGTTGTTATTTTTCAGTTTGGTCCTAAGAACAGGTTTTAGTGGTCAAATAAAAAGGTAGACATTTTTTGGTGCCATTTAGGGGAAACGGAATTCTAAGGATCATTCCAGTCAGAAGAGGCTCTGTGAAGGTTTGTTTCAATTCATTTGCTATGGCCTCTCTAGTGTTCCAGCTCAGACAACGTTCTTTGGCCGTTTTGACTCGTTCTATTGTCCAGCCTACTAGGACTCAGGGGACAGAGGCTGGGTCTAGCTCTGCTACGGGGCAGGCTACTGGAGGGGGGACCAGGAGGGAGGAGAGTAGAGCAGGGCCAAGCGGTGTTCTGTACCTGCCTGTCCAGGAGGGGGCACAAGGCCTGGTGGACCTGGAGAGCAGGATGGCAGCGTTCTGACTCAATGAGGTGCAGAGGCTACTGTACCTACTGTCTCTCTCTCTCTCTCTCTCTCTCTCTCTCTCTCTCTCTGTCTCTCTCTCTCTCTGTCTCTCTCTCTCAACAGCGCTCTGCACAGTCAGCAGTGGAGGACAGTGATAAGATCTTTACTGAGCTGATCCGCTCCATTGAGAGAAGGAGCTCTGAGGTGAAGGAGCTGATCAGAGCCCAAGAGAAGGCTCAAGTGAGTCAAGCTGAAGGAGTCCTGGAGCAACTGAAGCAGGAGATAGCTGAGCTGAGGAAGAGAAGCACTGAGCTGGAGCAGCTCTCACACACAGAGGATCACATCCATTTCCTCCAGGTAACTAAACTGCCTTGTTACATGTGATATGAAATTAGCTTAATGTGAAACTATTCATCTCAATCATTATGTTGTCCTGTCTGTCTCTCTCTCTCTCTCTATCTGTCTCTCTCTCTCTCTCTGTCGGTCTCTCTCTCTCTGTCTGTCCGTCTCTCTCTCTCTCTCTCTCTCTCTCTGTCCGTCTCTCTCTCTCTCTGTCCGTCTCTCTCTCTCTCTCTGTCCGTCTCTCTCTCTCTCTCTCTGTGCGTCCCTCTCTCTCTGTCCGTCCCTCTCTCTCTCTTTCCGTCACTCTCTCGCTCTCTCTCTGTCCGTCCCTCTCTCTCTCTCTGTCCGTCCCTCTCTCTCTCTCTGTCCCTCTTTCTCTCTGTCCGTCTCTCTCTCTGTCTGTCTGTCCCTCTCTCTGTCCGTCCCTCTTTCTTTGTCCGTCCGTCCCTCTCTCTCTGTCCGTCCCTCTCTCTCTCTCTGTCCGTCCCTCTCTCTCTCTCTGTCCGTCCCCCCCTCTCTCTGTCCGTCCCCCTCTCTCTCTGTCCGTCCCTCTCTCTCTCTGTCCGTCCCTCTCTCTGTCCGTCCCTCTCCCTCTCTCTGTCCGTCCCTCTCTCTCTCTCTGTCTGTCCCTCTCTCTCTCTCTGTCCGTCCCTCTCTCTCTCTCTGTCCGTCCCTCCCTCTCTCTGTCCGTCCCCCTCTCTCCTTCCGCCCCTCTCTCTTTCTTTCTGTCCGTCCCTCTCTCTCTCTCTGTCCGTCCCCCTCTCTCTATCCGTCCCTCTCTCTCTCTCTGTCTGTTCCTCTCTCTCTCTCTGTCCATCCCTCTCTCTCTCTGTCCGTCCCTCTCCCTCTCTCTGTCCGTCCCCATCTCTCCTTCTGCCCCTCTCTCTTTCTTTCTGTCCGTCCCTCTCTCTCTCTCTGTCCGTCTCTCTCTCTCTCTCTGTCCGTCCCTCTCTCTCTCTCTGTCCGTCCCTCTCTCTCTCTGTCTGTCCCCCTCTCTCTATCCGTCCCTCTCTCTCTCTCTGTCCGTCCCTCTCTCTCTCTCTGTCCGTCCCTCTCTCTCTCCTTCCATCCCTCTCCCTCTCTCTGTCCGTCCCCCTCTCTCCTTCCGCCCCTCTCTCTCTCTTTCTGTCCGTCCTTCTCTCTCTCTCTGTCCGTCCCTCTTTCTCTCTGTCCATCCCTCTCTCTCTCTCTGTCCGTCCCTCTCTCTCTCTCTCTCCGTCCCTCTCTCTCTCTCTGTCCGTCCCTCTCTCTCTCTCTGTCCGTCCCTCTCTCTCTTTGTCTGTCCCTCTCTCTCTCTGTCCATCCCTCTCTCTCTGTCTGTTCCTCTCTCTCTCTGTCCGTCCCCCTCTCCCTCTGTTCATCCCTCTCTCTTTCTCCGTCCGTCCCTCTCTCTCTCTCTCCGTACGTCTCTCTCTCTGTCTGTCCGTCTCTCTGTCTCTCTATGTCCATCTCTCTGTCTCTCTGTGTCCTTCCCTCTCTCTCTCTCTCTCTCTCTGTCCTTCCCTCTCTCCATCTCTCTCTGTCCCTGTCTCTCTTTCTCTGTCGGTCCCTCTCCCTCCCTCTCTCTCTCTGTCCGTCCCTCTCCCTCTCTCTCTGTCCCTCTCTCTCTCTCTCTCTCTGTCCGTCCCTCTCTCTCCATCTCTGTCCGTCCCTCTGTCTCTCTGTCCGTCCCTCTCTCTCTCTCTGTCCCTCTCTCTCTCTCTGTCCGTCCCTCTCTGTCTCTCTGTCTGTCCCTCTCTCTCCATCTCTCTCTGTCCCTGTCTCTCTCTCTCTGTTGGTCCCTCTCCCTCCCTGTCTCTCTGTGTCCGTCCCTCTCCATCTCTCTCTGTCCCTCTCTCTCTTTCTCTGTCTGTCCCTCTCTCTCTCGCTCTCTCTCTCTCTGTCCGTCCCTCTCTCTCTCTGTCCGTCCCTCTCTCTCTCTCTGTCCCTCTTTCTCTCTGTCCGTCTCTCTCTCTGTCTGTCTGTCCCTCTCTCTGTCCGTCTCTCTGTCTCTTTCTGTCCGTCCCTCTCTCTGTCCGTCCCTCTTTCTTTGTCCGTCCGTCCCTCTCTCTCTGTCCGTCCCTCTCTCTCTCTCTGTCCGTCCCTCTCTCTCTCTCTGTCCGTCCCCCCCTCTCTCTGTCCGTCCCCCTCTCTCTCTGTCCGTCCCTCTCTCTCTCTGTCCGTCCCTCTCTCTCTGTCCGTCCCTCTCTCTGTCCGTCCCTCTCCCTCTCTCTGTCCGTCCCTCTCTCTCTCTCTGTCTGTCCCTCTCTCTCTCTCTGTCCGTCCCTCTCTCTCTCTCTGTCCGTCCCTCCCTCTCTCTGTCCGTCCCCCTCTCTCCTTCCGCCCCTCTCTCTTTCTTTCTGTCCGTCCCTCTCTCTCTCTCTGTCCGTCCCCTCTCTCTATCCGTCCCTCTCTCTCTCTCTGTCTGTCCCTCTCTCTCTCTCTGTCCATCCCTCTCTCTCTCTGTCCGTCCCTCTCCCTCTCTCTGTCCGTCCCCATCTCTCCTTCTGCCCCTCTCTCTTTCTTTCTGTCCGTCCCTCTCTCTCTCTCTGTCCGTCCCTCTCTCTCTCTGTCCATCCCTCTCTCTCTCCCTGTCCGTCCCTCTCTCTCTCTCTGTCCGTCCCTCTCTCTCTCTCTGTCCGTCCCTCTCTCTCTTTGTCCGTCCCTCTCTCTCTCTCTGTCCGTCCCTCTCTCTCTCTCTGTCCGTCCCCCCCTCTCTCTGTCCGTCCCCCTCTCTCTCTGTCCGTCCCTCTCTCTCTCTGTCCGTCCCTCTCTCTCTGTCCGTCCCTCTCTCTGTCCGTCCCTCTCCCTCTCTCTGTCCGTCCCTCTCTCTCTCTCTGTCTGTCCCTCTCTCTCTCTCTGTCCGTCCCTCTCTCTCTCTCTGTCCGTCCCTCCCTCTCTCTGTCCGTCCCCCTCTCTCCTTCCGCCCCTCTCTCTTTCTTTCTGTCCGTCCCTCTCTCTCTCTCTGTCCGTCCCCTCTCTCTATCCGTCCCTCTCTCTCTCTCTGTCTGTCCCTCTCTCTCTCTCTGTCCATCCCTCTCTCTCTCTGTCCGTCCCTCTCCCTCTCTCTGTCCGTCCCCATCTCTCCTTCTGCCCCTCTCTCTTTCTTTCTGTCCGTCCCTCTCTCTCTCTCTGTCCGTCCCTCTCTCTCTCTGTCCATCCCTCTCTCTCTCCCTGTCCGTCCCTCTCTCTCTCTCTGTCCGTCCCTCTCTCTCTCTCTGTCCGTCCCTCTCTCTCTTTGTCCGTCCCTCTCTCTCTCTCTGTCCGTCCCTCTCTCTCTCTCTGTCCGTCCCCCCCTCTCTCTGTCCGTCCCCCTCTCTCTCTGTCCGTCCCTCTCTCTCTCTGTCCGTCCCTCTCTCTCTGTCCGTCTCTCTCTCTGTCCGTCCCTCTCCCTCTCTCTGTCCGTCCCTCTCTCTCTCTCTGTCTGTCCCTCTCTCTCTCTCTGTCCGTCCCTCTCTCTCTCTCTGTCCGTCCCCCCCTCTCTCTGTCCGTCCCCCTCTCTCTCTGTCCGTCCCTCTCTCTCTCTGTCCGTCCCTCTCTCTCTGTCCGTCCCTCTCTCTGTCCGTCCCTCTCCCTCTCTCTGTCCGTCCCTCTCTCTCTCTCTGTCTGTCCCTCTCTCTCTCTCTGTCCGTCCCTCTCTCTCTCTCTGTCCGTCCCTCCCTCTCTCTGTCCGTCCCCCTCTCTCCTTCCGCCCCTCTCTCTTTCTTTCTGTCCGTCCCTCTCTCTCTCTCTGTCCGTCCCCTCTCTCTATCCGTCCCTCTCTCTCTCTCTGTCTGTCCCTCTCTCTCTCTCTGTCCATCCCTCTCTCTCTCTGTCCGTCCCTCTCCCTCTCTCTGTCCGTCCCCATCTCTCCTTCTGCCCCTCTCTCTTTCTTTCTGTCCGTCCCTCTCTCTCTCTCTGTCCGTCCCTCTCTCTCTCTGTCCATCCCTCTCTCTCTCCCTGTCCGTCCCTCTCTCTCTCTCTGTCCGTCCCTCTCTCTCTCTCTGTCCGTCCCTCTCTCTCTTTGTCCGTCCCTCTCTCTCTCTCTGTCCGTCCCTCTCTCTCTCTCTGTCCGTCCCTCTCTCTCTCTCTGTCCGTCCCTCTCCCTCTCTCTGTCCGTCCCTCTCTCTCTCTCTGTCCGTCCCCCTCTCACTGTCTGTCCCCCTCTCTCTATCCGTCCCTCTCTCTCTCTCTGTCCGTCCCTCTCTCTCTCTCTGTCCGTCCCTCTCTCTCTCCTTCCATCCCTCTCCCTCTCTCTGTCCGTCCCCCTCTCTCCTTCCGCCCCTCTCTCTCTCATTCTGTCCGTCCTTCTCTCTCTCTCTGTCCGTCCCTCTTTCTCTCTGTCCATCCCTCTCTCTCTCTCTGTCCGTCCCTCTCTCTCTCTCTCTCTCCGTCCCTCTCTCTCTCTCTGTCCGTCCCTCTCTCTCTCTCTGTCCGTCCCTCTCTCTCTTTGTCTGTCCCTCTCTCTCTCTGTCCATCCCTCTCTCTCTGTCTGTTCCTCTCTCTCTCTGTCCGTCCCCCTCTCCCTCTGTTCATCCCTCTCTCTTTCTCCGTCCGTCCCTCTCTCTCTCTCTCCGTACGTCTCTCTCTCTGTCTGTCCGTCTCTCTGTCTCTCTATGTCCATCTCTCTGTCTCTCTGTGTCCGTCCCTCTCTCTCTCTCTCTCTGTCCGTCCCTCTCTCCATCTCTCTCTGTCCCTGTCTCTCTTTCTCTGTCGGTCCCTCTCCCTCCCTCTCTCTCTCTGTCCGTCCCTCTCCCTCTCTCTCTGTCCCTCTCTCTCTCTCTCTCTGTCCGTCCCTCTCTCTCCATCTCTGTCCGTCCCTCTGTCTCTCTGTCCGTCCCTCTCTCTCTCTCTGTCCCTCTCTCTCTCTCTGTCCGTCCCTCTCTGTCTCTCTGTCTGTCCCTCTCTCTCCATCTCTCTCTGTCCCTGTCTCTCTCTCTCTGTTGGTCCCTCTCCCTCCCTGTCTCTCTGTGTCCGTCCCTCTCCATCTCTCTCTGTCCCTCTCTCTCTTTCTCTGTCTGTCCCTCTCTCTCTCTCTCTCTCTCTCTCTCTGTCCGTCCCTCTCTCTCTCTGTCCGTCCCTCTGTCTGTTCCTCTCTGTCTCTCTCTCTCTTTCCCCCTCTCTCTCTGTCCCCCTCTCTCTGTCCCTCTCTCTCTCTCTCTGTCCCTCTCTCTCTCTGTCCTTCTGTCTCTCTGTCCCCCTCTCTCTCTGTCCCTCTCTCTCTCTGTCTTCTCTCTCTCTCTCTCTCTCTCTCTCTCTCTCTCTCCAGAGTTATCAGTCTCTCTCCAGTATCAGTGTATCTTCAGACTTACCCAGCATCGTTGTCCGTCCTCTTCGGTACTTTGGAGATGTGAGTAAGACTGTGTCTGAACTGAGAGAGAAACTAGAAGACTTCCTTAAAGGAGAATGGACCAAGATCTCCACTACAGGTGTGTTGAAAACAATAAGAACATCAACTTTAGACCATTGAAAGTTCCCTACTAGTCATATACATGTGGAATATGGTATGATGATAACATTCCCTCTCTCTGTCAATGTGTTTGTGTGTCTGTAGTGAATATAGTGGATGTTGTACTGCCTCCAGAGCCCAAGACCAGAGAACAGTTGTTACAATGTGAGTATCTTTATTGTGAAGTAACTAACAGTCTCTTTTTACTGACACTCCTAACAATCCCTCTAGAAATATATAGCAATAGTAGATCTAATCAAAGACTGGGTATCTATCTGACTCATATTTCTCTGATTTGATCTCTGCTGTGCTCTAATCAAAGACAGGGTAGATACAGTATCTGACTTAACTTATTGTTCTGACTCCCCTCATTGGTCTCTACTCTGCTCTTCTTCCAGATTCCTGTCAGCTCACACTGGACCCAAACACAGCACACAAACACCTCTCTCTGTCTGAAGGGAACAGAAAGGTGACACGTACAGACCAAGTCCAACCATATCCTGACCATCCAGACAGATTCACCAACTACTGTCAGGTTCTGTGTAGAGAGGGTCTGTCTGGACGATGTTACTGGGAGGTGGAGTGGAGTGGGAGGGGTGTTGTTACAGCAGTCTCATATAAAGACATCAGCAGAACAGGGAGAGGTAATATATGTAATATATTTGGATTCAATAACAAGTCCTGGAATTTATATTACTTTAATGGTGGTTATTGTTTCAAACACAATAAAGTTGGGACTAAAGTATCAGGCCCTCAGTCCTCCAGAGTAGGAGTGTACCTGGATCACAAGGCAGGTACTCTGTCCTTCTACAGTGCCTCTGACACAATGACCCTCCTCCACAGAGTCCAGACCACATTCACTCAGACCCTCTATCCTGGGTTTTATGTCTATGATGGTACTGCTGAGCTGGTTAAACTGTAGTAGGGTCCACATAGATACTAGTCATGCTGGTGTAGTCTATAGCTGAGCTGGTTAAACTGTAGTTGGGTCCACATAGATACTAGTCATGCTGGTGTAGTCTATAGCTGAGCTGGTTAAACTGTAGTAGGGTCCACATAGATACTAGTCATGCTGGTGTAGTCTATAGCTGAGCTGGTTAAACTGTAGTAGGGTCTACATAGATACTAGTCATGCTGGTGGTGATGGTCCCCAGATGTGATGATTCATTCTGCTCTGTTTTTCTTTCCAATTGATTTTTTTCTGACTGATTTGATCTTCATAGATTTCATCCATTAAAATGCTTTGTATTAATATTTTTTAATCTCTTTCCATTTCCATGAATCATGATGTATGGTGTTGATGTATATTGGTTGTCATTCAGAACCATTGATATGCTTTCTCAATTTGTCAAGTTTTCCGTAGTGGCATTGAACAGATAGTTACTAAACTATATGGACTGGTTTCCTGGACATGGAACAGATAGTAACTAAACTATATGGACTGGTTTCCTGGACATGGAACAGATAGTAACTAAACTATATGGACTGGTTTCCTGGACATGGAACAGATAGTTACTAAACTATATGGACTGGTTTCCTGGACATGGAACAGATAGTAACTAAACTATATGGACTGGTTTCCTGGACATGGAACAGATAGTAACTAAACTATATGGGCTGGTTTCCTGGACATGGAACAGATAGTAACTAAACTATATGGACTGGTTTCCTGGACATGGAACAGATAGTAACTAAACTATATGGACTGGTTTCCTGGACATGGAACAGATAGTAACTAAACTATATGGACTGGTTTCCTGGACATGGAACAGATAGTAACTAAACTATATGGGCTGGTTTCCTGGACATGGAACAGATAGTAACTAAACTATATGGACTGGTTTCCTGGACATGGAACAGATAGTAACTAAACTATATGGACTGGTTTCCTGGACATGGAACAGATTAAGTGTGAAAAAAGTATGTTCAATGTAGATGTCCAGGAAACCGGTCCTAAATGTGTCATATTTCATCCTCCCATACTGCTCAGTCCAGCAACATCAAACCTGTCCAGCAAGTGGTGCTATTGACCAAACAAAAAAACAGCAGATATCTTGACTTGCCACTCAGTATATCAGTAATGTTCAGAATAGTACTTTAATATCATTGGAGATTGATGGTCTTTTTAATCCACTATCCAGAGTCAGGAACAGATGAAGTTAGGTCTGCTACTGTTCAGTGATTAAATATGATTTATGGTAATGGGAAATAAAAAATACAACACTAAACTTCATCTAGTAATAGTTTTCCTTTGTTATTTATTCAAAGGTGTGTCTTTAACTTGTAAATGGATTGTGTGGAGGTGAGCTAGTGGTGTAGGTGAATATTCCAGTTGTGTTTAGGCATCTTCATGTCTGACATCCCCCAGTTCTGTTCAGACCCATTGAACTGGGTCACATTCTAAATGGTGACTTGTATTGATAGTCCATACTGGACCTAACTGTGGTTTACCAGTGACTCCAACCTAAGTGTATGTAAACTTCCGACTTCAACTGTATTCTCTCATTACTGACATACTTTTTCACTAACATAATTGCATAACACAAAATAATTCATGTTAGATACTGCTCACTTCCATGAGAGCCATTGAAGTGTTGGATGAGATAGGACCCTGCCTTCACCTGGGGATATTTGTTGGACCCATCACAACAGGTGATGAGGACCTCATCCTTCAGCTGGACAAAGAAAGCCAGGGACTGCAGTCTGCTCCAGTCTCCAGCAGGGGGCAGTAAAACCCTATGGACCTGAAAGGGAAAGTGATGAGTAAAAATGAAAGGTGAATTTACATTGATGTTTCCACAGAGATCTGAGTCATTTTCACTAGGCACCAAACTGAAGAAAATGAAACTGACCTTAAGAAAATAAAAGTGTTTTGCTACAGTGTGCCCTAACGAATACAACCCTGGATTCAAATATCAATAAGCCAAAAACGTATTGTATGATCTTATCAGGTAAAGGTGTTTCAAATGGAACGGCAAGTCTCACCACTGAGAGGAAAACATCACTGGTCCACCTCTGCATCAGGTCAGCTATGTTGATCAGTACTGTCCCAGGGATGCTGGGAGCAGAGATGAACTCCCCTGACCTGGTACCACCTACGGAGTTGTCATTTTAATATCAGTTTAACCCCATTACTGCTATAACACACATCAACCATGTTAATAGAATGAAATGGATCCAGGTTCCATTTATTCTACAATAGATTTCATCACAGGTCACTTGGTAAGTTTGTTAATATCTCCAAAGTGGTCTGAAATCAAGATGACTGCAGGTCTGAATCCCAAACTAATGGGGGGAAGTGGCTCCATCTAATAAGATGGTATTTAGAGGTATGAACCTTTGCTATTGGGGTGGACAATCTTTAACATAAAGTACTAGTCAAAAGTTTGGAAAACCCTTGAATGAGTAGGTGTTTTCGGAGAAACCACACGCTTGCTCTGTGAATGAGGAAATATATTACTATTTCTCCATCGAGTTTTGGGAGAAACCACACGCTTGCTCTGTGAATGAGGAAATATATTACTATTTCTCCTTCGAGTTTTGGGAGAAACCACACGCTTGCTCCGTAAATGCACGTGAGATCTATGCACATTTCTCTCAAACAATTTGAGAGAAATGGGACTCTTGCTCTTACATGTCAGGACTGTTTTCTTGGTACATATCCATGTCTCTGGACTTTACACATCTCCTGTAATATGTAGTGTTAAAGACTCTGGTGACTATGGATTGTCCTTCAAGTGCTGTCTGTAAATCCACATGTTGTAACCCCCGATCTAGACTGGCCATTATCTTGCTGCTTCTTTTGTCTGCAATCTAACCCAGGTCCTGACATTCTTCCCCCTGCCCAATTAAGTAGGCAAAGTGGCCTGAAGTTTCTGCATATGGATGTAAGAAGTCTTCTGCCGAAGCTTGATTTTGTGGATATATGGATAAAAACTGCAGATCCTGATGTATTTATGCTTTCTGAAACCTGGCTCAAAAAATCTATTACAGACAAAAATATTGTCATAAATGGTTAGAATGTTTTTATTGCAGATGGTAAATCCAAGGGTGGTGGTGTTGCTGTATACGTAAAACACAAATTCTCAGCGGTCATTCTGACTTCTACTAAACCTCAGCAATTTGAATATCTGTGTTTGAACCTAAACCTTGGCTCCTGTTTAAATATTGTTGTATCTTGTTGTTATAGACCATCTGCTACTGTTGGCTCTCTGGATTGTATTTTCAGATTGTTATCACAGCATGTCAACTCTGAGTTTGTCCTGATGGGTGATCTGAATCAGGATTGGTTAACATCTAACTCTGATCAACTCTAAATTCTATGCAATAACTATAATCTCACTCAGATTGTCAACAGTGTAACGGGGTTGAATATAAAGGATCCTCTGAAATCCTCTTTGATTGATTTGATCTTAACCAATACTCCTCATCGTTTTAATGCTTCTGGTGTTTTTGCAAATGACATAAGTGGTCACTGTGCTATTGCCTGTGTGAGAGATGGTCAAATTCCTTAGCATTCTCCACGTGTCATTACGAAACGAAACCAGAAGCTGTTTGATATTCCAGGTTTTTTTACATGATGTATCTAGCATTGAATGGAATAGAATGGAATGAATTACTGATGTTGAATTAGCCTTTTCTTACATCCACAGTGCATTCCAGGATGTATGCAATAGGCCCCTTTAAATAAATTCAGGATTAAGGGCAGAGAGAACCCTTGGTTTACTGAGGAACGTACTAAAATCATAAGGGAACTAAATGCTATGTGGGCTAAAGCAAGAGGGTTCTGGTTCGGCGGATGATTGGATGGCTTTTAAACGTCTTCGAAATATGGGTGTGGCTATGATCCGAAAAGTGAAAGGAGACCACTACCTGAAATCTACTTCAGATCTTTTAAATAATTCCTCCACATTTTGACAAGTAGTGAAAGGTTTGGAGTGAAAAGAAGAATCACAGCTTCCCAAACTATTGTTGGTCGACACACAGGTAGTAACTGAGAGAACCTCCATTCTGAAAGCCTTGAACCAGCATTTTATAGATGCAGGCAGTTTATTTGAAAAGGTCAAAAGGTCTAAATGAGCCCCCTATGAATTTACCTGACACCCCTGTGCACTCCTTCACCAGGTTCTCCTTCTCATCCCTGACACCCCTGTTTACCTCTTCACCAGGTTCTCCTTCTCATCCCTGACACGCCTGTGCACCTCTTCACCAGGTTCTCCTTCTCATCCTTCTCTGTTTCAGAAGTGAGTAAAGCCCTGAAAGAAATTGATAGAAAAAAATCCCTTGGCCCTGATGAACTAGACCCCTGCTTCCTACACCTAGCTGCTGACATCATTGCTCCCCCCCTATATTTGTAACCTCACGCTTGTCGTTAAGGAAATCCCCAAGTTAAAACCTGTTTGGGAAAGGCGTTCCGCTAGAGGCACACCTGGCCAACATCCGGTGAAATTGCAGAGCGCCAAATTCAAAAACAGAAATACTCATAATACAAATTCATAAAACATACAAGTGTTATACAGTGAGCAAAAAAAGTATTTGATCCCCTGCTGATTTTGTACGTTTGCCCACTGACAAAGAAATGATCAGTCTATAATTTTAATGGTAGGTTTATTTGAACAGTGAGAGACAGAATAACCAGAAAAAAATCCAGAAAAACGCATGTCAAAAATGTTATAAATTGATTTGCATTTTAATGAGCGAAAAAAGTATTGGACCCCCTATTTAATCAGAAAGATTTCTGGCTCCCAGGTGTCTTTTATACAGGTAACGAGATGAGATTAGGAGCACACTCTTAAAGGGAGTGCTCCTAATCTCAATTTGTTACCTGTAAAAAAGACACCTGTCCACAGAAGCAATCAATCAATCAGATTCCAAACTCTCCACCATGGCCAAGATCAAAGAGCTCTCCAAGGATGTCAGGGACAAGATTGTAGACCTACACAAGGCTGGAATGGGCTACAAGACCATCGCCAAGCAGCTTGGTGAGAAGGTGACAACAGTTGTTGAGATTACTCGCAAATGGAAGAAACACAAAAGAACTGTCAATCTCCCTCGGCCTGGGGCTCCATGCAAGATCTCACCTCGTGGAGTTGCAATGATCATGAGAACGGTGAGGAATCAGCCCAGAACTACACAGGAGGATCTTGTCAATGATCTCAAGGCAGCTGGGACCATAGTCACCAAGAAAACAATTGGTAACACACTACGCCGTGAAGGACTGAAATCCTGCAGTGCCCGCAAGGTCCCCCTGCTCAAGAAAGCACATATACATGCCCGTCTGAAGTTTGCCAATGAACATCTGAATGATTCAGAGCACAACTGGGTGAAAGTGTTGTGGTCAGATGAGACCAAAATGGAGTTCTTTGGTATCAACTCAACTCGCCGTGTTTGGAGGAGGAGGAATGCTGCCTATGACCCCAAGAACACCATCCCCACCGTCAAACATGGAGGTGGAAACATTATGCTTTGGGGGTGTTTTTCTGCTAAGGGGACAGGACAACTTCATTGCACCAAAGGGACGAT
Source organism: Salmo salar (assembly GCF_965601325.2). Classification (NCBI taxonomy): domain Eukaryota; kingdom Metazoa; phylum Chordata; class Actinopteri; order Salmoniformes; family Salmonidae; genus Salmo; species Salmo salar. The sequence goes on from NC_138300.1 coordinate 110,620,934, forward strand.
GGATGCCATGTACCGTCAAATATTGGGTGAGAACCTCCTTCCCTCAGCCAGGGCATTGAAAATGGGTCGTGGATGGGTATTCCAGCATGACAATGACCCAAAACACACGGCCAAGGCAACAAAGGAGTGGCTCAAGAAGAAGCACATTAACTTATTTCATGTAGGGGGCAGTATTTTCCCTTCCGTATGAAATACGTGCCCATATTAAACTGCCTCCTACTCAAACCTAGAAGCTAGGATATGCATATTATTAGTAGGTTTGGATAGAAACCACTCTGAAGTTTCTAAAACTGTTTGAATGATGTCTGTGAGTATAACAGAACTCAGGCACAAACCTGAGAAAAATCCAACCAGGCAGTGGAAATCTGATGCGTGGAATCTTTCCAAGTCATTGCCTATCTAACACACAGTGACTTAGGTTTCATTTAGCACTTCCTAAGGCTTCCACTAGATGTCAACAGTCTTTAGAACCTTGTTTCAGGCTTTTGCAGGGAACAGAGAGCGAACAAGAAGGTGGGGAAGTTGGTGACCCAGAAAATGACATGAGTTCATTGGCGCGCATTCACATGAGGAGGTAGCTGTGTTCCAAAATGTTTTTCAAAAAAGTTGTACGTTAAAAAGGCCCTAAAGATTGATGCTTTACAACGTTTGACATGTTTGAACGAACGTAAATAAAACTTTTTTTAACTTTTTTTCGTGAAATTTTCCACGTGCTTCCTACATTTGGAGTAGCTTACTGAACGTGCAAACAACAAGGAGGTATTTGGACATAAATGATGGACTTTATCGAACAAAAAAACATTTATTGTGGACCTGGGAATCCTGGAAGTGCCTTCTGATGAATATCATCAAAGGTAAGTGAATATTTCTAATGCTATTTATGATTTTAGATGACTCCAAAATGGCGGGTAACTGTATTGCCTAGTGTATTTTTCTGAGCGCAGTACTCAGATTATTGCAAAGTGTGCTTTCCCCGTGAAGCTTTATTGAAATCTGTCACAGCGGTTGCATAAAGGAGATGTTAATCTATAATTCTTTGAATAACAGTTTAATATTTTATCAACGTTTATGATGAGTATTTTTGTAAATTGTTGTGCTGGTTCACCAACAGTATTGGAGGGAAAATATTATCTGAACATCATGCGCCTATGTAAAAGGCTGTTTTTGGATATAAATATCAACTTGATCGAACAAAAAATGCATGTATTGTGTAACATGATGTCCTAGGAGTGTCATCTGATGAAGATCGTCAAAGGTTAGTGCATAGTTTTAGCTAGTTTTCTGTTTTTTGTGACACATCTCCTTGCTTGGAAAATGGCTGAGGTTATTTTTGTATATGTACTGTCCTAACATAGTCTAATGTTTTGCTTTCACTGTAAAGCCTTTTTTTTAAATCAAGGCTGTAAAGCCTTGATTTTTTACTGGCTATTGTCAAAGTCAATCCGTCGTAAGAAGTTTTTAAGGTCCTGGAGTGGCCTAGCCAGTCTCCAGACCTTAATCCCATAGAGAATCTGTGGAGGGAGCTGAAGGTTCGAGTTGCCAAATGTCAGCCTCGAAACCTAAACCTCTCTAGGGTAGAGGGCAGTATTTTCACGGCCGGATAAAAAACGTACCCGATTTAAACTGGTTACTACTCTTTTCCAGAAACGAGAATATGCATTTGATAGAAAACAATCTAAAGTTTATAAAACTGTTTGAATGGTGTCTGTGAGTATGACAGAACTCATATGGCAGGCCAAAACCTGAGAAGATTCCATACAGGAAGTGCCCTCTCTGAACATTTCTTGTGCTTCTGTGGCATCTCTGTCGAAAATACAGGATCTCTGCTGTAACGTGACAATTTCTAAGGCTCCCATGGGCTCTCTGAAGGCGACAGAAAGTGGAATGAGATCTCTGCTGTTTCTGGGCTAGGTACAGGAGCGCTGTTTGTGAGTGGTCAGGCTGGTGGCTCAGAGACAGGAGATGCGCGGCCCCGAGAAGTGGCCATGTTTCTCTTTCAGCCTTTGAACGAAAACAACATTGCCCGTTTGGAATATTATCGCTATTTTACGAGAAAAATAGCATAAAAATTGATTTTAAACAGCGTTTGACATGCTTCTAAGTACGGTAATGGAATATTTTGAATTTCTTTGTCACGACATGTGTCCGCGCATCACCCTTCGGATAGGGACCTGAACGCACGAACAAAACGGAGGATATTTGAACATAACTTTGGATTATTTTGAACCAAAACAACATTTGTGGTTGAAGTAGAAGTCCTGGGAGTGCATTCTGATGAAGAACAGCAAAGGCAATCCAATTTTTCTACTAGTAATTCTGAGTTTACTGAGTCTCGATGTTGGCGAGTGTCTGTTTAGCTAGCCTTGATGGCCGAGCTATCTACTCAGAATATTGCAAAATGTGCTTTTGCCGAAAAGCTATTTTAAAATCTGACACACGATTGCATAAAGGAGATCTATATCTATAATTCTTTAAATAATTGTTGTGTATTTTGTAAACGATTATCAAGAGTTTTCGGTGTGTTTGCTAGTTCTGAACGTCACATGCTAATGTAAAAAGCAGTTTTTTGATATAAATATGAACTTGATTGAACAAAACATGCATGTATTGTATAACATAATGTCCTAGGAGTGTCATCTGATGAAGATCATCAAAGGTTAGTGCTGCATTTAGCTGTGGTTTTGGTTTTTGTGACATATATTTTAGCTTGAAAAATGACTGTGTGATTATTTCTGGCTGGGTACTCTCCTGACATAATCTAATGTTTTGCTTTCGCTGTAAAGCCTTTTTGAAATCGGACAATGTGGTTAGATTGACGAGAGTCTTGTCTTTAAAATGGTGTAAAATAGTCATATGTTTGAGAAATTGAAGTTATTGCATTTTTAAGGTTTTTGTATTTCACGCCACTCGATTCCACTGGCTGTTGACTAGGTGGGACAATCCCACATACCCAAGAGAGGTTAATGACTTGGAGAAGATCTGCATAGAGGAGTGGGACAAATCCCTCCTGAGATGTGTGCAAACCTGGTAGCCAACTACAAGAAATGTCTGACCTCTGTGATTGCCAACAAGGGTTTTGCCACCAAGTATTAAGTCATGTTTTTCAGAGGGGTCAAATACTTATTTCCCTCATTAAAATGCAAATCAATTCATAAGATTTTTTACATGCGTTTTTCAGGATTTTTTTGTTGTTATTCTGTCTCTCACTGTTCAAATAAACCTACCATTAAAATTATAGACCGATAAATTCTTTGTCAGTGGGCAAACGTACAAAATCAGCAGGGGATCAAATACTTTTTTCCCTCAATGTATTGTATCTATGTATGTATGCTATGTATTTTAGAAGTTTAAAATTATGATGTGCCAAATGTTCATAATATCTGAAAGTTATAGAATGAGTTTTTTTTCTATCTGTCAGGTATCAGCCACAGATGTGGATCAATTTCCCTGAGGGGTGGCAGGTAGCCTAGTGGTTAGAGTGTAGATGTGGCAGGTAGCCTAGTGGTTAGGGTGTAGATGTGGCAGGTAGCCTAGTGGTTAGAGCCTTGGGTCAGTAACCTAAAAGGTTGCTCGATCGAATCCCCAAGCTGACAAGATGAAAATCTGTCGTTCTGCTCTTGAACAAGACAGTTAACCCACTGTTCCTAGACTGTCGTTGTAAATAAGAATTTGTTCTTAACTGACTTGCCTAGTTAAATAAGAATAAAATAAATGAATGTCTGTACTCTGCTCAGGAAGATAATCGACTTAGAACAGCTATAGTCTAGTTCCTCCTGGACAGATGTTTATTTTAGTCAGATGTGACCTGATCGAGTAAGTTCGGTTTGTCACTGGGGTTGACTCTTGGTCTTCTAGAACCAAGAGGGTGTCCTGCAGGTAAACAAGACACCACTGAATCCGCTGGTCTTCTAGAACCAAGAGGGTGACCTGCAGGAAAACAAGACACCACTGAATCCTTCGGTCCTGCAGAACCAAGTGGGTGTCCTGCAGGTAAACAATTCAATTTGTTTTTGAGACCTGCAGTCATCTTGATTTCAGACCACTTTGGAGATATTAACAAACTTACCAAATGACCTGTGATGAAATCTATTGTAGAATAAATGGAACCTGGATCCATTTCATTCTATTAACATGGTTGATGTGTGTTATAGCAGTAATGGGGTTAAACTGATATTAAAATGACAACTCCATAGGTGGTACCAGGTCAGGGGAGTTCATCTCTGCACCCAGCATCCCTGGGACAGTACTGATCAACGTAGCTGACCTGATGCAGAGGTGGACCAGTGATGTTTTCCTCTCAGTGGTGAGACTTGCCCTTCCATTTGAAACACCTTTACCTGAGATGGTACAAGACGTTACAGGCTTATTGCATGTGGAAACAGACCTGCGTTCAATTACTATTTAAAATAATTTGGAATACTTAATAAGCAGTGGTTGATTGAGATTGTTGAAATGGAATCAATAGAAAAGTCCTAAAAGTACAAACATCAAAATAATTTCTTGCTCAGTTAGTACCTCCCTGTTTCAGTTGATTTTCTTCAGTTTGGTGCCTAGTGAATATGACTCAGGTCTCTGTGGAAACATCAATGTAAATTCACCTTTGATTTTTACTCCTCACTTTCCCTTTCAGGTCCATAGGGTTTTACTGCCCCCTGCTGGAGACTGGAGCACACTGCAGTCCCTGGCTTTCTTTGTGCAGATGGACGTTGAGGCCCTCATCACCTGTTGTGATGGGTCCAACAAATATCCCCAGGTGAAGGCAGGGTCCTATCTCATCCAACACGTCAATGACTTTCATAGGAGTGAGGGAGATTTACTTTAATACAATAATAATTCCTTGAATGTAACTATCATCTCTCCATGGGGGAGTACAACCATTACCTCTCTCCTCTTTCACATCCCTCTATCATCTCTCCATGGGAGAGTACAACCATTACCTCTCTCCTCTTTCACATCCCTCTATCATCTCTCCATGGGGGCGTCCCAATAATCTCTCCTTCCTCCTGAAGTGTAGCTTTCCTTCTCTACTCCTCACAAATGTAAAATCATTGGATTGGTGTTGGCATGGGGTAGAGGGAGTTTACATATACCAGTCATTTCCTTTGAATACATGAAGGGAAGTGGACAAGTTCACACTTAGAGAGAAAGGAGATAATTGTTACACACCCCATGTGTTCTGATAACTACAGGAATTAAACTATATTGAGGTTGTCTGCTTTCAATGCACACAGACAGACAGACAGACAGACAGACAGACAGACAGACAGACAGACAGACATCAGGTAAAGTTGTGGAGATGAGGGAATATGTGATCAGAACCCCTCCAGTCTGGTTAACCACAGTTAGGTCCAGTATGGACTATCAATACAAGTCACCATTTAGAATGTGACCCAGTTCAATGGGTCTGAACAGAACTGGGGGATGTCAGACATGAAGATGCCTAAACACAACTGGAATATTCACCCACACCACTAGCTCACCTCCACACAATCCATGTACAAGTTAAAGACACACCTTGGAATAAATAACAAGTGTTGTATTTTTTATTTCCCATCACCATAAATCATATTTAATCACTAAACAGTAGCAGACCTAACTTCATCTGTTCCTGACTCTGGATAGTGGATTAAAAAGACCATCAATCTCCAATTATATTAAAGTACTATTCTGAACATTACTGATATACTGAGTGGCAAGTCAAGATATCTGCTGGTTTTATTGTTTGGTCAATAGCACCTCCTGCTGGACAGGTTTAATGTTGCTGGACTGAGCAGTATGGGAGGATGAAAGATGACACATTTAGGGCCGGTTTCCTGGACATCTACATTGAACATAGTTTTTTCACACTTAATCTGTTCCATGTCCAGGAAACCAGTCCATATAGTTTAGTTACTATCTGTTCCATGTCCAGGAAACCAGTCCATATAGTTTAGTTACTATCTGTTCCATGTCCAGGAAACCAGTCCATATAGTTTAGTTACTATCTGTTCCATGTCCAGGAAACCAGTCCATATAGTTTAGTTACTATCTGTTCCATGTCCAGGAAACCAGTCCATATAGTTTAGTTACTATCTGTTCCATGTCCAGGAAACCAGTCCATATAGTTTAGTTACTATCTGTTCCATGTCCAGGAAACCAGTCCATATAGTTTAGTTACTATCTGTTCCATGTCCAGGAAACCAGTCCATATAGTTTAGTAACTATCTGTTCAATGCCACTACGGAAAACTTGACCAATTGAGAAAATATATCAATGGTTCTGAATGACAACCAATATACATCAACACCATACATCATGATTCATGGAAACGTACAAGATTAAAACATTGTACTATAATAAATATGAATACATTGAATGTTTATTTTAATTCAGAACATCTGAAGATCAAATCAGTTAAATCATTGTAGATAAAACAGAGTAGAATGAATCATCACATCTGGGGACCATCACCACCAGCATGACTAGTATCTATGTGGACCCTACTACAGTTTAACCAGCTCAGCTATAGACTACACCAGCATGACTAGTATCTATGTGGACCCTACTACAGTTTAACCAGCTCAGCTATAGACTACACCAGCATGACTAGTATCTATGTGGACCCTACTACAGTTTAACCAGCTCAGCTATAGACTACACCAGCATGACTAGTATCTATGTGGACCCTACTACAGTTTAACCAGCTCAGCTATAGACTACACCAGCATGACTAGTATCTATGTGGACCCTACTACAGTTTACCCAGCTCAGCTATAGACTACACCAGCATGACTAGTATCTATGTGGACCCTACTACAGTTTAACCAGCTCAGCTATAGACTACACCAGCATGACTAGTATCTATGTGGACCCTACTACAGTTTACCCAGCTCAGCTATAGACTACACCAGCATGACTAGTATCTATGTGGACCCTACTACAGTTTAACCAGCTCAGCTATAGACTACACCAGCATGACTAGTATCTATGTGGACCCTACTACAGTTTAACCAGCTCAGCTATAGACTACACCGCATGACCAGTATCTATTTGGACCCTACTACAGTTTAACCAGCTCAGCTATAGACTACACCAGCATGACTAGTATCTATGTGGACCCTACTACAGTTTAACCAGCTCAGCTATAGACTACACCAGCATGACTAGTATCTATGTAGACCCTACTACAGTTTAACCAGCTCAGCTATAGACTACACCAGCATGACTAGTATCTATGTGGACCCTACTACAGTTTAACCAGCTCAGCAGTACCCCCTACATAGAGCCTAAACCCAGGATAGAGGTTCTGAGTGAATGTGGCCTGGACTCTGTGGAGGAGGGTCATTGTGTCAGAGACACTGTAGAAGGACAGAGTACCTGCCTTGTGATCCAGGTACACTCCTACTCTGGAGGACTGAGGGCCTGATACTTTAGTCTTAACATTATTGTGTTTGAAACAATAACCACCTCTACAGTACAGTAAACTCCAGGACTTGTTATTGTATCCAAATCCAGCATCTGTCTCTGTTCTGCTGATGTCTTTATATGAGACTGCTGTATAAACCCACTCCCCACTCCACTCCACCTCCCAGTAACAGCGTCCAGACAGACCCTCTCTACACAGAACCTGACAGTAGTTGGTGAATCTGTCTGGATGGTCAGGATATGGTTGGACTTGGCGTGTACGTGTCACTTTTCTGTTCCCTTCAGACAGAGAGAGGAGTGTGTGTGCTGTGTTTGGGTCCAGTTTGAGCTGACAGTAATCTGGGAGAAGAGCAGAGACCAATGAGGGGAGTCAGAACAATAAGTTAAGTCAGGTTCTGTATCTACCCTGACTTTGATTAGAGCACAGCAGAGATCAAATCAGAGAAATATGAGGAGTCAGATAGATAGCCAGTCTTTGATTAGATCTACTATTGCTACATATTTCTAGAGGGATTGTTAGGTGTCAGTAATAATATACTGTTAGTTACTTCACTATAAAGAGACTCACATTGTAACAACTGTTCTCTGGTCTTGGGCTGTGGAGGCAGTACAACATCCACTATATTCACTACAGACACACAAACACATAGACAGAGAGAGGGGATGTTATCATCATACCATATTCCACATGTATATGACTAGTAGGGAACTTTCAATGGTCTAAAGTTGATGTTCTTATTGTTTTCAACACACCTGTAGTGGAGATCTTGGTCCATTCTCCTTTAAGGAAGTCTTCTAGTTTCTCTCTCAGTTCAGACACAGTTTTACTCACATCTCCAAAGTACTGAAGAGGACGGACAACAATGCTCGGTAAGTCTGAAGACTTACTGATACTGGAGAGAGACTGATAACTCTGGAGAGAGAGAGAGGGAGATACAGAGAGAGAGAGACAGAGAGGGAAAGAGAGAGAGGGACAGAGAGAAAGACGGAGACAGAGAGACAGAGACAGAGAGAGGGACGGACAGGGAGAGAGAGGGACGGACAGGGAGAGAGAGAGGGACGGACAAAGAGAGAGAGAGGGACGGACAGAGAGAGAGAGGGACGGACAGAGAGAGAGAGGGACGGACAGAGAGAGAGAGGGACGGACAGAGAGAGAGAGGGACGGACAGAGAGAGAGAGGGACGGACAGGGAGAGAGAGAGGGACGGACAGGGTGAGAGAGAGGGACAGACAGAGAGAGAGAGGGACAGACAGAGAGAGAGAGAGGGACGGACAAAGAGAGAGAGAGAGGGACGGACAGAGAGAGAGAGAGAGAGGGACGGACAGAGAGAGAGAGAGGGACGGACAGAGAGAGAGAGAGGGACAGACAGAGAGAGAGAGAGGGACGGACAGAGAGAGAGAGAGGGACGGACAGAGAGAGAGAGAGAGGGATGGACAGAGAGAGGGACGGACAGAGAGAGAGAGGGACGGACAGAAAGAGAGAGGGATGGAGAGAGAGAGAGAGAGGGATGGACAGAGAGAGAGAGGGACGGACAGAGAGAGAGAGGGACGGACAGAGAGAGGGACGGACAGAGAGAGAGAGGGACAGACAGAGAGAGAGAGAGACGGCCAGAGAGAGATTGGGACGGCCAGAGAGAGAGAGGGACAGCCAGAGAGAGATTGGGACGGCCCGAGAGAGAGAGGGACGGCCAGGGAGAGAGAGGGACGGACAGAGAGAGGGACGGACAGAGAGAGAGAGAGACGGACAGAGAGAGAGAGAGAGGGACGGACACAGAGAGAGGGTTGGACAGACAGAGAGAGAGGGACGGACAGACAGAGAGAGAGGGACAGACAGAGAGAGAGGGACGGACAGACAGAGAGAGAGGGACGGACAGACAGAGAGAGAGAGGGACGGACAGACAGAGAGAGAGGGACGGCCAGAGAGAGATTGGGACGGCCCGAGAGAGAGAGGGACGGCCAGAGAGAGAGAGGGACGGACAGAGAGAGAGAGAGAGAGAGAGAGGGACGGACAGAGAGAGAGAGAGGGACGGACAGACAGAGAGAGAGGGACGGACAGACAGAGAGAGAGGGACGGACATACAGAGAGAGAGGGACGGACAGACAGAGAGATAGGGACGGACAGACATAGAGAGAGGGACGGACAGACAGAGAGAGAGGGACGGACAGACAGAGAGCGAGGGACGGACAGACAGAGAGAGAGGGACGGACAGACAGAGAGAGAGGGACGGACAGACAGAGAGAGAGAGGGACGGACAGACAGAGAGAGAGAGGGACGGACAGACAGAGAGAGAGGGACAGACAGAGAGAGATTGGGATGGACAGAGAGAGAGAGGGACGGACAGAGAGAGAGAGGGACGGACAGAGAGAGAGAGAGGGACGGACAGAGAGAGAGAGGGATGAACAGAGAGAGAGAGAGGGACGGACAGAGAGAGAGAGAGGGACAGACAGAGAGAGAGAGAGGGACGGACAGAGAGAGAGAGGGACGGACAGAGAGAGAGAGAGGGACGGACAGAGAGAGAGATAGGGACGGACAGAGAGAGAGATAGGGACAGACAGAGGGAGAGATAGGGACGGACAGAGAGAGAGACAGGGACGGACAGAGAGAGAGATAGGGACGGACAGAGAGAGAGAGGGACGTAGAGAGAGAGAGAGGGACGGACAGAGAGAGGGAGAGTGGGACGGACAGTGAGACAGACAGGACAACATAAGAGAGAGGGACAGAGAGAGAGGGGCAGAGAGAGAGAGGGACAGAGAGAGAGAGGGACAGAGAGAGAGAGGGACAGAGAGAGAGAGAGGGACACAGAGAGAGAGAGAGAGGGACACAGAGAGAGAGAGGGACACAGAGAGAGAGAGAGAGAGAGGGACACAGAGAGAGAGAGAGAGAGAGAGGGACACAGAGAGAGAGAGAGAGACAGAGAGAGAGAGAGAGAGACAGAGAGGGAGAGAGAGAGAGAGAGAGAGGACACAGAGACAGAGAGAGGGACACACAGAGAGAGAGAGAGAGAGAGAGAGAGAGAGAGAGAGAGAGAGGGACACAGAGAGAGAGAGAGACACAGAGAGAGAGAGGGACACAGAGAGAGAGAGAGGGACACAGAGAGAGAGAGAGAGGGACACAGAGAGAGAGAGGGACACAGAGAGAGAGAGGGACACAGAGAGAGAGAGGGACAAAGAGAGAGGGTCAAAGAGAGAGAGAGAGTGACAAAGTGGGAGAGAGGGACAGCGGGACAAAGAGAGGGAGATGGACAAAGAGGGACAGAGAGAGAGAGGGACAGAGAGAGAGAGAGGGACAAAGAGAGAGAGGGACAAAGAGAGAGAGAGAGAGGGACAGACAGGAAAACATAATGTTTGAGATTAATAGTTTCACATTAAGTTAATTTCATGTCACATGTAACAAGACAGTTTAGTTACCTGGAGGAAATGGATGTGATCCTCTGTGTGTGAGAGCTGCTCCAGCTCAGTGCTTCTCTTCCTCAGCTCAGCTATCTCCTGCTTCAGTTGCTCCAGGAGTCCTTCAGCTTGACTCACTTGAGCCTTCTCTTGGGCTCTGATCAGCTCCTTCACCTCAGAGCTCCTTCTCTCAATGGAGCGGATCAGCTCAGTAAAGATCTGATCACTGTCCTCCACTGCTGCCTGTGCAGAGTGCTGTTGAGGGAGAGAGAGAGAGAGGGAGAAAGAGAGAGAGAGAGAGAGGGAGAAAGAGAGAGAGAGAGAGAGGGAGAAAGAGAGAGAGAGAGAAAGAGAGAAAGAGAGAGAGAAGAGAGAGAAAGAGAGAGAGAGAAAGAGAGAGAGAAAGAGAGAGAGAACAGACAGACAGGACAGACAGACAGACAGACAGACAGACAGACAGACAGACAGACAGACAGACAGACAGACAGACAGACAGACAGACAGACAGACAGACAGACAGACAGACAGACAGACAGACAGACAGACAGACAGACAGACAGACAGAGAAAGAGAAAGAGAAAGAGAGGCTGGCTGTGTTAGAGATATGGGTTACTGAGCTGAAGGAGCAGGCCCCAGCTACTCCACCACCAGACACAGAGCTTCTATAGGACCAGATCAACCAGTGCAGGACCCAGCTGAAGAACTCTGTCCAGGAGCTGAGAGATAGCCTTACCACAGCTCTTGAGGAGGTAAAGGAGGAGATGGCAAAGGAGTTGTCTGTAGAGACTCCCAGAGAGAAGCTGCAGCCCCTCACCACCCCTAACAACCCCACCTTTACCCACAATCCCCCCCATACCGACAACACTTTACCCCCAGTCACAAGGAGGCTCATATGGAGACACCTACTACAGAGAGAAGCTATCTGGCCCCCCCTGACACACACCCACACACCCCTCCATGTACACAGGCCCTGTGTACTCCAGCCCCAGACCGTAAACACTAATCTGGTAAAACCCACTGAGGTGGCCATCCTCATTGACTCAAATGGGAAATTCATCCAAGAAGATAAACTCTTTCCCCAACACAAGGTGTGCAAAATATGGTGCCCAAAAACACAGGATAAACTCCACATCCTGTCCCAGCCTGACTTTGGCACACCAGGCCACATTATTATACACAGGCACCAACAACCTGCGAGAGGAGCAGGAGAGAGTAGGCAGCCTGGTCAACAGAGTAGCAGAGAGGGCCTCTGAGTGGTTCCCCAACTCCCACACCGGCACCAACAACCTGCGAGAGGAACAGGAGAGAGTAGGCAGCCTGGTCAACAGAGTAGCAGAGAGGGCCTCTGAGTGGTTCCCCAACTCCCACATCACCATCTCCACTCTGCTGCCCCGCAAAGACTTTCATCCCCGTACCATTCAGAAAGTCAACGCTGACATCACCAGAGGGTGTGGCCTACTCCCGAACTTACACATTGTTCACCACCCAACAATCACCCCAGAGCATCTGCACGACCACTCCCACCTGAGGAAGCAGACAGAATGGGATGTTTGCCAAGTCTCTAAAGGACGTGTCACTTGGTAGACAAACACCCCATTACGCACTGGACAGAGGACCACCCAGAGACCCATACCATACCAGTGCACCACCAAGGAGCCCCAGGCCCCCTCAACGCCCCACCAGACCCAGTGCACCCCACAGGCCCCACCCACCACCAGAGCATCACCACTTCCATCGGCTTAGCCAGACCGGACCGGGCTCAGCCTACTACCCCACACCAGACCACCACCCCTACCAGACCAGAGAGGAAGCCCCACGGCCCAGAACTGGCCCTCCTCCACTCCACAGGGCCCAACAGCAGGACCAGCGCAGCTACGCAGAGGTCGTCAGAGGACAGGAGAACCCTGTAAGATTAAGTGAGATTAAACCGCTTCTCCAGTACATCTGCACTAAACACGGACGGACGGACGCGCGCGGGCACACACACACACACACACACACACACACACACACACACACACACACACACACACACACACACACACACACACACACACACACACACACACACACACACACACACACACACACACACACCTATTGTTCTAGAATTTACTTGTTCAATGAATAGGAATATTTATATGAATAGGAATATTTATATAACAGAAAAAATGTTAGCTGTTATCCTGTTTATCTCTTAACAACTTATTAGTTAGTAGTTACGGTATTTCTGACTGCTATTCTTTCTTTTTGCAACATGAAATCCCTATCAGTTAGCATGTGGAACATTCAGGGTCTAAACTCATCAACCTTTGGACTGAAGAGTTTAGCACTGGAGTTCAACAAACATCTGAAAGATGTTGACATCATCATTCTGCAGGAGACATGGTGTAAGGCTGATGTTGTCACTCACTGTCCCACAGGCTACACAGAGGTCATTGTGTCATCACAGAAACACAGCTCTGTCAATAGAGGCAGAGACTCTGGAGGACTGATCATTTGGTACAAATCCGAACATCTAATTGATCCCCTCAAAATTGGTAAATATCAAATTTGGTTAAAACTGAAAAAATAACTTGTACTGACAGAAAAATATGTGTTCCTTTGCGCAATATATATCCCCCCCTCAGAAACCCCATATTACTCAGAGGAGATGTTCCCCACCCTTGAGGAAGAGACGTGTCATTTCCAGGCCCAGGGAAATGTGCTCATCTGTGGGGACACAAATGCGACACAGGAACACTACCTGATCTAATGAGCACACGAGGGGACAGCTTTATTACAGGCCATACTGTTTCTAACTGTCTTAATTCTCCCTCATAGAAACAACAGTGACAGCACCATCAACAAAAACGGAAGGGATCTTTTTCAGCGCTGTAGAATCCTGGGTCTGTCCTTTGTCAATGGTAGGTTACGGGGGGACTCTTTGGGTAGATTCACCTACTGCTCACCTCTTGGCCACAGTACAGAAGACTATATGATTACAGACATTGACCCTTTCTCTCTCAGCTCATTCACTGTCAAGTCACTAATACCTCTGTCTGATCACAGCCAAATTACGTTGTTCCTCAAAAGAACAGACATGGAAACAACCACACATTCACAGCCCAGTAAGCTGTACAACATCAGAAATTCATACATACAGATGGGCCCAAAACAGCGCAGAAGAATACCAGAAAGCAACCTGGAACCAAAATATCAAAACACTCTTAGATAACTTTCTGGATACCACATTCACTCACAGCAAAGAAGGCATCAATCTAGCAGTACAAAACATCAACTATATATTCAGGCACATGTCATGACGTTGCCCTCTTTGGGTACAGCGAGCACAGTTGACCCCCCTCCCTCTGCACCAGGCCTTTTCTATGCACCATCCCCCGACCTCTATACTTTGACACCAGGCTCTGGGAGAGCGGCCGTAAATTCCTATGAGAAGATTCTCTCCTCATGGCCACAGTATAGAGAACAAAGGAGTCTTCCACCTCACAGAACTGGAGAACCGAACGATATTTATGTTCTGGAGAAGGTATAAAAGATCGGTGAAGAATCCAGTTACGAACTGGTCCGTTTGGTACAATTTTGTGAAACTCATGAGAGACAATACGGCCACATTACCATGGCGCTGTTAATATAATAGCCTCAGTTATAAGACTTACATCTAATGGCTGTGTAAAATGAATGAATAAGGATGAAGCTATTTGTGAGATGATGGGATGCTATCTAATGATGTTAATGTGAGAGAATTGTATTTCTGTTTAAAGTTTCACTAAGTCATTGGCATGCCCAGGGACACAGATGTGACCTGGCGTCATGAGACAGCCTTTTTCTGCTCTTCCGAATAAAACCCGCCTAGGTTTTCTATCACCAGACCGAGCTTACCTCAATTACGAGTTGGCTAAAGGTTGGAGACCAGCTTACCTCAATAACGAGAGGGCCAAGGTTTGACCATGCATTTCTCTTGTTGAACTTTTAGCCATACCACGTGGTTAACCTGTTGGGTCTAGGGGGCAGCATTTGCACGTCTGGATAAAAAAAATGTACCCGATTTAATCTGGTTACTAATCCTACCCAGTAACTACAATATGCATATACTTATTATATATGGATAGAAAACACTCTAAAGTTTCCAAAACTGTTTGAATGGTGTCTGTGAGTATAACAGAACTCATTTGGCAGGCAAAACCCTGAGACATTTTCTGACAGGAAGTGGATACCTGATGTGTTGTATTGACTTTAAACCTATCCCATTGAAAAACACAGGGGTTTAGGAATATTTTGGCACTTCCTATTGCTTCCACTAGATGTCACCAGCCTTTACAAAGTGTTTTGAGTCTTCTGGAGGGAGATCTGACCGAACAAGAGCCATGGAACGTTGATGTCCCATTAGACACCTGGCGCGCTAGTTCATGTTGGGTACCCTCGTTCCAATACGTTATAAAAGAGTATGCATTCGTCCACCTTGAATATTATTCATGTTCTGGTTAAAAAAGGCCCTAATGATTTATGCTATACAACGTTTGACATGTTTGAACGAACGGAAATATATTTTTTCCCCTCGTTCATGACGAGAAGTCCGGCTGGCTTACATCATGTGCTAACGAGACGGAGATTTTTGGACATAAATGATGAGCTTTTTTGAACAAAACTACATTCGTTATGGACCTGTGATACCTGGAAGTGACATCTGATGAAGAGAATCAAAGGTAATGGATTATTTACATAGTATTTTCGATTTTAGATCTCCCCAACATGACGTCCAGTCTGTATCGCAACGCGTATTTTTCTGGGCGCAGTGCTCAGATTATTGCAAAGTGTGATTTCCCAGTAAGGTTATTTTTAAATCTGGCAAGTTGATTGCGTTCAAAAGATGTAAATCTATAATTCTTTAAATGACAATATAATATTTTACCAATGTTTTCTAATTTTAATTATTTAATTTGTGACGCTGACTTGACTGCCGGTTATTGGAGGGAAACGATTTCCTCAACATCAATGCCATAGTAAAACGCTGTTTTTTGATATAAATATGAACTTGATAGAACTAAAAATGCATGCATTGTCTAACATAATGTCCTAGGAGTGTCATCTGATGGAGATTGTAAAAGGTTAGTGCATCATTTTAGCTGGTTTTATGGTTTTGGTGACCCTGTCTTTGACTTGACAAAACATTACACACAACTCTTGTAAATGTACTGTCCTAACATACTCTAAATTTATGCTTTCGCCGTAAAACCTTTTTGAAATCGTAAAACGTGGTTAGATTAAGGAGATGTTTATCTTTCAAATGGTGTAACATAGTTGTATTTTTGAAAAATTTGAATTTTGACATTTATTTGGATTCAAATTTGCCGCTCTTGAAATGCACCTGCTGTTGATGGAGTGCACCACGGGTGGCACGCTAGCGTCCCACCTAGCCCCAAGAGGTTAAACTCTTAGACTATCGATACCGACAGAATAAGAACAAGTTTTGATATTAATTACTAGTCTGCAGCTAGGAATTCGGTATCATTGAACGCGAAGACCGACAACCGCCGAAAACATCTATTCTATAACGACATGAATGAATGTCACTCTGAACTACCCATTCTAACCATGACTGAGCGAGAGAGGGCCGACAGACTCTCCAACAGAAACAAACTTTTCAACAAAGATCCCGATGACACACTTATCGTAAATATATATATATTGATTGCAATTATTCCCGAATGAGTGAGCGTTCATGTGCAAAGGGTTAGCATTTCAATTGTTATAACTATCAACTCTGTAGTGTCTTCTCAGCTGACCCCACTCTCCTTTTGTCTAACAAGCCGCCATGCCAGTTTAGCCCACTAGGGCACATTCCTCTATCATTTCTTTGTAACGATATCTACTGTTTGTTATGCATTTCTGTGAATTACCTAGTTAGTAAATAAATGATTTTAACCTCTATGGGCTAGGCGGGACGAATTCGTCCCACCTACGTAACAGCCAGTTGAAGCCTGTGGCGCGATTTTCAAATACCTTAAAAATCCTATTACTTCAATTTCTCAAACATATGACTATTTTACAGCTATTTAAAGACAAGACTCTCGTTAATCTAACCACACTGTCCGATTTCAAAAAGGCTTTACAACGAAAGCAAAACATTAGATTATGTCAGCAGAGTACCAAGCCAGAAATAATCAGACACCCATTTTTCAAGCTAGCATATAATGTCACAAAAACCCAGAAGACAGCTAAATGCAGCACTAACCTTTGATGATCTTCATCAGATGACACACCTAGGACATTATGTTATACAATACATGCATGTTTTGTTCAATCAAGTTCATATTTATATCAAAAAACAGCTTTTTACATTACCATGTGACGTTCAGAACTAGCAAACTTCCGGCGAATTTACTAACAATTTACTAAATTACTCACGATAAACGTTCACAAAAAGCATAACAATTATTTTAAGAATTATAGATACATTACTCCTCTATGCACTCGATATGTCTGATTTTAAAATAGCTTTTCGGTGAAAGCACATTTTGCAATATTCTAAGTACATAGCCCAGCATCACAGGGCTAGCTATTTAGACACCCAGCAGGTTTAGCACTCACCAATATCAGATTTACTATAAGAAAAATGGTCTTACCTTTCCTGTTCTTCGTCAGAATGCACTCCCAGGACTTCTACTTCAATAACAAATGTAGGTTTGGTCCAAAATAATCCATAGTTATGTTCCAACAGCGACGTTTTGTTCGTGCGTCCCAGACACTATCCCAATGGTAAATAACGGTCGTGCGCACGGCGCATTTCGTGACAAAAGATTTCTAAATATTTCATTACCGTACTTCGAAGCATGTCAACCGCTGTTTAAAGTCAATTTTTATGCCTTTTTTCTCGTAAAAAAGCGATAATATTCCGACCGGGAATCTGCAATTAGATAAACAGCCGAAGGAAAATATATCACTGGGTCGAATCGGGCACGCGCCTAATTCCATTGTCCTCTGATGGGCCACTTGGAAAAGGCGATAATGTGTTTCAGCCTGAGGCTGCCTCGTCATTGTTCAGGTTTTTCCCGGGCCCTGAGAGCCTATTGGAGCCGTGGGAAATGTCACGTTACAGCTAAGATCCTGACTCTTCAATAAACAGAAGCAAGAACAACAACACCTTGTCAGACAGGCCACTTCCTGCATGAAACCTTCTCAGATTTTTGCCTGCCAAATGAGTTCTGTTATACTCACAGACACCATTCAAACAGTTTTAGAAACTTTAGGGTGTTTTCTATCCATATGTAATAAGTATATGCATATTCTAGTTACTGGGTAGGAGTGGTAACCAGATTAAATTGGGTATGTTTTTTATCCGGACGTGAAAATACTGCCCCCTATCCTAAACAGGTTAAGACAATTGATGTATGGATGACTCATAGTGAAGACTGGGTTCGTGCAGATAACCAACAATTTACGACATTTGGAATGAGACTGACGAGGTAAAGAATACATCATTAATCATATTGTCACAGTATCTAACGAAGGTGGCGCCCCTCCTCGGTCGGGCGGCGCTCGGCGGTCGTCGTCGCCGGCCTATTAGCTGCCACCGATCGTTGTTTCTGTGTCTTTTGGTTTTGTCTGTCTATCTCGCACCTGTTTTGTGTTTGTCATTAGTGGGGGGTTATTTAGTGTGTATTTTCAGTTGGGGTTCTCGTGCGGGATTGTTTATTGTCCACTCAGGACAGTTGTGATTGTAAATTGTTATTGTCGATTATTATTGCCGAGCTGCGCCCCGTGCGCTTTTTTTTCCAGTGCGCTTATTTTGGGAAGGTGTTTTTCCCCTGGCAGACTTCGCCACGCGCCTGGTGCCCTACGGCTATTGCGTGTTACTATTATTATTAAAACACAGTTGCTCCGGCCCTCTGTCTCCTGCTCCTGATTCCACATCTCCACTGGTCCTAGACAGTCGTGACACATATTCATTAAGAATACGTCATAGAATACTTCATTAGTTACATCAGTTAGATCAGATATTATAATATCTGAAAGTTATATTAGGAAAATTATAACTTTGTAATCTGAATATTTTCCTTGGTGCCCCGACTTCCTAGTTAATTACAGTTACACGATTAATCAGTTTAATCACGTAATAATAATTACAGAGAGTTATTTGATAAATATGTCTTCAGTTTTAATGATGCCAAAGACACGACACACAATTGAAATTGATAAAAAACTAAACAAAAAAGACCACAGATGACAACTGGTTTGATGCAGATTGTAAAATTATAAGGAAAAAACTTAGAACACTATCCAACCAAAAGCACAGAGACCCAAATAATGGTGAATTATGCCTTCATTACTGTGAGACTTTAAAACTCTATAAATGTACACTCAGAACCAAAAAAGCACAGTACAACAGCAAGCAGCTGACACTAATTGAGGAGTCCATAAACACAAACAACTTCTGGCAAAATTGGAAAAAACAAAAAAAATCTAAACAAGAGGAATTAGCGATACAAAATGGTGACATATGGACAACCCATTTTAAAACACTCTACAACACCGTTCAAATTGACACAAACGCAGAACAACGCCAAATTCATGAGAAGTTGAATGGATTAGAAAAAGCTATAAAGGACAATAAAAATCCATTGGACTCCCCAATTACTGACCAGGAGCTCTATAAGAAACTTCAGGCTCTCAAATTTAAAAAAGCATGCGGACCTGATGGCATCCTAAATGAGATGCTCAAACTCACTAGTGCAAAATTTCAATTGGCTATATTAAAACTGTTTAATTTGATCCTGAGTGTAGGTTATTTCCCTGACATCTGGAATCAAGGACTCATAACCCCAATCTTTAAGAACGGAGACAAATTTGACCCTAACAATTACAGAGGCATTTGTGTGAACAGTAACCTGGGGAAGGTTTTCAGTAGCATTATCAATGTAAGTGTTCTAAACTTCCTTAATAATAAGCACAATGTCTTGAGTAAAAGCCAAATTGGATTCATACCAAAACATCGCACAACTGATCATATTTACACCTGACACACCCTAATAGATAAACATGTCCACCAAAATAATACCAAAATATTCGCTTGCTTTATCGACTTCCAAAAATCATTTGATTCTATTTGGCATACAGGACTGTTCTACAAAATTATTGAAAGTGGTGTAGGGGGTAAAACATATGACATAATTTAATCAATGTATACTGGCAATACGTGCAGCATTAAAATTGGTAAGAAAATAACAGAATTCTTTACCAGGGGCGGGGCCTTTGCCAGGGTTGCAATCTGAGCCCTGCACTCTTCAATATTTACATTAACAAATTGTGTTAGTCTCCACAATTCAGAAGTTAAATGCCTACTCTTCGCAGATGACCTATGCCTGCTGTCACCCACAGCACATGGCCTACAGCAGAGCCTGGACCTGCTAGAGCAGTACTGCCAGAACTGGGCCCTGGCAGTAAACCCCAAAAATACTAAAATAATGATTTTCCAGAGAAGATCCAGATCTCAGGGAATTAGACCAAAGTTCTCAATTGGTACAACATATATAGAGTACTGTACACACTACAATTACTTAGGTTATAAATAAGCTCAACTGGACACCTTAATGATGCAGTGAATGAACTGAGAGAACGCACGCAGGGCATTCTACGCCATTAAAAAGCTAATTCAAATTGACATACCTATTAACATTTGGCTAAAACTAATTGAATATGTCATTGAACCAATTGCACTTTATGGCAGTGAGGTGTGGGGTCCACTTGCAAAACAAGATTTCATCAAATGGGACAAACACCCCGTTGAAACCCTGCATGCAGAGTTCTGTAAGATTCTCCTCCTACATGTCCAGAGGAAAACTACAAACAATGCATGCAGGGCAGAATTAGGCCAATATCCACTAATAATAAAAACTCAAAAAAGAGCAATTAAGTTTTGGAAACATTTAAAATACAGTGACCCCCTCTCATATCATTACCAAGCCCTGCAATGCCAAGAGCTGAGAAAAGAAAAGAGTCCCCTCATCTAGCTGGTCCTGGGGCTGAGTTCACAAACCTGTTCTACTAACACACTGAAGCCTCAGGACCAGAACATCCAATCAATCAGAATAATCCAAATTACAACGCAGTCAAAACAAAACTACATTTACATTTTTTACATTTTAGTCATTTAGCAGACGCTCTTATCCAGAGCGACTTACAAATTGGTGCATTCACCTATAATATCCAGTGGAACAACCACTTTACAATAGTGCATCTAAATCTTTTAAGGGGGGGGTTAGAAGGATTACTTTATCCTATCCCAGGTATTCCTTGAAGAGGTGGGGTTTCAGGTGTCTCCGGAAGGTGGTGATTGACTCCGCTGTCCTGGCGTCGTGAGGGAGCTTGTTCCACCATTGGGGTGCCAGAGCAGCGAACAGTTTTGACTGGGCTGAGCGGGAACTGTGCTTCCTCAGAGGTAGGGAGGCAAGCAGGCCAGAGGTGGATGAACGGAGTGCCCTTGTTTGGGTGTAGGGCCTGATCAGAGCCTGAAGGTACGGAGGTGCCGTTCCCCTCACAGCTCCGTAGGCAAGCACCATGGTCTTGTAGCGGATGCGAGCTTCGACTGGAAGCCAGTGGAGAGAGCGGAGGAGCGGGGTGACGTGAGAGAACTTGGGAAGGTTGAACACCAGACGGGCTGCGGCGTTCTGGATGAGTTGTAGGGGTTTAATGGCACAGGCAGGGAGCCCAGCCAACAGCGAGTTGCAATAATCCAGACGGGAGATGACAAGTGCCTGGATTAGGACCTGCGCCGCTTCCTGTGTGAGGCAGGGTCGTACTCTGCGAATGTTGTAGAGCATGAACCTACAGGATCGGGTCACCGCCTTGATGTTGGTGGAGAACGACAGGGTGTTGTGTACATTGCTTATTGGGAAACACAAGCACAAACACAAAGCAAAATGCAGTGCTACCTGGCCCTAAATCGACAGTACACCGTGGCTAAATATTTGACCATGGTTACTGATCAAAACCTTAGAAAAACCTTGACAAAGTACAAGCTCAGTGAGCACAGCCTTTCCATTGAGAAGGGTAGACACAGGAAAACCTGGCTCCCTGTAAAGGAAAGGCTGTGCAACCACTGCACAACAGCAGAACTTGAGACGGAGCTGCATTTCCTGACAAAATGTAAAAATATAAAACAATTAGGGTGTCATTATCCCAAATTTGAAACCCTTATTCAAGGTTTCAAAGACCTCTCTGATGAGGATAGGCTACCCGTCCTGTTAGGGAGGACGCAGAGAGCTGTGGTTTGGAAGCGCACTACATTGCTGCCTGCCATAAGTTGAGGGACAGTGTCTGACAGACTAATCAACCTGCACATGTCCTCTACTATATGCTTATTGTTATTGTTGAATGTATGGTTATTTTGACCCTTGGTTATAGTTGTTACTGTTGTCCCGTTGACAATTTTGATTCTCATTTTTATTTATATTGTAAATATCCAAAATAAGCTTTGGCAATATGTACATTGTTACGTCACGCCAATAAAGCAAATTGAATTTAATTGACAGAGAGACAGAGAGAGAGAGAGAGAGAGAGAGACAGTAGGTACAGTAGCATTTGCACCTCATTGAGTCAGAACGCTGCCACCCTGCTCTCCAGGTCCACCAGGCCTTGTACCCCCTCCTGGTCAGGCAGGTACAAAACACCACTTGGCCCTGCTCTACACTCCTCCCTCCTGTTACCCCCTCCAGTAGCCTGCCCTATAGCAGAGCTAGACCCAGCCTCTGTCCCCTGAGTCCTAGTAGGCTGGACAATAGAACGAGTCAAAACGGCCAAAGAACGTTGTCTGAGCTGGAACACTAGCGAGGCCATAGCAAATGAATTGAAACGAACCTTCACAGAGCCTCTTCTGACTGGAATGATCCTTAGAATTCCATTTCCCCTAAATGGCACCAACAAATGTCTACCTTTTTATTTGACCACTAAAACCTGTTCTTAGGACCAAACTGAAAAATAACTGGTGTAGAAAGTAAACATCCGCAACTCGATGGTGCCAAGTGTGTTTATGTCTGCATTACCAGGAAGTAGGAAAAAAACGGCAACTTCTGACTATTTCTGGTCTAGTGATCGATGACAGCAGAGGACGCTGCCCAACCTTATGTCATTAGAAAGAGGAGATTCTCCTGATTAAAATGGTGTCCGACATGAAAACATCTAAATTTACACATTGTGAGATATTTAGTGAAATAAACAGACATACCATAACTAAGCTACTCAAACTTACATCATTAGAAATAATAGGTTATCCTGATTAAAATGGTGAAGAACTTCAAACCATTAAAATAAATACATCTATTACAGATAATTGGAGAAATAGACATGTCCCTATTTCTCCAAAACAATGGCAGTCTGAAAGTTATAACAGCAGTCTTTTATTTAACCAGCTTACCATTTATCTACTACCATTTGACTTTGTGTTAAACATTTAGTGGTTTGTAATCTAGTGGTTAAGAACGTTGGGCAGTAACTGAAAGGTGGATGGTTCGAATCCCCGAGCAGACTAGGTGAAAAATCAGTAAATTGCCTTTTTTAGGCAGATTTGGGCTCTTAACCCTAGTGGCTCTGGATAAGAGTGTCTGCTAAATGACTCACATGTAATAGTAAACTAGGACTCTGTGAAAGGGCAGCAGGTAGTCTAGTGGTTAGAGTGTTTGGCCGGGCAGCAGGTAGCCTAGTGGATAGAGCATTGGGCCAGTAACCGAAAGGTCGCTGGATCGAATACTGAGCTGACAAGGTAAAAATCTGTCGTTCTGCTCCAGAACAAGGCAGTTAACCTGTTATGGCTAGGGGGCAGTATTTTCACGGCTGGATAAAAAACGTACCCGATTTAATCTGGTTACCACTCCTACCCAGTAACTAGAATATGCATATACTTATTACATATGGATAGCAAACATCCTAAAGTTTCTAAAACTGTTTGAATGGTGTCTGTGAGGATAACAGAACTCATATGGCAGGCCAAAATCTGAGAAGGTTTCATTCAGGAAGTGGCCTGTCTGACAAGGTGTCGTTCTTCTTGTCTCTGTTTATTGAAGAGTGAGGATCTTAGCTGTCCCGTGACACTTCCTACGGCTGCCATAGGTTCTCAGAAGGCGGCAAAAAGCGGAATCGTGGCTTTGCAGGCTCTGGCTGAAACAAAGTCGACCGTAAAGGTTTGTTTTCATTCCTCTGTTTAGCTAAATGGACATTCCCGGTCGGAATATTATCGCTTCTTTACGCGAAAAATGGCATAAAAATGGATTTTAAACAGCGGTTGACATGCTTCGAAGTACGGTAATGGAATATTTAGATTTTTTTTGTCACGAATTGCGCCATGCGCACGACCCTTCTTTACCATTCGGATAGTGTCTGGGACGCACGAACAAAACGCCGCTATTCGGATATAACGATGGATTATTTTGGACCAAACCAACATTCGTTATTGAAGTAGCAGTCCTGGGAGTGCATTATGACGAAGACAACAAAAGGTAATCAAACTTTTATAATAGTAAATCTGATATTGGTGAGTGCTAAACTTGCCGGGTGTCTAAATAGCTAGCCCGTGATGCCTGGGCTATGTACTTAGAATATTGCAAAATGTGCTTTCACCAAAAAGCTATTTTAAAATCGGACATATCGAGTGAATAGAGGAGTTATGTATCTATAATTCTTAAAATAATTGTTATGCTTTTTGTGAACGTTTATCGTGAGTAATTTAGTAAATTGTTAGCAAATTCCCCGGAAGTTTTCGGTGGGTATGCTAGTTCTGAACGTCACATGCTAATGTAAAAAGCTGGTTTTTGATATAAATATGAACTTGATTGAACAAAACATGCATGTATTGTATAACATAATGTCCTAGGAGTGTCATCTGATGAAGATCATCAAAGATTAGTGCTGCATTTAGCTGTGGTTTTGGTTTTTGTGACATATATGCTGGTTTGAAAAATGGGTGTGTGATTATTTCTGGTTGGGTATTCTCCTGACATAATCTAATGTTTTGCTTTTGCTGTAAAGCCTTTTTGAAATCGGACAATGTGGTTAGATAAAGGAGAGTCTTATCTTTCCAATGGTATAAAATAGTCATATGTTTGAGAAATTGAAATTATAGCATTTTTAAGGTTTTTCGTATTTTGCGCCAGGCGCTACCATTGGATATTGGTGAGGCGTTCCGCTAGCGGAGGTTATCTCACCTCGTTTGCTCAGATTGTACATAGACTTATTTTTCTACTGTATTATTGACTATATTTGTTTTACTCCATGTGTAACTCTGTGTTGTTGTATGTTGTCGAAATGCTTTGCTTTATCTTGGCCAGGTCGCAATTGTAAATGAGAACTTGTTCTCAACTTGCCTACCTGGTTAAATAAAGGTGAAAAAATATATATATTTAAAATTAAAAAATGCTGACAGTGACTCCTCTGTTTCACCACGCTCACCACCGGGTCTGCTTCACACCAAACGGTGGGCATCACAAACACCAAGAGTCTTCAACTTCAATTGCTCCACCTCCACACTTAACGCTACCCCAGAAATCACTCCTTTCAATGGTGCCCTGTTCCTAAGAGCAAAACAAGAAACAGATCTTGACCAAAGTTGCGTGACACGGAGCGACCACTCTCTCCGGTCAGAAGAAACACAAACAAATATTGAAAGTCCCACCCACCGTGAAACCACAAAAAAACTCTGTTTTCCAATTGAATTATAACATTTGAAATGTCTCTATTCCTTTGAATCTTTTGTTAGTGTAATGTTTACTGTTCACTTCTGTTCATATGTAAACATATGTTTCCCATGCCAATAAAGCCCTTTGAATTGAATTGAATTGAATTGAGAGAGAGCTCCATGTTAATGTATAGGGGACATGAGTCAGTCATGGTTACTCATGGTTATGTGATGAGGTAGCCCTGCCTTTGACTTCTAAATCAGTGGCGGCCCAATAGGGAATGTTCTATTGATGTAATGGTCAAGATGTTGGTTTATCCCACGGTAGACCTGGGTTCATATCCTGTCAGTTACATTAAGCAGTCTATTCTCTGAAAGGGGTCCAGACAGCCTGTTCCCAACAGTGGGGTCAGTGGGATTGGAGAGGGGCCCCTCTCTCTCTCTCTGACTGGAGGAGAGAAGTGAATTGGTGTGTCTCCTCTGGTCAACAATGCTCACCTTGAGAGACTCCACAGCCTGTTGGAGCTCCTTCAGCTCCTTCTCTCTCTCCTGGAATCTCTGCTGGACCTTCTGCTGACTCATCCCCTACAAATATTGAGTAAGTGTCTGTCGTGTGAATGATTATAGTTTTAACAGAACACAAATCAGGGAGTTGATTGGGTGTTTGATAACGAATGATAATGATGTTTGATAACAAATGATAATGATGTTTGACTTGTTGGATTCTATCAAGAAATATACTTATTCATGTTACCATACTATAACGTATTGATGACTTTACATGTATAAGGAATGTATATGTTGGGGTCAATGAAGGGTGGATAGGAACTTGGTGTATGGAAAGTTACTGAGAGAGACAAGGGGAAGTGCTGAAATATTCTGTTCAAACATGTTATTGTTGAATATAAATGTTCCTAAAGAGGGGGGCAAAGGGCAACTAGTTTCAGTTCCTGATAAGGCAGGCCAGCTGCAGAACTAGGGAGGAGCCAGGAATTTGTCTTCAGGTCAAGTCAACAGATGAAGTGAGAAGAAACCTCTGGGAGGGGGGCCAGAGAGTCCCACCACAACGACCCTCCTACTACAGTCCTATCTCACACACATACACTTCCACACCCACGAAGGTTTTAGCATCAGGCAGGGCCATGACTACACCAGTGACAGGAACCAATTCAGTTCCTGCCTAGCAACAGAGATGAATTGGCTGTCTAGATGTGTAAGCAGTTGACCCCGCCTAGAATGAGGTTATAAATATATGTTCTTGGGTAATCATACCATTATCTTTGCAGCTGTATGACCCAAGTGAGTGAATAAACTTGGTTTGAGTTTTCACTCTGTCTGTTCAGAACCTAACAGACTTTAGAAAATGGTGATATATTTGGAGAATCTGGGTTAACATATCTATATACTCAAGGTTTGTGTTCATATTTGGATCAATTTCAATTTCATTTGAATGATTTCATATTCAAACAGATTTAGTTCCTACTGTATCTTTAATTATTTTTTTTAACAGACAGTCACCAAGAAGTTGTTCTGGTCTTACCTGTTTCTCAGTCCTCTCTGCAGCAGCTGACACTGTATCATGGCCTTTATGTTCATCCATTGTACACATCAGACAGATACACTGCTGATCGGTACGACAGTAAACCTCCAGCAGTTTGTCATGATGAGAGCAGATCTTCTCCTGTAGTTGTGCGGTGGCTTTGACCAGCTTGTGCTTCTTGAAACCAGGAAATTCATAGTGAGGTTGGAGGTGAGGTTCACAGTAAGAGGCCAGACATGCCAGACAGGACATGAGGGCTTTCTGCTTTCTGGTCCCAGTGCAGAAATCACACGCCACATCTCCAGGTCCAGCATAGCACAGAGCAGGAAGGGGAGCAGCCTGGAGTCCTGTCTTCTTCAGTTCCACCACCATATCAGCCAACATGTTATTTTTCCTCAGATTAGGCCTTGGAGTGAAGGTCTCTCTGCACTGAGGACAGCTATAGACCCCTTTCAGAACATCCTGATCCCAGCAGTCCTCAATACAGATTCTACAGTAATTGTGTCCACAGGCAGTAGTGACCGGCTCCTTCAGTAGATCCAGACAGACAGAACAACAGAACTGGTCCTGGTCCAGCAGAACTCCCTGCTGAGCCATTTGGACGGTTGTTCACTCTCACACAGACAGACAAGACAGAGACTCAGATCAGTTTCGTTTCCTCAGAAAATAGTTTGTGGGAGGGGGAGGGACTTCCTGGTTCTGCCAGAGGGGTGGTGTTAGAGGGAGGGGTCACAGGGAGGGAGGGGTTAGACGGAGGGAGGGGTTAGAGAGAGGGAGGGGTTAGAGAGAGGGAGGGAACGAGGGAGGAAACGAGGGAGGGAGGGGTGCAGGGAGGGAGCCAGTGAGGTTGAAGTTAGAGCAAGGGAGGGAGAGAGAACTGCATGCAACGTCTAGAGGGAGACAAAGATTTTAGTTCCCAGGTTAGGACCATTAATATGGAATACATTAAATACAGTTGTTAGAATATCTAAAGGGTAACAGTTTCTTTGAAGTACATATCTATAATGCTATTAATGAATGAGTGTCACGTCCTGACCATAGAAAGCTGTTATTTTGTATAGTAGGTCAGGGCGTGACAGTTTTTTTTTTCTATTTTAGATTTTCTATGTTATGTTCTAGTTTTTGTATTTCTATGTTGTTGTTTTTTGGGATGATCTCCAATTAGAGGCAGCTGGTCATCGTTGTCTCTAATTGGAGATCATACTTAACCAGATAGTGCATCTGTTCCTTTGAAGTAAAGCTGTCATGATGATTGATGTGTAGGGACCTCGTTGAACTGGGGAATGTGTTTGAACATTTCATAGAGTATGGCCCCCCCTGTTGTAGTGAACTTAGGGCTGTTGTATATGAAACAGTAATGTCCGGGGGCATTGGACAGCTGCACTATAAGTAAGCACTGTCAACACTACAAGCGAGCTCGATAAACCCCTAAATAAGAAATTAAAATAAACCCAGACCACTAAAGAGGAAATTAAACATGTCTCCTAGGCCAATTGTAGGTGTACTTTGAAAAGGTTAACCTGTACTTTCTAAAAGCTTAACCTGTCTGGGCTAGGAGGCAGTATTTTCACTTTTGGATAAAAAGCATGCCCAGAGTAAACAGCCTAATACTCGGGCCCAGAGTCAAATATTTGCAAATTATTATTGGATTTGGATACAAAACACTCTAAAGTTTCCAGAACTGTTTGAATGATGTCTGTGAGTATAACAGAACTCATATGGCAGGCAAAAACCTGAGAGAAATCCAACCAGGAAATGTTAATACTTTATGTCCCAATAGCGTTAGCGCGCTCCGAAGGCTAGTGAAAATGTACCGTCTGCGTCTGACTTGTCGTCAGGAATGAGCAAAAAAAAAATATTTAAGTTCGTTCAAACATGTCAAACGTTGTATAACATAAATCTTTAGGGGCTTTTTCAACCAGGGCTTCAATAATATTCCATTGGGATGGTTGCATTGTCTTTCAAAACGTTTCGAAAAGGGAGAGTACCCATGGGCGCCGACGTCACAATGGTAATGGCCCATTTCCTGTGACCAAGGTAAACATCCTCTCTTTCAGTCAATTTTGATGGTAGGAGGCTCAAAACACTTTGTAAAGACTGGGGACATCTAGTGGAAGCTTTAGGAAGTGCTAAATGAATCGCAAGCCACTGTGTGTTTCAATGGCAAATGTTTGAAGTGATATCCACACATCAGATTTCAGTTTCCTGTCAGGATTTGTCTCAGGGTTTTGACTGCCATATGAGTTCTGTTATACTCACAGACACCATTCAAACAGTTTTAGAAACTTTAGGGTGTTTTCTATCCAAAGCCAATAATTATATGCATATTCTAGTTACTGGGCAGGAGTAGTAACCAGATTAAATCGGGTACGTTTTTTATCCAGCCGTGTCAGTACTGCCCCCTAGCCCTAACAGGTTATTAAGGGTGGAATGATAAGAGAATTATCTAATAAAGGTAAATTAATCAATAATCCATTATTAATTAGTAGTTATGTAGCATGGGTAATGAATAAATAAAGTACTGAACGTTAGTCCCATAAGGTCTATTAGACACCCGGAAGGGAGAGAACTGTGTGTGTGATTAGTGGGCCTAAGGGAACTGTAGATGTGTGTGAAGAGACTGGGACAAAATGTGTGTGTGTGTATTAGCAGGGAGATAAGAGAACAGTAGACATCTGTTTTACCTGACCTAGCAACTTGGAGAGACTTTGGAGAAAACCGGGAGGGACCCTCAAGTTTTCTCTAATCTCGGGGGAAAGGAGCGCTGGATAGTGATTAATGATTGTTTGAAATCCGGGGAGGGATTCATATATCTACTGTTTGTGTGTGGATGTATGTGCGTAATTAACCTGTTAGGGCTAGGGGGCAGTATTGACACGGCAAGCGTCCCACCTAGCCCATAGAGGTTAAGGAGTGAACTATAAAATAAATGTCTTTGTTATTGGGACCTCAGAACGTTCTCTGAATAAAACCGTATGAACCTTTTGCAGAAAGCTCAGTCCTTGCCTAATTATTATTAACCCAGTGTCTTACAAACCCTGGGGATTAGTCAAGGCTTATTGATTGCTAATTATTATCATTAGGATATCAAATTCCTTTAACAGTTCCTGAATCATTGGTCTCTCTACCATGCACCCTGAGTGATGGTTGACCTCATGTCTCCACATCTTAATACAGCTGTTGTTACTGTATCATTGGTCCCTACCATGCACCCTGAGTGATGGTTGACCTCATGTCTCCACATATTAATACAGCTGTTGTTGAAAGATTCTTCAGTCTCTCCCCTTTCTGGTTAGAATGTCTACAACACATTTTTATGTCTCTGCGTGCAGTTTTTAAGAGATCGCCAGTGATTATGCTCTGAGGAGAGCTAGGTATTTTATTTAGTATTTTGAAATCCTTTTGAAAGTGATTTTTTTGAAACATTTATTTTTAATAAAACTACATGACATTTTCCTGTTTAAACCAGTCCTTTGCCTCCAGTGTCCTGGTCCTGAAAACACCCTACAGACAAGACTATTCTACTACCAGGGATGGACAGAAATTACTACATACAAATACAATATTCAGATACAAAATACCATAAAGATCAATGTATCAAATTAAAGTACTAAATACTTGCATTTTGTAATGTATGTAATTACATGTAATGTATTTATTTTTATATACAAAATACATTTGGAAGTGTCCGGCCCGAACAGCAACAAGATTCTCAGTAACGGTTACAAAACCTTTTTTCTTGCTTGTTGACAGTGATACTGTATGTTGTTATCTACCTTAGTTGAGCAAGTCACTCTGGAGAAGCTAAATTACTAAAATACGAATGTATATGTGATAATTAACATACCAAATAAACTGCAAAGCACACTGGATATTATTATTGGTCTTGTTTCGGGACAGAGCTCATTAGAATAATACTCAACATGCTTTGCATATTATTAATTTTACATTTACATTTTAATCATTTAGCAGACGCTCTTATCCAGAGAGACTTTCAATTAGTGCAGTCATCATAAGACAGATAGGTGACAAAACAATATATTACTAACGTATCAAGTACATTTTCCCTCAACGAAGTATTTATCAACATACTTCCTTATCAAAGAAAGTCATACCTCCTTATCAAAGAAACCACACCCCCTCTACATACAGATTACACAGTCCAGTAGGAAGCCACTCCCTGTCCTCTGGTGTAGAGTTACATGAAACAGAAAGTCATCTTTCACACTGCCATTGCTTAACCTACAGGAGAGAGCACCAAAATGGCAGAGAATCAGGAACTGTTCTGTTGCTCCATCTGTCTGGATCTACTGAAGGATCCGGTGACTACTGCCTGTGGACACAGTTACTGTATGGGCTGCATTAAAGAAATCTGGGATCAGGATGTTCTGAAAGGGGTCTACAGCTGTCTCCTGCTTTGAAGAAGCACAAGCTGGTCAAAGCCACCGCACAACTACAGGAGAAGATCTGCTCTCATCATGACAAACTGCTGGAGGTTTACTGTCGTACCGATCAGCAGTGTATCTGTATGCTGTGTACAATGGATGAACATAAATACCATGATACAGTGTCAGCTGCAGCAGAGAGGACTGAGAAACAGGTAAGACCAGAACAACTTGTTGGTGACTGTCTGATAAACAAAGAATTAAAGATACAGTAGGAACTACATCTGTTTGAATATGAGATCATTCAAATGAAATGGATCCACAAATATGAACACAAACCTTAAGTGTATAGATATGTTAACCCAGATTCTCCAAATGTATCACCATTTTCTAAAGTCAAACACTGTTATCATTCTGAATGACCTTTATGACTCCAAAGTTCAGTCTCAACCCCTTGATACATGTAGTCCGACTGTAAAACTATAATCATTCACATAGCAACATAATAATATCATTTTGTAAAGAGACTTCCTCAGGATTGTAGACCTTCCTCTCTATGGGCCCTATGTCACATTACTATACTATTGATCTACTGGACAAATAAAGCTTGATAGCTCATTGAAGAGTGATCCTCCACAGAGGCAGCTGGGGATGAGTCAGCAGAAGGTCCAGCAGAGATTCCAGGAGAGAGAGAAGGAGCTGAAGGAGCTCCAACAGGCTGTGGAGTCTTTCAAGGTGAGTATTGTTGACCAGAGGAGACACACCATTTTACCTGTCTCCTCCAATCAGAGAGAGAGAGAGAGAGAGAGAGAGAGAGAAGGGACCTTCTCCAATCCCACTATGTCTGGACCCCTATCAGACTGCTTTATGTAACTAATGGGATATGAACCCAGGTCTACTGTGGGATAAACCAACATCTTAACCATTACATCAAGAGAACATTCCCTATTGGGCCGACACTGACTTTGAAGTCGCAGGCAGGGCTACCTCATCACATAACCATGAGTAACCATGACTGACTCATGTCCCCTATACATTAACATGGAGCTCTCTCTCTCTCTCTCTCTCAATTCAATTCAAAGATCTTTATTGGCATGGGAAACATATGTTTACATTGCCAAAGCAAGTGAAATAGATAATAAACAAAAGTGAAATAAACAACCAGAAATGAACAGTAAACATCACGCACAAAGGATTCAAAGGAATAGAGACATTTCAAATGTTATAATTCAAGTGCATACAGAGAGAGCCGTGCGCCAGACTGAGTTCTGGAGGTGAAATGGAAATGAATGAGGGAGAGTTAAGTGAGGTAGAAGGTGTGGAGAAGAGCTCAGAACCAGAGCCTGGCATCAATGGACATGATAAAGAAGAATCTGGTGGATCCATACCTTTTGGCAGAACCATTTGTGGTTTCAGGGTGGGTGGGAAAGGAGTTGGGTGCAGTTGAATCAGTGAAGGTAACCTGCAGTGGACTTATGATATTTGTTTGTGTTTCTTCTGACCAGAGGGAGTGGTCGCTCCGTGTCACCCAACTTGGGTCAAGATCTGTTTCTTGCTTTGCTCTCAGGAACAGGGCACCATTGAAAGGAGTTCCAGGTACCAAGTTTATGGTCATGTTGCAGCAGTTTGTAGGAGGGAGATTCCAAGATGTGGGAAGTGTGCAGGAGGTCATGGGATAGAGGATTGTGTAGTTTCAGTGGATAAAGTTGTGTGTCAACTGTAGGGGTGTCCATGTTGCTGGGGATCAGAGGTGTCCGGTGAGAGAGAGGCAGGTTGAGGTGGCTAGGGTCAGAGTAGTGCAGAAGGTGTTGTATGTAGAGGCAGTGAAGAAAGTAGAGGAGGATGGGTCAAGGGTGAGGGATCCTGAGAGGATCCCTGTGAGTAGTAGATCTTTGCCAGTACAGAGGGATAGGCCAACGAGTGATATATGCTTCAGTAAGGTTGGCTTCTTAGAGTTCAAAGCAATGGTTATCAACTGTACAGCAGAAATTGATGTAAATCACAGACAATAGATGTTGTGGTGACAGCTGCAGAGACGTATTTGGTCATATGAGATTTGACTTCAGAAGAGTTCCAGGGTGTGTTGAGTGGTGGTGTCCCATCCTCCCAGGTCGTTGGCATGGTGCAGGAGCAGATAGGGTCAAAGTAGTGGAATGGGGTAGTGGGTTTTTAATGAGTGTAGGGTTAGTTGGCATGGTGCAGGAGCAGATAGGGTCCAAGTAGTGGAATGGGGTAGTGGGTTTTTAATGAGTGTAGGGTTAGTTGGCATGGTGAAGGAGCAGATAGGGTCAAAGTAGTGGAATGGGTTAGTGGGTTTTTAATGAGGGTAGGGTTAGTTGGAAGGGTGTTTTTTTATTAGAAAAATATGAGATGTTCCTTTTCCCATTTTGTATCACAAAGCAAAATAGATTTATATTATAGTCCAGTTGGGGGCGGTAATTCAACATATTGGATGCCAACCGCCGTTAAACTCCAAAGAAGAAGAAACGTTATATTATGTCTATGTTCAGTGTTGTAACGATGTCTCTCTCTCTCTCTCATTCCATCACTTTCGTGGTAGTTGGTTGTGTGGGTCTCTGGTTGTGAATGGGGTGCTGACAGACAATCGTTGATGGATATTTATAGAGCTCTGATCAGGACGACAATTGATTACGGGTGTATAGTTTATGGAACAGCAGCAAAGACTTAAGCTGGACAGAATCCAGAATATAGCTTTAAGGATATGTATTGGTGCATTTAAATCAACATCTGTATGTGTCTTACTAGTGGAGGCAGGTGAGATGCCTTTGGGTATACGGCGTAATAAATTGTCATTATCTTATTGGGTTGCAAGGCTGTGAGGTTGAGCATCCCACTGCTACTGTTCTAGATGACTGTTGGGAATATACTAGTAGACAAGGCAGTGGTTTTGGTTGGACAGTTGTAGGTATCAATGTTATTATGGAGAAATGAGAGAATGGGTGTAGTAGTGAGATTCTGCTGGGTCCCA
The DNA here is from genome assembly GCF_965601325.2 of Salmo salar. Taxonomy (NCBI): domain Eukaryota; kingdom Metazoa; phylum Chordata; class Actinopteri; order Salmoniformes; family Salmonidae; genus Salmo; species Salmo salar. The sequence continues at coordinate 110,655,303 of NC_138300.1, forward strand.
GCACATTCAGGTGTGGAAGGGAATGAAATTGTAGAGCAGTTAGAAATGTGGTTGGTGCAAAGCCATCAAACTTTAAACATGTTTAACCACATTTATTTTCAGAAAATGTTTTAAAACCTAAACAAAACGTATGTCCCTGTCCTCTTTTTCAAGATGTGGCCAATTTAAACAGTCAGAAAATATTTTTTTGTAAATGAAGAAATATATATATTTTTTTATATATGTTCTTTCTAAATGGCTGCTGGGTAATTAGATAATCATTGAAATCTGTTGGTTCATAGACATCAAATAGAGAGAATGCTGCGCAGGTTCACTGAGTTGTAAACCAAATGGATAGGTGGAGCTCATTGATTTGTAGCTCTGACGCAGTTGCTACCTCAGATTATGAGTCTATCAAGTGTGGTGAATGAGGTATGTAGTACCCCCAGAAGACCACAGGGAGGAGCAAGAGAGATATAAACCCATACAGGTTTTCTCTTTAAATACCCTGAACCTAACAATCAATCAAATGTATTTATGAAGCCCTTTTTACATCAGCAGATGTCACAAAGTGCTGTACAGAAACTCTAACCCTACGTATAACCTATTTTAGCCTGAACCCTAATTCTAGGGTAGGGTAGCCTACAACTATTTTAGTAATAGTATTATGTTAGTAAATACCATTTTAGTACTAAATAGCATTTGTTATTTTTTAAATTAAACCTATGTAAGCATTTGCTTTTTATTAGTTATTTTATTATATTTATTATTGCAAGGCAGAACTCTTGATAAACAAGAATCATTTGTTTTATATGTTAAATGTGGCTTGAACTGGGTGACATAGTAACCTCTATGTAAAAGTCCAGCAATTGGCGTGGGATAGGTGGGGGAGGTTTGAGACTGATCTCTCTAATTAAATACACTTTATTTCTCAGCTGCCTCACCAATGTCTTTATGTGAATTAAGAACTTTTAATTGGTAAATATTTCCAATAGATGGCAGCATAAGACCACGAAGCATCAGTTATAGGCTACAAGCAGCAATATGATTGACATAAAATAGCATGCAACCAAAGACAATATGTCCCATGATTTTCTAAAATGGTCACTACCTACTGTGTCTCTCTCTCTCTCTCTCTCTCTCTCTCTCTCTCTCTCTCTCTCTCTCTCTCTCTCTCTCTCTCTCTCTCTCTCTCTCTGTCTCTCTCTGTGTCTCTCTCTGTGTCTCTCTCTGTCTCTCTTAACAGCGCTCTGCACAGTCAGCAGTGGAGGACAGTGATCAGATCTTTACTGAGCTGATCCGCTCCATTGAGAGAAGGAGCTCTGAAGTGAAGTAGCTGATCAGAGCCCAAGAGAAGGCTCAAGTGAGTCAAGCTGAAGGACTCCTGGAGCAACTGAAGCAGGAGATAGCTGAGCTGAGGAAGAGAAGCACTGAGCTGGAGCAGCTCTCACACACAGAGGATCACATCCATTTCCTCCAGGTTACTAAACTGTCTTGTTACATGTGATATGAAATTAACTTAACGTGAAACTATTCATCTCAATCATTATGTTGTCCTGTCTGTCTCTCTGTCCCTGTCTCTCCCTCTCTCTGTCCTTGTCCCTCTCCCTCTCTCTGTCCGCTCCTCTCCCTCTCTCTGTCCGTCCCTCTCCCTCTGTCCATCCCTCTCCCTCTTTCTGTCCGTCCCTCTCCCTCTCTCTGTCCGTCCCTCTCTCTCTCTGCCCGTCCCTCTCTCTCTCTGTCCGTCCCTCTCTCGCTCTGTCCGTCCCTATCTCTCTCTGTCCGTCCCTATCTCTCTCTGTCCGTCCCTCACTCTCTCTGTCCGTCCCTCTCTCTCTCTGTCCATCACTCTCTCTCTCTGTCTGTCCCTCTCTCTCTCTGTCCGTCCCTCTCTCTCTCTCTGTCCGTCCGTCCCTCTCTCTCTTGTCCGTCCCTCTCTCTCTCTCTGTCCGTCCCTCTCTCGCTCTCCGTCCCTCTCTCTCTCTCTCTGTCCGTCCCTCTCTGTCCGTCCCTCTGTCTCTGTCCTTCCCGCTCTCTCCCTCTCTCTGTCTGTCCCTCTCTGTCTCTGTCTCTGTCGCTGTCCCTCTCTCTCTCTCTGTCCCCCTCTCTCTCTCTCTCACTCTCTCTCTGTCCCTCTCTCTCTCCAGAGTTATCAGTCTCTCTCCAGTGTCAGTGTTTCTTCAGACTTACCCAGCATCGTTGTCCATCCTCTTCAGTACTTTGGAGATGTGAGTAAGACTGTGTCTGAACTGAGAGAGAAACTTGAAGACTTCCTTAAAGGAGAATGGACCAAGATCTCCACTACAGGTGTGTTGAAAACAATAAGAACATCAACTTTAGACCATTGAAAGTTCCCTACTAGTCATATACATGTGGAATATGGTATGATGATAACATTCCCTCTCTCTGTCAATGTGTTTGTGTGTCTGTAGTGAATATAGTGGATGTTGTACTGCCTCCAGAGCCCAAGACCAGAGAACAGTTGTTACAATGTGAGTCTCTTTATTGTGAAGTAACTAACAGTCTCTTTTTACTGACACTCCTAACAATCCCTCTAGAAATATATAGCAATAGTAGATCTAATCAAAGACTGGGTATCTATCTGACTCCTCATATTTCTCTGATTTGATCTCTGCTGTGCTCTAATCAAAGACAGGGTAGATACAGTATCTGACTTAACTTATTGTTCTGACTCCCCTCATTGGTCTCTACTCTGCTCTTCTCCTAGATTCCTGTCAGCTCACACTGGATCCAAACACAGCACACACACGCCTCTCTCTGTCTAAAGGGAACAGAAAGGTGACCTATACAGACCAAGTCCAACCATATCCTCACCATCCAGACAGATTCACCAACCAGAGGCAGGTTCTGTGTAGAGAGGGTCTGTCTGGACGCTGTTACTGGGAGGTGGAGTGGACTGGAGAGTTGGTTGTTATAGCAGTCTCATATAAAGACATCAGCAGAACAGAGAGAGGTAATATATTTGGACACAATAACAAGTCCTGGAGTTTACAGTACTATAGAGGTGGTTATTGTTTCAGACACAATAATGTTGTGACTAAAGTATCAGGCCCTCAGTCCTCCAGAGTAGGAGTGTACCTGGATCACAAGGCAGGTACTCTGTCCTTCTACAGTGTCTCTGACACAATGACCCTTCTCCACAGAGTCCAGACCACATTCACTCAGTCCCTCAATCCTGGGTTTATCCTCTATGGTACTGCTGAGCTGGTTAAACTGTAGTAGGGTACACATAGATACTAGTCATGCTGGTATAGTCTATAGCTGAGCTGGTTAAACTGTAGTAGGGTCCACATAGATACTAGTCATGCTGGTGTAGTCTATAGCTGAGCTGGTTAAACTGTAGTAGGGTCCACATAGATACTAGTCATGCTGGTGTAGTCTATAGCTGAGCTGGTTAAACTGTAGTTGGGTCCACATAGATACTAGTCATGCTGGTGTAGTCTATAGCTGAGCTGGTTAAACTGTAGTAGGGTCCACATAGATACTAGTCATGCTGGTGTAGTCTATAGCTGAGCTGGTTAAACTGTAGTAGGGTCCACATAGATACTAGTCATGCTGGTGTAGTCTATAGCTGAGCTGGTTAAACTGTAGTTGGGTCCACATAGATACTAGTCATGCTGGTGTAGTCTATAGCTGAGCTGGTTAAACTGTAGTAGGGTCCACATAGATACTAGTCATGCTGGTGTAGTCTATAGCTGAGCTGGGTAAACTGTAGTAGGGTCCACATAGATACTAGTCATGCTGGTGTAGTCTATAGCTGAGCTGGGTAAACTGTAGTAGGGTCCACATAGATACTAGTCATGCTGGTGTAGTCTATAGCTGAGCTGGTTAAACTGTAGTAGGGTCCACATAGATACTAGTCATGCTGGTGTAGTCTATAGCTGAGCTGGTTAAACTGTAGTAGGGTCCACATAGATACTAGTCATGCTGGTGTAGTCTATAGCTGAGCTGGTTAAACTGTAGTAGGGTCCACATAGATACTAGTCATGCTGGTGTAGTCTATAGCTGAGCTGGTTAAACTGTAGTAGGGTCCACATAGATACTAGTCATGCTGGTGTAGTCTATAGCTGAGCTGGTTAAACTGTAGTAGGGTCCACATAGATACTAGTCATGCTGGTGGTGATGGTCCCCAGATGTGATGATTCATTCTACTCTGTTTTATCTACAATGATTTAACTGATTTGATCTTCAGATGTTCTGAATTAAAATGCAATGGATTCATATATTTGTAAATACAATGTTTTAATCTTGTACATTTCCATGAATCATCATGTATGGTGTTGATGTATATTGGTTGTCATTCAGAACCATTGATATGTTTTCTCAGTTGGTTCTCTGTCTCTATGTAATTCTCCTCAGTATCATTGATCAGCTTGTAGGTTCGGCCCTAATTGATGTGTTCTCTGTCACCTGGAGCTGCATGGAAAATGGTCCAGGAACAAAAGGACAATTCAGGACTAGTCAGCCCACTACAAGCTGGAATCACTTACTTTCTACTAAAGTATATGGTCTGGTTTCCCAGACACAGATTAATCCTAGTCCTGGACTAAAAAGCATGTTCAATGTAGATGTCCAGGAAACCGGCCCTAAATGTGTCATCTTTCATCCTCCCATACTGCTCAGTCCAGCAACATTAAACCTGTCCAGCAGGTGGTGCTATTGACCAAACAATAAAACCAGCAGATATCTTGACTTGCCACTCAGTATATCAGTAATGTTCAGAATAGTACTTTAATATAATTGGAGATTGATGGTCTTTTTAATCCGCTATCCAGAGTCAGGAACAGATGAAGTTAGGTCTGCTACTGTTCAGTGATTAAATATGATTTATGGTGATGGGAAATAAAAAATACAACACTAAACTTCTTCTAGTAATAGTTTCCCTTTGTTATTTATTCCAAGGTGTGTCTTTAACTTGTAAATGGATTGTGTGGAGGTGAGCTAGTGGTGTGGCTGATAGAATATAACGAAAAGGGAGGAGGGGAGGAAGAGGGGAGGAGTGAAGGGCTGTTCAAGAAACCAGATGAGGAAGAGAAAGATGTTCAGGGGAATTACTGGCTCTGTTCCAAATGGTTCCCTGTTCCCTACGTAGTGCACTACGGTGCTTCTGACCAGGTCTAAAGTAGTGTTCTACATAGGGAATAGGGTGTATATTTATTACAATTTCATGCTTTAGTGTTTGGCACAAAAAATATTAGATCTCCACCCTCCCACTGAAAGAGGAGAGAGGTAATGGTTGTACACCCCCATTACCTGGAGAGATGTTATTATCTCCACAACTCTCTCTCTCTCTCTCTCTCTCTCTCTCTTCTCTCTCTCTCTCTCTCTCTCTCTCTCTCAGATAGCAGACAACCTCAATATGGTTTAATTCCTGTAGTTATCAGTACACATGGGGTTTGTCCCATTTATCTCCTTGCCCACTTCCCTTCATGTATTTAAAAGGAAATGACTGGTATATGTAAACTCCCTCTACTCCATGTCAACACCAATCCAATGCTTTTTCATTTGTGAGGAGTAGTGAAGGAATGCTACACTTTAGGATGAAGGAGAGATTATTGGGACGCTCCCATGGAGAGATGATAGAGGGATGTGAAAGAGGAGAGAGGTAATGGTTGTACTCTCCCATGGAGAGATGATAGAGGGATGTGAAAGAGGAGAGAGGTAATGGTTGTACTCCCCCATGGAGAGATGATAGAGGGATGTGAAAGAGGAGAGAGGTAATGGTTGTACTCCCCCATGGAGAGATGATAGAGGGATGTGAAAGAGGAGAGAGGTAATGGTTGTACTCTCCCATGGAGAGATGATAGAGGGATGTGAAAGAGGAGAGAGGTAATGGTTGTACTCCCCCATGGAGAGATGATAGAGGGATGTGAAAGAGGAGAGAGGTAATGGTTGTACTCCCCCATGGAGAGATGATAGAGGGATGTGAAAGAGGAGAGAGGTAATGGTTGTACTCCCCCATGGAGAGATGATAGAGGTATGTGAAAGAGGAGAGAGGTAATGGTTGTACTCCCCCATGGAGAGATGATAGAGGGATGTGAAAGAGGAGAGAGGTAATGGTTGTACTCCCCATGGAGAGATGATAGAGGAATGTGAAAGAGGAGAGAGGTAATGGTTGTACTCCCCCATGGAGAGATGATAGAGGGATGTGAAAGAGGAGAGAGGTAATGGTTGTACTCCCCCATGGAGTGATGATAGAGGGATGTGAAAGAGGAGAGAGGTAATGGTTGTACTCCCCCATGGAGAGATGATAGAGGGATGTGAAATTGGAGAGAGGTAATGGTTGGACTGCACTTATTTATTCTCTCATTAATGACTTATTCCGTTTCAATAACATAATTACAATACACAAACTAATTACATTGAAGGAATTATTGTATTAAAGTAAATCTGTATTAAAATTCACCATAAAATGTACAGTTCATTCCATAGCTTAACATTGGAAATGCTCCCTCCCTCCTATAAAAGTCATTGACGTGTTGGATGAGATAGGACCCTGCCTTCACCTGGGGATATTTGTTGGACCCATCACAACAGGTGATGAGAACCTCATCCTCCAGCTGCACAAAGAAAGCCAGGGACTGCAGTGTGCTCCAGTCTCCAGCAGGGGGCAGTAAAACCCTATGGACCTGAAAGGGAAAGTGAGGAGTAAAAATCAAAGGTGAATTTACATTGATGTTTCCACGGAGACCTGAGTCATATTCACTAGGCACCAAACTGAAGAAAATCAACTGAATCAAGGAAGGACTAACTGAGCAAGAAATATTTTCGATGTTTGTACTTTTAGGACTTTTCTATTGGTTCCATTTCAACAATCTCAATCAACCACTGCTCATGAAGTATTCAACATTATTTTAAATAGTAATTGAAAGCAGGTCTGTTTCCACATGCAATAAGCCTGTAACGTCTTGTACGATATCAGGTAAAGGTTTTTCAAATGGAAGGGCAAGTCTCACCACTGAGAGGAAAACATCACTGGTCCACCTCTGCATCAGGTCAGCTATGTTGATCAGTACTGTCCCAGGGATGCTGGGAGCAGAGATGAATTCCCCTGACCTGGTACCACCTATGGAGTTGTCATTTTAATATCAGTTTAACCCCATTACTGCTATAACACACATCAACCATGTTAATAGAATGAAATGGATCCAGGTTCTATTTATTCTACAATAGATTTCATCACAGGTCACTTGGTAAGTTTGTTAATCATCATCATCATCATCATCATCATCATCATCATCATCATCATCAAATGTATTTATAAAGCCCGTTTTACATCAGCCGATGTCACCAAGTGCTGTACAGAAACAGTCTATGTCATGGAAAGAGCAGGTGTCCTTAATGTTTTGTACACTCAGTATATGTTGTGTCTACAAGCTCATTCCCACAGAAAACTGCAGAGGGAAGCAGTACCACCCAGTCAACCATCAGACTCCATTGTGAGACGCCTCACAGAGGATATTCAACCATAATTGCAAATCCAAGATGTCAATATCAACAAGGTGCTGATCAGTAAAGAGAAGAGAGACTAACATTCTAGAATGATCCCTTTTTTCTGCCCGGTTCTCACAGTGAAAAACTACAGGATTACAAGAGTGTTCTACGCTTTCTTCATGTGATCCAATTCAAAGTTGCCAATTATTTTATGGGATGAGAATTAAGTGGAGTGACTAATCTTAGCTGGTCTGAGAAAACTGTCCTTTATGTATACATTGGGCCATTTAAAAAGACACCAATCTGTAGAATCTCTTCTCACAGTCAGTGCAGTGATGAGGCTTCTCTCAAGTGTGTAATCGTTGGTGTGTTTTTACATTGCCCAATAGGGAGAAACTCTTGCCACATTAAGAGAAGAAGTAAGGCTTCTCTCCTCTGTGTGTTCTCTGATGACCCTTTTAGCTCAGCTGTTGATAAAAACAAAATCTACAGTCAAATCAGTGATAAGGCTTCTCTCCTGTATGTGTATGTTCATGTGTTTTTAAGTTTTCCAGTAGAGAGAAACTCTTTCCACAGTCAGAGCAGGAGTAAGGCATCTCTCCTTTCTGATTACCTTGGTGTCTTTTTGGGGGGGATATTTGTCAAATTATTTGTCAAAACATTTTGTCACCTGGTGATTTAGGATGGGTCTTGGCTTGTTCTAACATGTTACTGTGTCACCGGGATCTGATTACTGTGGGGTCACCATGATCTGATTACTGTGGGGTCACCATGATCTGATTACTGTGGGGTCACCGGGATCTGATTACTGTGGGGTCACCATGATCTGATTACTGTGGGGTCACCATGATCTGATTACTGTGGGGTCACCATTATCTGATTACTGTGGGGTCACCGGGATCTGATTACTGTGGGGTCACCGGGATCTGATTACTGTGGGGTCACCATGATCTGATTACTGTGGGGTCACCGGGATCTGATTACTGTGTCACCATGATCTGACTACTGTGGGGTCACCGGGATCTGATTACTGTGGGGTCACCGGGATCTGATTACTGTGGGGTCACCGTGATCTGATTACTGTGGGGTCACCGGGATCTGATTACTGTGGGGTCACCATGATCTGATTACTGTGGGGTCACCATGATCTGATTACTGAGGGGTCACCATGATCTGATTACTGTGGGGTCACCATGATCTGATTACTGTGGGGTCACCAGGATCTGATTACTGTGGGGTCACCATGATCTGATTACTGTGGGGTCACCATGATCTGATTACTGTGGGGTCACCATGATCTGATTACTGTGGGGTCACCATGATCTGATTACTGTGGGGTCACCATGATCTGATTACTGTGGGGCCGCCATGATCTGATTACTGTGGGGTCACCGGGATCTGATTACTGAGGGGTCACCATGATCTGATTACTGTGGGGTCACCATGATCTGATTACTGTGGGGCCGCCTATCGCTACTATGTGAGAAGCATTGCGTGTCACGACTCTAGCAAGACAAGTGCAATTGAAGCAGCTGCGTACTCTGGTATCATGGCCGTACATATGGACAAGGAAGCCGCGGCTGTAAACAAGAAGAAACGGATCCTGCTCAACAAACGTTACGGAGGTAACCAGACCGAAGAAGAAGTGCAAGCATGCTCACTGGAGAAGCTGTATATTGACAACACGGATGACATGTCAGCCATGGCAAACATTGGATTCAAGCACCATTATGAGAAGAACCCCCATCACCCTGAGCACTTTCATCAGGATGAGATCGACGATATGAACCTGGTGGAAGCAATCGTCGATGGCTTGGCCTGTATATTCGAAAGAAACACGGCACACACAAATGTGAAAACCTGGCTGGACATGTACAATGTCGAGAGGTTTAAAGGTCAGAATAAGGACCTTGCCGTGAACATAATAGAGGCTCTCGGGATGTATATCACGGCCGCAGATTATACAACCCTGCAGACCTTCAGGGGCTCCATATTCTCTATCATTGGAAAATCTATCCCATGGTCCCGTGTGACGATGACGGAATGCTGCAATGACAAAAGGGAGCCCGATAACTCTTTAACTAGGCGTGATTTTGTACCATGTTTTGTAACTAACAACTAACCTCACAGATGATTTGTTTACTTGTTCTGTGTAACCTTTGAATCTTTATTGAACCAGATATGCTGTTCACCTATGTTATTTGTGGAATGTATATACATTTAAGTTAGTTTATACAATGCTTTGTACAATGAATAAAGAAATCGTGACTCAATGTAGACCTGTGACATGTCTTTATTACTTTCTGTGTTGGTAGTCCCATTGAGTACATATCATTTCCTACTGCTAGTGGGGAATAGCCGTAGTTGCTATGTCACACACTAACAGAGTACAAGGACAATTCCAAGTCCTGAGGCAACACACATCGTCACTCAGACATTCACAAGTCTATCTGAACCAGAGGTTATTGCCATTAGGCTGTGTAGCTCGAGGTCGGAAGGGCTAGTCGTTGCTTGATGCAACTGGTAAAATGAAATATCCAAAATGGTTATAAAGGGTGAGGATGTGAACTAGATCTTACACTCAACATCACCTGGTCTGATGATATTGAAATGGAACAGCTGCTGACAAACATCTCTAACATCCGAGCTGCATGCCTATCGCTCTCGATTAAGATGCATAGTGTGAACACAATATGTCATCTAAACGGAATTGTCAAGCACAGGGACTGGGTAAACAAGGCATGTGTTACAGAATCTTCCAGAGACACAGATAACCCAAGATTCAACGTGTACATCTTGTCAGATGTACAAGGGATAGAAGAGGCCGAGAAGCAGATAATTACCAAGTTGAAAGGATCCGTTTTCCCCACACACAGTGAAAACATGATCAGTATACTGTGCAAGTATCTAATCCTGGAACATGTCCGAGAACACACGTCCCGTACCCTGTCACCTATCCATGTGCTGAATGAAAGTGTCACACTGGTAGCTGCCAAGCTGTTCTCTAAATGTGCATTGGACATTAGGTTGTTACGCTTCAAGAGTTGGAAGTGCATTGCTGTATGCTGCCTGCTCAGAATGATCACGGTGTGCATTATGGATCCCAAGGAGGGACTCCGGCTGGAAAGCAGTTTGATGTCGCTGTTGGGAAAGCTTAAGCCTGGCGAGTTCACACAAAAGGATCTGTGTGACCTTAGTGAGATGTTGACTCAGGACTGTGTGGTATGCAGCAGTTCCTTTGTCAACCCTGATGTGTGCAAGACTCTACGTAAGATATCATCTGTGTCTTGCGCCAAGTGTAGGAAGACCACTCGTAAGAGGAAATTATGATGACCATTGGACTAGGCAAACAAAGGGAAAGGGGGTATCTAATAGTAAAGTGGCACGGTACTCTGTTTAGTTTAATAACACTTGGTCTATAGTGTGGCTATGTAACCTATGTATCTAATGATGATATATGTCAATGTCTATATGCCTATGAAATAAAGTCATAACAGATCCTTAAACAATGTTTCAAATAAAATGTTTTATTATTCCCAGAGTACAATACAGTCACATCACATGTACATAGATAGTGTCAATAACTACAGAGAGGAATGTTGCACCCTGACATCCCTCAGACCGGGTTACCATTGTCAACTTATACATTGCCTATGTGTGCTCGAATAAAATAGCTCATTGAGATTCCCACCCTGAATGTGATATTGACTCCCAGTTTGGACGTCCCATCCCCAGTCCTATGGCTTGCCTTAGACTGGATATGGCGCTCCTCGTCGGATTTACTGAAATTGGGGACTTTCCGATCTCATTCCTATGGCTTGCCTTAGACTGGATACGACAATCTACATGAAGCTTACCAAGAGTTGAGAGGAAACAAGTTCTACGCCTCTGCTTCCGATGTCCTGCGTTTTGTTGCTTTCACCGCATACGCCGATCAGGCTGAACACTTGGTCTATCACGATGCCGATGTTCACTTCAAACCTTTTGGGCATGATCATAAAAAACGGACCTTGGCTCAGGTGCAGACATGAAGGCTGTAATGATAACCTTAACCAAGCGTACCGATGAAGCCCTAGCCAATCAGCTCTCGTTTGTGGAACCGAGTTATTTCTACGACCGCACACTGTACGAGTACCCACAATACACCCAGTTCAACTCCGATTTGATCTTCATGCGGAAGACAGCTGCTATAAGTTCTGCTTTTAAAATCTGAGTGATGCAGTTAAATTATAGCTGCAAGCCGAATAGCAAAAGTTGACAAAATCATTTGGACTGAAAAACATAGAATGACCTTACATGAAGCACTTTTTACAACTCACCCTGAAGAGACTACATTTTCAATGCCTAAGGAAACATGTAGCTTGCTCTACAGACAACGTGGAAACGAATGGACCGAGTACACTCCAAGACAGCTGAAAAGTGCCTACGTAAGCGCTCTAGGCCTGAACCCTTTGGACTTTCTCCTCGAAAGAAAGATGAACGCCTGTTATAGGGCTACCGGTCCACTTTCGACCTCTGTCAAGACGGGAGGTGAGCGCTACTTTAGAGTGGAAATCAATACCTTCCTTCGTACCCTAGAAGTGAAAGGTGAGACTCATACCATGAAGATGTTCATATCCGAATCTGCACTCAACCCGGCTGATGTCGGAGCCGTAACACGTCAAGACGCTCGAAATTGGTACGGAGATAAGCAGCATGATCATCTCCATGTGCCAGTGTACACTCTGGAAGAAGAATCTGCTATCACTGGCTCAAATGGCTCCCTGTTGTCTTCTCCGCAACAATCGAGACCCTCCAGTCCTGAACTGCTTGAAGTGGACAACCCTGTCTAAGTTAGTCCTCTGCTAGAGCCCAGTCTCGTTGACTACATTGCTCCTGAAGTGAACGGTCCTGCTGCTGAAGTGAACGGTCCTGCCCCTGAAGCGGACACCCCTGTTGAAGTTCGTTCTCTGCTAGAGCCCAGTCTCGTTGACTACATTGCTCCTGAAGTGAAGGGTCGTGCTCCTGAAGTGAATGGTCGTGCTCCTGAAGTGGACAGTCCTGCTGTGGTCGAGGTAAACGTGGACATGAGCACGCTCTCATTCGGTTCCAATAGACAGACCCACCACGTCAACCCAGAGACAGAACCCGAAGCTTTCCAGTGTGACATAAGAGCTTGCGGGCTCCATAGCAAGCGTAGACGCAGGGCTGCTGCTCACTGTTCCCTCTATGACGAGGAGAACTTCTCTACCAAGCATAATGGCGAGTTCCTGTTTAAAGACAAATGGCCTGCAACATTTTTAAGAGAGGAAGGGTCTCTAAAGATGATAGTGGAATCCACTGTGAATGCGAAGAATGTCTTTACTCAAGTTGTTACCAAGATTCCAGGCGCTCCGGTAAAAGCTCTTATACAGAAGCGCAAGGCAATTGTGGAAACGGCCCGCACACAGTTGGAGTCAATGATGAACAACCCCGAAGTAGAAGCCGCGGTGAATACCATGCTGTCCGAGGCTCACAGTGCCATTCCCAGTGATCAACGCCGAGCGGTGAAGCGAATGGGCTCTGCGTATGCTCGCGCTGCCACAACGGGTCCTAAGTCACAACTAGCAATCAAAGCCTGTGTCGTTGGAGCACGGGCCTACGGGGTGTTCACCAACATTGGGGCCCTGGGGTACGGAGACCCCTTGGTGAAGACGTTTGCTGCCTTAGATCTTAGTCAAACAGTAAACGGTTACATGGCTCACAAATTGGGCCAGTACGCAAAGACCAAGGCTCTGTCTGAGACTTTGGAGGTGTTAGCTTACAACCCTGTCATGAATATGGCCGGTGCAGCAGCTAACATCTTCTTCTTTGCTCAGAACATCCGCAACGTCGCCAACGGACACCACAGTCCTATTGACTACTATTGGCTGACAAGACCCTCTATGCAGATGATAACTCTGGTATTTGAACGTCTGAACCCTGAAATGTTACCCATGGTCTCGGTGGATGTTCTAGTCACGCTCATAACACAAGGGGAATATGCGACTCACGTGGTGAGGTCAGTTGCTAACAAACTGCCTCTTAGCACAAAGGAGATGTGGAGATTGGGGGCAACTCGTTTCTTTGGCTCTACATCGTGGTTCGACTACTATGAGAAGGTGGCCGACCTGGAGCGTATCAACAGTGTAAATGCAAACTCTTTGCTTCAAGCCTTACGCACGGTAAACATGGTAGTTGGCTTCCCTGTAACTACAGTCATCAATGAGTTTCATAATCAGCAAGGCCACCAATGTGTGGAGAGTGCAGTCGAGGTGTGGCCTGCTATATTGGACGTAGCTCCACCGGACCTGACTCCACACCCAGAAATATATCAGGTAAACATTTCAGTGGAGCACAGTGTGCCCCTGAAAGAGGTATACATAGGGAAACTTGAGACTCAGCAACTGTGTTACAAATTGGCCTGTATACACTGTAGCAAAGCCAAACATTCCATGATCAGGATGTTCATGGAAGCATTGAGTCTACAGATGGGTGCATTGCCTATCAACGAAGAATGCGCGTTCTACGACCGGACTATACCCAACGCCACTGATCCCTGTGGCAACGTGGATAGATATATAGAAGACGCAAGTGAGAGAAAGAGGTTCGTGGCAGTAACCACAGAATTAGGTGATCCTCTTATGGAACCGCAACTGAGAGTCGCCACCGTCAATGCATACACAGCCGAAATGATTTCACATCCTCTCGGATTGATGAAGGAATCACGGAGGTGTTCCAGATACATTGTTATACCGGGAAAGGGCCGTCCATTGTTCCTCAAAAAGAGAACCACAGATGCTAACATCTTCAAGGGTAAATGTAGGAGCTTGAGACAGTGTATTGCTTGCAATTGCGCTTGCGTCCCACCTACTCAACAGCCAGTGTAATCCCGTGGCGCCATATTCAAATACCTCAAAAATGCAAAAACTTCAATTTCTCAAACATATGACTACTTTACACCATTTTAAAGACAAGACTCTCGTTAATCTAACCACACTGTCCGATTTCAAAAAGGCTTTACAACGAAAGCAAAACATTAGATTATGTCAGCAGAGTACCCAGCCAGAAATAATCAGACACCCATTTTTCAAGCTAGCATATAATGTCACATAAACCCAAATCACAGCTAAATGCAGCACTAACCTTTGATGATCTTCATCAGATGACAACCCTAGGACATTATGTTATACAATACATGCATGTTTTGTTCAATCAAGTTCATATTTATATCAAAAACCAGCTTTTTACATTAGCATGTGACTAGCATGTGACTAGCATTCCCACCGAACACTGCCGGTGAATTTACTAAATTACTCACGATAAACGTTCACAAAAAACATAACAATTATTTTAAGAATTATACATACAGAACTCCTCTATGCACTCGCTATGTCCGATTTTAAAATAGCTTTTCGGTGAAAGCACATTTTGCAATATTCTCATTAGATAGCCCGGCATCACAGGGCTAGCTATTTAGACACCCAGCAAGTTTAGCACTCACCAAAGTCAGATTTACTATAAGAAAAATGTTATTACCTTTGCTGTTCTTCGTCAGAATGCACTCCCAGGACTTCTACTTCAATAACAAATGTTGGTTTGGTCCCAAATAATCCATTGTTATATCCAAATAGCGGCGTTTTGTTCGTGCGTTCAAGACACTATCCGAAAGGGTAAAAAAGGGTGACGAGCATGGCGCATTTCGTGACAAAAAATGTCTAAATATTCCATTACCGTACTTCGAAGCATGTCAACCGCTGTTTAAAATCAATTTTTCTGCCATTTTTCTCGTAAAAAAGCGATAATATTCCGACCGGGAAAGCCTGTATACGTACAAAGATAGAGAAAATAAATACATCTCGTGCCCTCGTGCACGAGCGTGAGTCTCAGAGTACTCTGACCAGCCACTATCCAAACGCGATAATGTGTTTCAGCCAGAGGCTGCCTCGATATCATTCCGCTTTTTCCCGGGTTCTGAGAGCCTATGGGAGCCGTAGGAAGTGTCACGTTATGGCAAAGATCCTCAGTCTTCAATAAAAAGAGCCAAGATGAACAACAACTTGTCAGAGAGGGCGCTTCCTGTTTGGAATCTTCTCAGGTTTTTGCCTGCCATATGAGTTCTGTTATACTCACAGACACCATTCAAACAGTTTTAGAAACTTTAGGGTGTTTTCTATCCAAAGCCAATAATTATATGCATATTCTAGTTACTGGGCAGGAGTAGTAACCAGATTAAATCTGGTACGGTTTTTATCCGGCCGTGTCAATACTGCCCCCTAGCCCTAACAGGTTAAGTGTAATAAATGGACCGGCCTACTGAGATACTGAGTGCTTTGTCAACTACTGTAATGGTTGGGGGTGTAGTTTGTTGTTATACTGTACCTAACAAATGTACATTGTGAATATACTCTATAATAAACCATACATCTATCAGTCTGATCTACTCTTTTTGGTTTCACACAGACACAAGACTCAGACATGTACCCATTGTATTATATTGTATTCTGGTGTACATGCCACACATGTACAATACTGTAAAAGCAGAGGCTACAGTGGTTATTTTATGAACAGGCTACGGATGGGTGAACGAACAGTGGGCAGACACGGAAACATTGGGTCCATGAACGCCATAGCATAACATCGGTTGGAACACCCACTAGTTGTTTGATTACCAAGCAGTATGTAGATGTTCCTATGCCCAAACATGTTACATTGGTTGGACTAAAGAGCAATATGTAGACACTCAGCAGCATTTGGACGTTTAGAAGGCCATACACGTAACATTTCCTTCAATGTCACAGCAGGGATTGGGCTATCCAGCAGTTGTTGGACGAAGGAGCTTTGTATATCCAGCAGTGGTTGGACATCTGGAACTCCATAGATGTGACATTTATTGGCTGGCCAAATGAGCTTGGCTCTACACTTCCACTTACCATAGACATGTTTTTAAAAGGCTCTTGTCCTTTTACCAAAGGTGTCAGTAGCCTGTTAGACTTAGAGCTCTACAATGGACTCACTTGTCAATGGCACATTGAATAATGTTACAATCTTCAATAGATCATCAAAGTACCCAGATTCGGATTCACATTGTTATAGTCTCTATGAATACAGCCGCACCATATACATCCCTGTCTTACATGCGCTGGTTATGGTCACGGGGTTGGTTGTCAATCTATACATGGTCATCACGATCTACTGTTCCTGTTCAAAGGACTCGGGGAGGCAAAGCAAGGTCCTCAGTGATATCGACGTTTTCTTTTCACATCTCGGGGTCTGTGACATAGCCACTTTGCTCACTACCCCGGTGTGGGTTACGCAGACGATTCTCGTGAAGGGCTGGGTGTTTGGCTTCGTCCTGTGCAAACTGATTAAAGGGGCGATCTCAGTACGTAACACCAAGCGTAGGCTTTGAGGACCTATACACACACAAGCCTATCCAACCAGCTCAGCTAATGACATATGCTTTGTTTCCTTATTCCTTACAGTTCTGTTTCCAGTACGGAATATGTCTCATGTTCTACATCAACATAGAAAGATACATGAAGGTGGTACACAACAGAACAACACTGAAATGCCTGGTGAACAGACGTGCGTCAAGCAGAAGGAGAATCATGGCTCGATTGTGTGCCTGTGTACCCATGCTCTCGGCTCTGTTGGACATATGCTATTACACTGTTCGTCCCATATCTGAGACTAGCATGATCTGTTTCAACCCTATGCATCCCACTCTCCGGCTTACAGTCTTCTGGGTCAGGATGATAATTTGTTTCATCGTACCTATTCTCGTTCTCGTTTACTGCAACGTGATGATAGTGTACAGTGTCAGACAGCACATGAAACGGTATTCATTTGGACATACGATGAAAAGGGCACAGGTTTTCACATTTCTCACTGCGACGTGCTTTATGTGCTGCTGGATACCCTGGATCGCAAGCACTATCTACTACTGCTCCCATGTTCAGTGTGAGGAGGTGAAGTACGTGGTGCTCAATGTCTGCATAGCTATAGGGAACATGCACTGTATCACCAGTCCCACTTTGTATATAATTATGAAGTCTCGCAGGGGTACCCAAGGAGCCTTTAGTCACCAAAGCACAGGTACTCCTCAGTCTCAGCGAAAGGGCACTGATGCAAACACAGCCTGCTAGTCCGAACGATCCGCAAGGTGTATCTGTAATGGCTAGGTGTAATCCGGACTAAAGGGGACATTGCTATGTATGTAACCAGCACAGCTACTGTACGCCACAATGAACTGGGATCTAAGCACAGCAGGCTAGAGGCTGGATGGCTCGATGCTGTTGAAGTGGATACCAATGATAAATTACCTTGAGTCAACCATGATAATCAATATCACTGTTACATGTGGCCATTTGTTGTGTACCATTTATGTGAAACAAGTGTCGAAACTAAATGTATACTGTGTATCATTCTGAATAAAACATGACAAACCCACTTTCACTTAATGTTAGACATGTGCAGTTTATTAAAACATAAAATATAGTCACTGAAACACCATTGTGCTGAAACTACACCATATCCACAGTCATATCCATGGTTTGACAACCTAGATTTGATATCGATCGCACTCGCCCACTTCATGTTGGCATACTTCGAACAGCTGAGCATCGTTATCCATGGACATATCAAAGTCTCTACATCGGATCTTTGGGGCGCTGTCCGAGTTCCGGTTGTTGATAACATCTGTATGATGCATTGGAGGATCACTATCAGCAAATAGGTCTTGGCTGTTATCGGCCCATGTTGGACACGTCTGCCTCACAGTAAGGCTGTTCTGCTCAGGATCATCAAACCTCAAAGTGTTGTACTCCACCCATGTTGGACACGTCTGCCTCACAGCAAGGCTGTTCTGCTCAGGGTTATCCAACCTGACGGGTCCGGTTGTGCTCATGGTTGTGCTCATGTCATCTAGCATCAAGAAGGCGCTGGCACATAGAGCTTCTATCCTCTCGAGCAGTGCTGTGTAAAAGCTGGCAAACTCATCCCCGTATACCCTGTACTGATCCACAGGCATGCGGATGAACTGGATGAAACTCGTGTTCTCAAACGAGATGGCAAAACGGGACATTCCCATGACCCTGAGGCACTTACTAACTAGAGGGTTGAGCTTAACATCTTACATCTAGACGTTCCGCTAGCGGAACACCTGCTCCAATATCCAATGATAGGCGTGGCGCGAATTACAATTCCTCAAAAATACAAAAACTTCAATTTTTCAAACATATGACTATTTCACAGCATTTTAAAGACAAGACTCTCCTTTATCTAACCACACTGTCCGATTTCAAAAAGGCTTTACAACGAAAGCAAAACATTAGATTATGTCAGCAGAGTACCCAGCCAGAAATAATCAGACACCCATTTTTCAAGCTAGCATATAATGTCACAAAAACCCAGAAGACAGCTAAATGCAGCACTAACCTTTGATGATCTTCATCAGATGACACACCTAGGACATTATGTTAAACAATACATGCATGTTTTCAATCAAGTTCATATTTATATCAAAAAACAGCTTTTTACATTAGCATGTGACGTTCAGAACTAGCATACCCCCCGCAAACTTCCGGGGAATTTACTAACAATTTACTAAATTCCTCACGATAAACGTTCACAAAAAGCATAACAATTATTTTAAGAATTATAGATACAGAACTCCTCTATGCACTCGATATGTCCGATTTTAAAATAGCTTTTTGGTGAAAGCACATTTTGCAATATTCTAAGTACATAGCCCAGCCATCACGGGCTAGCTATTTAGACACCCGGCAAGTTTAGCCTTCACCAAAATCAGATTTACTATTACAAAAATGTTATTACCTTTTGTTGTCTTCATCAGAATGCACTCCCAGGACTGCTACTTTAATAACAAATGTTGGTTTGGTCCCAAATAATCCATGGTCATATCCGAATAGCGGCGTTTTGTTTGTGCGTTCCAGAAACTATCCGAAATGGTATATCAGGGTCGTGCGCATGGCGCAATTCGTGACAAAAAAATTCTAAATATTCCATTACCGTACTTCAAAGCATGTCAACCGCTGTTTAAAATCAATTTTTATGCAATTTATCTCGTAAAAAAGCGATAATATTCCGACCGGGAATCTCCTTTTCGGCAAACAGAGGAAAAATCACAAAGACGGGGGGCGGCCAGGGCACGCGCCTAAGCCCACAGTCCCTTGATCGGCCACTTGAGAAAGGCGATAATGTGTTTCAGCCTGGGGCTGGGATGACGACATTCTGTTTTTTTCCCAGGCTCTGAGAGCCTATGGAAGACGTAGGAAGTGTCACGTTAGAGCAGAGATCCTTTGTAATTGAATGAGATGGCAAAGAAGTTCAAGAAATGGTCAGACAGGCCACTTCCTGTAAAGGAATCTCTCAGGTTTTGACCTGCCATTTGAGTTCTGTTATACTCACAGACACCATTCAAACAGTTTTAGAAACTTTGGAGTGTTTTCTATCCAAAGCCAATAATTATATGCATATTCTAGTTACTGGGCAGGAGTAGTAACCAGATTAAATCGGGTACGTTTTTTATCCAGCCGTGAAAATACTGCCCCCTAGCCATAACAGGTTAACCTTCTCCCGCCTCTGCTGCCTCTCTCGTCGGTGCTTTTGAAGAGATTTAGACCGAGAATACATGATGTATGATACGCAGTCCAATGTAGTCTGTAATGTATTATAAAATAGTATGACTTAATGGAAATGTAACTTATAGAGCAAAAGGTTCACTGTGAAAACTGAACACTGTGGACTAATATAGATAGCTTTACAATTAACTAGGTTGTCGTTGGTTGTATGTGTGAACAAGTCGATGTGCCTGCAGTCAATGACTGAATATGTCTGAGATGTAGACCCTTTTGTACCTAATGTCACTGCTTATGACACATAATAAATGAAAGCGACTTAACCAATGTGTGATCTCTTCACCCAGTCTTAATCTGTCATGCCCATAAATGACATTTGTCATATCATATAAAAGAGGGTGATATAATAACATAATCACTATACACAGGTTGCTGGGTTGCATGTACACTTTATTTACATGGTGTTATTTACATCGTATTTGCTATATGTCACAACAACCACACAGGGTCTACCAATGTACATGGGCATCTGACCTCACATTAGTGTAGCCCCTTGTCTACCCCTCGAACATGGGGCGTTTTCTTTTGTCCACTCTCAGCCTTTCCACAGAGCCTCTGGGCTGGTGATCATTATTAGTCCTTTTATGTCCCTGGCTACTTGTCCTGGGCACTTGCTCTAGGCGTCGCTTCTGAGTCCTACATTGTTGTGTGTCACTAGCAGGCCTCATACCCTTTCTCAGGGCAAGTGCTGAGCGTCCGTTTGCCTCGAGCAGTCCAGTTATCATGGCCTTGAGTTTCCTGGAATGCCGAGGCCTTGCAGTTATCAACTCTCCCTTTACGTCCACCATTGTCGCAGCGTAGTCCCATTTCAACATCTCAACCGAGAACACAACAGTGCCGTGAACCTTGTTGAACACGTCGGTCGCGTCCTTCCACTCCCAATCCTCCTCTAACTCAGCTAAGTAACCGCGATTGTCACAGTTGACTCTCAATATTATCTTTTCCTGGTGATACATGGTCCGTGTGTTGCAAAAGGAGCTAACGTTTTTCACGGGTACACCAGAGTACTGCGCTGAGTAAACGTTCAGTCTGGGTCCATGAAAGGTGCCTTTCGGGCCTAGTATAGATTCTTTCAGGTGTCTTTTATCATAGGCTTCCTTAGGTGCATTCGGAGATATTGCCTTTCTGACAACCCCCCATAATACAAGGGAGCAGAGCACTGGAAAGTCTCCCCTCCCAGCACGCACTTGTTGAAAGTGAGTTCGTTTAGTGGTTCTATTGCAGCCGTAGCTTCCAGTATTACGGACCGCTGCGGGTCCTTGTTGAAGTCCAAGGTGAATATCAATCTTGGCATAGGTTGCTGATCTTCACTGCTTTCATTGGCAAACTGGCCGAAAGCATTCACATCCTCGAATTCTCCTTTCTCGTACGCCTCCACCATCGCCTCACCCAACTGATCCCAAAAGCCTGAGTGAGACCTTGGAGCGTATAGGGCAAGGATATCATATACCGCTTCAAGGGGAACTGTGACAGAACCTACTTTCTTGCAATGATTCGAGGCTTCTCTCCTGATATGCGGAGCGTTGTGGTTCGTGGCGTATCTGTACGTACACAGCTTGTAAGTTGTTATAGCAGGGTTCGTACCCTGCCGAGCCGGGACCTTGCATGTGGAGCACAGCAAAAGCATCCCGTTCGCAACCTCGTTGCCACCCTTGATCTTTTTATCAGAGAAAAACATAGCATCTATACCCGAAATGGACATGTGTCCATTTTTCAAACTAGTCTTCAGCTGCTGCTCATGGATCTGGGTTAAGATGTACCCTAGCACCTTGCAGGCAAAGTGACCCTGTATGTCGACCGCACGGGGACATATGTCTGGAAGACAGGCCGAAGTGCACAGCTTGTAGACAGCGTTGGTCTCTAGGCAGATCTGTCCGAAGGAAAGCTGGTTCAGAGCTTTCAGCCTGTTCCTGTTCATCTGCTTCATGTAACCCCTCAGGTGGTGATAATCCTTCTCATCTGGAATCTCTGTCCACGGAGGGATCCATATGTCAAAAACAAAGTGACACGCCAACTTCATGGCCTCAGCAAACACAAGCTGGTTGATGCAGAACGAAACCCTCCGACTGATGACTCCGGTGCACACAATGTGACTAGGGTATAATGCTGCAAGGCATGCGTCCCTGCTAGTGCCGAACCTCACACCGAACTGCATTATATCGGACTCTGCAATCATGGTCGCTGACTGTATCAGGTTCTGCCTATACAAACACACTGCAGCTATACGGTCCATCTTGAGTTTGACTACTGTGTCCTGTATCTGATTGGTGCTACGCGTGCGAGTTACATGCTCGGGAAACTCAGATTCCATGATCAGACACCGGTCGGCCCAAGCATCGCTCACAAAGCCCATGGTGTTGGTGTTCTACACAAAGCCGCAGTTGTGGACAGCGTGGTACTTCACAGTGTCCACCTTGCCGCTGCTCATGTCTCTGGTTACCACATCACTCTCCAGTACGCTGGTGTCTAACAGATTCTTGAACGTATTGGGGATCACGTTGGACTCTTTGTCGACTGATTTCATGTTCTTCTCGTGGGTTATATGAGTGTCGTCTATCATGACTACACACAAGTTCCTCTTCTGCTTGTACTTGAAAGATTGCGGGGTGAAAGACGTCAGCGTCTCTATGCAGCCTTTTACTGTCCTGAACTGGTAGTTTAGAACATTGTTTGCGTAACTCTTACCTTCACCGGGACCCGTGACGTTTAAGAGCATAATCCGTTCGATGGTGTACCTGGGAGCGGTGTTGGTGATAATGTAATTGAACGTTGTAGACGCCTGAAACAACCTGCCCACTTGAAGGCTGTCACAGAACAAGTAGCGCACCAATGCTTGGTCATACACTTTCAACGGATTCAGAGGGTCCGAATGCTCCGGATATTCATCGGCGTCGCCAGGCGCCAGGTAAAACGACTCGTGTATCTCGGTGAGGTCGTGACCAAGAGACAAGCTCGAGATTCTCATTCTGTCATCTATCACGTCAGTCAAACCTAGGTATAGTGACTCTTTCTCACTGAACTGGTGCCTGACAAGGATATTGAACACCATATCCGCTATGCTCTCAAACTGTCTGCGGCCTCTGTACCTGACTTTCATTTCCTTGCTGAGGCGCTCCAGTTTACCCAGATGAGGGTACAGGTGCACAAAGTAGTAGCTGTGGTCGTCTTTACTCACAATGAAGGGGTGATGATCTGAGGCGTTGTAGAAACACGAATATGCGGTCTGACACTCTCCGCTACACGCTCCAATGCGGTCCTGGTTGAGCCTTGTCTTGCAATGACACTGTCCTTTCTTCAGCAAAGACGCAATAGCTTTAGTCCTGCGTCTACTCTTTACGTCACATAACACCCTGGCAATGCGGCTCTTGGTGACGGCCATGTGCCTGTGGATCAGAGAGTTGACAAATAGGTCCGGGTTCTCCCTGTCAATGAGTTTCTCCACAGAGTACCTGAATACCAAGAGACCTCTGATGTCAACCTCCATGCCTCCCGAGGAGCTGTTGAGATCGACCGTGAAACGTTTCAGTCTTTCCACAAATCTCATATCCTCTGGAATGGTCGAGTTGTAGCCAGTTTCAACAACCTTCTGTTTCAGCCATTGCACGCTCGTCAGGTTAGACATGATTGCTAGGAACAAGTTCTTGGATTCACCTTTGCTTGTACTGTCTGTGATCCTCCCTATGGAGGTCTCCAGAACATTGAGATTTAGGTCCATTATAGACTCTGGTAAGAAAAACACCTGCCTCCCTGACTGACAGGCTGGGGTGTACATGGAACCCTGTAGTTCCTTCACCTTCTTCCTATCCACCTTGGTAGCATTCAGTGTATCACTGCGGATATCCACCCAGTTGAACATGGAGCCTAGCTCTCTCTTGCTGTCTCTCATCACTATCATAGCATTGTTGATGGATGATGCCCTTTTCCTAACCAATTGCAGTCGCATGAAAGCGTTGAACGCCTCCTCAAAGGCTTCTGTCATATCAGTGTCAGTTGCTTGATGTGGGGACGTTTCGTCTCTGGTGTCAGACCTGGCGTCATCTCCTCTGAACACGTCCATGTTCACACTCATGTTCATGAGACTGAGCAACTGGGTACTGGACACATCCCCATCCGTATCACCAGAGGCGGCCAGTGTGCTTAACGGGGACTGTACATCGAGGCTAGATGACGGCATATTTGTTTCACATGGCTCCTCATTACTCATGTCTAGGACAAAACAGAATAGGCGCCCCTGAGCAAAATCCTCTCCGATAGGTGGTGACATACTGCAGAAATCTGTGTTCTCCAGAGTTACTTGGAGAACCTCGCCTTTGCAGCAATATGTCAGGTAAAGGAGAAAGTGGAACGTAGCTCTGTCCTTTGCAGGCAAAGCGCCGAAAGACAGCTCATTGGATATCTTATCGTGTAGTATGTCAGTGTCAACCGCTAAGAAGAAGGCTCTCCTGTTTGAAAGCACCTTCACTCTTTCTAACACAGCTGTATTTGCTTGTCTGTGAGGCAAACCATTACAATTGATTGACACTGTTGGATTTTTCTTAGTGGCCATGCTTTGATAGTGTTGTCTTCTCTGGTCTAACACAATTGAGAGCTCTAGGTGAGCCTACTTCCTAACCCCTTGGCATACATGTTACACTAAACCTAATGTACTTGACAGGGTAGCTTTTGAAGTTTCACAATGTCTCACACTTGGGTGAGTCATTAGTGGCATGCTATGTGAACCCTGGCTGGCTAGTTAATCTGTAACTGGATTCAGCTCTGCTAGGATGAGCCAGCTGTGCTCGGGCACCTCAGACTTGGTCACAACTGGATAATTCAGCTCTTCTAGGATGAGCCAGCTGTGCTCGGGCACCTCAGACTTGGTCACAAATGGGTAATTCAGCTCTGCTCGGATGAGCCAGCTGTGCTCGGGCACCTCAGACTTGGTCACAAATTGGTAATTCAGCTCTGCTCGGATGAGCAAGCTGTGCTCGGGCACCTCAGACTTGTTCACAAATGGGTAATTCAGCTCTGCTCGGATGAGCCAGCTGTGCTCGGGCACCTCAGACTTGTTCACAAATGGGTAATTCAGCTCTGCTCGGATGAGCCAACCCTTGTTGTGTAGGTCTGTACTTGGTCTAGATTAAGATCTTTCATTCTTTGCTCTCCATATGCTCCTTAGTTCAACACCTTGATATCTTAGCATCAGTTGGATGCTTGATACTATACAAAGGGTGTCCGGTTGTCACTGAACAGTAGTTCTATGAAAAGATGTGACTACACTCTGTAAAATAAAGTCCCGTAGGTCTCTTGAGTAACAATCATGAACAAAGCTGTGCCTTTCGTCGATTACTTTCCTGACATCTACCCTGAGCGTAGAGTTGTAAACCCTGACCTTGAGCCCAATCTGGTGGGGGTGATGATCAAGTCTGTCCTCTTTAACCTCTATGGGCTAGGTGGGACGCTAGCGTGCCACCCGTGGTGCACTCCATCAACAGCAGGTGCATTTCAAGAGCGGCAAATTTGAATCCAAATAAATGTCAAAATTCAAATTTTTCAAAAATACAACTATTTTACACCATTTGAAAGATAAACATCTCCTTAATCTAACCACGTTTTACGATTTCAAAAAGGTTTTATGGCGAAAGCATAAATTTAGAGTATGTTAGGACAGTACATTTACAAGAGTTGTGTGTAATGTTTTGTAAAGTCAAAGACAGGGTCACCAAAACCATAAAACCAGCTAAAATGATGCACTAACCTTTTACAATCTCCATCAGATGACACTCCTAGGACATTATGTTAGACAATGCATGCATTTTTAGTTCTATCAAGTTCATATTTATATCCAAAAACAGCGTTTTACTATGGCATTGATGTTGAGGAAATCGTTTCCCTCCAATAACCGGCAGTCAAGTCAGCGTCACAAATTAAATAATTAAAATTAGAAAACATTGGTAAAATATTATATTGTCATTTAAAGAATTATAGATTTACATCTCTTGAACGCAATCAACTTGCCAGATTTAAAAATAACCTTACTGGGAAATCACACTTTGCAATAATCTGAGCACTGCGCCCAGAAAAATACGCGATGCGATACAGACTAGACGTCATGTTGGGGAGATCTAAAATCGAAAATACTATGTAAATAATCCATTACCTTTGATTCTCTTCATCAGATGTCACTTCCAGGTATCACAGGTCCATAACGAATGTAGTTTTGTTCAAAAAAGCTCATCATTTATGTCCAAAAATCTCCGTCTTGTTAGCACATGATCTAAGCCAGCCGGACTTCTCGTCATGAACGAGGGGAAAAAATATATTTCCGTTCGTTCAAAAATGTCAAACGTTGTATAGCATAAATCATTAGGGCCTTTTTTAACCAGAACATGAATAATATTCAAGGTGGACGAATGCATACTCTTTTATAACGTATTGGAACGAGGGTACCCAACATGAACTCGCGCGCCAGGTGTCTAATGGGACATCATTGTTCCATGGCTCTTGTTCGGTCAGATCTCCCTCCAGAAGACTCCAAACACTTTGCAAAGGCTGGTGACATCTAGTGGAAGCAATAGGAAGTGCCAAAATATTCCTCAGCCCCTGTGTTTTTCAATGGGATAGGTTTAAAGTCAATACAACACATCAGGTATCCACTTCCTGTCAGAAAATGTCTCAGGGTTTTGCCTGCCAAATGAGTTCTGTTATACTCACAGACACCATTCAAACAGTTTTAGAAACTTTAGAGTGTTTTCTATCCATATATAATAAGTATATGCATATTCTAGTTACTGGGTAGGATTAGTAACCAGATTAAATCGGGTAAATTTTTTTTATCCAGACGTGCAAATGCTGCCCCCTAGCCCTAACAGGTTAACCTGTTGGGGCTAGGGGGCAGTATTGATACGGCTGGATAAAAAACATACCCGATTTAATCTGGTTACCACTCCTACCCAGTAACTAGAATATCAAAACCTGAGAGATTCCTTTACAGGAAGTGGCCTGTCTGACCATTTCTTGAACTTCTTTTCCATCTCTATCTTTTACTAAGGATCTCTGCTCTAACGTGACACTTCCCACGTCGTCCATAGGCGCTCAGAGCCCGGGAAAAAACAGAATGTCGTCATTCCAGCCCCAGGCTGAAACACATTATCGCCTTTCTCAAGTGGCCGATCAAGGGACTCTGGGCTTTTGCGCGTGACCCGACCGCCCCCGCCTTTGTGATTTTTTTCCTCTGTTTGCCGAAAAGGAGATTCCCTGTCGGAATATTATCGCTTTTCTACGAGAAAAATGGCGTAAAAATTGATTTTAAACAGCGGTTGACATGCTTCGAAGTACGGTAATGGAATATTTAGAATTTTATTGTCACGAATTGCGCCATGCGCACGACACTTCTTTACCATTTCGGATAGTGTCTGGAACGCACGAACAAAACGCCGCTATACGGATATAACGATGGATTATTTTGGACCAAACCAACATTTGTTATTGAAGTAGCAGTCCTGGGAGTGCATTCTGACGAAGACAACAAAAGGTAATCAAACTTTTATAATAGTAAATATGATTATGGTGAGTGCTAAACTTGCCGGGTGTCTAAATAGCGAGCCCGTGATGCCTGGGCTATGTACTTAGAATATTGCAAAATGTGCTTTCACCAAAAAGCTATTTTAAAATCGGACATATCGAGTGCATAGAGGAGGTCTGTATCTATAATTCTTAAAATAATTGTTATGCTTTTTGTGAACGTTTATCGTGAGTAATTTAGTAAAATTTTAGCGAATTCCCCGGAAGTTTGCGGGGGGTATGCTAGTTCTGAACGTCACATGCTAATGTAAAAAGCTGGTTTTTGATATAAATATGAACTTGATTGAACAAAACATGCATGTATTGTATAACATAATGTCCTAGGGTTGTCATCTGATGAAGATCATCAAAGGTGAGTGCTGCATTTAGCTGTCTTCTGGGTTTTGGTGACATTATATGCTTGCTTGAAAAATGGGTGTCTGATTATTTCTGGCTTGGTACTCTGCTGACATAATCTAATGTTTTGCTTTCGTTGTAAAGCCTTTTTGAAATCGGACAGTGTGGTTAGATTAACGAGAGTCTTGTCTTTAAATAGCTGTAAAATAGTCATATGTTTGAGAAATTGAAGTAATAGGATTTTTAAGGTTTTGAAAATCGCGCCACGCAAGCGTCCCACCTAGCCCATAGAGCTTAACAGACAGGAGGAGGCGCTGTTATGCAGAGGGTTGGTGGTGCAGGCTCGAGATATCAACATCTACACTACGGTACACTTCAAAGTTACTGGTATAGCTCCTGTTGTGGGTTATGACCTAGACTTAGGTCTCGATCAGGATGGCGAGGAAGAGACCTGGGAGCTGGTTTGTAGAACTTGGTCTAAACACTTTGCTGCTGAGCCAGTGAACATCCACGTTCTCCATGATGACATTAAACGGAAAGTAAATGCTCTCGTTTTCCCGCTTAAATGTATATCCTTGGCCAAAAGGTATGTGGAATCTGTAAGGGGAGCACTCACTTTCGGAGACTTCTGCCCCGATAAGGGCTACTACATTGTTCGAGACGGTAACACACCTGTCTTGTGCTCCGATGTCATGTTCGGTAGGGTCTATTTCATGTCTGCAAACAAGCTGAACCAGGTGCTCTCAGTGTCCAAACTCATCTATGATCACGACCTGTCTGAGGCTGAGACTAAGCTCTTTGACAGTAAACACGTGGCAGCGTGTCTGGATATTGAGACCGTGTTTGACAAAGCATACCGAGATATGTCCCTAAGATGGGACTCATTCGCCTACAGGTTCCCCTACTGCACTGAGCGTACGGTTGAGGGCATGACAGAGTACAGGACTAAGCTGGTTCACATGCTAAACACTGGCAGGTCACAATTGCCAAAATATAGTAAGCACGTCTCTATCCCTAGTCTATCGCCTGACATGCCAGGTCAGGAGCACGAGATAACCTGCATCTCTCTCGTGATACTCAACTCCCACATACCCAAGACTTCACCTGACCACCACAGGAAGAAGTTGATAGGTGTCTATAATAAATGTAAGGTAACACACAACCATCACCCAGAGGCTGACCACGAACTAGCCAGGGGTGCCGGTATAGACGATGTCACAAGGATTATGTTTTACCCGTGCTCCGGAGAACTCACAGTCCTGGAGAAGACGATCAAACTGTTGTACAAGTACGGCATAGAACTGCTGTACGTGTTCAACGCCGAATTCGATGTGAGAGTGATCGAGCAGCGTGTGCATTTTTACACTCAATCGAATTACACCAAGTTCCGAGACTCCGTTACCCAGGAACGAGGAACCTCGCTACGGCGAGCCTGGTACGGCCTCTTTGTCACCAAGGCCCTGGCCCATGACATGGTAACGTTCTTCCAGGTTGAAAACGTACGTTGCCTTGATATGTACAAGGAGATGCTGAAGAACGTAGGCTCTGTGTTGCTCAATGGAACCTTGACCGAGTACAAGCTCCAACTGATATCTGTGCACATACAAACGTTCAACAAAGAGAAAGCCAAGCTGGGCCACTTCAAGATGAACAGCTGCGGTATGAACATCATAGATCTGTACAGGATGGCAGGGACCAGAGATATAAAGTTTGCGTGTACCAGCATGAAGTTGAACGACGTGGCACCCTTTGTCATCTCCAAGGTCAGGAAGCTACACAGAAAGGCCCCAAAGGACACCAGAAAGCTTTGCAAGCTAGCCGACGTGGGTTACTCTAGCATGGACGAGATGATCAGACTCGGATGTAGGAGTCTATTTGCTGTGCTCCTCTACAACTTGGTCGACTCACAGCTGTGCGCCAGGCTGGCTAAAGTTCTCAACCCAGTATCAGCTCTGTTTCATCGATGTAGGGCAACTCTCAATATAGACGTGGTGGTACACGGAAGAGGGGATAACTTTTGTGGCTTTGTGCAGAGCATTCACTCGGTTCAGATCCCCCAGCTCAAGTTTACACTCGATACCCTCAGAGTGAAAGCGGGACCCCTGGGCATGGAATTGAACAGCCGCCTGCGATGGGATCCTAATCTCGCCTCAGACAATGGTGACAGTGACATGTGGAAGGGAGGATCTGTGTGTGACCCACTCACTTGGCTACACTACTCGGGGCCCGGCATGGGTCTGGAGCTGTCGTTTGACTTCTCCAGTATGTACCCCTCGATCATGTGCGCTCTCAACATCTCACCTGAGACCACTATCCCCTGGCCTCCCGTTGACTTTCCCCACGATCTATCAGGTTGGGTGTGTTACAACTGGGAGGCTGAGGGGTTTCAGTACGCTTCGCTCATTCTCAAGTACGACCAGACCCAAGGCTGCTTTATCCGTGCCCCGGGCATATTCTCTTCCTCGGTAGAGTACTATCTCAACCAGCGAGCTGAGTTCAAGAGGAAACTCAAGAACCCTGACATCAGCGAGGCCGAGCGGGTCTACTACAAGCTGCAGGAGGGAGAGTGTAAAGTCCTAGCCAACTCCTTCTACGGAACTGCTCCTCGTCCCTGCGGGCCTCTCATATCTGGCCACGGCAGGCAACAGATTGCCATTGTAAACAACTGTGTGTCTACGTTCTACCAGCACAGCTGCCCTGTTGTCTACGGTGACACTGACAGTGTCATGGTCTCAGTTGGATAAAGTTCCGGGGACATTCCCGAAAGGGACGTGTCTGATGTAGTCGTGCACAGAACAGATACAGCCCGGTCCGGGGACACTGACATCAAACTCCTCGAGAGCTTTGCCTGTAATGCCCGGACGGCTGTGGGTGACATGTTTAAGAGGGCTGGCTCCCAGGTGCCTGCCTTTCTGGACTACGTGCACACTGCCTTGGTTGAGGACACTCTCGGGAGGATGTACATGATAGGCAGACGTAACACACACAGAAATGTAGTCAGAGACCTGAAAGGAACATTCACCAAGGAAGGATATCCCATCTTTGTGGCAGGAGTCCCTGGGTCCGAAGAAGTTGCGGACGTCACTGGGCCCTTCGTTAAAGACAGGAGAGTCAAGCTGGAGTATGAAAACAGTTGCTCGGTCTACTGTCACGTAGCTAAGAAGACCTACGTGGCTCTCAGTCACAACCTAGACAACAAGGGTGCTCTGTCTTCGATTTACGTAAAGGTCAGGGGGCTGTCGGCCTTCAAAAGTATGCGCTCCCCTTGTGATTCTGCCATGACGGACACCTTCATATCCTGCGTGATGAGGGGAGACTGTGTCAAACTGGAGACTGACATGGTATCCTGCTTTTCAACCTCTCCCTGGCACCAGCTCAAGGCTGGAGTTGTAATCTTATACCTGGAGAGGGAACCGATCCTGGACGATGTCGGGCAGTGGTTAGACACATCGAGCTAGCTCCTTCCTCACCTCTTACATAGTGGACGATGTTATAACCTTGAAGCTGGAATCTGGGTTCTCTGCTGTCTCTACGACACTGGTCCCCGTACAGGGCTACGGGTCTGCGTCGAGCGACACCATCACAGTGAGAACACTGTACAAGGACTGGAAATACTGCATGAACCACATGTTCTCGCGCAAGGAAGCCATCCTCAGAGACCTGTTAGCGTGCAAAGCATCGCAACTCATCTCGTCCAAGATGGCAGCCGGGTTCTTTCCTTGGAGCAGTCTCATCAAATCAGCAAAGAACAAGCACTTTAGTCAACAAACGCTGGATCGCTTGAAGGTAGCCAACTCCAGTGTTAAAACTACCTACCTAGAAACGGTGAAGACGTGGCTACAGCACATTACAGGACTCTCTGTCAAGCCAGTCGAATGCCCCGAGTATCACAAGTGTAACCCTTGCGAAGCAGCCTTCTACAGATACCCCTTGAACCGCCAGGTTAACCTGTTAGGGCTAGGGGGCAGTATTGACACGGCTGGATAAAAAACATACCCGATTTAATCTGGTTACCACTCCTATCCAGTAACTAGAATATGGATATACTTATTACATATGGATAGAAAACACCCTAAATTTTCTAAAACTGTTTGAATGGTGTCTGTGAGTATAACAGAACTCAAATGGCAGGTCAAAACCTGAGAGATTCCTTTACAGGAAGTGGCCTGTCTGACCATTTCTTGAACTTCTTTTCCATCTCTATCATTTACTAAGGATCTCTGCTCTAACGTGACACTTCCCACGTTGTCCATAGGCGCTCAGAGCCCGGGAAAAAACAGAATGTCGTCATTCCAGCCCCAGGCTGAAACACATTATCGCCTTTCTCAAGTGGCCGATCAAGGGACACTGGGCTTAGGAGCATGACCCGACCGCCCCCGCCTTTGGGATTTTTTCCTCTGTTTGCCGAAAAGGAGATTCCCTGTCGGAATATTATCGCTTTTCTACGAGAAAAATGGCGTAAAAATTGATTTTAAACAGCGGTTGACATGCTTCGAAGTACGGTAATGGAATATTTAGAATTTTATTGTCACGAATTGCGCCATGCGCGCGACACTTCTTTACTATTTCGGATAGTGTCTGGAACGCACGAACAAAACGCCGCTATTCGGATATAACGATGGATTATTTTGGACCAAACCAACATTTGTTATTGAAGTAGCAGTCCTGGGTGTGCATTCTGACGAAGACAACAAAAGGTAATCAAACTTTTATAATAGTAAATATGATTATGGTGAGTGCTAAACTTGCCGGGTGTCTAAATAGCGAGCCCGTGATGCCTGGGCTATGTACTTAGAATATTGCAAAATGTGCTTTCACCAAAAAGCTATTTTAAAATCGGACATATCGAGTGCATAGAGGAGGTCTGTATCTATAATTCTTAAAATAATTGTTATGCTTTTTGTGAACGTTTATCGTGAGTAATTTAGTAAAATGTTAGCGAATTCCCTGGAAGTTTGCGGGGGGTATGCTAGTTCTGAACGT
Source organism: Salmo salar (assembly GCF_965601325.2). Taxonomy (NCBI): domain Eukaryota; kingdom Metazoa; phylum Chordata; class Actinopteri; order Salmoniformes; family Salmonidae; genus Salmo; species Salmo salar. Next base: position 110,688,278 of record NC_138300.1, read on the forward strand.
CACATGCTAATGTAAAAAGCTGTTTTTTGATATAAATATGAACTTGATTGAACAAAACATGCATGTATTGTATAACATAATGTCCTAGGGTTGTCATCTGATGAAGATCATCAAAGGTGAGTGCTGCATTTAGCTGTCTTCTGGGTTTTGGTGACATTATATGCTGGCTTGAAAAATGGGTGTCTGATTATTTCTGGCTTGGTACTCTGCTGACATAATCTAATGTTTTGCTTTCGTTGTAAAGCCTTTTTGAAATCGGACAGTGTGGTTAGATTAACGAGAGTCTTGTCTTTAAATAGCTGTAAAATAGTCATATGTTTGAGAAATTGAAGTAATAGGATTTTTAAGGTTTTGAAAATCGCGCCACAGGCTGCAAGTGGCTGTTACGTAGGTGGGACGAATTCGTCCCGCCTAGCCTAGAGAGGCTAACACAGGGTGTATCACGGCCATGTTCGGTGGATCGCTCATATGCGAGGCCAAGCGTTCTGACACAAGCAAGGTGTCTGACGGTGATAATGAACACGGGTCCACTCAAGTTAGAGATGCCAACATGGAGGATCATCACAACCAGGTCCCCCTAACCCAAATCGATTCCTTGTCTTACACAGAGATCATTTCACACCCCTACCAGCCTTTCAACAAATGTTTGGCCAACTCCAGGGTGCTGATAGCTCACTATGCAGACTGTACCTTGGTGAACCGATCTGGAAAGCTTTTAGCTCACTGCATTATAGACTACTGCTTACCCCGCTACATGTACAGTTCTGCCCTTGGCTCCCACAGCCTGGACGATTGCAAAGAGCACTTGCTCACCTCAATCACCTCAGTCAGACAGAGGTTGAAGAGGGCAACCATGGCTTTCAACTCGGTAATGAACAACTGCCCCGAACACATGATACCCGTCTGCGGTACTAGTGAGTTGGAGCACCTAAGGATAAACAGGGAAACGGTGACGCGTCTGCCCGGTGAGAACCTCGAGGTCTGCAGCAATGTAATCACCAAGGACATGTCCCTACAGCCCAGCGATGTCTACAGGAACCTAAGTGCCTCACTTGGGAAAAGGCTCACGGAAGCCATATCGGAAGGCATACTGTCCCTTGTCGACAACGACTCTTGCTCTGCCGTCTCCATCTTGCTTCCGTTACCGATTGTCATGTTGCAAGACGCTGGGATCACATACTCTACTACCGGTAGGATTTCCATAGTGAGAAGCGAGGTGTGCGAGAGGACTCTAGTTGACCTGGCAGGCCTTCTGTATCAGACTGTACTCATGTTGCAGATACAGACCCCTGACGCTTTCAGCTCTGGGCCCGTTATGTACCCAGAATCTGTTCTTTGCATCATGCCGTACTGTTGCGCCGACACAAAAGTCAGGAGAACCTGGATCGAGACATTTAGGGAGAAAAAGTGGATCGCCCCTGTCCGGGCTAAGCTCGGAAAGAGGAGCCGTCCTCTCTCTGACTGCAGCAGGGTGGTTACGTATCATTGCACGGGTTGTAAAAACTTCTACAAGGACCTGTTCACCAACAATATCCCCGGTCACAGGCTTATCCAGCGTGTCTACGCGAAGACAAGAAGAGACAGATAGGACGGTGTGTCAATGAAAGACGGTGGCTCTCATGATCCTTACCCGGCCTGGCATTGCTCATCGCTCTCCTCAACGGTGGCACTATTCAACATTTGCCTGAACGTAGACTGAGACGAAAATTACCGTATATACCATTTCGTATACATGCATCGAGTACAGACCGGTGATAGTTTACCTTTAGCATCCCAAGCACGGATAAAGATGTCTTTCAGTCAGAAGGAGTATGTGTTCACCCACACAATGAACAAGGTCAGTGAAGCACATCAGCCTACCATGTTCAAGATTTGACTTGCAAGGGCTCGTACCCTTTGGAGACTGCAGCACTCTGTTCATCATTGACAACATGACAGTTACCGCATACAAGCAAGGCACCTTCGACAAAATACCAGCCAAGTTCACTGTCCTCAATGACAACAAGACAAGGGTCCTGACTAACGATCCATCTAAACTTTCATCCCAGTGGAACGTTGACATTAACGGTGGCTCCTGTATCAAGATAGCTGGCACAGACACAGTTCCTTTCAATCGAACCCTATCTGTGTATGATGACGACAACAGGCAGGCTCCCATCAATGTCTTAGCCTTCATGATGTCAAACAGTCTCTGGGCATCGGACAGCGCAAAAGGAGCTTTAGACATTCTAGTTGCTTCTGCCCGAGGGGAGTTTCAATTCACATGCGGCCTGTGTTCAACAATAGGTCTTGCCAGGGTTATCATGGGACCCAGTGGAATATCATCCTTTTCTTTTCCCCAGTGTGCAGACAGTTACGTGTGCATACCTTCTCATCACCTCAGCACTGACAAGGACTATGATGCTCTCAGAAATGTCCTAGCTCTTTTGCGATCTGCCTGCCTTGACAACCTTGGGATTCTCCACAGAGTCACTCAGGAGATGGCAATGGCAAGCCCGCGAGCCTTCCAAGACCTCGACTGTACATCTTTCCCTCCTAGACACATGTATGGTGGTGAAATACGTCTGTAACGGCTGTCTACGGAAGAAGTGGACCAAAATGCGGCGGAGTTAGGGTTCGTCATTTTTAATGTTACGAACAATATGCATTTACAAAAACAACAAAACTGACAGTCAACACAGTCCTGTCAGGTGCAACAACAGTGACAAGCACAATTACCCACACCACACAACGGAAACGTAGGCAACTTATGTGTGACTCCCAATCAACCACAACCCTCTACAGCTGTGCTTGATTGGAAGTCACACGGCCAAAATTAAATGAAACAATAAAACACTCACTCCCTTCTGCCACGTCCTGACCCAACTACACCCTCTACTGGTCAGGACGTGACAACGTCACTGCACTGTACCAGACCATGAGTGAGTACGCTGACAACATTGCCATTGTAGACGAAAATAGGCCTCACGTCAAAGTCTTGATCCAGAGCCCCTCTGATAACATAGGTGAAATCACTGGACATCTCTCAATCACCATACTCTATGGAACAACACTCTGGGACATATACACCAAACTCATCCATGGGCTGAGGCTTTCAGGGGTGTGAGGAAGAAGACATTGACAGTATTGCTACTGTCACACAGTTAAGCACCGAGGTGTTGATCAGGAGAACCCAGTTGAAGTTTATGTTGATTAACCATATGTCTTTAAAGGATTGGTATAACTTTTACTATGGTTCGACATGTGTATAGGTTAACAGCAATTGTGTGATATGTACAGGTGGACTATGTTATACAGTAATGTTTCACAAATATATTGAATAAAGGCACAAGACGCATCTCCCTGACTGATCATTCATTTGGTTTATTCATGTGAAGACAAACTAAATGCTAGCTGGAATGGCATTATACAATAATTATACAATAGCTTACACAGAGTATGTTATGAAATTAGTTCACTATTCATATCTATGGCCTTGTGCTGAGCACATCGGATCCTCTTGTGTCCTTCGATCATAGTCCATCCTTGTCATTGTCTCCACTCACTTTAAGGGGAAGGTCGTGGCACAAAAGTACATTTTTAGCCCTTGTCATGTAGTCCATCAACTCTCGTATATTGGAGAAGTGTAGATTGGCCCCACATCGAAACCCAGACCTGTCGAACATCACTTTGTATCCCTTTCCTTTCCCTGTTACAATGTCAAAGAGGTATCCAGAGCAGTGTTCATCCATGTAACATATTGCTGCAGCAGGATAGCTTTTTTCCATTTGCATACTTTTTAGGTTGTTTAACAAGGCAGTGTGCTCACATGACCCTGAGGACCTTCCATTTGGTGACTGCCCAAAAGACAGTCCCCACCATGCACTCTTTAGTGACTGTATCATGGTATGCATCTCTTCCACTACACGTATGCAAGGGAACTCACTTTTACCACCAGGTATGGATCTCGGTCTAGCCATCAGGTACCCTCCTGGGTATTTTGCAGTCATGTCCTCTATAATGTTTGCAGGTTGACTGTATTCCCATTTTAGGAAGTCGGTACATTTGTAACGGCCTCCTATGACATATATGGCGAATGAGATAATAACATAATCATCTGTCTTCATCATACATGAACACACTCCTCCGGGCACTGCTCCACAGTTTTCCGATATGGCAAAAGCTCCAGCATTCACATCGGGTCTATTCAGGAAAGATGTCATTTGTTGCTCAGACACAGAACCCCACCAGTTGTCACCCAGTGACTCTACAAATGAAAGCCATGATCTATCCAATAGAGGCCAGTTTCCATATGTCACTTCCATTCCAGCCATTTCCAATAGACACTTGCTGTTCTTCCCCGTGCTGAGACAGGCTAAGTGTGTTCATATCCTAGGAACAGACCTTGCTATTTAACTGCTTTCCTGTGATAGTTGGTTGGGTAAACACCCGGGGGTTGGGTTTATCCAAGGCTTGCTTGGGATTCATCCAAGGCTTGATGGGATGAATACCCCAGAGCTGGAAGAGAGAGAGAGAGCCACATTATGCTAAGTGGTAAATGGGTTGCTAAGCACCCCTAGGATGAATGCACACGAGCGGTTGAGTAACAGGCCACAGATGAATAACCAAGATATTGTGCCATGAAGGGACTCGTGTTAGATAAAACAGACACGGCTGAATGAGCAGGCCCAGCCATAATCACTTTCTGAATGAGCAGGGAAGAGTTGATAACACGACCTCGGAAAAGGAACAGGGGGGAGAAGAAAAACGCTTGCTTTGTTTTTTCTATATTTTTATTTTGTGTGAAGTATTTGGCTTTCCTTATGTGTGGGTTTGAAGTTCCACACCCAGCGAAAAGGGGGATTGTTGGGATATATTTAATTAAACTAGGTGTGGTGCATAGCTTATGAATACATACATGTTATTAACCTCTTACATCTAGATGTTCCGCTAGCGGAACGTCTCTCCAATATCCAATGATAGAGCGTGGCGCGAATTACAAACTCCTCTAAAATCCGAAAACTTCCATTTTTCAAACATATGACTATTTCACAGCATTTTAAAGACAAGACTCTCGTTAATCTAACCACACTGTCCGATTTCAAAAAGGCTTTACAGCGAAAGCAAAACATTAGATTATGTCAGCAGAGTACCCAGCCAGAAATAATCAGACACCCATTTTTCAAGCTAGCATATAATGTCACAAAAACCCAGAAGACAGCTAAATGCAGCACTAACCTTTGATGATCTTCATCAGATGACAACCCTAGGACATTATGTTATACAATACATGCATGTTTTGTTCAATCAAGTACATATTTATATCAAAAAACAGCTTTTTACATTAGCATGTGACGTTCTGAACTAGCATACCCCCCGCAAACTTCCGGGGAATTTACTAACAATTTACTAAATTACTCACGATAAACGTTCACAAAAAGCATAACAATTATTTTAAGAAATATAGATACAGAACTCCTCTATGCACTCGATATGTCCGATTTTAAAATAGCTTTTTGGTGAAAGCACATTTTGCAATATTCTAAGTACATAGCCCAGCCATCACAGGCTAGCTATTTAGACACCCGGCAAGTTTAGCCTTCACCAAAATCAGATTTACTATTACAAAAGTTTGATTACCTTTTGTTGTCTTCGTCAGAATGCACTCCCAGGACTGCTACTTCAATAACAAATGTTGGTTTGGTCCAAAATAATCCATCGTTATATCCGAATAGCGGCGTTTTGTTCGTGCATTCCAGAAACTATCCGAAATGGTAAATCAGTGTCGCGCGCATGGCGCATTTCGTGACAAAAAAAATCTAAATATTCCATTACCGTACTTCGAAGCATGTCAACCGCTGTTTAAAATCATATCTCGTAAAAAAGCGATAATATTCCGACCGGGAATCTCCTTTTCGGTAAACAGAGGAAAAAACACAAAGACGGGGGCAGCCAGTGCACGCGCCTAAGCCCACAGTCACTTGATCGGCCACTTGAGAAAGGCGATAATGTGTTTCAGCCTGGGGCTGGAATGACGACATTCACGTTTTTCCCGGGCTCTGAGAGCCTATTGGAGCCGTGGGAAGTGTCACGTTAGAGCAGAGATCCTTTGTAATGAATAAAGATGGCAAAGAAGTTCAAGAAATGGTCAGACAGGGTATTTTCCTGTACAGAATCTTCTCACGTTTTGGCCTGCCAAATGAGTTCTGTTATACCCACAGACACTATTCAAACAGTTTTAGAAACTTTGGAGTGTTGTCTATCCAAAGCTAATAATTATATGCATATTCTAGTTTCTGGGCAGGACTAATAATCAGATTAAATCGGGTAAGTTTTTTATCCAGCCGTGAAAATACTGCCACCTAGCCATAACAGGTTAAACATAACAGGTTTGTATTGTATTGACATAGTGTTACGAACCGGCTCAGAGTTCGCAACAAAAGGGAGACAACGTGGAGACAAGGAGTATCAAAATATATATTTATTAAATAAAGTAACTAAGTAATTAACAATGGTGTGTGTAATCAGTAGTGTAAGTGAGTGTTTTGCATACCTGAATGTAATAATGCAGGGTGTTGAAAAGTGCCAAAGCAAATAACCAAAAAGCCACAAAAACTACACAACCAAAATCAACAAAGTGTCTGCGTGGAGAGAGTCTTCCCAATGACTGTGGAAGAGGTGCCTTTATCCTGGGACACACCCGAGCCCAGGTGTTTCCCATTTAGCTGACGACCCTTCCAACTCCGCCCACCGGCATCCTAATAAAGAAACAAGAACAAAGAGAGAGAATACGGCAGACAGAGTGGGAGGGTCGTCACACATAGATTGAGCAACCTATAATAGAAGTGACTAACTGGAGGGTTGGTCATAGGGTCTAGTCTGTATGGACCGTTTGAGACTGGGTTGATCGCCACTTGTCTCCACTGGTCTCCTCCTTCGCCCTCTTGTTACATCCATCGTGCTCATGCACAGGTCCTGTGCTGTAGGAAAGGGTCTTGGTACAAAGGACACTTTTACAACCGTTGTCATATGGTCCAGCAAACGTGTCATTGTGTGTGTGTGTGTGTGTGAGGCATCAGTGTCTCTGGAGCCAAGGCATTAGTGTGTGATTAAATGCCTCCGTCTCTCAGCCTCATGGCACCTGGCCTGGCCCTGCCTTTACAATATCTAATCTCTGTACAGGAGATAAGCGGTGTGTGTGTGTGTGTGTGTGTGTGTGTGTGTGTGAGGCATCAGTGTCTCTGGAAGGGAATAAATAGTGCAGCAAAGCACCAGACCCCCAGCAGGTAACAGTAACAGACACATTGAAAGCAATGAATAAGCTTAAACCATTTGATAAAGCATACACACACACACACACACACACACACACACACATCGCTGTCCTGTAGATACGACTCCTGAGTTGAAATGGTATCAGCGCTTTCGGCTGAGTCGACCGTTGAATATGATGTGTAGAAAGAATGGTTTCCAGGGTCCCCATCTGCCATAGTAGCGACTGAGATGTAATCAAAGGCACGTATAGATAGAGAACCCTGCCCTGTTGCACAAGAAGGACACCATTTACACAGTCCACTGAAGTGTGTATATGCACACATGCAAATGGCACTCGGTACATAAGCACACATCTGTCGATACCACATAAACCGATCCCAGAGAGGCCCGAGTCTACAGGCAATTTGCTGAGATACACTTAGCGCCTCCAGTCCTCACACACTCAGGGGGTAATATCAGTCCATTAGCCATACACACAAAAAGAACACCACGTTGGTTAGATAGGTTTCAACAGAGCCATTGCCAACCTCTGAAAAGCTCTCTGACAGCAACTCTCTTTGCTCTCTAATCAAACTCTTAGGACAACCTAAGCTTAGCCCCTATCCTCGTAACTCCATCGAACACCTCAGAATACTACAGACTTCACTTTCACTAAGGCTATGGCAGGCTGGTACGACTGCCTCCTCTTGAAGGACAGGACCCTGACAGATTACGAGAAGGAAAAGCTGGACCGTGTGAACGTGAGAGCCGGCAGCGCCGAAGGCGGCCATGTGACAATAGGCCCAAGGGACAGTCTCTTCACCAGACCCATGTATGTGCCGTTAACGCACTACCACCATCTCGACGCCCTATTAGCCATCATGGCGTGCTACGTCTCCCCGAGAGTGAAAAGTTTGTACGACTATCCTGTGAGACATGTTCACATTGAACCAGGGCAGCTGCTCCATCACGCATCACAATCCCCTGTCAAGTCAACGTGGAGAGGAGAAGAGTAAGCAAAGTATAGATACGATAAGGGTAAAAGAGAATATTACCATCCTATTCACACTACACCCACAAGTGGAAAGACACTGGTCCACCCTGGACTTGGTCCCCCCCATAGCCTTATGCGGCCAGGGACCACAGCCAGCCCTCAAGACATGGACTCCACCGCTAGCTACCAAGACCTGAGGTTCATTTCAAAGCATTACACATTCACTGTACAGCATGTATGCACTATGGTGATGACACAGAATATGAATAAAAAGCTCAACAGCCGTTCTCACAGTTCAGTGCCATGTTGTTACATTGACTATTCATCTCTACCCCTACACCTGTCTTTCACTCATTACTTTGCAAGGCATACCTCGCAGTGTTTCATATCCCACATAGGAATATGCACTCCCAGCACTTACAGAGACGAGTGGTAGCACTATGCATCACTTTCCCAACCCTATTGCAGGTATAACTTAGTGTTTACATTGGGAGGGAGAAATGTAGCACATACCCCTGACAGACATGGTGAATTAGTCAGTCCTAGCAAGCAAAACTCCCGAATGCACTCTTTGACACTGAGACAGAATAGCATTTTGTAGCCTAAGTCAGGTGCATGTATTATAGACACAGAGATAGTTAGGCAGGGAATAGGAGGACAGTGTGTACGAGAGACAACCCAATAGACATTGGGGTGAGGTGCAGCAACTATTACCTACATTGGATAAAGCAGGACATTAAACCAACAGTAGGGGGGAGCGACGGGAAGGTACATTTCCAAACACACCGGGTGACAGGAAGGTCAGGAATACTACTATCACACTCACCAGACACAGTGTTCCTAACCAACAGATATGTTATTTATATAGTTTTAGAATACTTTTAGAAATAGTTAGTTGATTACGGGGCCACCTGGCTGTTTGCGAACAGGGCCCTTGGTTGGAATGTGGCGCGTGTGAGTTCTGGGGCAGGACGTTCCAGTGGTATCCACCTGGTGGTAATGTGGTATAACAAATAAATGTAATAAACATTTTCAGTATTTCATTTTCTCTTTCTCATTTATTTTTCCTTTTTTGTTTCTTGTCCTTGGGTTTACAGTTCTTTATCAGAGTTTCCATTTCCTCACACACAGAGACATCCAATGTTCCCACTGCAGGCCATTTGGTGTTTAATTTTCTTGTGTGTTTTTCCCATTTCATAGAGATTTTATTATCTCCTCTTTACTTAGGGGGTGTCTAGTCCCTAATATCTCTACTGGTGTTGTATTCATTTTATCGATTGTCTACAGCTTAGCTATAATTTATTAAATCCTCCTTGCTATCTTCTTTTCCTTTTGATTTAATTCTTTGTGATGTCTATCCTTCTTATGTTTATTTATTTACTCACCATATCCTATCTTATGGTTAATTATTGTTTTGGTCCTATTTTACTCTGTCCTCAGCACTAGTTCCTATTTCACGGCTGGGTAGCTGAGGCTATTTTTCTCTACACAGCTTGTGTTTTATCCGTATGTTTTATCTTCTCACTTCACTCACCGTATATACTATATGTGTTTTGTTTAATACTTTTTATTATGTTCTGTGTATTTCACAGTGGTTACTTTAACACACTATTATGTCAATGTTTTATCTTTCCATAGCTTATTTTGTCTGTTATCTATTGATTTTGTTCCCTCTTCCTTGTCAGTATAACCTCTCTGTCAACAATAACATATCTCTGACCTTACTGTTGACAAATGGAACCGGTCTCTAGTTGGGGGAAAGTCCTTGTCAGTATAACCTCTCTGTCTACAATAACATAACTCTGATCTTACTGTTGACAAATGGAACATTCCACCCTAACATGTAGCTGGGAATACGTTATAAACTTCAGAATGTCAGTGTGTATGCTGAACCTACTTCCTCAGTAAATGGAACTATGTATGTATGGAAGGGAAAGCCTGCTATTATCTGTCTATACTATGTATGTATGGAGGGGGAAGCCTGCTATTATCTGTCTATACTATGTATGTATGGAGGGGGAAGCCTGCTATTATCTGTCTATACTATGTATGTATGGAGGGGGAAGCCTGCTATTATCTGTCTACACTATGTATGTATGGAGGGGGAAGCCTGCTATTAGCTGTCTACACTATGTATGTGATGTACAACAAGCAGTGCAGCAGTAATGAATGAGGAGGAAAGTGTTTCCATAGGTTTGTGTTGTTATTATTATTAGCGGCTTGGGTCTTTTTTAATATCAAGGAATATTTCACTTCCTCTGTTCATAGGAGTAACAACATGAATTTGTCCATGAGGCAGAAGTAATGTGGTGCGACTCGAGTTTCGCCATCAGCTGGAAGACTGTGTCCCTTTTTGGTCAGTGTCAGTGGAGGAAAGAGAGAGTGGAGGGATGTTGAGAGACGGACCCTCAGTCTGCTGCTCTCTCCCTCTGCTGAGACTGACCCTCAGTCTGCTGCTCTATCCCTCTGCTGAGACTGACCCTCAGTCTGCTACTCTCTCCCTCTGCTGAGACTGACCCTCAGTCTGCTGCTCTCACCCTCTGCTGAGACTGACCCTCAGTCTGCTGCTCTCACCCTCTGCTGAGACTGACCCTCAGTCTGCTGCTCTCTCCCTCCTCTGAGACTGACCCTCAGTCTGCTGCTCTCTCCCTCTGCTGAGACTGACCCTCAGTCTGCTGCTCTCTCCCTCTGCTGAGACGGACCCTCAGTCTGCTGCTGTCTCCCTCTGCTGAGACTGACCCTCAGTCTGCTACTCTCTCCCTCTGCTGAGACGGACCCCTAAGTCTGCTGCTCTAGAGACTGAGAGGTATAGAGACATACTGTCAAGGTGACAGGTATCCTAGTGGTTTAGAGACTGAGAGGTATAGAGACTTGTCACTCTAAGACAGTTTCATTTCATCTGGTTTCAGAAATAATGTATAGGATATGTTCATAACCCTGTCCACCTATAATATGTGGGGGGATCTGTGTGACTAAGAAGAGATACAAGAACTCTGATTGTAAAACGTCTCTTTTTAGTCCTAGATATGTCTAGGGTTACTGCTGAATGTAGTACCTCTAACCCTGATCCTAGGCCTAACAGTAATAACCACACTGTAATGTTAGAACACATGTGTGTATTATAAGGCATTATAAAGGTCAATAAAATAATTATAATATGTACTTCATAGAAACTGTTAACCTTTATATATTCTAACAACTCACATTTTGTTAGATGTATTCCATATTAAGGGTCCTAAACTAGCAACAAAAATATTTGTCTCCCTCTAGACCATGGGTGTCAAACTCTGGGGTAATTATATTTGGCCCGCGAGACAATACCAAATTACTACTAGAGCTGGCCCGCCGGTATTATACAGCGCATTCACCGCTAATACTACGAATCCCATAATGCTCTGCTGTTGTTTTCGCGCGCCAATCAGGACAGGACCCAGAAACGCCCTCTCCTCTCTGACAGTAGTCATAGCAACATAGACGCTACAACTGTCAGCGCGCTATCCCTTCCCAAAAATGGCGAAAAGAAAGGCAGAAAACAGGAGCTTTCTGGACAAGTGGGAGGCAGAATATCTGTTTACATATGTAAAAGACAAACCTGTTTGTCTTGTTTGTGGAGTCAACGTGGCTGTAAGTAAGGAGTACAACATTAGACGACACTATGAAACGAAACACCATGACAAATACAAGGACCTGGACATGACTCAAAGGAGCCAGAAAGTAGAGGAGATGAAAAGAAGTTTGGTTTCACAACAGAATATGTTCAAAAAAGCCACATCACAAAGTGAGGCTGCTGTAAAGGCTAGTTATATAGTGGCAGCAGAGATCGCAAAATCAGCCCGGCCCTTTAATGAGGGAGAGTTCGTGAAAAAGTGCATGATGAAAGTTTGTGACCTCGTATGCCCAGAGAAAAAGCAAGCATTTTCAAACGTGAGCCTGAGCAGGAACACAGTAGCTGATCGCACATGTGATCTTGTCACCAATCTGTATGACCAGCTGATGGAAAAGGGAAAAGATTTCGTTGCGTTCTCCCTCGCTGTGGATGAGAGCTGCGACGCATCTGATACTGCTCAGCTGTCAGTCTTCATCCGTGGAGTATTATCATTTTATTTGTAAAGTTATTAGCCAGTGGAAAAAGTTTATTTTGGTATTTAAATCAGAAGGCTGCAAATAGAAAAGAGGCATACGATTTTTATTTACATTTTATTTATTTAATAAATGAATGCCATTGATGTGTTTTTTCATTTGAAATTCGATTTTGCATGTCTCCACTATTAAATTATATATTGTATGGTAATAAGCGATGCTTGTTCCATATTCAATGTTAAAGCAAAACTTGTTTGGGTCCATATTAAAAGGTTCATTTGTTCAATGTTGGCCCGCGACTTTGTTTAGGTTTTACATTTTGGCCCACTGGGTATTTGAGTTTGACACCCCTGCTCTAGACGTTGTCTGCAGATCTCTCTCTCTCCCTCCCTGCACCCCTCCTTCCCTTGTTCCCTCCCTCTAACCCCTCCTTCCCTCTAACCCCTCCTTCCCTCTAACCCCTCCTTCCCTCTAACCCCTCCTTCCCTCTAACCCCTCCTTCCCTCTAACCCCAGCCATCTGGCAGAACAAGTAAATCCCTCCCCCTCCCACAAACTCTCTTCTGTGAAAACTAAACTGATCTGAGTCTCTGTGTCGTCTGTCTGTGTGAGAGTGAACAACCGTCCAAATGGCTCAGCAGGGAGTTCTGCTGGACCAGGACCAGTTCCGTTGTTCTGTCTGTCTGGATCTACTGAAGGAACCGGTCACCATCCCCTGTGGACACAGTTACTGTAGAAGCTGTATTGAGGGCTGCTGGGATCAGGATGTTCTGAAAGGGGTCTACAGCTGTCCTCAGTGCACAGAGACCTTCACTCCAAGGCCTAATCTGAGGAAAGATAACATGTTGGCTGAGATGGTGGAGAAACTGAGGAAGACAGGACTCCAGGCTGCTCCCCCTCCTGCTCTGTGCTGTGCTGGACCTGGAGATGTGGCGTGTGATGTCTGCACTGGGACCAGAAAGCGGAAAGCCCTCATGTCCTGTCTGCCGTGTCTGGCCTCTTACTGTGAGACTCACCTCCTATCTCACTATGAATCTCCTGCTTTGAAGAAGCACAAGCTGGTCAAAGCCACCGCACAACTACAGGAGAAGATCTGCTCTCATCATGACAAACTGCTGGAGGTTTACTGTCGTACCGATCAGCAGTGTATCTGTTATCAGTGTGTTATGGATGAACATAAAGGCCATGATACAGTGTCAGCTGCAGCAGAGAGGACTGAGAAACAGGTAAGACCAGAACAACTTGTTGGTGACTGTCTGATAAACAAAGAGTTAAAGATACAGTAGGAACTGAGGCTGTTTGAATATGAGACCATTCAAATGAAATGGATCCACAAATATGAACACAACCTTGAGTAAATAGATGTGTTATCCCAGATTATCCAAATGTATCACCATTTTCTAAAGTCTGTTAGGTTCTGAACAGACAGAGTGAAAACTCAAACCAAGTTTATTCACCCACTGGGTCATACAGCTGCAAAGACAATGTTTGATGACACAAGAACATATATTTATAACCTCATACTAGGCAGGGTCAATTGTTACACATCTAGACAGCCAATACATCTCTGTTGATAGGCAGGAACTGAATTGGTTCCTCTCACTGGTGAAGTCATGGCCCTGCCTGATGCTAAAACCTTTGTGGGTTTGGAAGTGTATGTGTGTGAGACAAGACTGTAGTAGGAGGGTCGATGGGGTGGGCCTCTCTGGCCCCCCTCCCAGAGGTTTCTTCTCACTTCGTCTGTTGACTTGAACTCGAGCCGAATTCCTGGCTCCTCCCTAGTTCTGCAGCTGGCCTGCCTTATCAGAGACTAACTAGACTGTTGAATTCCTGGCTCCTCTCTAGTTCTGCAGCTGGCCTGCCTTATCAGAGACTGAAACTAGTTGCCCTTTCCCTCCCTCGTTTGGAACATTGATATTCAACAATAACATATTTGAACAGAATTTTTCAGCACTTCCCCTTGTCTCTCTCAGTAACTTTCCAGACACCAAGTTCCTATCCACCCTTCATTGACCCCAACATATACATTCCTTATACATGTAAAGTCATAAATACGTTATAGTATGGTAACATGAATAAGTATATTTCTAGCTAGAATCCAACAAGTCAAACATCATTATCATTAGTTATCAAACATCATTATCATTCATTTTCAAACACCATTATCATTCGTTATCAAACACCCAATCAACTCCCTGTTAAAACTATAATCATTCACATGACTACATAATGATATAATTTCAGACAGACACTTCCTCAATATTTTGATCCTTATCTTCTATGGGTCCTATGTCACATTACTATACTATTGATCTACTGGACAAATAAAGCTTGATAGCTCATTGAAGAGTGATTCTCCACAGAGGCAGCTGGGGATGAGTCAGCAGAAGGTCCAGCAGAGATTCCAGGAGAGAGAGAAGGAGCTGAAGGAGCTCCAACAGGCTGTGGAGTCTTTCAAGGTGAGTATTGTTGACCAGAGGAGACACACCATTTCACTTCTCTCCTCCAGTCAGAGAGAGAGAGAGGGGCCCCTCTCCAATCCCACTGACCCCACTGTTGGGAACAGGCTGTCTGGACTCCTTTCAGAGATTTGACTGCTTAATGTAACTGACAGGATATGAACACAGGTCTACCGCGGGAGAAACCAACATATTGACCATTACACCAAGAGGACATTCCCTATTGGGCCGACACTGATTTAGAAGTCACAGGCGGGGCTACCTCATCACATAACCATGAGTAACCATGACTGACTCATGTCCCCTATACATTAACATGGAGCACTCTCTCTCTCTCAATTTAATTCAAAGGGCTTTATTGGCATGGGAATCATATGTTTACAAATGAACAGAAATGAACAGTAAACATTACACTCAAAAAAGTTTCAATGGAATAGAGACATTTCAAATGTTATAAATCAATTGGAAAACAGAGTTTTTTAGTGGTTTCACGGTGGGTGGGACTATCGATATTTGTTTGTGTTTCTTCTGACCAGAGAGAGTGGTCGCTACGTGTCACGTAACTTGGGTCAAGATCTGTTTCTTGTTTTGCTCTTAGGAACAGGGCACCATTGAAAGGAGTGATTTCTGGGGTAGCGTTAGTGTGGAGGTGGAGCAATTGAAGTTGAAGGCTCTTGGTGTTTGTGATGCCCGCCGTTTGGTGTGAAGCAGACCAGGTGGTGAGCGTGGTGAAACAGAGGAGTCACTGTCAGCATTTGAGTCTTTACCCGACAAAGTCATGTTGGGATATATCAGTTATCCTGTTAGAGTCTTTGTGTTGAATCCACTGAGCTGTTTCAGGTGCAACGTTTATGGTCATGTTGCAGCAGTTTGTAGGAGGGAGATTCCACGATGTGGGAAGTGTGCAGGAGGTCATGGGATAGAGGATTGTGTAGTTTCAGTGGATAAAGTTCTGTTTGTCAACTGTAGGGATGCCCATGCTGCTGGGGATCAGAAGTGTCTGGTGAGAGAGAGGCAGGTTGAGGTGGCTAGAGTCAGAGTAGTGCAGAAGGTGTCGTATGTTGAGGCAGTGAAGAAAGTAGAGGAGGATGGGTCAAGGGTGAGGAATCCTGAGGATCCCTGTGAGTAGTAGGTCTGTTCCAGCACAGAGAGATAGGCCAACGAGTGATGTATGCTAAAGTAAGGTTGGCTTCTTAAAGTTCAAAGCAATGGTTATCAACTGTACCTCAGAAATGGAACGTAAATCACAGACAATAGATGTTGTGGTGGCAGCTGCAGAGAAGTATTTGGTCATATGACATTTGACTTCAGAAGAGTTCCAGGGTGTGTTGAGTGGTGGTGTCCCGTCCTCCCAGGTCATTGGCATGGTGCAGGAGCAGATAGGGTCAAAGTAGTGGAATGGGGTAGTGGGTTTTTAATGACTGTAGGGTTAGTTGGCATGGTGTTACTTAGTATTATCATAATTTCCCCTTTTCACATTTTGTATCACAAAGTAAAATAGATTTATATTATAGTCCAGTTGGGGGCGATAATACAACATATTGGATGCCAACCGCCGTTAAACTCCAAAGAAGAAGAAACATTATATTATGTCTATGTACAGTGTTGTAACGATGTCTCTCTCTCTCATTCCATCACTTTCGTGGTAGTTGGTTGTGTGGGTCTCTGGTTATGAATGGGGTGCTGACAGACAATCGTTGATGGATATTTATAGAGCTCTGATCAGGACGACAATTGATTACGGGTGTATAGTTTATGGAACAGCAGCAAAGACTTAAGCTGGACAGAATCCAGTATATAGCTTTAAGGATATGTATTGGTGCATTTAAATCAACATCTGTATGTGTCTTACTAGTGGAGGCAGGTGAGATGCCTTTGGGTATACGGCATAATAAATTGTCATTATCTTATTGGGTTGCAAGGCTGTGAGGTTGAGCATCCCACTGCTACTGTTCTAGATGACTGTTATGAATATACTAGTAGACAAGACAGTGGTTTTGGTTGGACAGTTGTAGGTATCAATGTTATTATGGAGAAATGAGAGAATGGGTGTAGTAGTGAGATTCTGCTGGGTCCCAGCACATTCAGGTGTGGAAGGGAATGAAATTGTAGACCAGTTATCTAAAAGAGCTTTACTACAAGATATAATATATATTAATGTTCCACTGGGTAGAGGTGAGGACAAATGTAAGATCAGAGACATTTTGATAGATGTGTGGCAGAAGAGATGGGGACTCTGGGCACAAGGGCACATTTATATGTCCTCTAAAGGTCGGTGGACCAAGGTTCAAAGGTCAGATTAGGAAGGAAGAGGTGGTGTTTAATCGATTGTGCCTAGGACATTGTACATTGAACTGGTCCTTACATCTGGTTGGCAGCATGTGAATGGTTTGTGTCTAGAGGGTATTGTCAATGAAACGGTGGACCATGTGTTGTTATATTGTTGTAAGGATGTTGAAGAGAGGGAAAGATTGAAGGGTAGGGTCATTGAGGTTGGATGGGGTTGGGGGGGGGGTTGGAAGGGATTTGGGGGATGGGGGAGGGTCTATTAGAAGTTAGTAGGACTCTTTTTTATTTTCTCAGAAGTACTGAGTTAGGTAGGAGGATTTAGAAATAGTGTAAACCGTGATTGAACACACTCCAGCACAGTAGGTGGCGCCATGCACCTTTAACGTTGGTTTGCGGGCCGCCATTATATCATAAAAGAAGAAGGTGTTGTGTGAGGGTTTTGTGGTTCCTGAGGAGGGCTACTATTCTTTTTGCGTATTTTCCAAATGTATTTTGTAGTTGTTAAGGGTTTATATATTAGTTTCCACTGTTTATCGGTTAGAGTTGAGGGGGGAGTAGGGTAGTTTGTTTGGGAGGTGTGATGTCCTCAACCGAGTGGAGAAGAAACGCTGTCTCTTCAGGTGCATTCTGGAGAATGGTGTGGAGGAATTATTGATCATGGTCGGTGAACAGGTGGGAGAGGAACATATACACTCTGTATCCAGAATGAATAAGACGGTGGTTGTGGTAATGTAAAAGGTGAGTCTTGTTGCCTGGCTAGTTACCAGTATGATTTATGTGAGGGGGGTGTTGGTGCTGATTTCGACAAGAGTAGTGGTGTCTAATCTGCCTCCATTTATTACGACCGAACAGATCCGTAAAGAGTTGGTTCGTTTTGGTCAATTTACAAGTGGCTTTCGTTTCGTGGCTCTCGGCTGGGTGTCTCTTTTCGTAGACTAGTGTTTGTTTCTTAACTAAATTCAAGGTTAAACAGGGGAGGGGTGGTACACAGGGTTTGTTTAGGGCAGACAAGCGCGACCAGCCAGCAGCGGGGGCTAGGACTAGGCTGGACACTACATTTTTAACCAAATTTACTGATAAAACTCGTTCATTGCATCCGCCAAGGAGCCCAGATATATAATATTACCATATGTCGCAGCTGTTTGGCGTAGTTTTGAAGTAAACGCGAAAAAGCGGGGCGTATTTTAGTTCATGTTTCACCCTTCCAGCTCCTATTAGTTGTATTGAAAAAACAGGTCTTATTTTAGGTCATGTTTCACCCTTCCAGCTCCTATTAGTTGTATTGAAAAAACAGGTCTTATTTTAGGTCATGTTTCACCCTGCCAGCTCCTATTAGTTGTATTGAACAAACAGGTCTTATTTTAGGTCATGTTTCTCCCTGCCAGCTCCTATTAGTTGTATTGAAAAAACAGGCCTTATTTTAGGTCATGTTTCACCCTGCCAGCTCCTATTAGTTGTATTGAAAAAAACAGGTCTTATTTTAGGACATGTTTCACCCTGCCAGCTCCTATTAGTTGTATTGAAAAAAACAGGTCTTATTTTAGGACATGTTTCACCCTGCCAGCTCCTATTAATTGTATTGAAAAAACAGGTCTTATTTTAGGTCATGTTTCACCCTGCCGGCTCCTATTAGTTGTATTGAAAAAACAGGTCTTATTTTAGGTCATGTTTCACCCTGCCAGCTCCTATTAGTTGTATTGAAAAAAACGGTCTTATTTTAGGTCATGTTTCACCCTGCCAACTCCTATTAGTTGTATTGAACACTGTCACAAGTGCTGTACAGAAACTCTAACTGTAGGTATAACCTATTTTAGCCTGAACCCTAATTCTAGGGTTGGGTGGCCTACAACTATTTTAGTAATAATATTATTTTAGTAAATACCATTTTAGTACTAAATAGCATTTATTATTTTTTAAATAAAACCTATGTAAGCATTTGCTTTTTATTAGTTATTTTATTATATTTATTATTGCAAGGCAGAACACTTGATAAACAGGACTCATTTGTTTTATATGTTAAATGTGGTTTGAACTGGGTGACATAGTAACCTCTATGTGAAAGTCCAGCAATTGGCGTGGGATAGGTGGGGCAGGTTTGAGACTGATCTCTCGAATTAAATACACTTTATTTCTCAGCTGCCTCACTAATGTCTTTAAGTGAATTAATAACTTTTAATTGGTAAATATTTCCAATAGATGGCAGCATAAGACCACGAAGCATCAGTTATAGGCTACAAGTAGCAATAAGATTGACATAAAATAGCATGCAACCAAAGACTACAGTGAGGGAAAAAATAATTTAATCCCCTGCTGATTTTGTACGTTTGCCCACTGACAAAGAAATGATCCGTCTATAATTTTAATGGTAGGTTTATTTGAATAGTGAGAGACAGAATAACAACAAAACAATCCAGAAAACTCATGTCAAAAATGTTATAAATTAATTTGAATTTTAATGAGGTAAATAAGTATTGGACCCCCTCTCAATCAGAAAGATTTCTGGCTCCCAGGTGTCTTTTATACAGGTAACGAGCTGAGATTAGGAGCACACTCTTAAAGGGAGTGCTCCTAACCGCAGCTTGTTACCTGTAAAAAAGACACCTGTCCACAGAAGCAATCAATCAATCAGATTCCAAACTCTCCACCATGGCCAAGACCAAAGAGCTCTCCAAGGATGTCAGGGACAAGATTGTAGACCTACACAAGGCTGGAATGGGCTACAAGACCATCGCCAAGCAGCTTACTGAGAAGGTGACAACAGTTGGTGCGATTATTCGCAAATGGAAGAAACACAAAAGAACTGTCAATCTCCCTCGGCCTGGGGCTCCATGCAAGATCACACCTCGTGGAGTTGCAATGATCATGAGAACGGTGAGGAATCAGCCCAGAACTACACGGGAGGATCTTGTCAATGATCTCAAGGCAGCTGGGACCATAGTCACCAAGAAAACAATTGGTAACACACTACACCATGAAGGACTGAAATCCTGCAGCGCCCGCAAGGTCCCCCTGCTCAATTTAGAACATATACATGCCGGTCTGAAGTTTGCCAATGAACATCTGAATGATTCAGAGGACAACTGGGTGAAAGTGTTGTGGTCAGATGAGACCAAAATTGAGCTCTTTGGCATCAACTCAACTCGCCCTGTTTGAAGGAGGAGGAATGCTGCCTATGACCCCAAGAACACCATCCCCACCGTCAGACATGGAGGTGGAAACATTATGCTTTGGGGGTGTTTTTCTGCTAAGGGGACAGGACAACTTCACTGCATCAAAGGGACGATGGACGGTGCCATGTACCTTCAAATCTTGGGTGAGAACCTCCTTCCCTCAGCCAGGGCAATGAAAATGGGTCGTGGATGGGTATTCCACCATGACAATGACCAAAAACATATGGCCAAGGCAACAAAGGAGTGGCTCAAGAAGAAGCACATTAAGGTCCTGGAGTGACCTAGCCAGTCTCCAGACCTTAATCCCATAGAAAATCAATGGAGGGAGCTGAAGGTTCGAGTTGCCAAACGTCAGCCTCGAAACCTTAATGACTTGGAGAAGATCTGCAAAGAGGAGTGGGACAAAATCCCTCCTGAGATGTGTGCAAACCTGGTGGCCAACTACAAGAAACATCTGACCTCTGTGATTGCCAACAAGGGTTTTGCCAACAAGTACTAAGTCATGTTTTGCAGAGGGGTCAAATACTTATTTCCCTCATTAAAATGCAAATCATTTTATAACATTTTTGACATGTGTTTTTCTGGATTTTTTTGTTGTTATTCTGTCTCTCACTGTTCAAATAAACCTACCATTACAATTATAGACTGATCATTTCTTTGTCAGTGGGCAAACGTACAAAATCAGCAGGGGATCAAATACTTTTTTCCCTCACAGTATATGTCCCATGATTTTCTAAAATGGTCAATCATGACTTTAGTTAGCTATATACAGTATCTCTTGTTAGTCCTGTGTTGCTTTTGGGAGATCAAAACAATATTAACTATAGCAGGTATTGAACCCTGGTCAAATAACCACTAGTCAGATGTGCTGACCTCAACCCTAGTAAACATGCATTATAACATCATGTTAATATGTCATATTGGGAGTAAACAGCCTCGGAATAGAATAGACGATGCATCTTCCAGCCCGACAATAAATGACATCATGCAGCCCTCACGGTTAGTAAATGTACCTCAACATGCCCCTCTCTTGTGGGAGAAGGCAGAGTGCTCGCTGCTCGCAGACGGAACAAGCTTTTGGAGGGGCTTGTTGAGTTGGATACTTGTACTTGACCTAAACTAATCTGAACTGTCTTATGCTGCCATCTATTGGAATTATTTAGCAACTGCAGCAGTACTGAATACAGTGGATATTCTTACTAAAGTAGTAATTACTCAGAATTGCAAAATATAGTGTTATAGTTCATTTTATCACTAACAACCATAAAATATCCATCTATAGCATAATAAAACTGACATAAACCAAAAACATCATACATTTAGTTAAATATATATAAATATATATATGTAAATGGTGGACATTATCTGCCAAAGTAAAACCCCCTTAACATATAAACACAGACACTGGACACAGACACTGAAAATGAGCTTTTTTAATATAAATCTGGTAGCTCTCAAAAGAGCCTTTGCTTTGCTGAACAGTTTTCAGGAGAGTCTGTCTGTGAATAATGAAAAGTTAATGCCACGCTTTTTATATTTTAAATGTAACCCTTATTTAACTAGGCAAGTCAGTTAAGAACAAATTCTTATTTACAATGATGGCCTACCAGGGAACAGTAGGTTAACTGCCTTGTTCAGGGGCAGAACGACATATTTTTACCTTGTCAGCTCGGGGATTCAATCCAGCAACCTTTCGGTAACTGGCCAAACACTCTAACCACTAGACTACCTGCTGCCCGGTCTAAAGCTCTTACCACTAGACTACCTGCTGCCCGGCCCAATGCTCTAACCACTAGGCTTCCTGCTGCCTGGTCAAACGCTCTAACCACTAGGCTACCTGTTGCCCTTTCACAGAGGTCTAGTTCACGTTTACATGTGAGTCATTTAGCAGACACTCTTATCCAGAGCCACTAGGGTTAAGAGCCCAAATCTGCCTAAAAAAAAGCGATTTACAGATTTTTCACCTAGTCTGCTCGGGGATTGGAACCAGCCACCTTTCAGTTACTGCCCAACGTTCTTAACCACTAGATTACAAACCACTAAATGTTAAACAC
The DNA here is from genome assembly GCF_965601325.2 of Salmo salar. Taxonomy (NCBI): domain Eukaryota; kingdom Metazoa; phylum Chordata; class Actinopteri; order Salmoniformes; family Salmonidae; genus Salmo; species Salmo salar. The sequence continues at coordinate 110,710,556 of NC_138300.1, forward strand.
AAAGTCAAATGGTCGTAGATAAATGGTAAGCTGGTTAATTAAAAGACTGCTGTTATAACTTTCAGACTGCCATTGTTTTGGGGAAATAGGGACATGTTTATTTCTCCAATTATCTGCAATAGATGTATTTATTTTAATGGTTTGAAGTTCTACACCATTTTAATCAGGATAACCTATTATTTCTAATGATGTAAGTTTGAGTAGCTTAGTTATGGATTTTCTGTTTATTTCACTAAATATCTCACAATGTGTAAATTTAGATGTTTTCATGTCGGACACCATTTTAATCAGGAGAATCTCCTCTTTCTAATGACATAAGGTTGGGCAGCGTCCTCTGCTGTCATCGATCACTAGACCAGAAATAGTCAGAAGTTGCCCGTTTTTTCCTACTTCCTGGTAACGCAGACATAAACACACTTGGTACAATCGAGGTGCGGGTGTTTACTTTCTACACCAGTTGTTATTTTTCAGTTTGGTCCTAAGAACAGGTTTTAGTGGTCAAATAAGAAGGTAGACATTTTTTGGTGCCATTTAGGGGAAATGGAATTCTAAGGATCATTCCAGTCAGAAGAGGCTCTGTGAAGGTTCGTTTCAATTCATTTGCTATGGCCTCGCTAGTGTTCCAGCTCAGACAACGTTCTTTGGCCGTTTTGACTCGTTCTATTGTCCAGCCTACTAGGACTCAGGGGGCAGAGGCTGGGTCTAGCTCTGCTACGGGGCAGGCTACTAGAGGGGGTACCAGGAGGGAGGAGAGTAGAGCAGGGCCAAGCGGTGTTCTGTACCTGCCTGTCCAGGAGGGGGGACAAGGCCTGGTGGACATGGAGAGCAGGGTGGCAGCATTCTGACTCAATGAGGTGCAGAGGCTACTGTACCTACTGTCTCTCTCTCTGTCTCTCTCTCTCTCTCTCTCTCTCTCTCTCTGTCTCTCTGTCTCTCTCTCTCTCTTAACAGCGCTCTGCACAGGCAGCAGTGGAGGACAGTGATCAGATCTTTACTGAGCTGATCCGCTCCATTGAGAGAAGGAGCTCTGAGGTGAAGGAGCTGATCAGAGCCCAAGAGAAGGCTCAAGTGAGTCAAGCTGAAGGACTCCTGGAGCAACTGAAGCAGGAGATAGCTGAGCTGAGGAAGAGAAGCACTGAGCTGGAGCAGCTCTCACACACAGAGGATCACATCCATTTCCTCCAGGTAACTAAACTGCCTTGTTACATGTGATATGAAATTAACTTAACGTGAAACTATTCATCTCAATCATTATGTTGTCCTCTCACTCTCTCTCTCTCTCTCTCTCTCTCCCTGTCCGTCCCTCTCTCTCTCTGTCCGTCCCTCTCTCTCGCTCTGTCCCTCTCTCTCTGTCTCTCTCTCTGACTCTCTCTCTCTGTCTCTCTCTCTGTCTCTCTCTCTCTCTCTCTCTGTCTCTCTCTCTCGCTCGCTCTGTCCCTCTCTCTCGCTCGCTCTGTCCCTCTCTCTCTGTCTCTCTCTCCCTCTCTCCCTCTTAATCTCTCTCTGTCCTTCTCCCTCTCTCTCACTCTCTCTCTCTCTATCTCTCTGTCCCTCTCTCTCTCTGCCCCTTTCTCTCTCTCTGCCCCTCTCTCTCTGTCCCTCTCTCTCTCTCGCTCTCTCTCTGTACCTCTCCCTCTCTGTTTCTCTCTCTGTCCCTCTCTCTCTCTCTCTCTCTCTGCCCCTCTCGCTCTCTCTTTCCCCCTGTCTCTCTCTCTCTCTTTCTCTCTCTCTCTTTCTCTCTCCAGAGTTATCAGTCTCTCTCCAGTATCAGTGTATCTTCAGACTTACCCAGAATTGTTGTCCGTCCTCTTCAGTACTTTGGAGATGTGAGTAAGACTGTGTCTGAACTGAGAGTGAAACTAGAAGACTTCCTTAAAAGAGAATGGACCAAGATCTCCACTACAGGTGTGTTGAAAACAATAATAACATCAACTTTAGACCATTGAAAGTTCCCTACTAGTCATATACATGTGGAATATGGTATGATGATAACATTCCCTCTCTCTGTCAATGTGTTTGTGTGTCTGTAGTGAATTTAGTGGATGTTGTACTGCCTCCAGAGCCCAAGAACAGAGAACAGTTGTTACAATGTGAGTCTCTTTATTGTGAAGTAACTAACGGTCTCTTTTTACTGACACTCCTAACAATCCCTCTAGAAATATATAGCAATAGTAGATCTAATCAAAGACTGGGTATCTATCTGACTCCTCATATTTCTCTGATTTGATCTCTGCTGTGCTCTAATCAAAGACAGGGTAGACACAGTATCTGACTTAACTTATTGTTCTGACTCCCCTCATTGGTCTCTGCTCTTCTCCCAGATTCCTGTCAGCTCAGACTGGACCCAAACACAGCATACACACTCCTCTCTTTGTCTAAAGGGAACAGAAAGGTGACCTATACAAGCCAAGTCCAACCATATCCTGACCATCCAGACAGATTCACTAACCATTACCAGGTTCTGTGTAGAAAGGGTCTGTCTGGACGCTGTTACTGGGAGGTGGAGTGGAGTGGGGAGTTGGTTGTTACAGCAGTCTCATATAAAGACATCAGCAGAACAGAGAGAGGTAATATATTTGGACACAATAACAAGTCTTGGAGTTTACAGTGCTGTAGTGATGGTTATTGTTTCATACACAATAATGTTGTGACTAAAGTATCAGGCCCTCAGTCCTCCAGAGTAGGAGTGTACCTGGATCACAAGGCAGGTACTCTGTCCTTCTACAGTGTCTCTGACACAATGACCCTCCTCCACAGAGTCCAGACCACATTCACTCAGCCCCTCTATCCTGGGTTTAGTCTCTTTTATAGTACTGCTAAGCTGGTTAAACTGTAGTTGGGTCCACATAGATACTAGTCATGCTGGTGTAGTCTATAGCTGAGCTGGTTAAACTGTAGTAGGGTCCACATAGATACTAGTCATGCTGGTGTAGTCTATAGCTGAGCTGGTTAAACTGTAGTAGGGTCCACATAGATACTAGTCATGCTGGTGTAGTCTATAGCTGAGCTGGTTAAACTGTAGTAGGGTCCACATAGATACTAGTCATGCTGGTGTAGTCTATAGCTGAGCTGGTTAAACTGTAGTAGGGTCCACATAGATACTAGTCATGCTGGTGTAGTCTATAGCTGAGCTGGTTAAACTGTAGTAGGGTCCACATAGATACTAGTCATGCTGGTGTAGTCTATAGCTGAGCTGGTTAAACTGTAGTAGGGTCCACATAGATACTAGTCATGCTGGTGTAGTCTATAGCTGAGCTGGTTAAACTGTAGTTGGGTCCACATAGATACTAGTCATGCTGGTGTAGTCTATAGCTGAGCTGGTTAAACTGTAGTAGGGTCCACATAGATACTAGTCATGCTGGTGTAGTCTATAGCTGAGCTGGTTAAACTGTAGTAGGGTCCACATAGATACTAGTCATGCTGGTGGTGATGGTCCCCAGATGTGATGATTCATTCTACTCTGTTTTATCTACAATGATTTAACTGATTTGATCTTCAGATGTTCTGTATCAAAATTCAATACTTTCACTTTGATATTAAGAGATTTAAGATATTCATATATGATATAATACAATGTTTTAATCTTGTACATTTCCATGAATGACGATGTATGGTGTTGATGTATATTGGTTGTCATTCAGAACCATTGATATGTTTTCTCAGTTGGTTCTCTGTCTCTATGTAATTCTCCTCAGTATCATTGATCAGCTTGTAGGCTCGGCCCTAATTGATGTGTTCTCTGTCACCTGGAGCTGCATGGAAAATGGTCCAGGAACAAAATGACAATTCAGGACTAGTCAGCCCACTACAAGCTGGAATCACTTACTTTCTACTAAAGTATATGGTCTGGTTTCCCAGACACAGATTAATCCTAGTCCTGGACTAAAAATCATGTTCAATGTAGATGTCCAGGAAACCGGCCCTAAATGTGTCATCTTTCATCCTCCCATACTGCTCAGTCCAGCAACATTAAACCTGTCCAGCAGGTGGTGTTATTGACCAAACAATAAAACCAGCAGATATCTTGACTTGCCACTCAGTATATCAGTAATGTTCAGAATAGTACTTTAATATCATTGGAGATTGATGGTCTTTTTAATCCACTATCCAGAGTCAGGAACAGATGAAGTTAGGTCTGCTACTGTTCAGTGATTAAATATGATTTATGGTGATGGGAAATAAAAAATACAACACTAAACTTCATCTAGTAATAGTTTTCCTTTGTTATTTATTCCAAGGTGTGTTTTTAACTTGTAAATGGATTGTGTGGAGGTGAGCTAGTGGTGTGGCTGATAGAATAGAATGAAAAGGGAGGAGGGGAGGAAGAGGGGAGGAGTGAAGGGCTGTTCAAGAAACCAGATGAGGAAGAGAAAGATGTTCAAGGGAATGACTGTCTCTGTTCCAAATGGTTCCCATATTCCCTACGTTATGAAACATTTGATCCAAAGATGAAGGCTGAGACTATTTAACTGTATAATAGAACAATCCTTAATACAAGCAGCTGCAGGGAGATCTACCTCTGATTTCACAGGGAGAACTAGAAGAGTAAATGGTTCCATGTCTCTGATATAGTGGGAGGTGATGATACAATCATATTGTTACACAACAGTTGTTTATACAGCAACAGTTCCAGAACACTATGGCCTTGTATCAGGGTGCAGACATAACAGGAGTCTATGAGAGGCAGAACATCACAGTCCAACACAGAACATGTCCCTTGAAGTTACAACAGCCCACCCCAAATTACAGTGGGGGGAAAAAGTATTTGATCCTATGCTGATTTTGTATGTTTGCCCACTGATAAAGAAAGGATCAGTCTATAATTTTAATGGTAGGTTTATTTGAACAGTGAGAGACAGAATAACAACAAAAATATCCAGAAAACGCATGTCAAAAATGTTATAAATTGATTTGCATTTTCATGAGGGAAATACGTATTTGACCCCCTCTCAATCAGAAAGATTTCTGGCTCCCAGGTGTCTTTTATACAGGTAATGAGCTGAGATTAGGAGCACACTCTTAAAATGGTGTAAAATAGTCATATGTTTGAGAAATTGAAGTTATAGCATTTTTTAGGTATTTGTATTTGGCGCCACGTTCTACCATTGGATATTGGTGAGGCGTTCCGGCTGCGGAACGTCTGTCCTTTAACCACTGAATGTGTCATCAGTAGGTGTTAACCACTGAATGTGTCATCAGTAGGTGTTAACTACTGAATGTGTCGTCAGTAGGCGTTAACCACTGAATGTGTCGTCAGTAGGTGTTAACCACTGAATGTGTCATCAGTAGGTGTTAACCACTGAATGTGTCATCGGTAGGTGTTAACCACTGAATGTGTCATCGGTAGGCGTTAACCACTGAATGGGTCATCGGTAGGTGTTAACCACTGAATGTGTCGTCAGTAGGTGTTAACCACTGAATGTGTCATCAGTAGGTGTTAACCACTGAATGTGTCATCAGTAGGTGTTAACCACTGAATGTGTCGTCAGTAGGTGTTAACCACTGAATGTGTCATCTTCAGTAGGTGTTAACCACTGAATGTGTCATCAGTAGGTGTTAACCACTGAATGTGTCATCATCAGTAGGTGTTAACCACTGAATGTGTCATCTTCAGTAGGTGTTAACCACTGAATGTGTCATCTTCAGTAGGTGTTAACCACTGAATGTGTCGTCAGTAGGTGTTAACCACTGAATGTGTCATCAGTAGGTGTTAACCACTGAATGTGTCGTCAGTAGGTGTTAACCACTGAATGTGTCGTCAGTAGGTGTTAACCACCGAATGTGTCGTCAGTAGGTGTTAACCACTGAATGTGTCGTCGGTAGGTGTTAACCACTGAATGTGTCGTCGGTAGGTGTTAACCACTGAATGTGTCGTCGGTAGGTGTTAACCACTGAATGTGTCATCAGTAGGTGTTAACCACTGAATGTGTCGTCGGTAGGTGTTAACCACTGAATGTGTCGTCGGTAGGCGTTAACCACTGAATGTGTCATCAGTAGGTGTAGGCCACAATGAGTTAGCAGAAAGGAAAATGGAGGGTATAAAGGGGGCAATTTTGGGGTACGACTCTCTTTGAGGTTCCTAGAAGAATCTGTTGACTGCTGGAAGAAGATTTTTGCTCTAGTTTTTTAGCTTAAAATATATTTTGATTTTAAAGTAAAATTCTAGGAGGATTCCTTAAGTTTACCCCATTGATAGAAATGTGTTAAAGTAACGTTTTAGATGCCATCTGAGGGACTGATCATCCTGAGAGCCAAATAAAAAACATTTATAAAGTTGTAGAATGTAAGAAACTGTTTTTCTTGTTATTAACAATTGTGCTTCACATAAAATTGTAATAGACAATAAATATTGTATTGGCATCCCCACAATGGTTGAGTTAAGGGCTGTGACGGGGTCGATCAATTTTATTTACTGTTGATGTTCGCTTATCATTGATTGGTGATATTGATTTGGTATTGATTGATTGATCTGGGATTGTTTATGCCTGTTTCTGGAATTTTGAATAAACTTGCTTTATTGTTCTGAATTGGTCTTCCCTGTGACTCAGTTGGTAGAGCATGGTGTGTGCAACGCCAGGGTTGTGGGTTCGATTCCCACGGGGGGCCAGTACAAAAACAAATGCATGAAATGAAATGAAATGTATGCATTCACTACTGTAAGTCACTCTGGATAAGAGTGTCTGCTAAATGACTAAAATGTAAATGTAAAATGAAACACTGTGTCATCAAAGAGTCATACATGCATGACGTTTTACTCTTTCTGAAAAAGACTGGATTCATTGAGGATTTTTTAACATCTGGTCAATTAGTTTATCGGGACCAGAGAGGCTGGTATAGAGGAACCTAACCATAGACCCAACTATAGGTACTGAGAGGCTGGTATAGAGGAACCTAACCATAGACCCAACTATAGGTACTGAGAGGCTGGTATTGAGGAACCTAACCATAGTCCCAACTATAGGTACTGAGAGGCTGGTATAGAGGAACCTAACCATAGACCCAACTATAGGTACTGAGAGGCTGGTATAGAGGAACCTAACCATAGACCCAACTATAGGTACTGAGAGGCTGGTATAGAGGAACCTGACCAGAGACCCAACTATAGGTACTGAGAGGCTGGGATAGAGGAACCTAACCATAGACCCAACTATAGGTACTGAGAGGCTGGTATAGAGGAACCTAACCATAGACCCAACTATAGGTACTGAGAGGCTGGTATAGAGGAACCTAACCAGAGTCCCAACTATAGGTACTGAGAGGCTGGTATAGAGGAACCTAACCATAGACCCAACTATAGGTACTGAGAGGCTGGTATAGAGGAACCTAACCATAGACCCAACTATAGGTACTGAGAGGCTGGTATAGAGGAACCTAACCATAGACCCAACTATAGGTACTGAGAGGCTGGTATAGAGGAACCTAACCATAGACCCAACTATAGGTAAAAATCTGTCGTTCTGCCCCTGAACAAGGCCGTCATTGTAAATAGTAATAATTTCTTAACTGACTTGCCTAGTTAAATAAAGGTTAAATAAAATGTAAATAAAAAAAATAGTGTTCTAAGGTTGAAGCTCTGGATTGGACCTTGACCTTTACACTGATAGAAACAACAACCAGAAGTTGGCTGTGTCTACAGCTGTCGCAATAGACAAACAGACAGGTTGTTTACCATGACTGGATGAAGGGATGCAGTGTTGAAGGCTTCCTTTAGGTCTCTTGGTCTCTTGGGATTTAAACTGTGAATACAGAGAGATAGTCCTAACCATTCAACCAATGTACACAACAAACAGTCATCATTAACACTATACTGAGTGGAGACTATGGATATAATATATTATCATAGAATTTAATACAATATAATATAATGGCTAGAATAGAATAGAATAACTAGAATAGAATAGAATAACTAGAATAGAATAGAATATAATAGAATAACTAGAATAGAATAGAACAGAATAACTAGAATAGAATAGAATAACTAGAATAGAATATAATATAATAGAATAACTAGAATAGAATATAATAGAATATAATAGAATAACTAGAATAGAATAGAACAGAATAACTAGAATAGAATAGAATAGAATAACTAGAATAGAATATAATGACTAGAATATAATACAGTATAATATAATGACTAGAATATAATACAGTATAATATAATGACTAGAATATAATACAGTATAATATAATGACTAGAATATAATACAGTATAATATAATGACTAGAATAGAATAGAATATAATAACTACAATAGAATACAGTATAATATAATGACTAGAATATAATAACTAAAATAGAATAGAATAGAATAACTAGAATAGAATAGAATAACATGAAAGCACATCCAGATGTTTTGACTTTTTAGCAGGGACTCTTATCCAGAACGACTTACAGGAGCAATTAGGGTTAAGTGCATTTCTCAAGGGGACATCTACAGATTTTTCACGTAGTAATCTCAAAGATTCGAACCCGGAACATTTCAGTTACTTGTCCTAAGCTCTAAACTACTAGGCTACCTTTCGCCAGTGGTGTAAAGGTAAAATACTTTAAAGTACTATCTGTAAATATAAAAAAACAAGGTAATGGTGCCGTCCGGTTTGCTTAACCTGTTATGGCTAGGGGGCAGTATTTTCACGGCTGGATAAAAAAACGTACCCGATTTAATCTGGTTACTACTCCTGCCCAGTAACTAGAATATGCATATAATTATTGGCTTTGGATAGAAAACACTCCAAAGATTCTAAAACTGTTTGAATGGTGTCTGTGAGTATAACAGAACTCATATGGCAGGCAAAAACCTGAGAAGATTTCATGCAGGAAGTGGCCTGTCTGACAAAGTGTCGTTCTTCTTGTCTCTGTTTATTGAAGAGTGAGGATCTTAGCTCTCCCGTGACACTTCCTACGGCTGCCATAGGGTCTCAGAAGGCGGTAAAAAGCTGAATCGTGGCTTTGCAGGCTCTGGCTGAAAAAAAGTAGCGCGTTTGGGTAGTGGCTGGTTACAGTACTGTGAGACTCAGGCTCGTGCCCTCATCGACCGAAAGCTTTGTTTACTTTCCTCTGTTTAGCTAAATGGACATTCCCGGTCGGAATATTATCGCTTTTTTACGAGAAAAATGGCATAAAAATGGATTTTAAACAGCGGTTGACATGCTTCGAAGTACGGTAATGGAATATTTAGATTTTTTTTGTCACGAATTGCGCCATGCGCGCGACCCTTATTTACCCTTTCAGATAGTGTCTGGAACGCACGAACAAAACGCCGCTGTTTGGATTTAACGATGGATTATTTTGGACCAAACCAACATTTGTTATTGAAGTAGCAGTCCTGGGAGTGCATTCTGACGAAGACAACAAAAGGTAATCAAACTTTTATAATAGTAAATCTGATATTGGTGAGTGCTAAACTTGCCGGGTGTCTAAATAGCTAGCCCGTGATGGCTGGGCAATGTACTTAGAATATTGCAAAATGTGCTTTCACCAAAAAGCTATTTTAAAATCGGACATATCGAGTGCATAGAGGAGTTCTGTATCTATAATTCTTAAAATAATTGTTATGCTTTTTGTGAATGTTTATCGTGAGTAATTTAGTAAATTGTTAGCAAATTCCTCCGGAAGTTTGCGGGGGTATGCTAGTTCTGAACGTCACATGCTAATGTAAAAAGCTGTTTTTTGATATAAATATGAACTTGATTGAACAAAACATGCATGTATTGTATAACATAATGTCCTAGGGTTGTCATCTGATGAAGATCATCAAAGGTGAGTGCTGCATTTAGCTGTCTTCTGGGTTTTTGTGACATTATATGCTCGCTTGAAAAATGGGTGTCTGATTATTTCTGGCTTGGTACTCTGCTGACATAATCTAATGTTTTGCTTTCGCTGTAAAGCCTTTTTGAAATCGGACAGTGTGGTTAGATAAAGGAGAGTCTTGTCTTTAAAATGCTGTGAAATAGTCATCAAGGCGGTGACCCGATCCTGTAGGTTCATGCTCTACAACATTCGCAGAGTACGACCCTGCCTCACACAGGAAGCGGCGCAGGTCCTAATCCAGGCACTTGTCATCTCCCGTCTGGATTACTGCAACTCGCTGTTGGCTGGGCTCCCTGCCTGTGCCATTAAACCCCTACAACTCATCCAGAACGCCGCAGCCCGTCTGGTGTTCAACCTTCCCAAGTTCTCTCACGTCACCCCGCTCCTCCGCTCTCTCCACTGGCTTCCAGTCGAAGCTCGCATCCGCTACAAGACCATGGTGCTTGCCTACGGAGCTGTGAGGGGAACGGCACCTCCGTACCTTCAGGCTCTGATCAGGCCCTACACCCAAACAAGGGCACTCCGTTCATCCACCTCTGGCCTGCTCGCCTCCCTACCTCTGAGGAAGCACAGTTCCCGCTCAGCCCAGTCAAAACTGTTCGCTGCTCTAGCACCCCAATGGTGGAACAAGCTCCCTCACGACGCCAGGACAGCGGAGTCAATCACCACCTTCCGGAGACACCTGAAACCCCACCTCTTCAAGGAATACCTGGGATAGGATAAAGTAATCCTTCTAACCCCCCCCTTAAAAGATTTAGATGCACTATTGTAAAGTGGTTGTTCCACTGGATATTATAGGTGAATGCACCAATTTGTAAGTCGCTCTGGATAAGAGCGTCTGCTAAATGACTAAAATGTAAATATGTTTGAAAAATTGAAGTTTTTGTATTTTTGAGGAATTTGTAATTTGCGCCACGCCTATCATTGGATATTGGAGCAGGTGTTCCGCTAGCGGAACGTCTAGATGTATAAGGAATTTGAAATGATTCATAATTTTACTTTTTATTTTGATACTTAAGCACATTTTATCAATTACATTTACTTTTAATACTTAAGTATATTTAAAACCAAATACTTTCCGACTTTTACTCAAGTAGTATTTTACTGGTTGACTGGGTGACTTTCACCTGAGCGAATCGCATCTCTGCATGTCTGGCAGACATATCAGTGTGGATGTCGGATCATCACCAAGAGCTGAACTTCGGCAAGACGGCGCTGCTCTTCCTCCCGGGGAAGGACTGCCCGTTCCATGATCTCGCCATCACGGTTGACAACTCCATTGTGTCCTCCTCCCAGAGTGCTAAGAGCCTTGGCGTGACCCTGGACAACACCCTGTCGTCTCTCGTCTGGATTACTGCAATTCGCTGTTGGCGGCGCTCCCTGCCTGTGCCATCAAACCCCTACAACTCATCCAGAACGCCGCAGCCCGTCTGGTGTTCAACCTTCCCAAGTTCTCTCACGTCACCCCGCTCCTCCGCTCTCTCCACTGGCTTCCAGTTGAAGCTCGCATCTGCTACAAGACCATGGTGCTTGCCTACGGAGCTGTGAGGGGACCGGCACCTCCGTACCTTCAGGCTATGAACAGTCCCTACACCCAAAGAAGGGCACTGCGTTCATCCACCTCTGGCCTGCTCGCCTCCCTACCTCTGCGGCAGCACAGTTCCTGCTCAGCCCAGTCAAAACTGTTCACTGCTCTGGCACCCCAATGGTGGAACAAGCTCCCTCACGACGCCAGGACAGCGGAGTCAATCACCACCTTCCGTAGACACCTTAAACCCCACCTCTTTAAGGAATACCTGGGATAGGATAAAGTAATCCTTCTAACCCCCCCCCCCCAAAAAAAAAATATATATAGATGTCCTATTGTAAAGTGGTTGTTCCACTGGATATCATAAGGTGAATGCACAAATGTGTAATTCGCTCTGGAAAAGAGCGTCTGCTAAATGACGTAAATGTAAATGTTCTATTAATGGATCTTTACTTTTACTCAAGTAGGATAACTTTCTACTTTTTCCACCACTGCCTGCCGCCTTGACAATGTGTCTCTGTACCTCTCAGTCGCTAAACCACTAGGATACCTGTCACCTTGACAGTGTGTCTCTATACCTCTCAGTCTCTAAACCACTAGGATACCTGTCACCTTGATAGTGTGTCTCTATACCTCTCAGTCTCTAAACCACTAGGATACCTGTCACCTTGACAGTGTGTCTCTATACCTCTCAGTCTCTAAACCACTAGGATACCTGTCACCTTGTCAGTGTGTCTCTATACCTCTCAGTCTCTGAAGACACCCAGCCATGGTTAGGATTATTAGAGAAGCTTTTCCTGCTGAAAGACAGTTTCATTTCATCTGGTTTCAGAAATAATGTATTGGATATGTTCATAACCCCGTCCACCTATAAGATGTGGGGCGATCTGTATGACTAAGAAGAGATACAAAAAAATCTGATTGTAAAACGTCTTGTCTTTTTAGTCCTAGATATGTCTAGGGTTACTGCTGAATGTAGTACCTCTAACCCTGATCCTAGACCTAACAGTAATAACCACACTGTAATGTAAAGTATTACCTCATTCTCAATGATCAGTCAATACATACAGTATTCATTTCAACTACAGTACATTGTATCAATATCAAGTTCCCTCCTCATTACAACCACTTATTAATTATTATAGACACTTATAATCAGTGTTATAACACATAAGTGTATTATAAGGCATTATAAAGCTCATTAAAATAATTATAATTTCTACTTCATAGAAACTGTTACCCTTTATATATTCTAACAACTCTATTTAATGTATTCCATATTAAGGGTCCTAACCTGGGAACTAAAATCTTTGTCTCCCTCTAGACGTTGCATGCAGTTCTCTCTCTCCCTCCTTTGCTCTAACTTCTACCTCACTGGCTCCCTCCCTGCACCCCTCCTTCCCTCGTTCCCTCCCTCCCTCTAACCCCTCCCTCCCTCTAACCCCACCCTTCTGGCAGAACCAGGAAGTCCCTCCCCCTCCCACAAACTCTCTTCTGAGGAAACGAAACTGATCTGAGTCTGTCTCGTCTGTCTGTGTGAGAGTGAACAACCGTCCAAATGGCTCAGCAGGGAGTTCTGCTGGACCAGGACCTGTTCTGTTGTTCTGTCTGTCTGGATCTACTGAAGGAGCCGGTCACTACTGCCTGTGGACACAATTACTGTAGAATCTGTATTGAGGGCTGCTGGGATCAGGATGTTCTGAAAGGAGTCTATAGCTGTCCTCAGTGCAGAGAGACCTTCACTCCAAGGCCTAATCTGAGGAAAAATAACATGTTGGCTGAGATGGTGGAGAAACTGAAGAAGACAGGACTTCAGGCTGCTCCCCCTCCTGCTATGTGCTATGCTGGACCTGGAGATGTGACGTGTGATTTCTGCACTGGGACTAGAAAGCAGAAAGCCCTCATGTCCTGTCTGGCGTGTCTGGCCTCTTACTGTGAGACTCATCTCCAACCTCACTATGAATATCCTGCTTTCAAGAAGCACAAGCTGGTCAAAGCCACCGCACAACTACAGGAGAAGATCTGCTCTCATCATGACAAACTGCTGGAGGTTTTTTGTCGAACCGATCAGCAGTGTATCTGTATGCTGTGTACAATGGATGAACATAAAGGCCATGATACAGTGTCAGCTGCAGCAGAGAGGACTGAGAAACAGGTAAGACCAGAACAACTTGTTGGTGACTGTCTGATAAACAAAGAATTAAAGATACAGGAGGAACTAAGGCTGTTTGAATATGAGATCATTCAAATGAAATGGATCCTCAGCAGAATAAATACGAACACAACCCTTGAGTATATAGATATGTTAACCCAGATTCTCCAAATGTATCACCATTTTTTAAAGTCTGTTAGGTTCTGAACAGACAGAGTGAAAACTCAAACCAAGTTTTTTCACCCACTGGGTCATACAGCTGCAAAGACAATGTTTAATGACCCAAGAACATATATTTATAATCTCATACTAGGCGGGGTCAACTCCTTACACATCTAGACAGCCAATACATCTCTGTTGCTAGGCAGGAACTTAATTGGTTCCTCTCGCTGGTGTTGTCATGGCCCTGCCTGATGCTAAAACCTTTGTGGGTGTGGAAGTGTATGTGTGTGAGATAGGACTGTAGTAGGAGGGTCGTTGGGGTGGGCATCTCTGGCCCCCCTCCCAGAGGCTTCTTCTCACTTCATCTGTTGACTTGACCTCAAGCCAAATTCCTGGCTCCTCTCTAGTTCTGCAGCTGTCCTGCCTTATCAGAGACTGAAACTAGTTGCCCTTTGCCTCCCTCTTTAAGAACATTGATATTCAACAATAACATGTTTGAACAGAATATTTCAGCACTTCCCTTTGTCTCTCTCAGTAACCTTCCATACACCAAGTTCCTATCCACCCTTCATTGACCCCAACATATACATTCCTTATACATGTAAAGTCATCAATACGTTATAGTATGGTAACATAAGTATATTTCTAGCTAGAATCGAACAAGTCAAACATCATTATCATTTGTTATCAAACACCATTATCATTCATTATCAAACACCCAATCAACTCCCTGATTTGTGTACTGTTAAAGCTATAATCATTCACATGACTACATAATGATTTAATTTCAGACAGACACTTCCTCAATATTTGTGTCCCTATCTTCTATTGGCCCTATGTCACATTACTATATTATTGATCTACTGGACAAATAAAGCTTGATAGCTCATTGAAGAGTGATTCTCCACAGAGGCAGCTGGGGATGAGTCAGCAGAAGGTCCAGCAGAGATTCCAGGAGAGAGAGAAGGAGCTGAAGGAGCTCCAACAGGCTGTGGAGTCTTTCAAGGTGAGTATTGTTGACCAGAGGAGACAAACCATTTAACTTCTCTCCTCCAGTCAGAGATAGAGAGAGAGAGAGAGAGAGGGGCCCCTCTCCAATCCTACTGACCCCACCGTTGAGAACAGGCTGTCTTGACCCCTTTCAGAGAATAGACTGTTTAATGTCACCGACAGGATATGAACCCAGGTCTACCACGAGAAAGCAACATTTTGACCATTACACCAAAAGGACATTCCCTATTGGGCCGACACTGATTTTGAAGTCGCAGGCGGGTCTACCTCATCACATAACCATGAGTAACCATGACTGACTCATGTCCCCTATACATTAACATGGAGCTCTCTCTCAATTCATTTCAATTCAAAGGGCTTTATTGGCATGGGAAACATATGTTTACAAATGAACAGAAATGAACAGTAAACATTACACTCACAAAAGTTTCAAAGGAAGAGACATTTCAAATGTTATAATTCAATTGGAAAACAGAGTTTTTTTGTGGTTTCACGGTGGGTGGGACTATCGATATTTGTTTGTGTTTCTTCTGACCAGAGTTGGAGCTCTGTGTCACGCAACTTGGGTCAAGATCTGTTTCTTGTTTTGCTCTTAGGAACAGGGCACCATTGAAAGGAGTGATTTCTGGGGTAGCGTTAGGGTGGAGGTGGAGCAATTGAAGTTGAAGACTCTTGGTGTTTGTGATGCCCGCCGTTTGGTGTGAAGCAGACCCGGTGGTGAGCGTGGTGAAACAGAGGAGTCACTGTCAGCGTTTGAGTCTTTACCCGACAAAGTCATGTTAGGGTATATCAGTTATCCTATTAGAGTCTTTGTGTTGAATCCACTGAGCTGTTTCAGGTGCAACGTTTATGGTCATGTTGCAGCAGTTTGTAGGAGGGAGATTCCAAGATGTGGGAAGTGTGCAGGAGGTCATGGGATAGAGGATTGTGTAGTTTCGGTGGATAAAGTTCTGTTTGTCAACTGTAGGGATGCCCATGTTCCTGGGGATCAGAAGTGTCTGGTGAGAGAGAGGCAGGTTGAGGTGGCTAGAGTCAGAGTAGTGCAGAAGGTGTCGTATGTTGAGGCAGTGAAGAAAGTAGAGGAGGATGGGTCAAGGGTGAGGAATCCTGAGGATCCCTGTGAGTAGTAGATCTGTGCCAGCACAGAGGGATAGGCCAACGAGTGATATATGCTTCAGTAAGGTTGGCTTCTTAGAGTTCAAAGCAATGGTTATCAACTGTACCGCAGAAATGGAACGTAAATCACAGACAATAGATGTTGTGGTGGCAGCTGCAGAGAAGTATTTGGTCATATGAGATTTGACTTCAGAAGAGTTCCAGGGTGTGTTGAGTGGTGGTGTCCCATCCTCCCAGGTCGTTGGCATGGTGCAGGAGCAGATAGGGTCAAAGTAGTGGAATGGGGTAGTGGGTTTTTAATGAGTGTAGGGTTAGTTGGCATGGTGCAGGAGCAGATAGGGTCTAAGTAGTGGAATGGGGTAGTGGGTTTTTAATGACTGTAGGGTTAGTTGGAAGGGTGTTGTTTTATTTGGAATGGTGTTACTTAGTATTATCATAATTTCCCCTTTTCCCATTTTGTACCACAAAGTAAAATAGATTTATATTATAGTCCAGTTGGGGGCGATAATACAACATATTGGATGCCAACCGACGTTAAACTCCAAAGAAGAAGAAACGTTATATTATGTCTATGTACAGTGTTGTAATGATGTCTCTCTCTCTCTCATTCCATCACTTTCATGGTAGTTGGTTGTGTGGGTCTCTGGTTATGAATGGGGTGCTGACAGACAATCGTTGATGGATATTTATAGAGCTCTGATCAGGACGACAATTGATTACGGGTGTATAGTTTATGGAAAGAGGCAAAGACTTGTCTTCAGAAGTTGGACAGAATCCAGTATATAGCTTTAAGGATATGTATTGGTGCATTTAAATCAACATCTTTATGTGTCTTACTAGTGGAGGCAGGTGAGATGCCTTTGGGTGTACGGTGTAATAAATTGTCATTATCTTATTGGGTTGCAAGGCTGTGAGGTTGAGCATCCCACTGCTACTGTTCTAGATGACTGTTGGGAATATACTAGTAGACAAGGCAGTGGTTTTGGTTGGATAGTTGTAAGTATCAATGTTATTATGGAGAAATGAGAGAATGGGTGTAGTAGTAAGATTCTGCTGGGTCCCAGCACATTCAGGTGTGGAAGGGAATGAAATTGTAGACCAGTTATCTAAAAGAGCTTTAAAACAAGATATAATATATATTAATGTTCCACTGGGTAGAGGTGAGGACAAATGGAAGATCGGAGACATTTTGACAGATGTGTGGCAGATGAGATGGGACTGAGCACAAGGCATTTATATGTCTTCTAAAGGTCGGTGGACCAAGGTTCAAAGGTCAGATTAGGAAGGAAGAGGTGTTTTTTACTCGATTGTGCTTAGGACATTGTACATTGAACTGGTCCTTACATCTGGTTGGCAGCATGTGAATGGTTTGAGTCTGGAGGGTATTGTCAATGAAACGGTGGAGCATGTGTTGTTATATTGTTGTAAGGATGTTGAAGAGAGGGAAAGATTGAAGGGTAGGGTCATTGAGGTTGGGGGGGTTGGAAGGGATTTGGGAGGGTCTATTAGAAGTTAGGACTCTTTTATTTTCTCAGAAGTGCTGAGTTAGGTAGGATGATTTAGAAATGGCGTAAACCGTGATTGAACACTCCAGCACAGTAGGTGGCGCCATGCACCTTTAACGTTGGTTTGAGGACCACCATTATATCATAGAAGAAGAAGGTGTTGTGTGAGGGTTTTGTGGTTCCTGAGGAGTTCTACTATTCTTGTTGTGTATATCCCAAATGTATTTTCTAGTTTAGGGTTTGTTTATTAGTTTCCACTGTTTATCGGTTAGAGTTGAGGGGGGAGTAGGGTAGTTTGTTTGGGAGTTGTGATGTCCTCAACCGAGTGGAGAAGAAACGCTGTCTCTTCAGGTGCGTTCTGGAGAATGGTGTGGAGGAATTATTGATCATGGTCGGTGAACAGGTGGGAGAGGAACATATACACTCTGTATCCAGAATGAAAAAGGCGGTGGTTGTGGTAATGTAAAAGGTGAGTCTTGTTGCCCGGCTAGTTACCAGTATGATTTATGTGAGGGGTGTGTTGGTGCTGATTTCGACAAGAGTAGTGGTGTCTAATCTGCCTCCGTTTATTACAGACGAACAGATCCGTAAAGAGTTGGTTCGTTTTGGTAAATTTACAAGTGGTTTTCGTTTCATGGCTCTCGGCTGGGTGTCTCTTTTCGTAGACAAGTGTAGACAAGTGTTTGTTTCTTAACATGTCTGGGCTAGGTGGGACGTGAGCATCCCACTCTATTCAACAACCTCAAAAATGCAATAATTTCAATATTTCAAACATACGACTATTATACACCATTTGAAAGATAAGACTCGTTAATCTAACCACACTGTCCGATTTCAAAAAGGCTTTACAACGAAAGCAAAACATTAGATTATGTCAGCAGAGTACCCAGCCAGAAATAATCAGACACCCATTTTTCAAGCTAGCATATAATGTCACATAAACCCAAACCACAGCTAAATGTAACACTAACCTTTGATGATCTTCATCAGATGACAACCCTAGGACATTATGTTATACAATACATGCATGTTTTGTTCAATCAAGTTCATATTTATATCAAAAACCAGCTTTTTACATTAGCATGTGACTAGCATGTGACTAGCATTCCCACCGAACACTGCCGGTGAATTTACTAAATTACTCACGATAAACGTTCACAAAAAGCATAACAATAATTTTAAGAATTATAGATACAGAACTCCTCTATGCACTCTATGTCCGATTTTAAAATAGCTTTTCGGGGGAAACCACATTTTGCAATATTCTCAGTAGATAGCCCGGCATCACAGGGCTAGCTATTTAGATACCCAGCAAGTTTAGCACTCATCAAAGTCAGATTTACTATAAGAAAAATGTTATTACCTTTGTTGTCTTCGTCAGAATGCACTCCCAGGACTTCTACTTCAATAACAAATGTTGGTTTGGTCCAAAATAATCCATCGTTATATCCAAACAGCGGCGTTTTGTTCGTGCGTTCAAGACACTATGCTAAAGGGTAAATAAGGGTGGCGAGCATGGCGCAATTCGTGACAAAAAAATTCTAAATATTCCATTACCGTACTTCGAAGCATGTCAACCGCTGTTTAAAATCAATTTTTATGCCATTTTTCTCATAAAAAAAGCGATAATATTCCGACCGGGAATCTGCTTTTAGGTAAACAGACAAAGGAAAAGAAAGCATTCGGTCGAAGTGGGCACGCGCCTAAGCCCATAGTACTCTGAGTGGCCACTTGCCAAAAGCGATAAAGTGTTTCAGCCAGAGCCTGCCTCGATATCGTTCAGCTTTTTCCCGGGCTCTGAGACCATATGGAAGCCGTAGGAAGTGTCACGTTATTGCATAGATCCTGAGTCTTCAATAAAAAGAGCCAAGATGAAACACTACTTCTCAGACAGGCCACTTCCTGCTTGAAATCTTCTCATGTTTTGGCCTGCCATATGAGTTCTGTTATACTCACAGACACCATTCAAACAGTTTTAGAAACTTTAGGGTGTTTTCTATCCAAAGCCAATAATTATATGCATATTCTAGTTACTGGGCAGGAGTAGTAACCAGATTAAATCGGGTACG
This sequence comes from Salmo salar, assembly GCF_965601325.2. Taxonomy (NCBI): domain Eukaryota; kingdom Metazoa; phylum Chordata; class Actinopteri; order Salmoniformes; family Salmonidae; genus Salmo; species Salmo salar. The sequence continues at coordinate 110,729,912 of NC_138300.1, forward strand.
TTTTTTTATCCAGCCGTGTCAATACTGCCCCCTAGCCCTAACAGGTTAACCTCTTGGGGCTATGTGGGACGCTAGCGTGCCTCCCGTGGTGCACCCTATCAACAGCAGGTGCATTTCAAGAGCGGCAAATTTGAAACCAAATAAATGTCAAAATTCCAATTTTTCAAACATACAACTATCTTACACCAAAACCATAAAACCAGCTAAAATGATGCACTAACCTTTGACAATCTCCATCAGATGACACTCCTAGGACATTATGTTAGACAATGCATGCATTTTTAGTTCTATCAAGTTCATATTTATATCCAAAAACAGCGTTTTACTATGGCGTTGATGTTCAGGAAATCGTTTCCCTTCAATAACCGGCAGTCAAGTCAGCACCACAAATTAAATAATTAAAATTAGAAAACATTGGTAAAATATTATATTGTCATTTAAAGAATTATAGATTTACATCTCTTGAACGCAATCGACTTGCCAGATTTAAAAATAACCTTACTGGGAAATCACACTTTGCAATAATCTGAGCACTGCGCCCAGAAAAATACGCTTTGCGATACAGACAAACGGCCATTTTGGAGAGATCTAAAATCGAAAATACTATGTAAATAATCCATTACCTTTGATTCTCTTCATCAGATGTCACTTCCAGGAATCCCAGGTCCATAACGAATGTAGTTTTGTTCAAAAAAGCTCATCATTTATGTCCAAAAAGCTCCGTGTTGTTAGCACATGATCTAAGCCCGCCGGACTTCACTTCATGAACGAGGGGAAAAAATATATTTACGTTCGTTCAAACATGTCAAACGTTGTATAGCATAAATCATTAGTGCCTTTTTTAACCAGAACATGAATAATATTCAAGGTGGACGAATGCATTCTCTTTTAAAACGTATTGGAACGAGGGTACCCAACATGACCTCGCGCGCCAGAGTCTAATCGGCCATCACCGTTCCAAGGCTCTTGTTCGGTCATATCTCATAGTAAAAGACTCAAAACACTTTGTAAAAGCTGGTGACATCTAGTGGAAGCAATAGGAAGTGCCAAAACATTAATCAGCCCCTGTGTGTTTCAATGGCATAGGCTTAAAGGTAATCCAACACATCAGGTATCCACTTCCTGTCAGAAAATGTCTCAGGGTTTTGCCTGCCAAATGAGTTCTGTTATACTCACAGACACCATTCAAACAGTTTTAGAAACTTTAGGGTGTTTTCTATCCATATATAATAAGTATATGCATATTCTAGTTACTGGGTAGGATTAGTAACCAGATTAAATCGGGTACGTTTTTTTATCCAGCCGTGAAAATACTGCCCCCTAGCCCCAACAGGTTAATGATGACCTTGGATGGTACTATGGTGTTGAATGCTGAGCTATAGTCAATGAACAGCATTCTTGCATAGCTATTCTTCTCGTCCAGATGGGCTAGGGCGGTGTGCAGTGCGATGGCGATTGCATCGTCTGTGGATCTATTGAGGCGTTATGCAAATTGAAGTGGGTCTAGGGTGTCAGGTAAGGTAGAGGTGATATGATCCTTGACTAGTCTCTCAAAGCACTTCATGATGACAGAAGAACCTTTTGCTCTCTTGGGTACAGGAACAATGCTGGACATCTTGAAGCATGTGGGGACAGCAGACTGGGTTAGAGAGAAATTGAATAAGTCCGTAAACACTCCAGCCAGCTGGTCAACACATATTTTTTATTGGAAAATATGTAGGAAATATTGCCTTCTGCCTTGTAATTCTTTTATAAAAAAAACATCTTTATTTTCTGTTTTCTATCCCTCTTGAGGAGGGAGGATAATGAATGTTCACAGAAGTAACAAGTAATGGTAGGCCTACCAATTAGTTATAGTGATTGTACTGATATAAATTTGATTTATGAATTATTAAGTGATTCAAACTCGTAATTCCGTTACCAAATTGGCCAACTCCAGTTAATGTCACCTCTCCAGTTAATGTCACCTCTCACACCTACCCATGAGCCCCCTCTCTTTCCATTTACTGTAACCAGCGTCTTCACCCACTGAGCACCAACTGACACCAGACGTCCATGGACGTTGAAAAGTAATTAAAATTTGGTCAGTCCACCGTGGCCTTGATGTTAACGTCTACAGACGGACCAAACTGGACCAAATCTGAACCTATCATAGATGTACAGTTGAAGTTGGAAGTTTACATACACTTAGGTTGGAGTCATTAAAACTCGTTTTTCAACCTCTCCACAAATTTCTTGTTAACAAACTATAGTTTTGGCAAGTCGGTTAGGACATCTACTTTGTGCATGACACAAGTAATTTTTCCAACAATTGTTTATAGACAGATGATTTCACCTGTAATTCACCATTTCACAATTCCAGTGTGTAAGAAGCTAACATACACTAAGTTGACTGTGCCTTTAAACAGCTTGGAAAATTCCAGAAAATTATGTTATGGCTTTAGAAGCTTCTGATAGTCTAATTGACATCATTTGAGTCAATTGGAGGTGTACCTGTGGATGTATTTCAAGGCCTACCTTCAAACTCAGTGCCTCTTTGCTTGACATCATGGGAAAATCCTAAGAAAAATGCCAAGACCTCAGAAAAAAATTGTGCGCCCCCCTATGGGACTCCTGGTAACAGCCGGTTGTGACACAGCCTGGGGATCGAACCCCAGGCTGTAGTGATGCTGCAACACTGTGATGCATTGGCTTAGACCGCTGAGCCATTTGGGAAGTCTGAACGATGATTTTTTTCATGAGCATAACCTTATTTCTATTACAGCATGTTAGATGACTGTCATTCAAATTCCATTCACCCAGCTCTATGGAACATAGATAGGTTTAGGCTACTGTAATTCCTTATTGCATCTACGCGGTCTCCTCCTCTCACCTTTTCCCTTCGCTTGTCAGCTGTGTGACCAGGCGAAAAAACCTCCAAGCCACACCTTCATATCATAACCACTACACACAGCCTACTGTACATCATTGTCACCATATTAGCTAACATCAAGTCGACATAGCTACTAAAACTAACACGTTAGTAAACCCGCTATAATCCTGCAGTACAGTTAGCAAGCAGTTTAGCAGTTACACCGGCGGGCCACGGTGGCAATAAATTAATAAAACAAAAAGCTTACCATGACTTGGATAAGTTCCAATTTGGATAGCCATAGCCAGCTAGGTAACATAGCATCCCTCTCTGTTTGAGCTGGGTGTTTAAATCGGCTGCATTGGCTAGCTACGTAACTGAAAGTGAAAAAATGCAAACTATAGCTCTCTCTCTCTTCTCCTTCATTTCTGAAGAAATTAATTTGTTAAAAACAAAAATGTTTTTGTCTTTCTCTCTCTTTGAGTCAACTACTCACCACATTGTATGCACTGCAGTGCTAGCTAGCTGTAGGTTATACTTCAGCACTAGATTAATTCAGTGATCCTTTGATTGGGTGGACAACATATCAGTTCATTCTGCAAGAGCTCTGATAGGACGTCCTCCGGAAGTTGCCATAATTACTGTGTAAGTCTATGGAAGGGGGTGAGGACCACGAACCTCCTAGGTTTTGTATTGAAGTCAATGTACCCAGAGGAGGAGAGAAACTAGCTGTTGTCCGGCTACACCATGGTGCTACCCTACAGAGTGCTGTTGAGGCTATTGTAGATCTTCATTGCAAAACAGTGTGTTTTAATTAATTATTTGGTGACGTGAATTGATTTAGTATAGTTTTATCTAAAAAGGATAACTTTTTAAAGATTCACTATTTTTATTTTTATGAAATTCACTGAGGAGGATGGTCCTCCCCTTCCTCGTATGGGGAGCCTCCACTGGTAGGTATATACTCATTCTGGCTACTGCTCAAATAACTGAGAGAAGGGAAGAATCTTAGAAAAAGTAAATTTCACAGAAATGTTTTAATATTATGTTTATGTGTAGTATATGTGATGTGTGTGTATAGTGTGTGTGTTTCATGCCATTACTTGTGTCTCCAGCTTTCAGGTATAACCTCCAGGGCTCTCAAGGCCCCTCCTGCAGTAAATTTGGAGGGCTGTGTGAGTGCAAGCCCTACTTGATTGGCCGCTGCTGTGACTCCTGCGCCCTGCTGACATTCGGTTTCGGACTCAACGGCTGCGCACGCACGTCACCATGACAATGACCTTCTCTGGTTACATACCATAATAAAGATAAAGATGAGCAAAAAAGACAGTATAATACAAATACTGAACTATATTGTATGCACCAAAAAATATATAAATTATATTATTTTATACTAATACAATTGCTCAGAGAAAAATGTTTTTAACAAGTAATAAAACAAATCTCAAAAAGATAGGTGTCAAAATGATTGGAACCCATAAAGATCTGTATTAACGTTCTACTTTTTAAGTTAAACTGTATCGTGGCCTTCCATGGCTTCCTTTATCACTGGGTTTTAAAAATGTGGTAAAACGCATGTGAAATCCATTTGTCATCTATAACCATGGGGAAAGATAAAGATCTAACTAATAAAAAGAGACAAACGTTTGTTGACTTTCTCTTCAGCGTCTCATCCCGTCAGCGGGATCAAAATCCAGCGAAAAATCATATCGCCAATTAGCATTAAAAAAAATCATAATTTTAAAAAAAATAAAATATATATATATTTTTTTATAGATACACCTCTCCTGAATCGACCCACATCGTCCGATTTCAAAAAGGTTTTACAGGAAAAGCAAATCATTAGATTATGTTAGATGAGTCCATCATAAAAAGCAGCAACATAGCCATTTTCTGACCAACCACTTGCATCACATATAACCAAAAAACAGCTAAATGCAGCACTAACCTTTTACAAACTTCATCAGATGACACACCTAAGACATCATGTTACACAATGCATGCATTCTTTTGTTCAATAAAGGTCATATTTATATATAAAAACAGCATTTTACATCGGCGTCTGACGTTGACTAACGAATTTCCCCTCAAATGCGTCCCGGGAAACAATGCTACAATTCCCTAAATTACTATCCTATAACGATTTTTTAAATTTATATTGTCAATCTAACATTTATAGATGAATATCTCTTGAGAACACCTGTCATACCAGATTTTAAATTAACTTTACTGGGTAATCACACTTTGCGATAAAAGGAGATGCGATACTCAGAAAATGAGCTAATATACAGAGCTCGGCGCCATCTTGGAACAATCGCATGTCACATCTCATCTTGTATAATATTGTCAATAATCGCCTACCTTTAGTTGTCTTCATCAGAAAGAATCCCAGGTCCACAACAGATGTATTTTCGGTCGAAAAAGTCCATACTTCACGTTCCATTAGCCTGCTGTTGGTAGCGCGTCCTTGGGCTCTCTCCAAATTCTCCGATGTGCGCAGGGTTGAAGTTTCGGATAAAATGATTCTCCCGCCTGTAGGTTCGTTCAAACATGTCAAACGTTGTAAAACATTAATCTTCAGGGCCTGTAACACCAAGAGAGCCAATAAGATTCGAGGGGGATGATTTAATTGTCTTTCAAACCGTTTCCAAAGGTGGGGGTAGACATGGCCGCCGGCGTCATAATGGTGATGGCCCATCCCCTGTGACCAATTTCCAATGACTCTCATTCACTGAGTTTCGACTGTATAAGGCTCAAACCACTGTGAAAAGACTGGCGACATCTAGTGGAAGCAATAGGAAGTGCTCACTGAACCATGGTTAACGGTGTGATTTATAGGGAAAGATGAGAAGTCGAGTCCACAATTCTGAATTCCACTTCTTGTTTCAATCGGTCTCGGGGTTTTGACTGCCATTTGAGTTCTGTTATACTCACAGACACCATTCAAACAGTTTTAGAAACTTTAGGGTGTTTTCTATCCATATATAATAAGTATATGCATGCCCTAGCTTCTGAGTTTGATTAGTAGGCCGTTGAAAATGGGAACGATTTTTTTTCAAAATGCGCTGTGGCGCCCCCTATCCTAGGGTATCCTCAAGAGGTTTTAATCAGGCAATGGGTACAAAAGAAAGAGCTAAAAAAAACAATATACCACTTTCCACTATTAGGGAAATAACCAGTGGTGGAAAAAGTACCCAATTGTCATACTTGAGTAAAAGTATAGAGACCTTAATAGAAGGTTACTCAAGTAAAAGTGAAAGTCACCCAGTAAAATACTACTTGAGTAAAAGTCTACAAGTATTTGGTTCTAAATATACTTAAGTATCAAAAGTAAATGTAATTGCTAAAATATACTTAAGTATCAAAAGTAAAAGTATAAATCATTTCAAATTCCTTATATTAAGCAATCCAGACGGCACCATTTTATTGTTTATCCTCTCTTGGGTATGTGGGACGTGACCGTCCCACTCGCGGTACACACTATCAACAGCCAGTGAAATAGCAGGTTGGCAAATTCAAAACAATAAAAATCTCATAATTTATATTTCTCAAACACACAAGTATTATACACAATTTTAAAGATAAGATCCTCCTTAATCCAACCACAGTCTCCGATTTCAAAAAGGCTTTATGGCGAAAGCATAACATTAGATTATGTTAGGACAGTGCCTAAACAAGAAAAACCCCACAGCCATTTTCCAAGCAAGAAGAGGCGTCACAAAAACCAGAAATACAGCTAAAATTAATCACTACCCTTTGATGATCTTCATCAGATCACACTCCCAGGACTCAATGTTACAAAATACATGTATGTTTAGTTCGATAAAGTTCATATTTATATCCATAAACCCCATTTTACATTGGCGCGTGATGTTCAGAAAATGTATTCCCACCAAAACCTACGGTGAATGAGCACATCAATTTACAAAAATACTCATCATAAATGTTGATAAAATTTACAACAGTTATTGAAAGAATTATAGATACACTTCTCCTTAATGCAACCGCTGTGTCAGATTTTAAAATAGCTTTACGGAGAAAGCACATTTTTCAATATTCTGAGTACAGAGCTCAGCCATCAAAGCAAGCTATACAGTTACCCGCCAAGTTCTGGAGTCAACTAAACTCAGAATTAGTATTAGAAATCTTCCCTTACCTTTGCTGATCTGCGTCGGAATGCACTCCCAGGACTCCCACTTCCACAAGAAATGTTATTTTTGTTTGAAAAACTCCATATTTATATCCAAATACCTCCTTTTGTTCGCGCGTTCAGATCACTAATCCAAAGGCATAGCGCGTGAGCGTAAAACCAGAGACGAAAAGTCAAATAGTTTCATTACTGTTTGTAGAAACATCTCAAACGATGTTTACAATCAATCCTTAGGGTCTTTTTAACATAAAACTTCGATAATATTCCAACCGGACAATAACGTATTCATTACAGAGGAAAAGAAGGAGCGGCGTGCCAGGGTGCCCGCGCAGGAAACAACTCACTGGTCCCAGGCAGTCCACTGATTGACTGAGCTCCTATTCTCTGCCCAGTAAAAGGAGACGCATGAAACAAGTTTCTAAAGACTGTTGACAGCCAATGGAAGCCTTAGGAAGTGCAAAATAACCCCACAGACGCTGTAGTTTTGATAGGGATTAGATAGAAAAACTACAAGTCACTTCCTGGTTGGATTTTTTCTCAGGTTTTTGCCTGCCATATGAGTTCTGTTATACTCACAGACATCATTCAAACAGTTTCAAAAACTTCAGAGTGTTTTCCATCCAATTATACTAATAATATGCATATCCTACCTTCTGGGCCCGAGAAGCAGGCAGTTTAATTTGGGCAGGTTTTTCATCTGAATTTCTGAATACTGCCCCCTACCCTAGAGAAGTTAAAAAATGTACGGATAGAAGGGGCACACTCCAACACTTAGACATTATTTACAAAAGATGCATTTGTGTTTAGTGAGTCCGCCAGACCATAGGCAGTAAGGATGACCATGTGTTCTCTTGATAAGTGTGTGAATTTCAACATTTTCCTGTCCTGCTAAGCATAAAATTTAGTGAGTACTTTGGGTTGTCAGGGAAAATGTATGGAGTAAAAGGTACTGTCATGACGTTGGCCTGTGGGTAAGGTTTATGACCCCCCCATAAATACCTTTCTTCCTTCCCCTCTCTTTCTGACCCTACTGAAGGACTGTTGAATAGCCTTTGTTGAATATAGAGAGTCTGGGAACATCAAACAAATGGGGAAAAGGAACCATATTTTGGTAATAAAACCAGTTGGATATATGCTTTGGAACTTAATGAGTATGGATGTCAGTTGGGTTGTCATCTGAGACATTATGACTGATGACAGGATGACATAAACTGTACCTGGGAAAGTATACACCCTCTAGTTATCAGAGTCACATGGAATTGTTAAGTAATTGAAATGTTTGATATTGAAATTGTTTGTTAGGAGATTAAATGTAATTTTAGCTTCCAATTGAGAGAATTGGGCTTTCATAAGGAAAGTGCCCTGCTTGATCAGTGGCCCGCCCCTGTGAAGAGACAGGGGTTATAAACGATGAAACACACCCTCCTCCCCTCGCCACTATATAAGACAATGACACAATGTAACCGTGTTCCACTACGTGAGGTCTGCAGCCTCTGCGTTACAAGGACACACATGTCAAGTACAGAACTAAGCCAACCTTGGCGTGAGCTTTGGTTGTGAATGGTATGAACTTTGAACTTATTCACTACAGAAGTGATACTTCCTAGCCGTTGAGTTAGCAGCGGCCGCTGTAGACGTGGGCTAGGAAAGGACGGACGACGCATCCAGTCTACCACAGACGAAGATACCACCACGTATCCAATTTACCACCAGAGACATTCTTCCGAGGACCGGAAGATCTGTTGGCCAACCCGGCCAGCATCTACGACCAATCTACCAAAGCGCAGCTCAGAGTAAATATTTATTGCATTTTCCTTTTCCAAATGGGCGGTAATTTAGAATGCATAAGATTCTGTATTTACGATAGCATAGCTGCTGTTTCTTTGTTCCTAATTCTTCCCACTCTTTCATTCAAGCCCAACCCCGTTTCTTTGTGTAACAAGCCGCCATGTAGGCTCCGTCCACCAGGGGCGTTTTCTGTATGACCTCATTTGTATTCTGTGTATATGTAATTCTGTGTGATTAGTTAGGTATATATTTTGTATTGCTGATTCAACTTGTTAGCCAGGGTTCGTGAAGATAACCAAGAATTTACAACTTTCATTATGAGACTGAACATATGACGATTAAATTGACTGCTATCGATGTAAAATAATACTACGTTTTTAAGAGTTTATTCGGAAGATAACTGCTCTATAAACACTCTTCCGTGGTGTCCCGACTTTCTGGTTAATTACATTTACATGATTAGCTTAATCAGGAAATATTAATTACAGAGAAAGGATTTTATAGAATAGCATGTCATATCACTTAATCCGGCATAGCCAAAGACACGACAGTACTATATTTTGTTGTCAAAAATATAAATAGTAAAGTAAAGTACAGATACCCAAAAAAACTACTTAAGTAGTTCTTTAAAGTATTTTTACTTAAGTACTTTACACCACTGGAAATAACCATTGGAACAATGGTAAAATTCCCTTGTAGAGGATGCAAGTTTATCTTGTCCCCACACACAGCGAGGAAGATGGTTTGGGAGGCAAAGAAAAATTGAAAGGCCACAGTTTTACAGAAGTTGGAGTCCAAGTCTCCAAATCTACAATTCGACGCCACCTCCATGCCAATAGGCTCTTTGGAAGGGTTTCCTGAAAAAAAGAATTTTTTTAAGAGCAACCAACAAATGTAAACGCTTGGAATTTGCTAATGGCATTGGCACTTGGATTGGAACCGGGTGCTATGTTCAGATAAGAGGAAAATACAGCTCTTTAGCCACTCAAACCAGTGGTGGGTTTGGCGTCGAAAGAAAGATGCATGTGCAAAAAATAATATCTGCTGTAAAATATGGTGATGGATCTTTGATGTTATGGGGCTGTTTTGCTTCCACTGGTCCTGGGGCCCTTGTTAAGGTCAACGGCATCATGAACTCTACCAAGTAACAGGACATTTTTAGCCAAAACCTGGTTGCCTCTGGTAGGAGGCTGAAACTTGGCCACAAGGGATCTTCCAGCAAGACAATGACCCCAAGAACACATCAAAATCCATAAATACATTTTTCATTGACCACAAAATAATAATTTTGCAATGTCCATCTCAGTCTCCGGACTTGAACCTGTGGTTGAAATTGAAGAGGGCAGTCCATAAGCACATACAACAGAAATATGGAGGAATGGAGCCTGTCTGGGCTGCAGGGAGCATTCCACCAGAGGCAAATGTGAGAAGTGAGGTTTCATTAATTTATTCATTCATTTGTTCATTTAAAAGCTGTTATTCACATTTCCCTATTAGAATCAACCCATATCTATAGCTTGGTTCCCTAAGTGTGTGCCAACTTCTCTGACTATCATTCTTTCTACAGTCACAGATTTGCCAGTGTACACAGTGTCAGTCAGAATGTTTCAATGTTGTGTATTTGGTTGCTCCAGGTGTGTGGAGGGTTACTTTTGTGACACAGTCTCCAGGGAGCCTTGTGAGCCTTGTCTGTGTCCTGACACTCAGTCCAGTGGATGGTTCTTTGCTAGCACCTGCAACAATGACCCAGAGTCTGGTAGCCTGACCTGTGACTGCCTGGTTGGACACAAAGGTGTACTGACCGTTGATCCTAATTTCTCTCCCTGCCCAAATTCCATTCAGGCCTCCACTGTGATGCCTGCTCCGCTGGTTTCTATGGCGACTTGACCACGCTGGGCGGCGGCTGCGAGGAGTGTCTCTGTAACAACAACATCGACCCTACGGACAGTGACCATGTGACAGTGTGACAGGAGAGTGTCTGCGTTACCTCACAACACCCAGGGACCCCACTGTCAGAGCTGTAAGCCTGGCTACTATGGAGACGCACTGGCCCAGGACTGCAAAGGTATAGCAGGGGCACACAGTATACAAATCATCATCTGGCCCAGGACTGCAAAGAGGTTCAAATCTATGATGGTCAATAAAGTGGGGGGCTGTCAATGTTTTGACCCCTAGATGCACCACACCACCCCAGATAATTATTGCATGCTCAATGTGTAGATATATTTTTTAAAACAGTAGTGCTTTGTGTTTTATGTTGTAAATGTGTCTGAAACTCTGTGTGCTGCTATTTTGGCCAGGTCTCTATTTAAGCAATAAGGCACGAGAGGTTGTGGTATATGGCCAATATACCATGGCTAAGGGCTGTTCTTATGTATGACGCAACGCGGAGTGCCTTGATACAGCCCTATATATTGGTATATTGGCCATTGATATATTGGCCAAATACCACAAACCCCCAAGGTGCCTTATTGCTATTATAAACTGGTTAACAATGTAATTAGAGCAGTAAAAATAAATGTTTTGTCATACCCGTGGTATATGGTCTGATATACCACGGCTGTTAGCCAATCAGCATTCGGGGCTCGAACCACCCAGTTTATAATGAAACTAGAGACTAACCTGGTGAAATAAAAAAAATCTAATTCTATGACTGTTTGGGTATGGTATGTGGCTATTTATGTGTGTTTCACTGTCTTTATGTTTATGTGTGTTCCCAAGAGTGCTCCTGTGACCGGCAGGGGGACGGAGGTGACCCAATGCCCTCTGGACAGCCCGTGTCTCTGTGTACCGCTCACGGGGCATTGTCCGGTGGTCACGCTGTGTGACGAGTGTGCCGACAGCTTCTGGAACAATAAGGGAGAGTCTGGGTGCCAATCGTGCAAATGTGACCCTACCAACTCCCTCAATTACCACTGTGACAAGGCAAGGCCTCTATACTCCCTAGCACAGTATTCTATACTATTCTATATCAAACAAAGTATGGTAAACTGAGATTTATTTTCCCATACTATATTGGTAAGCCTTCATATTTGACTCTTCGGGTGTCTGGTCAGTGCCAGTGCCATACTGAGTTTGGAAGCAGACAGTGTGATGAGTATGAGGAGAATCACTTTGGGAACCCTGGCCTGCGCTGTGTCAGTAAGTTGTGGCCAAAAGTGATTCATTGATGGGTCTTTTAATTCTTAGCACCACAAAGCGAGACAATGCTGTTGTGTATAGATTTCCCTTCCCTCCTTATCCTGTCTCCCTAGCCTGCGACTGCAAATGGAGGGTACCGACCGGCCTGCCTGCGACCCATTGACGGGTGAGTGCCTGTGCCGCATTGGTGTGAAGGGCATCTTCTGTGCCCCTGGGTATGACCAAGTCTTCCCTGCCTGCACCCCGTGCCAACCCTGTGCTGTCCTGTGGGCGGACAACGTCACCGACGTCCACCGTGTCGCCCAGAGGATGTGTACCTTTATGCCTTGCAATGGCGAGAAACTGGAGCCAGGATACAGAGTCGGTGGCAACGCATGCTGGAGATGCACTCCAAGTTGGACTATCTGGTGAACCTGACTGGGAGATTTCTACCCCAGGTGAAGGATGTGGAGAAGTTCTGTGTCAGAATCTCGTATGTAAATAACAGTCTCTCATCTTTTTTCATTTCTGAATATTATTATTCAACATACTCTTACCATGAGTTGAAGTGATTTATACTATACTTTGACAGTTATCTTGGAGCTGTACACATTTTCCTTTGCTCTTTTTCCATCCTCGCAGGAAGCTCAAAGACACCATAGATCCCTACTCTCACGCCCTGACCTGAGAGAGCCATTTTTCTCTGTTTGTTAGGTCAGGGTGTGATATGGGGTGGGCATTCTATGTATTTATATTTATATGTTTTCGCCAGGTATGGTTTCCAATCAGAGGCAGCTGTCTACCGTTGTCTCTGATTGGGAACCATACTTACGCAGCCCTTTTTCCCTCCTTGAGTTGTGGGATCTTAGTGTAGTACTGCTCTGATAAGCCTGCAAGCCTTGACGGTCGTTTACCATTGTTTATGATTTTGTTTAAGTGTTCTGAGTTCAAATAAATATCAAGATGAACACTTACCACGCTGCACCTTGGTCTACTCCTTTGGATAACCGTTACAGAAGATCCCACCACCAACGGACCAAGCAGCGTGGTCAGGAGGACTGGACTTGGGAGGAGATCCTAGACGGGAAAGGACCCTGGAGTCAGGCTGGGGAGTATCGCCGTCCGCAAGAGGAGATAGAGGCAACAAAAGAGAAACGGCGACATTACGAGGAGCTAGCCCAACGACGGAAGCCCGAGAGGGGGGAGGGCGCACGGGAAATTGGCGAAGTCGGGATTGAGACCTGAGCCAACTCCCCGTGCTTACCGTGGGGAGCGAGTGACCGAGCAAGCACGCAGCCAGTGCGCAGCCACAGCCCGGTGCGCTCGGTGCAAGCTTCCCACAGTTGCCGTGCTAGAGTTGGCAGTGAGCCAGGAAGAATTGTGCCGGCTCAGCGTTCCTGGTCTCCAGTGCGTCTCTTCGGCCCAGGTTATCCTGCGCCAGCTCTACGCACGGTACCCCCCCGTTCACCAGCACAAACCAGTTCGTCCTGTGCCAGCACTCCGCCCTTGCTGGGCTAAAGTAAACATCCAGCCAGGACGGGGTGTGCCAGCCCTAAGCTCCAAAGCTCCAGTGCGCCTCCACGGCCCAGTATACCCTGTGCCTGCTCTGCGCCCCCAGTCTCCTGTGCGTCTCTCCAGTCCGGTGAGACCAGTTCCAGCTCCACGTAGGAAGCCTCCAGTGATGATCCATGGCCCGGAGCCTGTAGGGATGATCCATGACACAAAGCCTCCAGTGATGATCCATGGCCGGAGCCTGTAGGGATGATCCATGGCACGAAGCCTCAAATGATGATCCATGGCCCGGAGCCTGTAGGGATAATCCATGGCAAGAAGCCTGTAGGGATGATCCATGGCCCGGAGCCTGTAGAGATGATCCATGGCACGAAGCCTCCAGTGATAATCCATGGCCCGGAGCCTCCAGTGATGATCCATGGCACGGAGCCTGCAGCGACGCCCTCCAGTTCGGAGCCTTCAGCGACGCTCCCCAGTCCGGAGCCTCCAGCAACGCTCCCCAGTCCGGAGCCTCCAGCGACGCTCCCCAGTCCGGAGCCTCTAGCGGCGGTCCGCAGCCCGGAGTCTTCAGCGGCGGCCCGCAGCCCGGAGTCTTCAGCGGTGGCCCGCAGCCCGGAGTCTTCAGCAGCGGCCCGCAGCCCAGAGCCTCCAGCGACGGTCCGCAGCCCGGAGTCTTCAGCGGCGGTCCGCAGCCCAGAGTCTTCAGCGGCGGCCTGCAGGCCCGGAGTCTTCAGCAGCGGTCGGCAGTTCAGAGCCTCCGGCGATGATCCACGGTCTGGTTCCTCCGGCGACACAGAAGCGGGGGGATCAGCGGGCGGAGTGGGGGCTACGCCCCGAACCAGAGCCGCCACCAAGTATAGATGCCCACCCAGACCCTCCCCTATAGGTTCAGGTTTGCGGCCGGGAGTCCACACCTTTGGGGGGGGGGGTACTGTCACGCCCTGACCTGAGAGAGACGTTTTTCTCTGTTTGTTAGGTCAGGGTGTGATATGGGGTGGGCATTCTATGTATTTATAGTTCTATGTTTTGGCCAGGTATGGTTTCCAATCAAAGGCAGCTGTCTACCGTTGTCTCTGATTGGGAACCATACTTAGGCAGCCCTTTTTCCCTCCTTGAGTTGTGAGATCTTAATGTTGTACTGCTCTGATAAGCCTGCAAGACTTGACGGTCGTTTACCATTGTTTATGATTTTGTTTAAGTGATCTGAGTTCAAATAAATATCAAGATGAACACTTACCATGCTGCACCTTGGTCTACTCCTTTGGACAACCGTTACACCTATGGCATCATCATGGACCTAACGTCTATTCTAAACACTGAGATCGACAACATCCGAAGTTCAAGATACCATTGGATAACTTAAAGGACAAAATCAGCGAGGAGCCAACAGTAGATACAGTGAAACTGCAAGGTACATATGGCCATATAGTTCGTTTTTTTTATCATTTGGAATTCACTGTAATTTCACTGTGTATGTAGAGCAACTTGATCAAATGTAAAGTGTGAGTATCTGATTGGTGGTGTTAGGTTCTAATTATCAGAGTAAGAACTCGACGGACACTATGAAAGCTTAAACCAAGTTTATTCTACCCTAAGGATCGAACAGCTGAACCGACAAAATACATATTCACACAAGCACTGATATTTAACCCTTTCTCCTATGCTGAGTCTCCTCCTACACATCTGAACAGCCAATGCATCTCTGTTGCTAGACAGAACCTTAGTGATACCTGTTCTTCCTCACTTCATCTGACCTGACCTCTGCCCCAAAACGCTCACTCCTCCCAACTCACGGCTGTCATGTTGACTCGTACCAGACGGTGCCTTTCCTCCTCCCATAGGATCCTGTTGGTGTAGGTTCCTTGTTCCTTGTCAATCATTTGCTTATTGGTGAAATCAGCATTCAGACAATATCTTTAGGTAAATCAATCAAAGACCATTATTAATGCAATTGCAGACAGAAGTTGACAACGGGAACATAGCACGCATGTTTCCGAGTAAGTTCTGCCAAATAGGAAAGGGTCCAAGTTGCTTTAATATGCTTGCAGTCAACCCCTAGTGATGTAACTGCCTACGTCAACACCATGCATATACAGTTATACAAACCTGCAGGAGTGTTCCTGTGTTTTCTAAGGGCTCAGCAGTAATTTTCCACTCCCCAAGTTGCTTTATAGTGCTATGTCTGACTAGTCTCTTATCTCTTTCATTCCTCTGCAGGGTTCTGTGTCTATGAATCTCTTTTAGCCTTGGGGCGCTTTCTCACAGACACCCTGTTTTGACAGCAATAACTCACACATCTCTCAGACCGTTTCTTATAAGAAGCAGAGACTAGAGAAGAACTGTGGAACAATATTAAACCTTATAATGTATATATGTATTGCTAATCTGTAGTCCAGGATCCTATAAATGTAGTGGGGGGGTCTTATAGCCCTTCCCCTTCTATTGATACAACATAAGCATAATCAATTATTATAATACATCAATAATTTGGTGCAGCCCCTATTATGACCCCAAGGTGACCCCCCCATCAATCCCTAATGGCTAACAATAACATATCTTGACATAATGTAAACGTTATAAGTTGCCCTCTCTCCCTCAGTGAAAGGAATAAGTATATTTCATAAGTCAAGAAATCAGAACCCAAAAGTGGGGACTTTAATTTTGATGCTGATCCAGAGGCCCTGGAGGAAATCAGGAAGCAGCATGCAGACTTCATGGCTGATGTAAAGGAGGCCAATAGGGCCCTGGAGAACTCCATGGACACACGGTAGGAGGTCCAAGACCATCTGTCCAGCTATAGCCGCTTGGGAGACATGGAGGTGCTGGAGAAGAATGTCAAGGCTCTGAGTGTGGCCAAGCTCAACAAAAATGTGAGTGTCCCTTATAGTAGTGCTTGCACTGCATGCATCAAAAGAGTGATGTGTTAGCGTGAATGTCAGTCTGTTTCAATTGTCGGCAACCCTATGTTCATAGTCAGCCATGGAAATATTCTGATTTAAAGGCCCAGTGCAGTCAAAAATGTGATTTACGTATATATTTCCACACTATGAGGTTGGAATAATACTGTGAAATTGTGAAAATAATGATCATTCCCTTTTAGTGTAAGAACTGTTTGAAAAGACTGCCTGAAATTTCTGCCTGTTTTGGTGGGGTAGAGTTTTGGCCTGCCTGGTGACATCACCAGGTGGTAAATTAGTTAATAGACCAATAAGAAACAGAGTTCCAAACCTCTCTGCCAATAACATCATTTTCAGTTTTCTCCTCCCCACTCAGACCACTCCCAGACAGTCCTGGTCAAATTCTTGCTTGATAAATTGCTATTTGCTAAGCAATTTATGTTTATTTTTGACAATTTTAATTGAATACACTCACAGAAATGTACTTAAATGTTACCCAGAAATGATTTGATTTTGAGATAATAATTAAACACGTCTATATTGGACCTTTAAACCATCTTACATTGGACCTATAAACCATCTTACACTGTGAGGCTCTTAGATCTGTGGAGCGCCAGGCGATGAGGAATGCTCCAAGTCAGAGTGGGGGGGTGCGCTGTGTCGTGACATCCTGGGACAGAGAGAATGTGGGGGTCCTACGTGCAAGGGCAGTGTCCCTGTGAGCCACAACACCACAAAAACAGCAGACAACTAGACAATGGCATTGTAGACTCCAAGATCAAGGCATATTTCCCCAAAAAACTCAACAGATGTATTTATTTTTTCCTTTTGATTTAAAATGAAAATATCTATTTAATACACAATAGTGTATGACACAAGTCTCAATCTATCCTGTTCAGATCAATGAGGCCAAACAGAAGACTAAGGACACCCATCACCAATTGGAGGAGATACAGAAGAAGATCACTGACAGCAAGGATGACGGGGAGAAGAAAGGAGAAGAAAGACACCAAGGACCTCATTAAGAGGGTCAAAGACTACCTCACAGGTCAGTGTGGAGGCTAACTGGAAATAACTACATCACAGGTTAGTGTGGAGGCTAGCTGGAAATAAGCTTACCTCACAGGTCAGTGTGGAGGCTAGCTGGAAATAAGCTTGACATTTCCATGCAAAGATCCCTTAAAAAACTTGATTTGTTGAATTTACTTGTTGGTCCGAAGTATCAGATGAGATGGTGGCACCAGAGGACATGGAAAGGTTGGCCAAGGGTGTTCTGGCTATCCAGCTGCCGGGCTCTCTAGACGACATCCTCTCCATGATCCAGAACATCCGGGGAATGCTGGCCAACTTCACTGAGTTCAAGGAGGATCTGAAAAAACTGGAGGACCAAGCCAAGACAGCCCAGGACCTACTGGAGAATGCTCTGGATATCAGGTTAGCCAGTACCACATATACTGAATATGAGTGACTGTCACTTTCTATAAACCTTTCTGCTAAATTACCATATTTGTACCATGGTTGTCAATGTATTAGGGACAGAACCAGGGGTATTGATGTTACGGATATCAAGAAAGCCATAGTGGCCACTGAGAAATCACAGGACGAGGTTGAGCGAGAAGGCTAGAAGAACTTTTAAAATGTCATCCTGAAATATAGGTGAAGCATGTCAAAGACAAAATGACAGATGCCGAGAAAAAGGGCAAATCATTACATACAACCGAGTTGGGAAGGGAGATCTGCTGGTCTAAGGCTGGTGGGTGGGTGTGTGTGTGTGTGTGTGTGTGTGTGAGAGAGAATGAGAGTGTGTGTGTGATTTAAGTGCTTATCAAGACTGCTACCACACAGTGAAAGCTACATTACTGCTTTATGAAAACACACACACAGAAGGCTGGAGAAGGCTAAGGAAAGCAATGACATGGCGCACGAGATGATTCAAGAGGTAATTCTCTCTTTCTCTCTCTCTTTCTCTCTCTCTCTCTTTCTTTCTCTCACTGTCACACTCTCTTTCTCCAACTTTCCCTCTCTCTCTACCCATTCCTGCTTGTGCGTATTTGTATTAGTCTAAACATCCATCAGATATTCACTCTTCAGCTCTCAGAAGAAAGTATGTTCTTTCTCATAACTGTATATATCTGTCATGACCCCCAGATTGAGAAGAAACGGAATAACACAGAGACTAACTTTAACTCCTCTAGACCTCCAGAGATGCTGGAGGAGATTGAGGCTCTGAAGAAGAAGACAGAGATGAACAGAGAGCAGGCGGAGCAGGCCAAAGCGGATGTTATCACAGCCCTGGGTAGCGCTACTAACACAAAGGAGGTACGTTGTGTGTGTCCACTTACTAACCACTACTAACTACTCGCCAACCAGCAACCACTAACCACTACTAACTACTCACCAGCCGCTGACCACTACTCACTACTCATCAACCACTGACCACTTATAATTACTCACCAACCAGCAACCACTGACCACTACTAACTACTCACCAACCAGCAACCACTGACCACTACTAACTACTCACCAGCCGCTGACCACTACTCACTACTCATCAACCACTGACCACTTATAATTACTCACCAACCAGCAACCACTGACCACTACTAACTACTCACCAAACACTGACCACTACTAACTACTCACCAACCAGCAACCACTAACCACTACTAACTACTCATCGAACACTGACCACTACTAACTACTCACCAACCAGCAACCACTAACCACTACTAACTACTCACCGAAAACTGACCACTACTAACTACTCACCAACCAGCAACCACTGACCACTACTAACTACTCACCAACCACTGACCTCTACTAACACTACTAACTATTCACCAACCAGCAACCACTGACCACTACTAACTACTCACCAACCAGCAACCACTAACCACTACTAACTACTCACCAGCCGCTGACCACTACTCACTACTCATCAACCACTGACCACTTATAATTACTCACCAACCAGCAACCACTGACCACTACTAGCTACTCACCAACCAGCAACCACTGACAACTACTAACTACTCACCAACCAGCATCCACTGACCACTACTAACTACTCACCAACCAGCAACCACTAACCACTACTAACTACTCACCGAACACTGACCACTACTAACTACTCACCAACCAGCATCCACTGACCACTACTAACTACTCACCAACCACTGACCACTACTAACTACTCACCAACCAGCAACCACTAACCACTACTAACTACTCACCGAACACTGACCACTACTAACTACTCACCAACCAGCATCCACTGACCACTACTAACTACTCACCAACCAGCAAATATTGACCCAAACTATCTACTCACCAACCAGCAACCACTGACCACTACTAACTACTCACCAACCACTGACCACTACTAACTACTCACCAACCAGCATCCACTGACCACTACTAACTACTCACCAACCACTGACCACTACTAACTACTCACCAACCAGCATCCACTGACCACTACTAACTACTCACCAACAAGCATCCACTGACCACTACTAACTACTCACCAACCACTGACCACTACTAACTACTCACCAACCAGCACCCACTGACCACTACTAACTACTCACTAACCACTACTAACTACTCACCAGCCGCTGACCACTACTCACTACTCATCAACCACTGAACACTTATAATTACTCACCAACCAGCAACCACTGGCCACTACTAACTACTCACCAACCAGAAACCACTAACCACTACTAACTACTCACCAACCAGCAACCACTGACCACTACTAACTACTCACCGAACACTGACCACTACTAACTACTCACCAACCAGCATCCACTGACCACTACTAACTACTCACCACCCAGCAACCACTAACCACTACTAACTACTCACCGAACACTGACCACTACTAACTACTCACCAACCAGCATCAACTGACCACTACTAACTACTCACCAACCAGCAACCACTGACCACTACTAACTACTCACCAACCAGCAAATATTGACCCAAACTATCTACTCACCAACCAGCAACCACTGACCACTACTAACTACTCACCAACCACTGACCACTACTAACTACTCACCAACCAGCATCCACTGACCACTACTAACTACTCACCAACCACTGACCACTACTAACTACTCACCAACCACTGACCACTACTAACTACTCACCAACCAGCATCCACTGACCACTACTAACTACTCACCAACCACTGACCACTACTAACTACTCACCAACCACTGACCACTACTAACTACTCACCAACCAGCATCCACTGACCACTACTAACTACTCACCAACCACTGACCACTACTAACTACTCACCAACCAGCATCCACTGACCTCTACTAACTACTCACCAACCACTGACCACTAATCACTACTCACCAACCAGCAACCACTGACCACTACTAACTACTCACCGAACATTGACCCCTACTAACTACTCACCAACCACTGACCACTACTAACTACTCACCAACCAGCATCCACTGACCACTACTAACTACTCACCAACCACTAACCACTACTAACTACTCACCAGCCGCTGACCACTACTCACTACTCATCAACCACTGACCACTTATAATTACTCACCAACCAGCAACCACTGACCACTACTAACTACTCACCAACCAGCAACCACTGACCACTACTAACTACTCACCAACCAGCATCCACTGACCTCGACTAACTACTCACCAACCACTGACCACTACTAACTACTCACCAACCAGCAACCACTAACCACTACTAACTACTCACCGAACACTGACCACTACTAACTACTCACCAACCAGCATCCACTGACCACTACTAACTACTCACCAACCAGCAACCACTGACCACTACTAACTACTCACCAACCAGCAAATATTGACCCAAACTATCTACTCACCAACCAGCAACCACTGACCACTACTAACTACTCACCAACCAGCATCCACTGACCACTACTAACTACTCACCAACCACTGACCACTACTAACTACTCACCAACCAGCATCCACTGACCACTACTAACTACTCACCAACCACTGACCACTACTAACTACTCACCAACCACTGACCACTACTAACTACTCACCAACCAGCATCCACTGACCACTACTAACTACTCACCAACCACTGACCACTACTAACTACTCACCAACCAGCATCCACTGACCTCTACTAACTACTCACCAACCACTGACCACTAATCACTACTCACCAACCAGCAACCACTGACAACTACTAACTACTCACCGAACATTGACCCCTACTAACTACTCACCAACCACTGACCACTACTAACTACTCACCAACCAGCAACCACTGACCACTACTAACTACTCACCAATCACTGACCTCTACTAACACTACTAACTACTCACCAACCAGCAACCACTGACCACTACTAACTACTTACCAGCCGCTCACCACTACTCACTACTCATCAACCACTGACCACTTATAATTGCTCACCAACCAGCAACCACTGACCACTACTAACTACTCACCAACCAGCAACCACTGACCACTACTAACTACTCACCGAACACTGACCACTACTAACTACTCACCAACCAGCAACCACTAACCACTACTAACTACTCACCAACTAGCAAACATTGACCCAAACTATCTACTCACCAACCAGCAACCACTGACCACTACTAACTACTCACCAACCACTGACCACTACTAACTATCTCACCGTGGTACTAAGTGGTGAGTATAAAACTAAGTAGTTATGCGTTTTATTTTATTTTTTACTTGTTATTTGCCAGGATCTCGAAAAGGTGATAGCTCTGTTTGATAAGCTAAAGGAGGGGAACACAAACCAGGACAGTAATGAAGTGGTCATCGAACACCTAAAGAACATTACTATGGAGGCAGAGAAAATCACAAAATACCTTCAAGATAAAATTCAACAAATTTGGCTGTAAGTCTCAAGACCTTGAAGGGGCAATCTAATATTGGTACATACTTTTATTTACTTTTAAATGACTGATTCATTCTTGAAGAGTATAACATATAAATGCCTCATGAGCTTAATTCAACTGTCGTACTGCATCTTATCTGAAAAGGTAAACTACTCACCAACCAGCATCCACTGACCTCTACTAACTACTCACCAACCACTGACCACTAATCACTACTCACCAACCAGCAACCACTGACCACTACTAACTACTCACCGAACATTGACCCCTACTAACTACTCACCAACCACTGACCACTACTAACTACTCACCAACCAGCATCCACTGACCACTACTAACTACTCACCAACCACTAACCACTACTAACTACTCACCAGCCGCTGACCACTACTCACTACTCATCAACCACTGACCACTTATAATTACTCACCAACCAGCAACCACTGACCACTACTAACTACTCACCAACCAGCAACCACTGACCACTACCAACTACTCACCAACCAGCAACCACTAACCACTACTAACTACTCACCGAACACTGACCACTACTAACTACTCACCAACCAGCATCCACTGACCACTACTAACTACTCACCGAACACTGACCACTACTAACTACTCACCAACCAGCATCCACTGACCACTACTAACTACTCACCAACCACTGACCACTACTAACTACTCACCAACCAGCAACCACTAACCACTACTAACTACTCACCGAACACTGACCACTACTAACTACTCACCAACCAGCATCAACTGACCACTACTAACTACTCACCAACCAGCAACCACTGACCACTACTAACTACTCACCAACCAGCAAATATTGACCCAAACTATCTACTCACCAACCAGCAACCACTGACCACTACTAACTACTCACCAACCACTGACCACTACTAACTACTCACCAACCAGCATCCACTGACCACTACTAACTACTCACCAACCACTGACCACTACTAACTACTCATCAACCAGCATCCACTGACCACTACTAACTACTCACCAACCACTGACCACTACTAACTACTCACCAACCACTGACCACTACTAACTACTCACCAACCAGCATCCACTGACCACTACTAACTACTCACCAACCACTGACCACTACTAACTACTCACCAACCAGCATCCACTGACCTCTACTAACTACTCACCAACCACTGACCACTAATCACTACTCACCAACCAGCAACCACTGACCACTACTAACTACTCACCGAACATTGACCCCTACTAACTACTCACCAACCACTGACCACTACTAACTACTCACCAACCAGCAACCACTGACCACTACTAACTACTCACCAATCACTGACCTCTACTAACACTACTAACTACTCACCAACCAGCAACCACTGACCACTACTAACTACTTACCAGCCGCTCACCACTACTCACTACTCATCAACCACTGACCACTTATAATTGCTCACCAACCAGCAACCACTGACCACTACTAACTACTCACCAACCAGCAACCACTGACCACTACTAACTACTCACCGAACACTGACCACTACTAACTACTCACCAACCAGCAACCACTAACCACTACTAACTACTCACCAACTAGCAAACATTGACCCAAACTATCTACTCACCAACCAGCAACCACTGACCACTACTAACTACTCACCAACCACTGACCACTACTAACTATCTCACCGTGGTACTAAGTGGTGAGTATAAAACTAAGTAGTTATGCGTTTTATTTTATTTTTTACTTGTTATTTGCCAGGATCTCGAAAAGGTGATAGCTCTGTTTGATAAGCTAAAGGAGGGGAACACAAACCAGGACAGTAATGAAGTGGTCATCGAACACCTAAAGAACATTACTATGGAGGCAGAGAAAATCACAAAATACCTTCAAGATAAAATTCAACAAATTTGGCTGTAAGTCTCAAGACCTTGAAGGGGCAATCTAATATTGGTACATACTTTTTTTTTACTTTTAAATGACTGATTCATTCTTGAAGAGTATAACATATAAATGCCTCATGAGCTTAATTCAACTGTCGTACTGCATCTTATCTGAAAAGGTAAGCTTGTTTGTAAACAATGTAATGTTGGTTAAAACTGTCATTTTGATCTCATGGATGGTCAGTCGTTGCATCCATTGCTCTGCCTATGAATTTTCAGTGTAGTTACATTTTTCCAGCCACATCCCTCAGCTGTTTACCAAAACAGTAGTGGGGTGACTGCTTTTGCATTATTGTTGTTTGAACTGCAGATTTCCCCCTTTTAAACAGAGGTGTCCAACTCCTTTCCGGGAGAGCCACTTGGTGTGCAGCATTTTATTCCACCCCAGCAGTAACAAACGTTTTAAAGGATCCACTAATCATTGTCTTCGTTTTCTCTTTGTCTTTGTTGTTTCGGACTTGGAGAAACAGATCCAAGACTTCAACAACAACAAAGAGGACAAAGCCATGGAGGTTGCCATGTTGTTGGAGATGGTGGAATCCCTCCGAAGGGAGATTGCCTCCCGTCTGGATGGGTACATTAACAGTACCTCCTAACACCCTAGGTGGATCAAGAGAGGAGGATTCAGGGTTCTATCTTCAAGACGGTATACAGGGTCACAGACTTCTAGCACTTATTATTATGCTGACTTTACACATTCATAAGCATGTCATTGCAGATGCCATAAGCAGCACTAACAACTTTTTATAATGCCTGTGTAATAATGATCATCAATTCTGTCAGTTCAAGAGATTTAAATTACATTCATTCATCGATCAAAGATATGTGTAATGGAATTGACCCTAAACTGTGACCAGTAGTAGTCAAATAAGTTATTTGCTATAATAATTATCTGATCTTGCATGTGCCAAATGGCATGGATATGTATTATTTTTACACATTAAACTTTTATTTAGTTTATTCTGTTTATTTACTGTTTATATTTACATGCTCAAAATGTTCTGTGTCTGGAACCTGTTCCTACTCTGATGTCATGTCAAAGATAGGTTCTCTCAGGTTCAAAGTTGTATTGTGTAAAAGGAATTTCCTCACATACTGTTCATTGCACCCTAGCCTTTCATCTCTACCTATCGAGTGTTGCAACTGAATTTAAGAGTGTAGTTCTCCTAATTATCCACATGAGGGCGTGTGGTGGTCATAAAACTGACAGAGTTGAGAGAGAAGCGCCCCCTCACTATCTTGTGATCGGTATTATTACTTTTCAAGCTGACCTAATTATCTGCTTACATGATCTTTGATGTTAAAAAAGGGGGAAAAGCTTTTATTCCTACCGTTTTCAGGTTTGAAGTTATTCTACCTCAAAAAAAAGAATCAAATTCCTACCCTAGTCTCTGGTGGAAGTAGATCTCTTTGTAAGATTTGACTGTTATTTTGTGAAACTGTGTATACTGAATTGGCCTGGTCAATACAGAGCTTGTTGCCGGCCTGAAACAATGTTTCCCCCCAGCCTAGCTGGGGATGTGATGATATTAAACACACTATCAGGTTTGGAATGGGTCCCTGCTGGGTTTGGAATGCAGCCATTTTTCACAACGTAATGTTCTCTCTCTCATTTAATGCACATTGCCCATTTTTTTAACTTGTAATATCCTAGATTTCTGTTGCTTTAAACTCCAGCATACACTTTCTCTCTCTCTCTTGCTCACTCTCACTCTCTCAATTTCCACTTAAAGGGCTTTATTGACATGGGAAACATATGTTTACATTGCCAAAACAAGTGAAATAGATAATAAACATAAGTGAAATAAACAATAAAACATTTACAGTAAACATTACACGCAGAAATGTTCCAAAATAATAAGACACATTGTCATATTATGTCTATATACAGTATTGTATTGATGTTCAAGTAGTTAAAGTACAAAAGGGAAAATAAATAAACATAAATATAGTTTTTATTTACAATGATGTTTGTTCTTCACTGGTTGCCCTTTTCTTGTGGCAACAGGTCACAAATCTTGCTGCTGTGATTGCACACTGTGGTATTTCACCCAATAGATATGAGCGTTTATCAAAATTGGATTTGTTTTCGTATTCTTTGTGGGTCTGTGTAATCTGAGGGAAATATTTGTCTCTAATATGGTCATACATTTGGCAGGAGGTTAGGAAGTGCAGCTCAGTTTCCATTTTGTTGACAGTGTGCACATAGCCTGTCTTCTCTTGAGAGCCAGGTCTGCCTTTGGCGGCCTTTCTCAATAGCAAGGCTACGCTCACTGAGTCTGTACATAGTCAAAGATTTCCTTAATTTTGGGTCAGTCACAGTGGTCAGTTATTCTGCCACTGTGTAGTCTTTATTTAGGGCCAAATAGCATTCGAGTTCACCCACTTTTTTTTGTAAATTCTTTCCAATGTGTCAAGGAATTATCTTTCATTTTCAAATGATTTGGTTGGGTCTAATTGTGTTTGTGATCAGAGCCCCAGGACCAGCTTACTAAGGAGGCTCTTCTCCAGGTTCATTTCTCCGTAGATGATGGCTTTGTTGTGGAAGGTTTGAGAATCGATTCCTTTTAGGTGGAGGTAGAATTTAACAGCTCTTTTCTGGATTTTGATAAATAACAGGTATCGGCCTAATTCTGCTCTGAATGCATTATTTTGTGATTTACGTTGTACACAGAGGATATTAATGCAGAATTCTGCATGCAGACTCAATTTGGTGTTTGTCCCATTTTGTGAATTCTTGGTTGATGAGCGGACCCCAGACCTCACAACCATAAAGGGCATTGGGTTCTATAACTGATTCAATTATTTTTAGCCAGATCCTAATTGGTATGAATTTTATGTTCCTTTTGATGGAATACCTTGTCTCTCAGATCGTTCACAGCTTTGTGGAAGTTACCTGTGGCACTGATGTTTAGGTCGAGGTATGTCTAGTTTTTTTATGCGCTCTAGGGCAACGGTGTCTAGATGTAATTTGTATTCATGGTCCTGGCAACTGGACCTTTTTTGGAACACTATTATTTTTTGTCTTACTGAGATTTACTGTCAGGGCCCAGGTCTGACAGAATCTGTGCAGAAGTTCTAGGTGCTGCTGTAGGCCCTCCTTGGTTGAGGAATGAGGCACCAGATCATCAGTAGACATTTGACTTCAGATTTTAGTAGGGTGAGGCTTCAAAACTATGAAATAACACATATGGAATCATGTGGTAAAAAAAAAAGTGTTCAAGAAATCGAAATAGATTTTATATTTGAGATTCTTCAAAGTAGCCACCCTTTGCCTTGATGACAGCTTTGCACACTCTTGGCATTCTATCAACCAGTTTCATGAGGTAGTCACCTGGAATACATTTCAATTAACAGGTGTGCCTTGTTAAATGTTAATTTGTGGAATTTCTTTCCTTAATGCATTTGAGCCAATTAGTTGTGTTGTGACAAGGTAGGGGTGGTAAACAAAAGATAGCCCTATTTGGTAAAAGACCAAAATCCATATTATTGCAAGAACAGCTCAAATAAGCAACAAAAAAAACGACAGTCCATCATTATTTTAAGACATGAAGGTCAGTCAATACGGAGCATTTCAAGAACTTTGAAAGTTTCTTCAAGTGCAGTCGCAAAAACCATAAAGCGCTATGATTAAACTGGCTCTCATGAGGACCACCACAGGAATGGAAGAACCAGAGTTACCTCTGCTGCAGAGTATACGTTCATTAGAGTTATCAGCCTCAGAAATTGCAGCCCAAATAAATGCTTCACAGAGTTCAAGTAACAGACACATCTCAACATCAACTGTTCAAAGGAGACTGTGTGAATCAGGCCTTCATGGTCGAAATGCTTGCAAAGAAACCACTACTAAAGGACACGAATAACAAAAAGAGACTTGCTTGGGTCAAGAAACACAAGCAAATGACATGAGACTGGTGGAAATCTGTCCTTTGGTCTGATGAGTCCAAATTTGAGATTTTTGTTTCCAAACGCCTTGTCTTTGACACAGAGTAAGTGAATGGATGATGGTGGTTCCCACCGTGAAGCATGTAGGAGGAGGTGTGATGGTGTGGGAGTGCTTTGCTGGTGACACTGTCAATGATTTATTTAGAGTTCAAGGCACACTTAACCAGCATGGCTACCACAGCATTCTGCAGCAATATGCTGCAGAAGAAAAACCCTTGAATGAGTTGGTGTGTCCAAACTTTTGACTGGTATTGTATGTTGAAGAGGGTGGTGCTTACGCCGCATCCCTATCTCACCCCCCGGCGCTGTGGAAAGAATACTGTGTGTTTTTTTGCCAATTTTAACTGCAAACTTGTTGTTTGTGTACATGGATTTCATAATGTGTTATGTTTTTCTCCCAACACCACTTTCCATCAATTTGTATAGCAGACCCTCTTGTCAAATTGAGTCGAGAGCTTTTTTGAAATTAACAAAGCATGAGAAGACTTTGCCTTTGTTTTGGGTTGTTTGTTTGTCAATTATGGTGTGTAGGTTGAATACATGGTCTGTCGTACTGTAATTTGGTAAAAAGCCAATTTGACATTTGCTCATTACGCTGAGGAAATGTACGCTTCTGCTGTTATTGATAATGCATAGGATTTTACCAAGGTTGCTGTTGACGCATATCCCACGTTAGTTATTGGGGTCAAAATTGTCTCCACTTTTGTGGATTGGGCTGATCAGTCATTGGTTCCAAATATTGGGGAAGATACCAGAGCTGAGGATGATGTTAAAGTGTTTATGTATAGTCAATTGGAATTCATGATCTGTATATTTTATAATTTCATTTAGGATACCATCAACCCCACAGGCCTTTTTGGGTTGGAGGGTTTGTATTTTGTCCGATAGTTCATCAAGTCAAATTCAAATCACATTTTATTTTTCACATGCAGATGTTAATGCGAGTTTAGCGAAATGCTTGTACTTATAGTTCCGACAGTGCAGTAATATCTAACAAGTAATCTAACAATCCCCAACATCTACCTAATACACACAAATCTAAAGGGGTGAATGAGAATATGTACATTTAAGTATGTGGATGAGCGATGGCCGAGCGGCACAGGCAAGGTGCAATAGATGGTATAAAATACAGGATATACATGTGATATGAGTAATTTAAGATATGTAAACATTATTAAAGTGGCATTATTTAAAGTGACTAGAGAGATCCATTTATTAAAGTGGCCAGTGATTGGGTCTCAATGTAGGCAGCAGCCTTTCTGAGTTAGTGATTGCTGTTTAGCAGTCTGATGGCCTTGAGGTAGAAGCTGTTTTTCAATCTCTCGGTCCCAGCTTTGATGCACCTGTACTGACCTCGCCTTCTGGATGGTAGCGGTGTGAACAGGCAGTGGCTTGGGTGGTTGATGTCCTTGATGATCATTTAATGTTATTGGAGAATCCAGTGAGTTCTGGTAGTCTTTAATAGTTAATTCTAAGATTTGTATTTGGTCATGTATATGTTTTTGCTGTTTGGTCTTTGTTATAGAGACAAAAAGATTGGAGAAGTGGTTTATCCATAGATCTCTGTTTTGGATAGATAACTATTCGCATTGTTGTTTGTTTAGAGTTTTCCAATTTTCACAGAAGTGGTTAGATTCTATGGATTCTTCAATTATATTGAGCTGATTTCTCTCTCTGTCTTTCTTCCTCTCTACCTTTCTACCTCTCTCACTCTCTCTTTCTTTCTCTCTACCTAACTTCCTCTCTTTCCAGGTCACTGCTCATTCTAGTTGTGGGGAGAACACGCACCACTTACTTCTCATGTCCTTTCCACCCAGCCGTTAATGTTAACGTTCCACCCAGCCGTTAATGTTAACGTTCCACCCAGCCGTTAATGTTAACGTTCCACCCAGCCGTTAATGTTAACGTTCCACCCAGCCGTTAATGTTAACGTTCCACCCAGCCGTTAATGTTAACGTTCCACCCAGCCGTTAATGTTAACATTCCATCCAGCCGTTAATGTTAACATTCCACCCAGCCGTTAATGTTAACGTTCCATCCAGCCGTTAATGTTAACATTCCATCCAGCCGTTCCATCCAGCCGTTAATGTTAACATTCCACCCAGCCGTTAATGTTAACGTTCCACCCAGCCGTTAATGTTAACGTTCCACCCAGCCGTTAATGTTAACGTTCCACCCAGCTGTTAATGTTAACGTTCCACCCAGCCGTTAATGTTAACATTCCACCCAGCCGTTAATGTTAACGTTCCACCCAGCCGTTAATGTTAACGTTCCATCCAGCCGTTAATGTTAACGTTCCATCCAGCTGTTAATGTTAACGTTCCACCCAGCCGTTAATGTTAACGTTCCACCCAGCCGTTAATGTTAACATTCCATCCAGCCGTTAATGTTAACATTCCACCCAGCCGTTAATGTTAACATTCCATCCAGCCGTTCCACCCAGCCGTTAATGTTAACGTTCCACCCAGCCGTTAATGTTAACGTTCCATCCAGCCGTTAATGTTAACGTTCCACCCAGCCGTTAATGTTAACGTTCCATCCAGCCGTTAATGTTAACGTTCCACCCAGCTGTTAATGTTAACGTTCCATCCAGCCGTTAATGTTAACGTTCCACCCAGCCGTTAATGTTAACGTTCCATCCAGCCGTTAATGTTAACGTTCCACCCAGCCGTTAATGTTAACGTTCCACCCAGCCGTTAATGTTAACGTTCCACCCAGCCGTTAATGTTAACGTTCCACCCAGCCGTTAATGTTAACGTTCCACCCAGCCGTTAATGTTAACATTCCATCCAGCCGTTAATGTTAACATTCCACCCAGCCGTTAATGTTAACGTTCCATCCAGCCGTTAATGTTAACATTCCATCCAGCCGTTCCATCCAGCCGTTAATGTTAACATTCCACCCAGCCGTTAATGTTAACGTTCCACCCAGCCGTTAATGTTAACGTTCCACCCAGCCGTTAATGTTAACGTTCCACCCAGCTGTTAATGTTAACGTTCCACCCAGCCGTTAATGTTAACATTCCACCCAGCCGTTAATGTTAACGTTCCACCCAGCCGTTAATGTTAACGTTCCATCCAGCCGTTAATGTTAACGTTCCATCCAGCTGTTAATGTTAACGTTCCACCCAGCCGTTAATGTTAACGTTCCACCCAGCCGTTAATGTTAACATTCCATCCAGCCGTTAATGTTAACATTCCACCCAGCCGTTAATGTTAACATTCCATCCAGCCGTTCCACCCAGCCGTTAATGTTAACGTTCCACCCAGCCGTTAATGTTAACGTTCCATCCAGCCGTTAATGTTAACGTTCCACCCAGCCGTTAATGTTAACGTTCCATCCAGCCGTTAATGTTAACGTTCCACCCAGCCGTTAATGTTAACGTTCCATCCAGCCGTTAATGTTAACGTTCCACCCAGCCGTTAATGTTAACGTTCCATCCAGCCGTTAATGTTAACGTTCCATCCAGCCGTTAATGTTAACGTTCCATCCAGCCGTTAATGTTAACGTTCCATCCAGCCGTTAATGTTAACGTTCCATCCAGCCGTTAATGTTAACGTTCCATCCAGCCGTTAATGTTAACGTTCCACCCAGCCGTTAATGTTAACGTTCCATCCAGCCGTTAATGTTAACGTTCCACCCAGCTGTTAATGTTAACGTTCCATCCAGCCGTTAATGTTAACGTTCCACCCAGCCGTTAATGTTAACGTTCCATCCAGCCGTTAATGTTAACTTTCCATACAGCCGTTAATGTTAACGTTCCATCCAGCCGTTAATGTTAACGTTCCATCCAGCCGTTAATGTTAACATTCCATCCAGCCGTTAATGTTAACGTTCCATCCAGCCGTTAATGTTAACATTCCATCCAGCCGTTCCACCCAGCCGTTAATGTTAACGTTCCACCCAGCCGTTAATGTTCCATCCTAAAGGTTTGGGGTCACTTAGAAATGTCCTTGTTTTTGAAAGACAAGCAATTTTTGTTGTTCATTAAAAAAACATCAAATTGATCAGAAATACAGTGTAGACATTGTTAATGTTGTAAATGACTATTGAAGCTGGAAATGGCTGATTTTTAATGGAATATCTACATAGGTGTACAGATGCCCATTATCAGCAACCATCACTCCTGTGTTCCAATGGCACGTTGTGTTAGCTAACCCAAATGTATCATTTTAAAAGGCTCATTAGAAAACCCTTTTGCAATTATATTAGCACAAATGAAAACTGTTGTTTGATTAAAAAAGCAATAACACTGGCCTTCTTTAGACTCGTTGAGTATCTGGAGCATCGCCGATCCACCTTTCATTATCCATTTGTTTTGTCTTGTTTTCCCGCACACCTGGTTTGCATTCCCTCATTACTCGTCTTGCATATAAACCTCTGTTTCCCCCCATGTCTGTATGTGGAATTGTTATGTGTAAATGTATGTGTACTCCAGGCTGGTTTGCGCCGGGTTATTGTAACCCGTATGTGTTTAGTTTTCTGAGTGCCATGTTTTGTTCGCCTCAATAGAGGGCTCCGTTTGCTACCCATTTCTGCTCTCCGGCGCCTGACTTTCCTGCAGCCAGTTACGCACTCCTTCACAGAATTCCACACCAGAATTATGGAGTCAGCAGGAGCAGGTACCCCTAGTAGCAGAGTCGAGGAGTGCGTCAAGGAGCACGCGGCGATGCTTCACCATCTCGGCGCCGCCATGGACCAAGTCGTCCAGATGATGGACCGCTGGGAGAGACAGGGAGTCCCTCCAGCTCCCCCACCAGCACAACAGGGGTCTTCACTACTCACCCCCTCCACACCCGGTTCCAGTGGGATTCGTCTCGCACTTCCCAGGGAGTGCGATGGGACGGCCGCACGCTGCCAGGGTTTCCTGCTGCAGCTGGATTTATACCTGGCGACCGTTCACCCGGCTCCCTCGGGCCGTGAGAAGGTGTCCGCCCTCGTCTCGTGCCTCTCGGGGAAAGCTCTGGAGTGGGCCAACGCTATGTAGGGAGAAGGAGATGCGGCGCTGGACCACTTCGAGGATTTTACCCAACGCTTCCGGGCCGTCTTCGACCCGAGGGTAGAGCGGCGGGTGAACGGCTCTTCCACCTGAGGCAGGGGACGAGGAGCGCCCAGGAGTTCGCGATGGACTTTCGGTCCCTGGCCGCCGGCGCGGGATGGAACGACAGGGCTCTGATCGACCACTATCGCTGCAGTTTGCGCGAGGACGTCCGTCGGGAGTTGGCCTGCAGGGACACCACCCTCACCTTTGACCAGCTGGTGGACCTGTCCATTCGGCTGGATAACCTGCTGGCTACCTGCGGACGTCCAGATCGGGATCTGTCGGTTCCATCCCCCAGCACCACCGCTCCGCTACCCATGGAGCTGGGAGGTGCTGCGCTCAGGGAGACAGGAAGAGGTTCCTTCCAGTGCATCATCTGTGGCTGCAGAGGTCACACTGCCGGTCGGGTTGGTTCCTGTGACATAGAAGTCCGTCACTGGCCGCGGGCAGCATTTGGTACTTTAACGCACGCACACATTCATCACTCCTCCCTGCTCCATTATCAGATAAGTTAACAATGTGGGTCGACACACAAGTTAACTTCTCTATCTTAGTACATACATTTCACACTTACGTCAGTAACCGATTAGGGTATAAAGAAATAAACAGACAAGTGTTCATATTTAATATAAGCAATATTTATTATACTTAGATGTTATGGATGAGCGCGTTGTTTGTTCTGTTCCTCTCTCTCTCTCCATCTCTGTAGTTTACGGGTATGCTGGATAAGGACCCGAGCTAAGGGAATTGGGCTGACTTTGTAGTGCCTGTCCGGAATGGCTCATTAATGTAAATGAGATGTTGGTTGACACTGTCAGTAGTGATGTAATTTTGTAAATGTTATATTTTGATGTTGTTTCATAAATGTGTTGCAATGTATATATTTTGGTATGTGTAGATAAATGGAAACTGTAGGTTGAATAGGTAATTGCTTAATTAATTAGTGTTAATTGTTCTGAGGGGAGGGGCTACCCCTACAAAACGAGCCTCTCTTTCAGTTCATGGAGAGGCATTTTGGATTGAGCTGTGGATGGGGCAGCATTGTTTTTAGCGGCCCCATAAGGTATATGTTTGATGGCAGTGCTGTTGTTTTTGTTCCGGAATCACTATGTAAATAAACACCTTTGCACAGAAGAACTTTTGCGGCTCCGCCATCTTTTTATTTTTTATAGAGGTTAGGTTTTCCAGTTTAGCCTTCTGGCCTACTCTACGTGACAGTTCCTCTGTCGTCCGGGTTGATGAATGCTCCATCAGTCTTCCAAGCCTTTGTGGACGAGATTTTCAGGGACCTGCACGGGCAGGGTGTAGTGTTGTATATCGATGACATTCTGATATACTCCGCTGCACGTGCCGAGCATGTGTCCTTGATGCACAAGGTCCTTGGTCGACTGTTGGAGCATGACCTGTATGTCAAGGCTGCGAAATGCCTGGTCTTCCAGCAGTCCGTCTCCTTCCTAGGATACCGCATTTCCACCTCAGGGGTGGAGATGGAGAGTGACCGCATTTCAGCCGTGTGTAATTGGCCGACTCCCACCACAGTAAAGGAGGTGCAGCGGTTTCTAGGATTTGCCAATTACTACCGGAGGTTTATCTGGGGTTTTGGTCAGGTAGCGGCTCCCATTACCTCACTGCTAAAGGGGGGTCCGGTACGTTTGCAGTGGTCGGCTGAGGCGGATAGGGCTTTTGATCACCTAAGGGCTCTGTTTACCTCGGCGCCCGTGCTGGCCCATCCGGATCCTTCTTTGGGGTTCACGGTGGAGGTGGATGCGTCCGAGGCTGGGATAGGAGCCGTGCTCTCTCAGCGCTCGGGCACGCCACCGAAGCTCTGCCCCTGTGCCTTCTCGAAGAAGCTCAGCCCGGCGGAGCAAAACTATGATGTGGGGGACCGGGAGCTGTTGGCTGTCGTCAAAGCGTTGAAGACGTGGAGAC